>NW_024070203.1:17355802-17566809 GCF_014754425.2 Oryx dammah | reverse complement strand
AACCAGGAAGAAATAGACAATCTTAACAGACCCATCACAAGCACGGAAATTGAAACTGTAATCAGAAATCTTCCAGCAAACAAAAGCCCAGGTCCAGACGGCTTCACAGCTGAATTCTACCAAAAATTTCGAGAAGAGTTAACACCTATCCTACTCAAACTCTTCCAGAAAATCGCAGAGGAAGGGAAACTTCCAAACTCATTCTATGAGGCCACCATCACCCTAATACCAAAACCTGACAAAGATACTACAAAAAAGGAAAACTACAGGCCAATATCACTGATGAACATAGATGCAAAAATCCTCAACAAAATTCTAGCAATCAGAATCCAACAACACATTAAAAAGATCATACACCATGACCAAGTGGGCTTTATCCCAGGGATGCAAGGATTCTTCAACATCCGCAAATCAATCAATGTAATTCACCACATTAACAAATTGAAAAATAAAAACCATATGATTATCTCAATAGATGCAGAGAAGGCCTTTGACAAAACTCAACATCTATTTATGATAAAAACTCTCCAGAAAGCAGGAATAAAAGGAACATACCTCAATATAATAAAAGCTATATATGACAAACCCACAGCAAACATTATCCTCAATGGTGAAAAATTGAAAGCATTTCCCCTTAAGTCAGGAACAAGACAAGGGTGTCCACTTTCACCACTACTATTCAACATAGTTCTGGAAGTTTTAGCCACAGCAATCAGAGCAGAAAAAGAAATAAAAGGAATCCAAATTGGAAAAGAAGAAGTAAAACTCTCACTGTTTGCAGATGACATGATCCTCTACATAGAAAACACTAAAGACTCTACCAGAAAATTACTAGAGCTAATTAATGAATATAGTAAAGTTGCAGGATATAAAATCAACACACAGAAATCCCTTGCATTCCTATACACTAATAATGAGAAAGTAGAAGAAGAAATTAAGGAAACAATTCCATTCACCATTGCAACAAAAAGAATAAAATACTTAGGAATATATCTACCTAAAGAAACTAAAGACCTATATACAGAAAACTATAAAACACTGATGAAAGAAATCAAAGAGGACACTAATAGATGGAGAAATATACCATGCTCATGGATCGGAAGAATCAATATAGTGAAAATGAGTATATTACCCAAAGCAATTTACAAATTCAATGCAATCCCTATCAAGATACCGGCGATATTTTTCGCAGAACTAGAACAAATAATTTCAAGATTTGTATGGAAATACAAAAAACCACGAATAGCCAAAGCAATCTTGAGAAAGAAGAATGGAACTGGAGGAATCAATTTGCCTGACTTCAGGCTCTACTACAAAGCCACAGTAATCAAGACAGTATGGTATTGGCACAAAGACAGACATATAGATCAATGGAACAAAATAGAAAGCCCAGAGATAAATCCACATACATATGGACACCTTATCTTTGACAAAGGAGGCAAGAATATACAATGGAGTAAAGACAATCTCTTTAACAAGTGGTGCTGGGAAAACTGGTCAACCACTTGTAAAAGAATGAAACTAGATCACTTTCTAACACCGCACACAAAGATAAACTCAAAATGGATTAAAGATCTAAATGTAAGACCAGAAACTATAAAACTCTTAGAGGAGAACATAGGCAAAACACTCTCTGACATAAACCACAGCAGGATCCTCTATGATCCACCTCCCAGAATTCTGGAAATAAAAGCAAAAATAAACAAATGGGATCTAATTAAAATTAAAAGCTTCTGCACAACAAAGGAAAACATAAGCAAAGTGAAAAGACAGCCTTCCGAATGGGAGAAAATAATAGCAAATGAAGCAACTGACAAGCAACTAATCTCAAAAATATACAAGCAACTCCTGCAGCTCAATTCCAGAAAAATAAACGACCCAATCAAAAAATGGGCCAAAGAACTAAATAGACATTTCTCCAAAGAAGACATACGGATGGCCAACAAACACATGAAAAGATGCTCAACATCACTCATTATTAGAGAAATGCAAATCAAAACCACAGTGAGGTACCACTTCACACCAGTCAGAATGTCTGCAATCCAAAAATCTGCAAGCAATAAATGCTGGAGAGGATGTGGAGAGAAGGGAACCCTCCTACACTGTTGGTGGGAATGCAAACTAGTACAGCCACTATGGAGAACAGTGTGGAGATTCCTTAAAAAATTGCAAATAGAACTGCCTTATGACCCAGCAATCCCACTGTTGGGCATACACACAGAGGAAACCAGAATTGAAAGAGACACATGTACCCCAATGTTCATTGCAGCACTGTTTATAATAGCCAGGACATGGAAACAACCTAGATGTCCATCAGCAGATGAATGGATAAGAAAGCTGTGGTACATATACACAATGGAATATTACTCAGCCATTAAAAAGAATACATTTGAATCAGTTCTGCTGAGATGGATGAAACTGGAGCCGATTATACAGAGTGAAGTGAGCCAGAAAGAAAAACACCAATACAGTATACTAACACATATATATGGAATTTAGGAAGATGGCAATGATGACCCTGTGTGCAGGACAGCAAAAAAGACACAGATGTGTATAGCAGACTTTTGGACTCAGAGGGAGAGGGAGAGGGTGTGATGATTTGGGAGAATGGCATTGAAACATGTATAATATCATGTAAGAATCGAAATGCCAGTCTATGTCTGATGCAGGATAGGACACGCTTGGGGCTGACGCGCGGGGATGACCCAGAGAGATGTTGTGGGGAGGGGGGCTCACGTTTGGGAACGCATGTACACCTGTGGTGGATTCATGTCAATCTATGCCAAAACCAATACAGAACTGTAAAGTAAAAATTAAAAATAAATAAATTAATTTTTAAAAAAAAGAATAAAATTTCAATAAAATTAAAGTTAATACAAAAAATATTTAAATGTTTAAATAGCATTTAATATAAATTGACCAAAGAATTAAATTGAGTGGGTTGAGTTTATTCTTTTTTTAATTTTTATTTTTAATTGGAAGATAATTGCTTTACAGTACTGTGTTGGTTTATACCATACAACAATGGGAGTTTACTCTCAATATGCTTTCTTGACAAAAATAATGAAATGTAATTCTGAATTAAATGTTTGTATATAATTAGGAAATAAAAAAAAAATTCAAAAAAAAAAAAAAGTAAAAATGGTGCAAAAGCAGACCAGAGGGTACATCATGTAGCCTGGGGCTGAAGTGTGTGTAGGGATCAGAGGAGGTTTCTGGGGGAGCTGAGTCTTGGCATCAATCTTGTTTAGCAAGCAGACACATGCCATAGGCCCCTAAAACTTTTTCCCCAAATACATTCTTCCTCCATGTTCTCAATGCAGAGAACACTGAGCTGTCTGAGCTGAGTCAGAAACTTCAGTATCAACCCAGATGTCTTCCTTCCCTCTTTCTGACACAACTGGTCATATAGGAGCATCCACATGGGGCCCAGCACAGAGATGGGAGGGACCATGTCAAGGATGGTGGATGTCTCAGAGATATGGGAGGGTGAAGCTAGATTAAGAATGCAGGTAAACACGACTCAAGGATTTGAATTTTCTCTTTTTAAATTTATTTAGTTGGCTGAGCCATTTCCTAGCTGTGGTGGTGGGATCTTTCATTGCACTGCATGGGCTCAGTAATTGCAGCACTTAGGCTTAGTTGCTCTGCAGCATTTGGGATCTTAGTTCCCTGACCAGAGATGGAACCTGTGTCCCCTGCATTTCAAGGCAGATTCTTAACCACTGGGCCACCAAGGAAGCCCCTTGAGTTTTCTCTTAATGTGTGCACATTGATGACCTTTACCCATCAGTCAACTTGACCTAAATGAAATTTCAACAAATAACTGAATTAAATCCAAAGATTCGTGGGATCTCTCAAAAATAAATCAAACAAACAAATAACAGCAAAAACATTCTACAAACTAACTTTGGACAAAACTGAAAAAAAAAATGAGGACTCATGTTTGCATGCAAGGGATTTCACACACTCTAATGTACCATTCTCTGCAGCCCTGGGAGATAGGTAATATTACCATTTCCATGTCACCACTCCATGTGCCTTGGGTTTAGAGAGGTCACTGGTTGTCAAAGGGAGAAATTGGGCCAGCAAATCCAACTTTTCTGACACTCATCATATCTTGCAAAATGCCATGTAGTTCTCTGATTGGCACCCTTGCCTTAGAGGACATCACATCATCTACCATTTGTAAAAAGTACTTGAAAAGAGCTGATTCTGACCAAACAAAAATCTCAGGTTCTTAATGTAATGCTCTTTTGAAAATGAAGCATGGTTGGGTGCCGGGAGCCAGCACAGGAGATCCCAACCATGACAAGGTCATGCAGGACTCGAGGGAATCCCTGGGCCATCTGACCCATGACAAGGTCATGCAGAAGAGTCCTGATGAGCAAGGCCTCAGGACTCGATGGACCCCCTGGACCTGCTTGAACATCTATCCCCGAACCAGAATCTGTCTGTCTTACTATTTTATGTCTTTCACCAGCTCTTCTGACATTAGCAGGGGTCTGTCTCTGACTAAAAGAGTTAACTTAGGGCTCTAGTTGATAAATCTCTTGGGCATGAAAGGAGTGTTTCAAACCCTCTGTTAGCATTCTAGCTTACTTGGCAGATTTATCCAGACTCTTGCAACATTGTCGAGCCTATGCTTGCTGCCAAGTTCTCACATTCCTTATCCATTGTGTTCCTGGGAGTGCATATAGTTAAGATATAGAAATAGCAAGCAGTCGTTTTAACATTAGCAACATTAGATGTTGAGTTGGTAAGTTCTTTCTTTGCTGTAACCCACTGAATTTTTGCTCCATTAAAAAAGTAACTCTGTACTTTAAGGGTGACACAGGCTAAAAATTTAAGAAAAAACACTTTAAAGGAAGATTATTGTTCTGGCTGACCAACATTTATCAAAAAGAGGTCATGGAATATCAACAGGCCTCCGGGACAGAAGATAATGTACAAAAAATAAGACTCGCAGAAAAGAACCTGGTATTGAAAAAAGTTATTACTGATGGAATGTTGAGTTGACTCTGCATTTTTCACCTTGCTGTATGTATAACTCAGGGTATAAAAGCCCTGAAAAAAATAAAGTAAATGGGCCTCACTCACCGAAGAAGCTTGGTCACCCCGTGTCATTCTTTATCTCTATCTCTATCTTTCTTCATTCACCGACGTCGTCCATCCTGAAGATATCCCTGGACTCTGCTGAGGCTGGACCCCGGCAGTTGGGGCTACACTGAGGGGAGCAGGATGCAAGGGACACTTGAAGAGTCTGTTGCTATTTTTGCCCTATGTGGTATGGCAAGAAAATAATGAATTCTGTTGTTTAAAATAATGAGAGAGTAAAGAATTGATGCTTTTGAACTGTGGTGTTGGAGAAGACTCTTGAAAGTCCCTTGGACTCCAAGGAGATCCAACCAGTCAATCTGAAAGGAAATCAGTCCTAAATATTCATTGGAAGGACTGATGCTGAAGCTGAAATTCCAATACTTTGGCTACCTGATGCGAAGAGCTGACTCACTGGAAAAGACCCTGATGCTGGGAAAGATTGAAGGCAGGAGGAGAAGGGGACGACAGAGGATGAGATGGTTGGATGGCATCACTGACATGATGGACATGAGTTTGAGCAAGCTCTGGGAGCTGGTGATGGACATGGAACCATGGCATGCTGCAGTCCATGGGGTCGCAAAGAGTCAGACACTACTGAGCAACTGCACTGAACTGACTGAAAGGATGTCACTATGTATAGAGTGATAATAAGATCACCCTGTGTCAGTGGTCTTGTGATAAGATCACCCTGTGTCAGTGGTCTTGTTACAGAAGACATGCCTCTCTCTATGGCTACCACATCAGCTGAATTTCGACCAGCCCCATAGCTCTGGTTGAAAGATGCTTAGAAATTGACTACTGGCTATTGAAAGTTTTTTTTTTTTTAATCTGCCTAGCTTTGGGCTCTTAAATAACTTATTAATATTGCTGGATCTCCGTGACTCTGTAAGTGGAAACCTGATAAAGCCTCATTCCCACAGTCATTGTCAGGATCAGATGAGATCCTATTAATTGTGGTTGCAAATGCTCCTGATCAGAAGGGCAGTGCCATTCACAGGGTTTAAAATACTATGTCAGCAACTTCCTTCAAAATGTGTGCCCAAGCATCAGATCATTTTGATCCTCAGTCTCTATATGTCTGAAAGGAGACCTGTAGTGAACATTTACGAGACTTTTTCTGAAGATCTGAGATTCTGTACATAAACAACCTAACGGTGCATGGCACTTACAAGTGCTCAAGTGTGGCTGCTGTTTTTGTAATTAATCCAGATGTACTTTGCTGACCAGAGCCTCATAAATGTTAGTCCTCATTATCATTACTATCAAAGCACAAGCAAGACAATCATATCTTACAAGTATTATTCTACTAACCAATTAGACAACATTAATTTTTCAAAATCATCAGACAAAAAGTACTGAGAGCATTAATGATTCACCTCATTATGTATCTTTTCTGGCACAATATCTAACATGATTTTAAAAATAAATTGAGTCAACCTAAAATGGTACTTCATCCTGTCTGACTCCAGGGAACAAAATATATCATGGAAATTATAATTAATAACTGAAAAATAGTTTTATAACTTGGGTAATTCTCTTAAATATATTTCCTTACTTGGTCCTTTTACAAAAACACTGCCAAATGGATGAAGTGACTTTAATATCAGAACTAAAGATTAGTCATATCTAAGAGGTGGCACTAGTGTAAAGAATCAGCTTGCAGTGCAAGAGATGCAAGAGACATGGATTCAATCCTGGGTGGGAAGATCTTCTGGAGGAGGAAATCACAACCCTCTCCAGTATTTTTTCCTACAGAATCTCATGGACAGAGGAGCCTGGCAGGCTACAGTGCATACAGTCAGACACGACTAAAGCTACTTATTACACATTCAAGCCTAGATAAGTATGTAGAAGGTCCACAGAAGGATGTCTAGATTTTATAATTTGAAGACATATGTACTCTTCATGAGTACATCCTACCTTCCAAGATGTGCCAGTAACAATGAGGAAAAAGTAAACCACAACAAAGAGGAAGTGGGGAAGCTCTGATATTGGTGAGTTATCAATCAGTGTGGAGTATCTATGAGAGACTAGAAAGCAACTGACAAAGATGTTATTAAAAGAATCAAAGCATCAGATTTTAAAGGAAAAACATTACACAATACTTGTTCATTCAGGACATCTTTCCTGAAAGTGCTTTATATGCCAGATGCTGGAGATAAAGAGATGAATAAGGCAAAATCCGTGTTCAAGGAGTTGGATCTTGTTGGTGTGACAGAGGACTTTAGGAGACAATTATAAGCCAGACTGGAAAACCTAAGTGGCTCTCTCAGGTCTGAAATGGCATGCCAAAGGTAATGAAGAGGGTGGCCTCAGGTGTCTGAGTCTGCAGGGGTAAGTAGGTTTTGATCCAACAAAATGAAAGTGTTTGATGCTCAGCCTCTTTTGACTCTCTGTGACCCCACGGACTGTAGCCCGCCAGGCTCCTCTGTCCATGGGATTCTCCAGGCAAGAATACTGGAGTGGGTTACCATTCTCTTCTCCAGGGGATCTTCCCAACCCAGGGATCAAACCTGGGTCTCCTGCAATGTCAGGTGGATCCTTTACCGCTAGGGAAGCCCAGTGAGCCAGTGAACCTCACTCAAAGATACTCCAGGAGGGGAACACAGCATGAGTAAAGCCATGAAGCTAGAAATGGCATGGCGCCCGGGGAAAACCACTGCAGAGTCTCAATGCCGAAAAACAGTTGAGCACGTGGCAGAGAGAGTCAAGCAGGAAGCTAAGCATATGAAGCCTTGAATGCTGAGCTACATCTCAGATTCTTGCTGGAAGTTCCCCTTCAGTGTCTTAGATGCCTGCCTCCCAAGGAGTATCGCAGTCTTAATGGATAAAGGAGGAAAGAAAGAGGAAAGGACACCAGTGTTTCCTTCCAATCTACTTCAGTAAATCAACTGTTTAATGCACAGAAAATGTGACCTCACTGTAATTACAGACAAGAGCCTTATTCTAGCTGTGTTGTCACACTCATCTTCCACCACCTCTGTGGAGCCCACGAGCTGTGCTATTAACAAAACAGCTTTCATCACAATTCTTCTTTGCTCTCTAAAGATGATTCAGGCTTATTATCTCCCCTTGGGTCGTAGGCATCTCTTCTAATATATTATTCTAATCAGCTCAGAAATGATAAGATATGCTAAATGAAGGCAAGGCAATTCCTCTCCATTTTAGTCTCTGAACGTCAGTTTCCTTATTTTAAATGATTATTATTAAACAGGGAAAGATGCCCAGAAATAACAGACATATCCATACGTACATATGTAGAGTAGGCACTCAAAATAGTGGTAATTATTACAAAGTTTAAATTCTAAAAAATTGGAAAAGTTCTATACATTTGTGAATTTGCACCATGAAAATCTGAAAAGAAATGACACTTATTTCTTCATTACTGTCACCTTTTTGCTGCAAAACTCAGCCACACAGTCAATTCTATCTCAAGAAAAAAAGGTGTTTTGGTTTTACTTTTCATTTCAGTCTTTTTTTCTCTGGATCAGCCCCCACATTCAGAACTGCCATCTTCATTTCTCACCTCGACATTTGAAAAATATCAGGGAATATCCATTCCCAGTTTCACACATGAGGTTGTTTATGGCAACCAGCCCCGCTGTTTCTTGGAACTTGGTTATGATTCACTCTTCTGAAACTTAACTAGAAGTTCTGCAGACACAAATAAGTTTTGGTTCGAAGTCTTCTGAAAACATAGGCTAATTGTGAAACCACGTTGTCTTCTCATAATGACAGTGGTCGACCAGACTTTAAGCCCCTTGTGCTTTAGTTAGTCTTGTATTTCCTGTATCCAGTTGGGGCTTTGACTGTTAGGCACATAACATATTTCTCAAGTGAAATACTGACATATTACTCACCAGATATTCAGAATAACCCATACGATAGACGAGAAAGCTGAGCACCACGTTCTGGTCATCTACCATATGTGGTTATCTGAATTGGTAGAGGTTACATGACCATCAGTGCACTAGATCTGAGAGTTAGTGAAGGAAGCAGAGACTGGGGAAGTTACATTTGATTCAGCAGGGACTAGTGGGGAACTAGTGGGAAATTTTGCCAACAAAGGTCTGTCTAGTCAAAGCTATGATTTTTCCAATAGTCATGTATTGATGTAAGAGTTGGACTGTAAACAAAGTTGACCACTGAAGAATTGATGCTTTTGAACTATGGTGTTGGATAAGACTCTTGAGAGTCCCTTGGACTATAAGGAGATCCAACCAGTCCATCTTAAAGGAAATCAGTCCTGAATATTCATTGGAAGGACTGATGCTGAAACTCCAATACTTTGGCTACCTCTGTGAAGAACTGACTTATTTGAAGAGACCCTGACGCTGAGAAAGATTGAAGGCAGGAGGAGAAGGGAATGACAGAGGATGAGATGGTTGGATGGCCATCACTGACTCAATGGAGATGAGTTTGAGTAAGCTCTGGGAGTTGGTGATGGACAGGGAGATCTGGTATGCTGCAGTCCATGGGGTCGCAAAAAGTCAGACATGACTGAGAGACTGAACTGAACTAAACTGAGTGGGGAACTTACCTAATGTTTCAGGAGTCAGGAAGACGTGCTGGTGAAGACCAAAGCTCTGCATTCAGTGGAATAGAATCAGAAACACAAAGCAAGTGAAGAAGAGGAAGAGGATTCCATTCCCCAATCTATTAATAAGAACTGAGCACCTAGTCTGCACTCTGGGATGGAGTACAGGTTAAGTGCACTCTGTGTTCTCAGACCCTCAAAACTGGAAAGGAAACCACCATTAATCAAATGCATTCTTCCCTGTCTTACAGGAAACTTCAACAACATGTAAATCCCACCATCTCCAGAAACACTTCCAAGGGAATGAATTACTGCAGAGCACTGCAGCTGGTTACCTGCTAACACTGGGCCTGAGAGCAGGGCGGATAATTTATGGGAAGGAAGCAGATGTTAAAAGAGAGAGACTTCATTTCTTTCTCAAGAATGTGCAACATAAAAGTCTTCTTACTTACTCTGTGGAAATGAATGGGGTTCAACCAGCTTTCAGCTAACAATATTGCCCCTTGTAAGTGAACACGGAACTAGACCTCAATGTCATTCTGAGACACACAGATACTAAATCACTAGAAGGTGTGTGCCAGAAACTTCGGCTCTTGGACGTGCTTTAGCTATACTAATTTTCATGCTGCCTCAGTAACTCTCATAGTTCTAAATGGTCTTCTTTTGTCATTTTTGCAAAGGTTTGAAAACTTAAGAGTACCCTTAACTAATAAGATAAAGTTCTGTGCAGTTTTGCCAACTTTTTTTTTTTAATGTCTTATTCATTGTTTATATGTTTAGGGTTATTTTTGTTGACTTCTTTGAACTATTTGACTAATCCACAAGAGGGAAAAAAATCTGTTAGGTTTATAACCAACCTGGGAAGAACTCTACTTGATTGACCTGGGGGTGTGTGTGTGTATATGTATATATATAGGCTTCCCAGATGAGTCAGAGGTAATCTGTCTGCCAATGCACAAGGCACAGGAGACATGGTTTCGATACCTGGGTTGGAAAGATCCCCTGGAGTAGGAAATGGCAACCCACTCCAATATTCTTGCCTGGCAAATTCCATGGACAGAGAAGCCTAGTAGGCTGCAATACAGTCCATGGGGTCACAAAGAGTCAGACATGATTGAGCGGCTGAGCACACACACACACGTGTGTGTGTGTGTGTGTGTGTGTGTGTGTGTGGTTCACTTTGCTGTACACCTGAAACTAACACGACATTGGCAATCAACCACACTCTGATTAAATTCTTTAAACATCAGGGCAGAAGTCATGCCTTTAGCACCTCATATGGAGGAAGCCCCGTGTGAGACCCACACTTGGTCCCTTTCAATACCTCTAAGACTCCCCTCACTCTTATTTCAGACAAACTGGTAGAGTTGAGTTCCTGACCCTCTGAATGATCCATTTTTATTTGCAACTTTCCCAAAGCCCTTTAGAATGGATGAAGACAGAGGTGAAAAGGACAGCCAGTTCCACACAGCACAGGGTGCTGTAGTAACTAATTCACAGTGACATCCATGGGGCTGGGACCCCTACAGAGTAACAAGATTGCCTGAGCTTTATCATCAGTAAGTAGCAGGTCTGAGAGCTGAACCCAGGGGATCTGACCCAGGTCCTTGCTCTGCCCAGGTGCTGCTCAGTACCCCTCCCTGCCAGGAACTTTTAGAAAACTTATGCCCTGTCTTTGCAAGGATGGCTTGCAGTTGGTATCTGGATACTAAGGAAAGGTTGCATCATTGATTGATGCCACATGTCCTCTTACACTGTGCTTCTCTCAGCATCACTGACTCCAATCCTATCAGAGGTCTGCTTGAAATCTCTACATCAAGATGCCCATCTGCTGCGAAGGCCTTCCCATTGTTTCCTAGCTTTGATAAATAGTATTTATAGAGTCTCTACTTGCTTGTATTTGCATGAGCAAGCAGCATAATGGTGTGCAAAGAAAACTGAGCATTCTTAAGAAATGTAGAATTTCACCCAGCTCTACCATGAAGCAGACATCAGATGTGTCATTTAATTCTACGTCTTTTGAACGTTGAAAGGGGCAAGTGTCCACCATTAATTCACTCAGTCGATCATTCAACAAGTGTTCATCGGCACCTACTGTGTGCGAGGCAGAGTTCTGGGGTGGTGCTCACTTATTTACCTTCTTTCAATTCTCTGGAACAGGGAACATAACAGGCATCAGCACAAGTTTTCTGAGTAGTTAGATAAATTTAAAAAATAGAAATAATGATTTTTTGATGTAGACCATTTTTTAAGTCTCTACTGCATTTGTTATAATATTGTTTCTGCTTTATGTTTTTTACTTTTTTTGGTTGCGAAACATGTGTACCCCCTGCACTGGAGGGTGAAGTCTTAATCACTGGACCTCCAGGAAAGTTCCTAAAATAATATTTTGACAAAGTTAAATAATTTTGCACAAACAAGATGATTTTATTAATTTAAATTAAATTTTACCATTAATATAAATAATATAAAATAGATTAATATAAAAGCAATACATTATCAAGTAGGGCAGCAGTTAAAGATCCCCTATTCTGTGATTGTAATAGAACCACACTATTAGCTATGCAAGATATTCATTTTGTTTATTTTTCTCATTTATATACAAACCACATAGAATCTATTTCTTTTTAAGTTTAGCTTTTTTTTCTTAATCTTATTTTTTTACTTTACAATACTGTATTGGTTTTGCCATACATTGACATGAATCCACCACAGGTGTACATGAATTCCCAACCCTGAACCCCCCTCCCACCACCCTCCCCATATCATCTCTCTGGGTCATCCCAGTGCACCAGCCCCAAGCATCCTGTATCCTGTATTGAACCTAGACTAGCGATTCATTTCTTACATGATAGTATCCATGTTTCAATGCCATTCTCCCAAATCATCCCACCCTCTCCCTCTCCCACAGAGTCCAAAAGTCTATTCTTTACATCTGTGTTTCTTTTGCTGTCTCGCATACAGGGTTATCATTACCATTTTTTTATTCAAATCAAAGGAAAGGAACACAGTGAGTTTGCACTATGCGTTGCATACAATGTGCAGATGAAGCACTCATTAGTGCCAGGTTCTGGGCATTTACCTGCATCATTTCAGTTTATCTCTGAACAACTACATAGATTTAGATGTTATTTATTATCTCCATTTTACAGACAAAGACACTGAGGTTAGCTGACTGCTCCAAAGTCACAGCTAGTAAACTGAGAAGTCAGAAACTGCATGAAGCATTCAGGCCCCATGGCCTGTACTTCTACCCCCTGTGCTATGCTAATAACTATTATGATGGACTGTATGTGAACTCTGACATCTGGTCATACCAGACATCAGAGATAAACAGTGTATGCCTGATCTGAAAGGTCGAAGAGTTGAAATGACTTTCCCGAATGACACAGCAACTGAAGGTCCCTGCTGGAACTCCAACTTAACTTTTTCCTGATTCCCTAGCCATCACCCCAAAGTCACTGAATATCTTGGTATTAAAAATCAGGAGCTTGTGTCCCACATGTTGAGCTTTGTCAATTCTTCATTTTTTAAACCCCAAATACCTTTCAATATCCAGATACCCTTCAAATCCCAAACACCCTTCAAAACCTAAGTGAAACTTGACCAACCTTTAGTTCCTTTCCTAACCTCCTTCCTTCTGTCCTATACAAAATTTTGGTATATTTTCATCTAGGAAAAAAATGTCTTCTGAACATTAGATTGCCCTCTGTTTACTGCTTCGTAATGTTCCCAGGGACGGGGGAGCCTAGAGGGCTGCCATCCATGGGGTCACACAGAGTCGGACACGATTGAAGAGACTTAGCAGCAACAGCAGCAGCAATGTTCCTTTTAATCACTTGTCAACATAGATGAGCATTGTCTGATGATTTCATTTATTCTTTTGTGTGTGTTTGGGTGCCCAGTTGCTTCAATCATGTTTGACTCTTGTGACCCCACGGACTGTAGCCCACCAGGCTCCTCTGTCCATAACATTCTCCAGGCAGTAATACTGGAGTGGCTTGCCATGCCCTCCTCCAGGGGATCTTCCCAAACCAGGGGTTGAAATGGTGTCTCCTGCATTGCAGGCAGATTCTTTCCCACTGAGCCCTCATTTATTCTATTGTGTGTGTGTTAGTCACTCAGTCATGTCTGACTCCTTGTGACCCCATGCACTGTAGCCCGCCAGGCTCCTCCATTGATGGGATTTCTCAGGCAAGAATACTGGAGTGGATTGCCATTTCTTCAGGGGATCTCCCAGACCCAGGGATCAAACCCGCATCTGCTGCATAATAGATCACTTTAATCTGTTCTGTAATTTAGTAATAAATATCTATTAGATTTATATTATCTTTAGCTTTTTTTTAATCACTAGAATCAAGTTCTTTGTAGAGAAGTAGTTGTGTGTATCTCTGTGTACATGTGTGTGTCCACATCAGGTATAGATGCTTAAAAGAAGAAAGCTGGTATCCAAGTGCACATATGTTTGAATCTCATGATTCATGCCACCGATTCATTCTCTGAAGTCTGCCCATTCCTAATCCCCCCAAAAAGGTGTGAGATTTATCACAGCCCAGACCCTCAGCAATTGAGTTTTAAAACCTTTAAACCCCTTTTGTGAAACTGACAGCAGACTTTTTCCTTTCTTCTGCCCCAGTGAGCATCAATATTTACACCTTTTTAAGGCATTTCTCCCACCGCACTAAAGCTAGTTGGATTTATGGTTGTCTCCATTTCTAGCTTATGAGTTTTTTAAGGGAAGAAAGCATATAAATCATTTATTTTGCAATCCTCACAACTAGTGTACTACTTGCTACATAGAAGATGCTCAGAGATATTTGCAAATAAAATCAAGCTTTGCCAGTAGTGAAAGGGAGTCAGCAGCCAACAACCTCTGGAGGATTCAACCCCTTTTTACTAAGGTGGGTGTGGGTGTTTGCAATGCTGTTAGCTGGGGTTAACCTATTTCCACTGCTCCAAGTGCCAGAGCTTAAGCCAAATTTGTTATGTAGAACAGTGCTTCAATTGAGCTGTCACCTTATGTCAGATCATTGAACACCTGGAGCATGTTGCTTCATATATTACACACAAATCTCCTTCTTTTCAGAAGGAAAGACCCAGAATTCAACAAAATGTACAGAAGTGTCACCTTCACCTTGAAAAACAAGTGATTTGTAACTTCTCTTTTGGAATGGAGCCGGCTTCCAGGTGCAGGTGTGTGGTGATCTTCATTTGCAAATTCACTGCGATCTCCTGACCAGTCACCGTTTAGATACTTGTGCATCCATTCTGGGCAATTTACCCCAAGGGGCATATGGACCAACCTCATTTCACTCACCTCAACTCTTCAAATTTGTTCCAAAATACTGTACCACATGGAGACTTTGCTACATGTTCCTAGCCCTCTCCAGAATTATTAATTCATCAATGTATCCATTTATTATAAAGCATCTAACATTTATGGAATATTTACCATCTGCCAGGCATTGTGCTAAATGCTTTACATATAGTAAATTATTTAATCCTCACAAGAGTGCTGTAGGGTAGATACTATTATTACCTTCATACTGTGGTGATATCACGAGAAAAGTTAAGGATATTTTCTGAAGTTGGATGTTAGGAGGTAGAAGAAGGTATGTCTGATTCCAGGGCCCACACTCTCAAACACTACACAAGCCAACAAATGTTTCTGAGAATTGACAATGTGCAACCCTAGGTGTCATCTTTGTAACGCTGCCTTCTTACCTGAACTGGTCATGTGTGATACAATAGAACAGTGATCTTGTATGAAAACTGACTGTTTTCCGATTGCAGTGTCAGTGTTCAGATGAAATTCATTTCAGTATGTAAGTGCTTTTCATGTTGCTTAAAAGTAATGAAAAAAATAATTATTGATCTCACTCACCTCAAATCACTATTCTTTATCTGATTATTTTAAGTCTCTTAACCTGTTCTGCTTTCTGTCATCTTGATCATTCTGTCATTCAAAATATTGTCTGAATGATTTGTCTAAAGCATAAACCCAGTCTACTTTCCATTTTAAAATCTTTCCATGATTCCCAAATTCTTCCAGTGGCCACACTTTCTTTAAGGCAGGACCCCCTTAGGTATCTGGGGTCTGGCTAGCATCACCCTTCAATCATACAGACTTTTCTATTTTCTACAGGTATCTCTCTCTTTTTTTAAAATATACTTTGTATTTACTATTGTCTCCCATATGTTGCTATACCCTGTCCTTTACTTAATTAACTCCTACTTATCCATTCAGGCTTAACAAGGTTTTCACCTTGATCTGAAGGCATCCCCTTGCTGTCTTGGGTTCAGCAGAACACTCCTTTATGTTCCATCCTCCACAGGTCAATAGTGCTGTTATTTCTTGTAAGCATGGCTTTTATCACATTATGTACAATGCTTTTATCAAAGCTGCTTTAGACGGAACGTCTATGTCCCCTCAGAGTCCATATGCAGAAACCTAATCCCCAATGTGATGGTATCTGAAAGTGAGGTCTTAGGGAGGTGATCAGACAATGAGGGTCAGGTGAAGCTAGAGTCCACGTGAATGGGTTTAGTACTCTTAAAAAAGGACCCAGAAAGCTCCCGCCTCTGGCCTGTGAGGACACGGCAAGACAGTGAACCAGGAAGTAAGCCCTCACTAGACACTGAATCTGCCCACGCCTTGATCTTGGACTTTCCAGCCTATATTTCATTTATAAGCACACTCTCTAGGATATCCTGTTATATCAGTCTGAACTGCAAAAAAAGGAATAAAAAAAAAAAAAAGACATGGTTCAATTTTCCTTATTTGATTCTATTAGAATCTGTGGGCTCTTGGGGAAGAGTGAGGAAGTATCTCTTGTCTCCGAAACCCCCAGTTCTACAATCATGCATCACATTCTGTGCTCACACAGCAAACCACCCTCTCCATTTCTCTGTAATACACTTTGACACTGATATTTCACCATCTTTTCCTACTGCCATGTCAGACAATCCACATTTCTCTAAGGATGCTTCTCCTTCTTTTTCATTTTTATAAGTTTCTTCTGTGTTGTCTTTCTTTGTCCTATTTTTCCTTCTCGTTTTTTGTTCTTTTATTCTTCCCTTTCTTCCTTTTTTTCCCCTCCTTCTTGCTGCTCATCCTTCCTGAACATATGTCTGAACAATATTGCAATTATTATTTAGCACCCACAATGTACCAGACTCCTTAGCAAGTGTTGGCGATAAGAAGGTGCACAAGAGTTTTCAGTCCTCCCCAGATGTTCTCAAGCTAAAAGTGGTGGAGGGGAGGCAGGTAGCTAGACATCTGTAGTGCAGTTTCACAGGGATCATAGGAGACACTGCCCCAAGTGCAGAGCCAGGGTCCTAACACAGCCTGGAGAGCAGGAGTCAGTGAAGACTCTTAGAAGGATCTACTTTGCTGAGTCGTAAACAGAAGGGCACTTAGCAAAACAAACAGAAGAAAGGGCATTCCAGAAAGGGATGGTTTTTCAACCAGAGATGACTGACAGGAGAGAGATGAGAGGGTCAGATGAAAGCCACATTCCTAGGTGGCTTCACTAGAGCCAAGCAAAGCTAGAGTTTGGATGGATAGATAACAAGGGGACAGGCAAGGTCATTCTAGTCAGAGACTCTGCATAATCCTTAGAGCCGTGAGGGCACTTACCCATGTATGAGTCTCCTATGAGTGGCCATAACAAATGACCACAAACTTTGTGGCTTCAAACAATAAAAAATGTATTATCTTACAGATCTAGAGACTAGAAGTCCAAGAGCAAGGTTTTCAAAAGAGCCTTCCTCCCTCCGAAAGTCCTAGAAGAGGATCGCTCTATGCTTCTTCCTATCTTCTGGTGACTCGGCAATCTTTGGTCTTCCTTGGTTTGTAGATAGGTCACTCATCTCTGCTTTCACTTTGTTTCATTTTTTTTATATTTAAACTTTTAATTTTCTATTAAGATATAGCTGATTAACAGCATTGTAGATTGGTGAATCAGTTCAGTTGTGTTTTGTAAATACTTATATATGGGAAGGCATTGTTGTCTTTTGTGAAAAACCCACACTTGGGAAAAAAAAAAAAAAGCAAACACTGTTCTGATAGTTTCATGCAAGCAAAGAAGGGTCTCAGCCATACATATACATGTATCCATTCTCCCTCCAACTCCCCTCCCATGCAGGCTGCCACATAACATTGAGCAGAGTTCCCTGTGCTATAGATTAGGTCCTTGCTGGTTATCCATTTTAAATACAGCTGTGTCTACACAATCTCAAACTCCCTACCTCTCCCTCCTCCCCATCCTTCCCTCCATCCGCTTCCACTTTTAAATGGACTTCTTTCCTCTGTGCGTATCTCTGTGTGTTCTTCTTCTTCTTAGAAGAACATCAGTCTTTGGGTTTAGAATACACTACAATCCAGTATAACTTCCTCTTAACTAAACACGTCTGCGGAGATTCTATTTCCAAATAAAATCACATTCTAAGATTCTGGCTGAACATGAATATTTCAAGGACACTAATCAATTGAGTATAGTTCACCATCTGGCCCCTTGAAAATTCATGTCCATCCCAGATGCAAAATACACTCACCCCATTCCAACATCACCAAACTCTTAATGGATTCCAGTATTAATGCTAAACTCAAAATCTCATCTAAATGTCATCAACTCAAAATGTTCCAAATCTCAACATCTAAATCATCTAAATAAGGTATATAAATGAGATTCTGGCACCCTAATGTACCTCTAGCAATGCACTTACCATGGTATTCTCATTAAATATTCCATCAAGTTAATTCCTGTCCACATCAAAATTGGCCTGAGACATACCATCCTGCAAAGTAACCCATCCATGGGCAAAATTTCTCTCCATCTGTAGACCTGTGAAATTACAAAACAAGTTATCTGCTTCCAAGATATAATGGTGGAACAGGCATAGGACAGAATTCCAATTCCAAAAGGGAGATGCTAGAAGGAATAAAAGAGTCACTGATCTAAAATAAATCTAAAACCCAGCAGGGCAAGAATAATTTGGTAGTGCCAGGAAAATACCATGGACAGAGGAGCCTGGTGGGCTATAGTCCATGGGGTCATGAACAGTTGTACATGGCTGAGCAAGCAAATATTATTATTACTATTATTATAGGAAATTCACAGAGTTTTCAAAGAAAATTTAATAGGTAAAAACGCTGGCAGCTTGTATTCAAAGGACTGCTAGAGTTAAAAATGAAAAGAAGCTTTGGGATTGTCCACTGTTTACAGGCAGGAAAGCCTCTCGGCTGCAAAATGAGGTATTTCTTATGGAAAAGAAAAGAGAAATCAAAGGGAGGAGCCAAGTGCCCAGAAAGTAGAGCTCTGAGCTCAGAGAGTGGAGCCAAGAGTCAAAAATAACAACGTACTAAAAATCCATTCAACAAATGTCTGGGAGCAGAACTGGGCCCTAATCAGGAATATTTCCCTGGCCTCAGAATATGGAAATATGATCACATGGACCATCTGGACTTCAGAATTGCTGTGGGCTTACAATTGCTAAGTACCTCCCATCCCTCGCTGTTTTAATAGGAGTGCTTATATTTTATCCCTCTGCATGGTTATATGATGGGGGTGGGCACATACCTTTATATAACTCGGATCACAAGAAGGCTCAGCAGAGAATGGATCTCTTGGAGATGGTGCAGAGCAATATTCACTTTCAGGACTAAGGTGTTTATTAACCTTATTCCAATTAAGAGAAGCCCCATCCTCATTTAGAGCTAACACAGATCATGAGATACTAGGTTTTAAGCCTGGATCTCTGGTGATAGACAGGGAGGCCTGGCGTGCTGCGATTCATGGGGTCGCAAAGAGTCGGACAGGACTGAGCGACTGAACTGACTGACTGACTGATCTAGTTGGGAGGACAATTTTGAAGGTCCTCAGATTGAGATACACTTAAATTGATTATGGGAAAATGTGAATATTTTGTAACCATAGTGCAGGTTCTGGTAGATGTCAAAAAATGACCACAAATTCCTCTTATTTCAATATGCCCTCCCCCTGCCTTTAAGATGTGATATTGTGGCTCCTCTCATCAAGAGATGTTTCCATTTCTTCAATATTTGAATCTGTTCTGGCCTTATGATTTGCTTCAATAGACTTGCAGTGGCGAGGCCATGGAGGGAGTTCCACGGCAAGATCTCAGAGGTCCTGACAGCCTCTCTGTTTGGTTCTGTACTGCCCCAAGACTGTTGTGGGAACATGTCTGAGCTAACCTGCTGGAGAGGCCATCTGAATGAGGACAGAGATACTGCAACCAACAGCCGACACCAAACACCCGACATGAACTTGAGGCTGAGCCATCAGATGGTTACAAGGAAGTGAGTGCTGCCAGGCGAGGCCAGTAAACACTCTGCCCAGGTGCACCCAGCCCAAACTGCTAGACTGATTTGCACAAGTTAAATAGCTCTTATAAGATGAAACATTTCAGGATGCTTTGTTATACTAAAAAAATTTTATGCAAGTAGAATAATTTGAAAAACACTAAGGAAAAATAATAGAATTCTATATCACCAAAACTACCATTGAATAGAAAAGCCTGTAAATACTTTTTCAAATCCAGATGCATATCAGAACTATCTTGGAATTTTTTGAAAAATATGAATGTCCAGGTATTGTGTTTTTTTCACCAGAGCTCCAGATATGTTTCTAATGAACAGCCATGTTTAAAAATAACTGAAGTATATGACTAAGATCATAGCATCTGGTCCCATCACTTCCTGTGAAATAGATGGGGAAACAGTGGAAACAGTGTCAGACTTTATTTGGGGGGCTCCAAAATCACTGCAGATGGTGACTGCAGCCATGAAATTAAAAGATGCTTACTCCTTGGCAGGAAAGTTATGACCAACCTAGATTGCATATCCGAAAGCAGAGACATTACTTTGCCAACAAAGGTCCGTCTAGTCAAGGCTATGGTTTTTCCTGTGGTCATGTATGGATGTAAGAGTTGGACTGTGAAGAAGGCTGAGCACCGAAGAATTGATGCTTTTGAACTGTGGTGTTGAAGACTCTTGAGAGTCCCTTGGACTGCAAGGAGATCCAAACAGTCCATTCTAAAGGAGATCCGTCCTGGGTGTTCTTTGGAAGGAATGATGCTGAAGCTGAAACTCTAGTACTTTGGCCACCTCATGGGAAGAGTTGACTTTTTGGAAAAGACTCTGATGCTGGGAGGAATTGAGGGCAGGAGGAGAAGGGGACGACAGAGGATGAGATGGCTGGATGGCATCACTGACTCAATGGATGTGAGTCTGAGTGAATTCCGGGAGTTGGTGATGGACAAGGAGGCCTGGCGTGCTGCGATTCATGGGGTTGCAAAGAGTCGGGCACGACTGAGAGACTGAACTGAACTGAACTGAACTGGAGTATATGAGGATCTTTTACTTTTATCTGGTTTGTTTCACTTTTTCTATTTCATATTCAGTGCTCCCATTTCATTTAATTTATGTTTTCCAGTTTCTCTATCTCTTCTTTTATTTTTTGATGTTCCCTCTTAAGAATTTATCAAGTCTTAATACACATATCAATATAAATATTGATACAAATATCAATACATATTATCAATATGTATAATATATATATATTTTAGAAAACTTATGAATTTTTGTCTAAGAAACTGATAACATTTTGATTCCACTTGTTTGACTTGGTATGAGTAGAATGCTAGAGTTTTAATTTTTAAAAATATGTATGTAAGAAGCCACAAAGGTTTACTGTGTAGTACAGGGAACTATAGTCAATATCTTGTAATAACTTATAATGGAAAATAATTTCAAAAATAATATATGTATATATGTTTAACTGAATCAAAAAAAAATTCTATTTTTTGAAATTTAGTATTGTTTATCTTTTTGCCAGTTTTCCTAAAGGTCCTATGGACATCTAATAAAGATGTATGAGACAGAAAATTTTAAATATATTTGTGTAGGATATAAGATTAGTATAAATATATATCTATTATGCTTAAATTATTAATGACATCATTCAAGATGCTACTATTCTTATTTTTTCTACACTTGATAAAAGAATCTCAGAGGAATGGTGCTATGTCTCACTATGACTATATTTCTTTTTTTCTTTTCCCTTATAGTTCTTCTGATTTTTGCTTTATGTACCTTTGTTTCTTACTTGTTAGGTGTCTAATGGTTTATGATATCTATCTTCTTTGTGAATTGTACCTTTTATCATTAAACTATTTATTTTTGTTTCACTTACAAATAAATTAATTTTTAACAGTTTGAAACAATTAAATTTCACAAAGGATGAATAACTTAATCAGGGTTCTATACTAGTCTTGGCTTACTTGGATTTGAAATGGAGTTATCTGTCTCTCAAAAACACATTAAATGCCTTGTGTCTGAGAAAGGGAACTAACATACAGAAAATAATCAGCTTCAGAACCAGTCATACCTGGAATCCAACCCCAAATTATCCAATAACCATGTTAGCATGTCAGAGTGAGCTTTCAACTCAATGTCCACAAGTTAATCACAAGACCTTACTTGTCTAAATGGTAAACTATCTTAGTGGTGAAATGTCCAGATAAACTATGGTCTCATTATTATAAATGATAGATTGCACTTCAGGGGATTAGACAGGTGACGATGAGATTGCACCAGAAACCTGGATTGGCAGGTAGGAGTACAGCTGGATACTTTGTTAGCTCAATGCAAAATTAGCAAAAGTTCAAACTATATCACTGAAAAGTCATGTGGACTTCACTGGCAGTCAGCGGTTAAGACACCATGCTTCCAATGGAGGAGGCCAAGGTGCAAATTTGATCCCTGGTCAGGGAAATAAAATCCCACATGCTGCATGGCCTGGCTAAAAAAATGGAAAAGAAGAAAAGCTGCATGTTATTTTTCTAGAATGATGAGCCAGGAAGTCCATCTTAGGTGTCTCTATATGTTTGACTCCTAGAATATTGAAGACTTTCGATAAAGGAGTCGAAATGCATACTGTTAAATGAATAAATTATTTTAGAACATTATTATTATTATTATTTTGCTTCTGAGCTTTAGTCTCCTTATCGTTAAGTCATCTGTAGTGTGAAGAAGTCATGACAATAATTTGAAGTTAGAGATAATGACTGCTAACTCACAGATATACAATAATGATTGAAGTAGATTATATACAGTATTTGTTGTTATTGTTGTTTAGTCTCTAAGTCATGTCCAGCTCTTTTGCAACTGCGTGGACTGTAGCCTGCCAGGCTCTCTTGTCCATGGGATTTCCAGGCAAGAATACCGGAATGGGTTGTCATTTCCTTCTCCAGGAAATCTTCTGACCCAGGGACCAAGCTTGTGGCAGGAGAATTCTTCACCAGGGAAGCCCATATACAGTATATATAGTGCCTAAAAAGCAATCATTGTGTAATACATGTTAGTTGACTGTCCACAAGTCCATATGATTCCATGTCTTTTTGCATTTCCTATCTACATAGACTCTTCATTTAGAATCTCTTGTTTGACTCTGAACTGGGACCATTTCGATTTTCTGTCAGTTTTTCTACCTTGGTCTGATTCATTAGTATTAACAGCAGTGACCCCCGACATGTCAAAGAGTTCACATTAATGACAATGGGTCTTAATTATACAAGCCAAAGTTACAGTTGTTACTTCTGGGGGTAATTTCCATTCCTAAGTTCATTAAACTCTTAAAAGTGGAAAGGTCAATAGTGATTTATTCTAGTGACAGCGAACTCGATAGCAATCCTGTACAAACAATCCTTCTGTCTTGACATATGGCAAGACTAATAGCTAATAAAGCTAACTTCATAAGGCAGCAAGCTGCCTACTTGGATTCTTTTGTGAAAGCCCAGTGTTATCCAAAAGGGGGCATCCCAAGGCCCTCCACTCGGGTGAAGAAGTCAAGAAGCAGCAGCAACATGAGGCTGGACCACTCTATGTCCCAGCATCTAGAACAGTGCTGGGGCTATGTGCCAAACACATGAATACCTGAAGCCCAGGTTTTGTCGTGGTGTTGCCTCATATAGACAAAAAATGTTGCTTAGTCTCTAAGCCGTGTCCAACCCTTTCCGATCCCATGGGCTGCAGCCTGCCAGGTTCCTCTCTCCATGGGACTTCCCAGGCAAGAATACTGCAGTGAGCTGCCATTTCCTTCCCGACCCAGGGATCAAACCTGAGTCTCCTGCATTGGCAGGTGGATTCTTTACTGAGCCACCAAAGAAGCCCTGGCAAAAAGCAGAAAATTTAAAAAGGTGACCCTTAGATAGGGGAAAGGTAGGTGGCAGGACACAAGCGAGATGCTTCCTGGGCACAATCTTGGGAGAGCAGAGATTCTGAGGGAAAGGGCATCCAGACAGACTTTGGCCCTGGCCTCATCCATCACTGGTGAGAGAAGATGCTGTGACAAAGGTATGCTTTTGGAGTCAGGCTTCATTTTTCCCACCTTGTTATGCGTTATGGCCTAAGGTCATCACAGGCAAGGGGAAGGGTCTGGGAAAATAACCTCACTACAGTCAGAGATGTTCCCGTTGTCTTGTATGAGCCATGTAGACAAATACAAGTTAAGTTGTCTGAAGATTTCCGGTCTCAAACATCCAAGATCTGAAACACCAGTGGCGTAAAGACCATTAGTCTCTTGTCTATCCTGGAAATAAGTCATCTCATCTCTCTCTCTCCAAACGTCTTCATGCACTGAGCAGAGGTCTTTGTCCTCCTCTCCTCCCTCCTTCCCGTCCGCCCACTCCCCTTTCTCCTCCTCCTCACCCTCCCCTCCTCTTGCTCCTTCTCCTCCTTCTCCCTGTCCTCTCTCCCTCTTCTTTTATTCACTCATCAAATGTACATCAAAATTCTACTGTGTGCCAAGCAGTGTCCTAAACAAAGGAAAAAAGAATTACCTTTCTCCATATTATTCCAGAAGTTTACATTCTACTAGGTTAGGAAACTAAAACAGACAAAGAGATAAATGCCATGAAATAACTATTTTAAAAATGCACAGAAGAAGTTCAGATAGAGAATATCAGTCTGAGAGACACTTTATACAGGGTAGTCTGGGAAGACCCCTCTCTGGAAAATAACATGGGAACTGAAACTTAAAATACAAGAAAGAACAGGTGATATCAAGGGTAAGGAAATGGGATTTATACAAAGGGATGGCAATAATAATGTTCCAAAAATGAGAAATACAGTCATATTTAATTAAATTAAGGAGTTTGGGACAAAGTAAATGAAGGAGATAATGGGGAAAAAAGAAGTTGTTTAAGGAGTACATTGGGAACCAATCACATAGAAATGTATTGCTTCTTAGGTCAGAGAAAAAGCACTTTTATGGAAAAAAAAAAGCATAATAGAAAACCAATGGAGTATAGAGGAGCCAGAGGAGTGACCGTGTGTGACTTTGTTTCAGAGCCACTCTTATAGCTGTAGGGGTGTAATGGGTTTTAGGTAGGTAAGAGTCGAAACAGGGCAATTAGTTGGCAGGATATTATAGCATTCCAGCAGGAGGTTATGGTGGTTTAGAAAACACAGTATTGTTACACAAAGATAAATGAAGGAATTCAAGAGTTTGCTGAGAGACTGGTTATGAGAAAAGGAGAAAAAGAACCAGGAAATACTCACTTTATTCACTGTGATCAGATGATCTCTGCTCATCTCAAAATAAGTGTAGCAAAGCTTTATTAAGAATCCGTATGAAAAAAAAAAAAAAGAATCCGTATGGAAAATAGGAGCCTATTCAAATATGCATGGTTGAGGATTCTGCTGATATAATACATGCATGTGATTGACATCAGCATCCAGAATTTCATTATGTTCGAGGGCAAATACACAGGAAAAAAAGGTGTTCTGATCCACTGATCTGTGTTTGGAATTTTTCAGGGTAGCTAAGCCAGAAAGTGATTGAAGCTAAGGAAGTGAAAAGAGCTAATAGGAAAAGACACTGTGCAGATGGGCAGCCCTGGGCTTCAGGCGAGGGACGAAGGAGCAGGCGTCCAGGAGGAGGTGGTGTGACACAGCGGGCCTGGGTGTCTCAGCGCAGGTGTCGTGGGTGAGGAGGGAGGTGAGGGCCAGGGCAGACAAAGGGAGGGAGGGAGACTGGTTTAACATTCCGGTAATAGTAGTGCTAGATGACTGCAGACTTTAAGGTCCAAGGGGGAGAAGGTAGCCCAAACAAAGGGGAGTCTCCTTCACTGCGGTTGGAAGTCAGGAACAGAGCTGAACCTGTGAGCTGCGTGACACGCTTTGACACTACTTGGGACATGGACTTGAAGATGTGAAGAATATATACTATTCTTCGATGTCTTGCTCTTCATAGGGGCTCAGAAAGTAATTGTGGATTTAGAGTTTTGCAAAGATTCTTTTTTGATGCTGACCATTTTTAAAGTCTTTACTGAATTGTTTACAATATTGCTTCCGTTTTATGTTTTGATTTTTTGGCCCCAAGTCATGTGGGATCTTCGCTCCCCAAACAGGGCTCTAACAAGCAGCCTCTTCATTGGAAGGCAAAGTCTTAACCACTGGACTTCTGGGAAAATCCCTCAAGAGGTAATTGTTACAGTGACTTAAATGTAGGTCTCTAACATGTATATATTTGGTTTTCTCCAATAACATTTTTCCTGCTTCTATGGCTATTCCAGCCAGAGTATTTTGAGGGCATTTTAAAAGATTTTGAAAATACCACAGAGAATATAATGGAACACAAATATTATTGTCCATGGCTTACCACTCCCAAACGGATATCATATATTCAAGTATTATGTCCTCACCTCATTACCAGTTAATTGAATTAAAACTAAATTTGTATTTATGCTGTGTAATTAGGAATTACAGGTAAGGGACAGGAACATCCTCATTACTGGCCATCTGTTTGTAAGGAAATAGCAGGGGCAAAATTCCCAGGAATGCCTGTGGTGAGTGTACATACACACACACGGAATATGAGAGTTGAAAGGACACCCTCACTGCTTAGGAAAGTGAATGTTGGCTCAGGAATTAAGAAGTCACACAACTATTAATAGTTCATAATAGACCTGGGCTAGAACCCTGATTGTCAGCCAACCTACACACAATTATTTTCTTTCTAGAACTATTCCTTTTAAAGTGTCCGAAGAGATTTCTGCCCTTCTGGGCATTTGCAGTAAATGACTGACAGGTGAGTAAGCAACCAGCCTTGTGAGTGGGTGAACCAAGGATTAAGGAGAAGACCCGTCCACTGTTCTTTCTGGAGAAGAGCATCACTGTACTGAAAAATAAGTCCCTCTGTTCTGCTCTGAGAACAAACAGTGTTCCTTTTCAATGAAGGTCAAGGTCAATGCCCCTTATTTATCTTATTTTTCCTCTTAAAAAATTAAAATAGTATCTTATTTTTCCTCTCTTGGATCTCATCTAGCTTTTTTTAAGGTCATTGGCATACCATTATGATTGGCATCAATGTGTACCGATTGTCAGGTAAGCCAGTGAGTGATGTCCCTAGCTTCCTGACTAGCAAAAAAGGAGTTAAGGGACTTGCCCAAGGTAATAACAAAGTCAGAGTATGGTCAACTAAGCCACTCACTTATCAGCACAAACAAGACATGTAAACAGTGATAAAAAGATAAAAACATGGAAAGACAAAATAATCGATGGTGAGTTTTACTGCCCCAAAGGAGGGTAAATAAAGTTTCCACATAAGTATTCATTCATGCTTGCCTTGCGTTCTTATTCATTTCATAACATTTTTTTTTAATCACCCACTATGTGCTTGGCTTGGGGAGATCTGATATAATGGAAGTACAGTCAGTCACACCTTTGGCTCAAGTCCCTGCTATGTGACCTTTAGGAAAACACTCCCCACATACAGGTTTCATTCTCTGTATCTAGAAAGCAAAACCAATGGCTCTTACCTCTTGGAATTACAGTGATAACTGCAGTATCACAGATGGTCTCTAAGTGCACTGATGGGGCAAATATTTCGCACAGACTCCAGGGCAGTACTGTGCTAGAAAGATGAATACAGAATTGTTGTTATCATTAGAACGACACAAAATAAAACACACACTTCTTGTTCTCAAGACGTTTAGTCTTGTAGAGGGGTTGGATGCCCACGTACTCAAGGAGTAGCATGCTGAACGCCTTAGAGGTGACAGACTAATGAACACGCAAACATGAGAGAGACTCACTTTGGTTAGTATGATTCTAGAGGGTGTCAAGACACTTGAGGTCTCAAGAAAGACCTTGAAGGAGAAGGAGAATGTTAATTGGCAGAGATAAAAAGGACAGGCACAGCAGGCAGAAGGAATGAAATAAATCAAAGCTGAAGCATGAGAAAAGGGAGCTGGTATGCTATTGACAAATTGACAAAGCTGCTTCCAATAGAATATGCATCTCACAAGGCTGATGCTACATCTGATGAGGGAGGTCGGGAGAAGAACACAGATTCTCCAAGTTAGGCAGAGTGAGAAGCCCTGGGCACCAGGCCTGCTCCCATTCTTCATTTCTGCCCCTCCTGCTCCCTCCCAGCAATGGCAGCTGTCTAGAGGTAAATTGTGTTCGGGGCCCTGTGTCTCGTTCTTGTGATTTATCGGTTCAGTCTTCCAGCGGGGTGAGAATACAGAGTGTGCTGTCTGGCACATACGTGGGGAATTTATGTTGCATAGCTAAACATCATGTCTGTCTATCTCTTCCCAGTAATCTCTGATGATACCCAAATGGGCTTTTTATTTTAAACATCTGGACAGCCTTATGGTGGCTGAGAATTAAGGTGCTGAGTGAAGAAAACAGCACAGTCATAAAGTCTGTCGGATAAACAAAGCTTTCTTTGGAACATTAACTCCTTTACTGAGAAATCTTCTCTGTTCCTCAAAACACACTTAGTAACTTTACATCTTCATCTCCAGGTAGCACTTTTCTCCTGCAAATACTCTCATGCCATTTATTGGAGTCATTAAGGTAGGAAACTATGAGATATTAGCATAAAAAGAACATTGCCAGAAAAGAGATGCAAAAGGCCCTCTTTCATATGCACTCTTTTGGCTCCCGATTTGGCGTTTGCTTTTGTTTTATAACAGCAGAAATTCCCATCATGGATGGTGGTAATTTTTGCTAGATAATAACTCTGTCGACACGTCATAAATTGGCAAAAGGTGTGTAACTCAGGGAAGGGGGAGAAGCTGGAATGGAGAATAATCAAGTAGTTAATCAAGTAGTTGATTAACAGTTGTTCAATAAACAGAGGCCGTGTTTCCTCTTCTTTGAGATTTCAAGGGTTTCTTCTCGCCTTAAAGTGACGAGAAGATCTGATGATATGTGTGATCTTTGACAGCTCTGAGCCTTAGCGAATGCCCTGCCATCTGTTCAGTGCCCATAAGGCTGGTCCTGGCATTTCTGGCCAGTGACCATCTTCTCACTCTCCAAGATTCAGCTCCCCTCTTTTCTAGAGCATGATCTTGGCTGATTCCCGAAAGGTAGAGCTGGAAGCTTGCTTCTCTGAAAACCACGGCTACTTCTCAAAGGGTTTGTCATTGCCTTTACAAGCATATGTCCCCTACTGGACTGTGACCCACAAGCATAGCTAGGTGTGGTTGGTGGGGATTCTTGAGTTCTTTATCACTCATTCATGTCCCAAGTGCAGGGCTGAGAACAGAGTTTGACATTTAACATATTAATATTTCTTCTGTTTTGTTTTCTATTGGCCCATAACAGATTAGCATAAACTATACAGTTTAAAATAACATACATAATCTCAGTGACTGAGGGTGAAAGGTGTAGGCAGGGAGTTATATCCTCTGTTTTGAGTCTCCCAAGCTATTATCTAGGGCTGGTGACTCATCAGAGCCTCCACTGGAGGGGCACTTACTTCCAACCCCACCCCTCACCCTGGGTTTGTTGGCAGAATTAATTTCCTTATATCTGTAAGACTTATGGATGTTATAAGAGAAAAAAGATCACTTTTTTCCCCTCAAAGCCATCAAGGAAAAAAAGACTCCAGAGGGAACTGGGTAACAAGTCACAGTCTAATTTGGATACCTTTTATTTCTTTTTCTTATCTGATTGCTGTAGCTAAGACTTCCAATACTATGTTGAATAGAAGTGGTAAGGGGACAAACCACAGTGTTACATAACACAGCATAATCATGAGAGTGGTGCCTTGTCATCTCTGTGCAATCTGTTGGTTAGAATCAAGTCAATAGCCCCATCCTGGGATTACACCAAGGTATGACTACCAGGAAGTGAGATCAGAGGGGCCCCTTCAATGTCTGTCTACCACTCAATTTGTTTAAGAAATCCCTCACACAAACCACTTTGTTTCCCCTAATCATAGCATCATTGAGCTTGAAGTTTCTATATGTCATAACTTTCAGGTATTTAAGGTTCAATGCTAAGTCACTTCAGTCGTGTCCAACTCTGTGCAACCCCATAGACGGCAGCCCACCAGGCTTCCTCGTCCCTGGGATTCTCCAGGCAAGAACACTGGAGTGGGTTGCCATTTCTTTCTCCAATGCATGAAAGTGAAAAGTGAAAGTGAAGTCGCTCAGTCGTGTCCAACTCTTAGCAACCCCGTGGACTGCAGCCCACCAGGCTCCTCCATCCATGGGATTCTCCAGGCAAGAGTGCTGGAGTGGGGTGCCATTTCATGGGTCCTTACAGGGCAGAGTTAATGTCTTTCCTATTTAACAGTATATTCATAGTACCTAGCAAGGGCTTAACATATGCTAGGTGTTGGATGTTATGTCTCAAATGAATGAATTCTTTAATTGCAGATAGAGTATCTGAGAGAGCGCAGTCCTTGCTGTGAGCCACCGGCTGTGAGCCTCCGGCTGTGAGCCTTACCTTTCTTTATGGAATAGTTCATCCCCATGTTCTGTAAGTGCTGGCTTAGGAATGAATAAAACATCCACAGTTACATCCCATGCCTGTAACCGATTTCTTTATGTATTCAGACCTCTTCTTTACAGCAGCTCTGCATGGGCAAGTTCCAAAATAGAAGATTTTTTGCCTCCGGTCAGAAAGCCTGGAGTTATTCAAACACGAAATACACAGAAATAAAAGGTAGTTGAAGGCACATCAACTTCCCTGCAGGTTCTCTTTGGGTCCTTGTATCTGCACGCCCTCATGCTTCCATCCCCTCTTCACTCTCCATTCTGATTCCATCCTACATGGAATGGCACACAGTTCTTGATTTTCCAGAAGCTCTGATTCATTCTTCTCTCTCTTGATTCCCTTCAAATACCTTTCCCCTGATCCTGACATCCAGTCTCTCTAATCTCAGTCAAGTTTGACTTGTTTTCACACCCAGAAATGCCCACAAGTGAGCACTTACTTGCCCGAGATCTGGCTGCATTTTATCTACTGCCATGCTCCCAGCAAAGCCTGTGATAACACAAGCAGGTAGCTCCAAATTTGGGGGCTCCTCTGGACTAGCATCACCTCTTTCAAAGACTTTATATGTGAAGACACAGTATGCTCCAAGAAATTGGACAGAAAATATACGCCAAGCACAGAAAACATGTAAGCCTGAAGTTGTATGTTGATATCAAGTGAAATATATTTCAAAATCAGAAATATTAAGAAATGAAAAATAAAAACTTTGTGAGCCAGGCAGGGGGGTGATATCATCACCCTTCCTATGTGACAAAAGACAATACTTTGCCAACAAAGGTCCGTCTAATCAAGGCTATGGTTTTTCCAGTGGTCCTGTATGGATGTGAGAGTTGGACTATAAAGAAAGCCGAGTGCCAAAGAATTGATGCTTTTGAACTGTGGTGTTGGAGAAGACTCTTGAGAGTCCCTTGGACTGCAAAGAGATCCAACCAGTCCATTCTAAAAGAGATCAGCCCTGGGTGTTTTTTGGAAGAACTGATGCTAAAGCTGAAACTCCAGTACTTTGGCCACCTCATGTGAAGAGTTGAGTCATTGGAAAAGACTCTGATGCTGGGAGGGATTGGGGGCAGGAGGAGAAGGGGACGACAGAGGATGAGATGGCTGGATGGCATCACTGACTCGATGGACATGAGTTTGAGTGAACTCCGAGAGTTGGTGATGGACAGGGAGGCCTGGTGTGCTGCGATTCATGGGGTCGCAGAGTCGGACACGACTGAGCAACTGAACTGATGTGACAAAAGAGAAGACTCAGACTTCTGAGGCTGAGTCTTATTTAAGAATCTTGACTCTGTTGCGAAAGGAATGAAACTGTGCCATTTGCAGAGACATGGATGGACTTAGAGACTCAGAGAAAAGTATCGTATATTCATACATATATGTGGAATCTAGAAAAATGGTACAGATAAACCTATTTGCAGGGCAGAAACAGAGACACAGATGTAGAGAACAAACATGGACACCAAGGGGGAAAGGTGGGATGAGATGAATTGGGAGATTGGGATTGACATACACACACTACTCGCTATAAAATAGACAACTAATGAGAACCTACAAAAGAGAGTGTGTGGCTTAGAACAGTCTCCTGACCAAGTCACAAGCTTCTTAAGGGTAGAGATTCTACTTGTGTGAACATCTCTCTGTCGTGTCCGACTCTTTGTGACTCCATGGACTATACAGTCCATGGAATTCTCCAGGCCAGAATACTGGAGTGGGTAACCTTTCCCTTCTCCAGGGGACCTTCCCAACCCAGGGATCAAACCCAGGTCTCCTGCATTGCAGGCAGATTCTTCACCAGCTGAGTTGCCAGGGAATCCCAAGAGTCTGCTTATAAGCCTCCATATAGTGAAAGTACTCCACAATGACTGTTGAATGGATTATTGATTTCCAGTGATCAGGGCAGGCATCATAACCCACTGACACATTTTAATTGCTATTCACAGCATACAGTGTGCATATATCACTTCAGTGGACAGCTAATGTTTCATCTTTTCAGAACCTAGACTAGCATCTCCTCTTTCAAAGATTTTACATGTAAAGACACAATATGCTCCAAGCAATTGGACAGAAAATATACACCAAGCACAGAAAAAGTCTAAGCCTGAAGTCATATGCTAATATCAGGTGAAATGTATATTTGTTTTCTTGGAACTCCCTCCACCCACCAGTCACATGGTTCTTCTAGAAACTAGTGTCTGTCCAGCATGACACAACGCTGGCCACTCTTGATTCAGCAGTCATGTGTATGTTACACAGTGAGGTCCTCTACTTTTCTTTACCTCACGATTTTGAAACTAAAGCTAAGCCCGACACATTCATCGGCTGCCTGAAGCTGGAATGTGTAAAACTCAGGTACTGCTGACAGCCATGATTATCCAAAATTGACTTGGCCCTTGGAGGAAGCTGTTCAAGAGAGAGATAGCAAAGAATTCAAAAAGAGAGGAAAAGAGAAGAAGACAAAGCATTTGGATAAATTCAAGTCCCTGGTTTCAGTTGATTCCTGAAACCACCTGCATGCCCATTCTTGGTTCATTTGCAAACCCTGAATACACTACAAATGAGTCTCTTCTGGGCTTAGGTTGGTTCCTGTTGTTTTTTCTACTTTATATAGATATATATACATACATACACAACAGGAACAGACTCACAGACTTTGAGAACAAACTTATGGTTACCGGGGCAGGGGGTGGGAAGGATGAGGGAAAGGGATAGGGGGTTTGGGATGAACATGCACACACTGCTACTTTTAAAATGGATAACCAACAAGAACCTACCGAACAGCATGGGCCCCTCTGCTCAATGTTATATGGCAGACTGGATGGGAGGAGAGTTAGAGGGAGAATGGGTACATGTATAATACGGCTGAGTCCCTTGGCTGTCCACCTGAAATTATCCCAATATTGTTAACAGGCTATATAAAATAAATAACACTCCAATATTAAATAAAATTCCAATATAAAATAAAATATAACACATTTTAAATGAATGAAAAAAAAGAGTCCTAACAAACATACTCATTTACCTTTTATAGTTACTTCAAGAAGTTTGCCTCCCATTTATAATCTTTATAATGCAAAGTAGAAAGATGGGAAGAAGAACTTTTCAAGTAAGAGACTAGGCAGGCATGTGGGGAGAAGGGAAGGTGCTTCCAGGACCCCTGAAACTCCATCCTGCGGCCCGCTCTGTGTTCTCTCTACCCAGCGGTACCCTGCGGCAGGCAGGCTCAGCATGGTGCATTGTTGGGCTGCAGCAATAATCCCCAGCAACCAGGACAGTGCATCATCCAATTACACGGTCTATTGTTTCATTATTCACCCTACATTGCCTGCACCTGCCACAACCCTGCTCGCCTCCACTTTCCACTGGCAAGCTTACCCTCCCTCCTCGCACGCTGCAATCACACCCTGTTCTGAGCCACCTCGGTATCCCATTAGTCTCAGTAAACAATATGCTTCACTTCAATTACACATTTAGAAACAGTATTCTCAATTCCTAGTGCCCATTTTGGCCAACATTGTACTGTGAACCTGGGGCAGCGAGAGCGAACTACGGAAGCAGAAATGTTGGGGCCCCAAATTAAAGTGGCCTCTGCCTTCTGCTCTTTGAGGCACACCTCAGTGCAGGTACAGTCATACACACCATGCAGCAGGCCCATCACACATATTGTACACACATCACATATACAGCACACATGCCCGCCACACACACACACACACACACACGTGTACCTACAGGCACATCAGGATAGCATGGCGCTTGTGCAGAATAGTTAATTACATAATACATCTCTGGAAGCCTGTCACTTCTGCTTTTTTGTTAAATCAATCAAATAATATTTGCATGATGCTATGAGACATGGAAGAGAAACATAAATTCAGTGCCTTCAGGGAAACTGCATCATAGCAGGTGAAGAAAATATACACGTGGAGAACATTTCTGAGCAATCAGTGAGAAAGGACAAAACTTGGCCTGGGAAATTCCATGGACAGAGGAGCTTGATGGGCTATATAGTCCATGGGTGGCAAAGAGTCAGACATGACTAAGAACTGAACAGGAGGGGGCTCAAGGAGCTGAAACTCAGGCATTCCAGGAGAGGGCACTGCTGAGCTGATGCTGGCATCTCTAAACTCAGACGAGGGGCTTGATGGCGCTGGGTCCTGGACTTCCAAAGAAGTGACAGCGGCCAGCTGGTCGGGATGTCTCAGGAAACATGATAAAGTAAGCAGCTGGATCTGTATGTGCATTTTGGAATAACAGGCTCCTATGGGAAGGAACTGTCACTGCCTGAATGAACAAGCATTGCTTGGGTTATGTTGCTAGAACAGGAAGCGAAGTCAGGGAGAGAAAGCAAACGGGGAAAGAAGGTGCCTCTTTTCCCTTCCATAGGCTTCCTTTGGGTCCCTGGCAAGCTGGATGACGGCAGTGGACATTGGGGTCAGCTGGAGGACCAGAGATGGACAAGCTCCTGAGTGGTGAGCAGGGTATCTGAGGGGCCATGTGCATAATGCAAAATCCACAAAGAATTAGGACCAATGAGCCAGATGGCTCTACTCGTAAAGAACCTGCCTGCCAATGCGGGAGACATGAGATGCTGGTTCGATCTCCGGGTTGGGAAGATCGCCTGGAGGAGGGCATGGCAACCCTCTCCAGTATTCTCACCTGGAGAATTCCATGGACAGAGGAGCCTGGCAGGCTACAATCCACGGGTCACCAAGAGTCAGACACCACTGAAGCTGACTTAGCCCACATGCACCAGCCAGAAGCTCCTCTGTAAGGAATGAGGGAGGGTCCTGGTGGGGGTTGAAAGGAAAAGACATCTATGCCTGCAACACAGAAGCTTCTACAAAATTTATTGCAAAATACACTTCTGTTTCCTCCATGCAACTGTGTGTCTTGAGAGGCAAAACAGAGATTTGGACCAACAGTGGGAATACTTTTTTCCCTATAAAGCATCAGATGGCAAATATTTCAGGTGCTGTGAGCTCTGAGATATCTGTTACAACTACTCAAGTCCACCGTGGCAGCCTGGGAGCACTCACAGACAATACGTAAATGACAGTATGCGGCCACACTCCCGGAAAGGTTTATCAACACTGAAATTTGAATTTTACATAATTTTCACATGTCCTAAAATGCATGATTCTTTTAACTTTATTTTTTTCCCAGTCATTAAAAAATGTGAAATCTCACCTGTGAAGCACACAACAAGCGGTAGGTAGGATTTTCCTGCGGGTGTAGTTTGTCAACTCTGGACTTCAGCTCCGGCTCTGCCTGCAAAAAAATATATAAAAGCCTGTAGATAACAAGACATGCATGCAACAATGTCTAGGCAGAGGTGAAAAATATGAACATGGTTTTCGAAAGATGTGCAAAAAAGTTCTTGGCAAGTTTGGGAACCCAGGGAGCCTTTGGAAGGAGTAGAAGGTAAGAAAGTACAATGACTTAGAAACTGCTGACCTAGACGTGGAGAGTAGTGAAGACCCCACCAGCACCTGATCTCCAGGCAGGGACCTGCAAAGGAAGTGTTCCTGTTCGGGTGGAACTGTGTATTACTTCCCACAGACCCTCCACAGCCTCCCTGTCTGGCTATTTATCATAAATGGGCCAAAACAGCAGGTAGGAAACCATCATTTTTCTAGAGTTAACATTTTTCAAATCTCACCCGTCCTTATAGATCAAGGTAGCAGTGAATGTGATGGAAATCTGAGATGACAGAAGGGAAATGCCTAGACCCTCATAGACAGAATACTATTTACCATTGCACAAATGATTTTCAAAAAAAACACCAGGAGAACTTAGAGGGAAGACAAGAAAGGAAAATGAACTGTCTGGAAGAAATTAGCTTTTGGTCACTTGCACCCCTCCTGGGTAGCCTGATTGATGTGCTTTGGAATCCGAGTGTACAAAGACCACATTCTCCATCATTACAGTTCAAATCAATTTGGAGCCATAGTGACTGCTGCTGCGTTACCCTTCATCTCTGCCTCCCCACGCTCCTGCTCCCCAAATCAGGGAAAGCAAGAGGAACATTGACACCAGCAAGGAAGAAAGACACATCATTAAGGGCCTACGGCTTCAGAGCCAGACTCTCAGGGTCCAAATCCTGTTTCTGCCACTTAATACAGTGAAACTTTGAATGAGATGGATTATTTATTCTTCTGGGCTTCCCTGGTGGCTTAGTGGTAAAGAATCTGCCTGCCAAGGCAGAGATGCAGGTCCGATCCCTGGGTTGGAAAGATCCTCTGGAGAAGGAAATGACAACCCATTCCAGCATTCTTTGCCTAGAGAATTCCATGGACAGAGGAGCCTGGTGGGCTATAGTCCATGGGGTCACAAAAGAGTCGGACACTTAGCAACTGAATGACAACAAAAATTTAGTATTTTGGACATCAGTTTCTTTAACTATAAAGAAGTACAGACAATAAAAGCATCTCTCACTGTGCTAATTAAATGGGTTAGCTTATGTAAATTGCTTAAAATAGTTCTTGGTGCAAAGTGAGCATTTAATAAGTATGATTGGTTCTAAAGCCTAGTAGAAAAGCCATTGTTAGTTACTTGCAACTTAGAGGATACACTTTGGCTCCTTGATGTGGGGCATTATGAATAATAAGCTGCAACCACAGTGAATTTGAAATATTCTATGAAACCTCCACACCATTCTTATTTTATACTTTCATAATCACTCTTTAACTCAAAAATCTTTCCCTATCCCTATCTTCAAGAAAATTAGAGACACCAAAGGAACATTTCATGCAAAGATGGGCTCAATAAAGGACAGAAATGATATGGACATAACAGAAGCAGAAGATATTAAAAAGAGATGGCAAGAATACACAGAACTGTCGAAAAAAGATCTCAGGGCTCAGATAATCATGATGGTTTGATCACTCACCTAGAGTTAGACATCCTGGAGTGAAGTCATGTGGGCCTTAGGAAGCATCACTATAAACAACGCTAGTGGAGGTGATGAAATTGCAGCTGAGCTATTTCAAATCCTAAAAGATGATGCTGTGAAAGTGCTGGACTCAATATTCCAGCAAATTTGGAAAACTCAGCAGTGGCCACAGGACTGGAAAAGTCAGTTTTCATTCCAATCCGAAAAGAAAGGCAATGCCAAAGAATGTTCAAACTACCACACAATTGCACTCATCTCACACACTAGTAAAGTAATGCTCAAAATTCTCCAAGCCAGGCTTCAGCAATACATGAACTGTGAACTTCCAGATGTTCAAGCTGGTTTTAGAAAGGGCAGAGGAACCAGAAATCAAATTGCTGACATCCATTAGATCATTGAAAAAGCAAGAGAGTTCCAGAAAAACAACTACTTCTGCTTTATTGACTATGCCAAAGCCTTCAACTATGTGGATCACAGTAAACTGTGGAAAATTCTTAAAGAGATGGAAATACAAGACCACCTGACCTGCCTCTTAAGAAGTCTGTATTCAGGTCAGGAAGCAAGTTAGAACTGGACATGGAACAATAGACTGGTTCCAAATAGGAAAAGGAGTACATCAAGGCTGTATATTGTCACCCTGCTTATTTAATTTCTATGCAGAGTACATCATGCACAATGCCGGGCTGGATGAAGCACAAGCTGGAATCAATATTGCCAGCAGAAATACCAATAACCTCAGATCTGCAGGTGACACCATCCTTACAGCAGGAAGTAAAGAACTAAAGATCCTCTTGATGAAAGTGAAAGAGGAGAGTGAAAAAGTTGGCTTAAAGCTCAACATTCAGAAAGCTAAGATCATATCATCTGCTCCCATCACTTCATGGCAAATAAATGGGGAAACAGTGGAAACAGTGACAGACTTTATTTTCTTAGGCTCCAAATCACTGCAGATGGTGATTGTAGCCATGAAATTAAAATAAGCTTACTCCCTGGAAGGAAAGTTATGACCAACCTAGACAGCATAATAAAAAGCAGAGACATTGCTTTGCCAACAAAGGTCCATCTAGTCAAGGCTATGGTTTTTCCAGTGGTCATGTATGGATGTGAGAGTTGGACTATAAAGAAAGCTGAGCGCCGAAGAATTGATGCTTTTGAACTGTGGTGTTGGAGAAGGCTCTTGAGAGTCCCTTGGACTGCAAGGAGATCCCACCAGTCCATCCTAGAGGCTTTCAGTCCTGGGTGTTCATTGGAAGGACTGATGCTGAAGCTGAATGAAACTCCAATACTTTGGCCACCTGATGCGAAGAACTGACTCATTGGAAAAGACCCTGATGCTTGGAAAGATTGAGGGCAGGAGGAAAAGGGGATGACAGAGGATGAGATGGTTGGATGGCATCACTGACCTAATGGACATGAGTTTGGGTAGGCTCCAGGAGTTGGTGATGGACAGGGAGGCCTGGCTTGCTGCAGTTCATGGGTCACAAAGAAGCGAACACGACGGAGCAACTGAACTGAACTGATGCCTGTCTTAAAATTCCCACTCATCCTTTAAGATCCAGTACAAAAGTTTCTTGATTTTGTACACTTTTCTCTACCACCCTCCCAAAAAAATATTTAATTCCTTCCACTATGAGGTTTTTACTCAGTAAACTTTTCTCAACCTGCACAGCATCTGAGAGTTTAAATGGGTCCTAAAGAACTCTAGCTCTCTGGCACTTCTATCATAAAAGATGTGGAAGTCCATTTGTATCTCTGGCAGGGGACAAATTTGTCTGCACATATTTTAAAACATCAGTTAATCTTTGCTTCATATGCTAAATAAGAGTTAAAAGGGGGTTGCATTTATTAATACTATAGAAGGTCCTCCACAGGTTGACTAAAAAGAAATTCTCATCTTTTGGTTCAACTTGGTACTGCTAAGAAAGTCTGGACTAAAGAAAAAAGAAAGAAAGAAAGAGAGCAAATAAAAAGTAATAATCATATGAAACCTAAAGGGAATTAAGCAGAGGGAACACATACATAGAAATCATAGAAGCCCCAGTTCTGGTATGGAATAGAGCTTCCAGACTCTTTCTGCTCAGAGGCAGAAGGTATTAGGAGGTCATGCTTTCAACCTAGAAATGCTTGGGACTTCGTGGCTGGTCTCCGCCTGCCAATAAAGGGGACATGGGTTTCATCCTTGGTCCAAGAAGATCTCACATGTTGTGGAGCAACTCAGCCCATGTACCACAACTACTAAACCCACCCTCTAGAGCTTGTGCTTGCAACAGAAGAAGCCACCACAATGAGAAGCCCGTGCACCGCAAGAGTAGTCTCCACTCGGCACAACCAGAGAAAGCCCAGCAGAGCAACAAAGACCCAGTGCACCCAAAAATAAATAAATAAATATAATTTAAAAAGAAATTCCCTGGGTTCAAATCCCAACCCCAGGACTGTTGGTACATGAACTTGGGAAAGTGTATCACAATTGAGAATCCTCAGTCATCAACTGAGCTAGTGTCAGAAAACAAGAATATAAGCAATAATTAGGTAGATGTTACTGGTGATGTTTTGCACCAGGCCTGACTCAATATAGGTGTGCATTAACCAAAATTAACTACCTTGGCCATTTTAGTGGAAAAGTGGGTATTTCAGTATTCCCTAACCTAAAGGATGGTTGGTTAGCATCACCAATTCAATAGATATGAGTTTGAGCAAACTCCAGGAGATTGTGAAGGACAGGGAAGCCTGGCATGCTGCAGTCCGTGGGGTCACAAACAGGCAGACAGAATTTAGGGACTAAACAAGAATAGCAATGACCTAAGGAAACCACTTCCCAGTTGTAAAGAAATGTAAAGCTGCCTAGGGAGTTTCCTGTGACTCACCTTCAGGTCCCAGCCCATTTCGTACTCTCTATAACCCACTTTGTTCCTTTTTTTTTTTTTTTATTCAGCTACACTTTGCTCAGTCGCCCCAGTTGTTTCTGACTCTGTGTGATCGATTACTGTAGCCCCCCACGCTCCTCTGTCCATGGGATTCTCCAGGCTGCAAGAATACTGGAGTGGGTTGCCATGCCCTCCTCCAGGGGATCCTCTCAACCCTGGGATCGAATTGGTGATTCTGATTCCTGGGTCTCCTGCATTGCAGGCAGGTTCTTCACCACTAAGTCACCAAGGAATCTGCAAATAACCAAGTAACTGATAATTCTAAAAATACCTAAACGGCTTGATAGAATTTAAAGCACAGACCAAGAGCGCATGCAAATCCTGGAACCCACCCATCTCTGGGTTCTAAGTACCATCCTCCTCCTTGAAGCCTGGGATGGGTATTGACAATATCAATATTTTAGGTTGCAAAATACCCCACAAATAAATAAAAAGTTAGGTAGATTTGTAAATGAGAGAGATAAATAGATGATATATAGAGAGATACACAGAAGGATCATAGATAGCTGGTCACCTGGCTTCAGTTCAGTTCAGTTCAGTTCAGTCACTCAGTCATGTCTGACTCTTTGTGACACCATGAATCGCAGCACGCCAGGCCTCCCTGTCCATCACCAACTCCCGGAGTTCACCCAAACCCAAGTCCATCAAGTCGGTGATGCCATCCCACCATCTCATCCTCTGTCGTCCTCTTCTCCTCCTGCCCCCAATCCCTCCCAGCATCAGAGTCTTTTCCAATGAGTCAACTCTTCGCATGAGGTGGCCAAAGTACTGGAGTTTCAGCTTTAGCATCATTCCTTCCAAGGAAATCCCAGGGCTGATCTCCTTCAGAATGGACTGGTTGGATCTCCTTGCAGTCCAGGGGACTCTCAAGAGTCTTCTCCAACACCACAGTTCAAAAGCATCAATTCTTCGGCGCTCAGCTTTCTTCACAGTCCAATTCTCACAGCTGGCTTCATCCTACAGTAACTACAGCATCCAATTCACCAGGGATTATAAGTATAATTACAAGCTAGGTAGTGGTTTAGTTGCTAAGTCATGTCCAGCTCTTTGTGACCCCATGGACTGTAGCTTGCAGAGGCTCCCCTATCTATGGGATTTCCCGGGCAAGAATGCTGGAGTGGGTTGCCATTTCCTTCTTCAGGGGACCTTCCTGAACCAGATTGAACTTGCATCTCCTGTATTGTAGGTGAATTCTTTACTGACAGAGCCACTAAAGACCCTCACAAAGCTTTCAGGCCTGTCTTCAATGAAAACAGGGCCAGAACCAGTCATGTCTCTCCTCAGTGTAGAACACGGTAATGAATGTTCACACATAGGAAATTTAAAGAAACAAATAAAACAAAACAGTGGCCATAACCCTGCAAGGACTGGAGGATTGGGAATCTAAATCATTAGCAGACATGTGAACATCTATCAGTTTTCAAGCCTACTCTGTGGTATACAAGAGTCACCTAAACAGTGTTGGAGAACCCTTGATAGTTCTCCGTTTTGACCAAAATGTTATCTTAAAACATCTCCTTCCAGGCCCATACACATTTGCCCAATCCAATTTCATGTGAGATTAAAAACCAGGAGGCAAGTTTGTTTTAATCCAGGCCTGTCTTTATGCATCTTGAAATATTTTGATGCTCTGCCTCCGTTGTTAAACGTCTATGGTTATAGAGGGAAAAACCATGCATTGCTGATTTAATCACTGCACTTCAGTTCAGTTCAGTCGCTCAGTCGTGTTCGACTCTTTGTGACCCCATGGATTGCAGCACGTCAGGCTTCCCTGTCCATCACCAACTCCCAGAGCTTACTCAAACTCATGTCCATCGAGTCAGTGATACCATCCAACCATCTCATCCTCTGTCAGCCCCTTCTCCTCCTGCCTTCAATCTTTCCCATCATCAGGGACTTTTCCAATGAGTCAATTCTTTGCATCAGGTGGCCAAAGGATTGGAGTTTCAGCTTCAGCATCAGTCCTTCCAATGACTAGTCAGGATTGATTTCCTTGAGAATGGACTGGTTGGATCTTCTTGCTGTCTAAGGGCCTCTCAAGAGTCTTCTCCAACACCACACTTCAAAAACATCAATTCTTTGCCACTCGTCCTTCTTTATAGTCCAACTCTCACATCCATACATGACTACTGAAAAAAAGCAAAGCTTTGACTAGACAGTGATCAAATAATATGTGTTTAAAGCTTACTAGTTGTAGCCTAATTAGACATCTTAATAAGAGTATTTTATAAACAGGTAACCATAGAGGTTGTCAAAATTTAGCGTTTTCTAGTGAATTCTGATGTCTGTTTAAAAAATGAAATTGTGAAGAAGATCCTTCTTTAAGTAAGAGAGAGTATTACAATATAAAACAGATAACATCTTTTCCATAGAAAAGAATTTAATATGACAAAGCAAATGACAGATATTCCAAGGAAGGTATTGGGGAAAATATTTAGCTATTTAGAGGAAGTACTCTGGGTCTCACCTCGCCACTTGCATGACAATAAATCCCTCAACGATCAGAGTTAAAAATTTAAATAGTCCTCATAGAAAAACAAAATAGCATTGAAAATTTACTAAATCGCTGGGGAAAGGTTCAGCTTTTTAAATTCTAGAAGAAAGATAAATCAAAAAGGAAAAATGGACAGACTTGAATACATAAAACTTTAAATGCATTTTAGAAAAAAAAAGTAATTTAAATTAAAAAGGCAAATATGTCCTGGTATTTTCCGTAAATAATTTCCCAACAGTTGAGAGCTTTATTATACAAAAAGCTCAAGCTTTCATATCCAAAATAATACAGAGTCTCCAGGGGACAAGTGTACAAGGGCATGAATAGAGAATTTACAAAATAAAGCAATACACATTTATCAAACACTGAAATATTCAACTTTAATAATAACACAAATTAGTATACCTAGATGTGAGGAGAAATGGTTTCCATGCCTTAAAAGTTAAACTTAAGCCTGCATGAAAAGTTTTCTACTGCATAAATGCTTCTCCGGTGGTGCTAGGGGTAAAAGAACCCACCCGCAAACACAGGAGACAAAAGAGGCATGGGTTCAGTCCCTGGATTGGGAAGATCCGCTGGATAGAGCAATGGCAACCCACTCCAATATTCTTACCTGGAAAATATCATGCACAGAGGAGTCTAGCGGGCTACAGTCCATAGGGTAACAAAGAGTCAGACACGACTGAAGCCACTTAGCATGCACACACCATTTAAATATGGAGTAGGAAATGGCAGACCACTCCAGTATTCTTGCCTGGAAAATTCCACGGACAGAGGGACCTGGAAGGCTACACTCTATGGAAATGCAAGGAGTCAACACCACTGAGGGACTGAACATGCACGCACATAACGGGGAATGAAGAAGAAATTCAGACAAATCATAAACCATTAGACATGAATGTCCAGTGAGTAGTAAGATGTGGCCAGGGCAATATTAAAGAAAACTTATCCTCAGACATGGTGCTGGAAAGAAAAAAATTCAACATGTAATCCATTATTTTTCATTTTTGCATAAAACTAAAAAAGGAAATTTTCTTTGATTTTTTTCAGGTGATATCTGAAAGATATATAGAAGGCAACTAAATATAAAAGGAGAAGGATATTCCAAGCTAAGAATTTGGAGAGATAAAGGAAAATCACACTAGATCCTGGCCAGACAGTCTCCAAGGTTGATAGACTGTCTCCTCTTACCTAATCCACTGAGAAACTAGAGGAAGTTCATTAAAGAGAAAAATATATGACCTGATCCAAAGTGTTTCACTTATCGCTCTCTTATGCCCACCCCCTATCTGTTCTGTAGAAAGAAATAAAGGACATTTATCTAGAAAAGGGAAATTCAAAACTCTTTTATAGAGGACATGAACATTGTGCATAAAATCTGGTCAAATGTACAAACTTGAGAAATATAAATTAATTTATCAATTATTTTATCAATTATAATTTAATCAATGTATCAGTTATAGTTGTTGTCGCCATTGCTGTTGTTCAGTCACTGTCACGTCTCACTCTTTTCGACCCCTGGACTGCAGCCCACTAGGTGTCTCTAAGGGATTCTCCAGGCAAGAACACTGGAGTGAGTTGCCATTTCCTTCTCCAGGAGATCTTCCTGACCCAGGGATTGAACCCACATCCCCTGCATCTCCTGCACTGGCAGGCGGATTCTTTACCACTGAGCCACTGGGGAAGCCCCCTGACCTAGTATCTCAAAGCAAAGAGGAAAATGTATTGAAAGACAGCAAAGGACACAAGAGTCTATTAGATTCACCAGAAGCAGAAGAAGGTGCTAACTAAGACTGGGGCATTGGCAGGGTAAGAGAAATAAATGAGTTTAAGAGATGTGTTCAGAAGGTAAGGCATACAGGACTTGGTGATGGGTTTCGTGGAGAGGTATGGGTGAATGACACACCAGTCATGACTTCAGTGTTGTCATTTATGGAAAGGAGAAAAACTAGGAAGAGGAAATTAGTTCAATTGGCCAGATTTACTAATTTGTCAATTGCTTTGCTTGTTTTTTTGTTTTTAGTAATCAATTCTCAACATAATGGTTAATGATGAAGGACTGGCTGTTTTCCTTCTAAGTTTAGAAACAAGACAAGGATTCTTATTCTCACAATTTCTATTCAGCACTGTACTATAAGATCTAGCATGACAATAAGACAGTAGAAAGAGATAAAGGACATCTATCTAGAAAAGGGAAATATGAAACTCTTTTATAGAGGACATGAACATTGTGTATAAAATCTGATCGAATGTACAAAGTTGAGAATTATAAATTAATTTATCAATTTTTCAGCATAGGAGAACCATATAGGAAAATTCATTGTATTTCTATATGCTACCAATGAACAATTGGAAATTTATATTAAAATATTAGTGATTACATAAAAATATGAACTATGTAAGGGTGAATCTGATCAATATGTGAAAAACTAGTACACTGAAAAGAACAAAGCGTTGCTGAGAAATCAAGGAAAATCTAAATAAATGAGATCTACCATATAAATGAATCTGAAGTTTCAATATTATTAATACTAAGATTTCATCCTTCCTAAACTGATCTATAGATTAAATACTATCACAATCAAAATATGATTCTAAAATGGCATTTGGAAAACCAAAAAAGTTACAAAATAACCAAAACAACACAAAAGTGAATAAAATGTTATCCTAAATGCCCAGAAACCACTTGATATAATTAGGTAGATAGCATACAACATCACAACTTGTGGTCTGTAGGCATAGTACTACCTTCTGTTTAGAAGACTGAACAGTTTGAAGGAGACTTTTATCAAGCCTGGATTCATTTTCAAAGAGATGGACATCGAAACGCCTCCTTCAAATAGGAAACCATGGATACTGATTTTTTTTCACACTCTGTCTGAGCACTTTGCCATGTTGTGAGCTATTCTTTCAATCCAGCATCCTTCAGTGGTGGGAAGCATTGTCCTCCCTGAGCTGGGAGCACCTGGTCCTTTTGTAGCTTAACAGTCCATCAGTCCTGGGAGTGAAAGTGGAGCTGTCCCCGCTCACCATCTGGATGCATCACACTGGTTCCTCTCAACATGGTCCCGTCACGTTAACCCTGTCATCCTACATAGCTCTGTACCGCTGGGCACACCCATGCTTCTTCCGGGGCCACCTGGGACCCTGCAAGACAGATGGATCTGGAGAGTGACCTTGAAGTAAAGTGTTTCCAAATCACCAATATGCAGCATCCCACAGTGCCTCGGATATAAGAAATTGTACTCGCTGTGCCTGAAGAGCCTTTCAGAATCCTACAAGCATCCTGTAATTAATTCAAAACAACCCAGAAAAAGTGCTGATCCAAAGATAACTTAGATACATGGAATATCTTTAGGAGACCCACTGTAACAGTTCCATTTAGAGAGTTCCAATCTCCTTCCTGGAGAGAGTCAATATCTTTTGTGCCTTTCCAATCTCCTTCTGGACCTTCCTTCATTCTGAAGTCTACTTTCCCTGCCCTCATCCTTAAGTGCTTTCAATCTGCTCCAGATTCTCATCAAAACACCATGTATTTTGCACTTGCTTTTCTTACACCATCTGCAATTTTTTCAATCGGGGTCTGATATAGGGGAAAATATGATGGATGTTTTTCCATTCTAAAGAGAAGCTGTCTTCACGCCTTTAGATAGGAAATGAAGCCACCATATTTCCGCTCTGAATCTTCCCCTGATTTTCCTTTAACTGCAACATCAGTCCCTGACCACAACAAACCTCATCAAGCTGCTCTCCCAGTCTGATGTTTCCTAAAGGATCGTGTATCCTGTATTTGGATGGTTTGTATATCACGCCTAGTTTTCGTGCCTATGAACCAGTTATAAACTGAGGTTCCCTTTAACACCCATCTTGTTCATTATGCAGTGATAACTTTGAGCCCTGATACCCTGTAGTCCAATACCAGGCAGAGAAAGATCTTCCTTTGTGTTTTCAATAAGATTCTTCCTTCCTCCTATCTAACTTTAATAACATTACCTATTTTAAGGAAAACAATTATAAACATCTCTAAGAATTAAAAGAAGCTTACATTTTGCATATGTTTTACTTCAATCCCCAAACATTGCAGCTTTCATCATTCCCATCTTACAGATTAAAAGCTAAGTTCCATAAAGACATTATTAATTGTGAACTATATGTCATGAATTATATGACACAGAGATATAAAGATAAAATATAAATTTATGTAAATACCACCATTATGAAGCAATGTCAGAACTAAGCCTGAATATACTGACAGTAATTATTTTTAATAGGCATCATACCAGCAACCTATGCATATTTATAAATAAATATACCTATTCATATATTAATAGCTAAGCATCAGTAGGCCATTGTCCAAGATTTGATCCATGGAAGATGCTTCCTATGTGTTTGCTATTCTTATTCTAGCATAGAATAAGGACTTCCCAGGTGGCTCAGTGGTAAAGAATCTGCCTACCAGTGCAGAAGACACAGATCTCTGGGTCTGGAAGATCCCCAGAGAAGAAAATGGAATCCACTCCAGTATGCTTGCTTGGAAAATCCCATGGACAGAGGAGCTTGGTGGATACAGTCCATGGGGTCACAAAAAACCCCGACATGACTTAGAAACCAAATAACAACAGCATAGAAAAAAGTTATCATTAATAAAATTGTATCATGTATTATTAAACTTATAAGGAGAAAGTGTAAAAAAAAATGATCAGAAGTTCAGTGTTAAAAGTTTAGTGTTGGGGGATCCCCTGGCAGTTCAGTGGGTAGGACTCCACACTTTAATCCACGGTTTGGGAACTAAGGTCTTGAATGCCAGGCAGCATGACTGGAAAAAGAAAAAGAATTTAATGTTACCTGAAAAAATTTCTTGGAGCAGAATATTAATTTTCAGAGAACAAAAGTGGGACAGAGAGTGGTAGAAAAAAGATTAGTGGTGCCAACAGCAAATACCTGTAGCTGAACAAGAGATTAAGAGCTGGTGGAACAGGAAGTCATCCGACCATTTAGGAAATTGATCCCTTCAGTCAGCCTCATTATGGGCCTGAAAGAAACATTGAGTGTGATCCCAGGTCTGGGGAGAAGTTGTGTACAGGAAGCCGTGAGCTGTAACGATGTCTGGACTTGGAGTCAGGGACCACTGGGCAAGTAATTTAACTTCTGTAAACCTCAGCTAGCAAACCTGCAAAATGGAGATAGCTTTTAGCTAATTATTATGGCTGTGTCAAGAATCAAATGACAAATGTATCAGGATAGCGCCTTGTGGAGCTGTTGAGTGAATTCACTTTTTTCCCTTTTAGTCTAGACACAGAATGGAAGATCACTGAAAAAAAAAATCATATTTATTTAGCTGAAGTGATAATACAGCTATTGATATTACAAATAATATTAGTAATTACATATCCCCTAGTCTTTAAAGGAGTAATTCAAGGAATCTTTTAGCAACTCTTGCATTTTGATATTGGGGTAGGAATAGAGTCTCATATGTGGATTAGCTTCTTAGGGCCTCCATAGTAAAATACCCAGATTGGGTGGCTTAAACAACAGACACTTACTTGCTCACAGTGCTGGAGGGTGGAATTTTATGATCAAGGTGCCAACAGAGTTGGTTTCTGGTAAAGCCCCAGTTCCTGACCAGCCTTTTTACTGTGTGCTCACGTGGACTTTTTCTCTGTTGTGTCAAGGACAATAGTCCTGTTGGAATAAGGGTAAACATGACCTCATTTAGCCTTAACTATCTCCTTGAAGGTTCTATCTCCAAATATAACCACACTGGAGGTTAGAGCTTACACCTATGAACTTGGGGGTAGATACAAGTCAGTCCAGAACTGAATGTATGAGATATATATATCATAAGGAGAATGGTAAGATATCTTAGAAGGACCTCAGAGACCTGGGATTTCCCCAGACAAAGCTCTCAGTCTCACTGCTATTATTTATTCTCAGTGAGACAGGGAAAACCAGTTTGCTCCTCTGAGTCTCCACCTGCACAGTTGTAAAACTGGCATTGTGAGGATTATTTCATAATTTTGTTGTCAAAATTAAATGATAAATGTAATGATCATTATTTTCCAAAAAGTTGGTGTTTAGTCACTACTAATTCTCTTCTGAGACATACCTCTAAAGAACAGGACCACCCTTTGAAATTGCCTTTTCTCTGTCATCTTCATTAGACTTCACACATCACTTTGACATTACATCACTTGATTTTATTTTCTTCAACTAGAATAAAGAAGAGTTGGGTTTCCCTCGTAGCTCGGGGTAAAAAATCTTCCTGCCCATGCAGGAAACTCAAGTTCAATCCCTGGGTTGGAAAGATCCCCCTGGGAAGGAAATGGCAACCCACTCCAGTATTCTTGCCTGGGAAATCCCATGGACAGAGGAGCCTGCAGGCTACAGTCCGTAGGGTCACAAAGAGTAAGACAGGACTGAGCAACTAAACAACAACAGCAAAAGGAGAGTTGAGGTTCTTAGCCACAATCAAGAGGCCTGAGAACATACTCTGGGGGTAAAATCTTATTTTAAAGAGATAAACTTTATAAGCATTTGGGGAAACTTTTAGTCTCTGGAAATGTACATGAACAATTAAGTTCATTACAACCTGAGATGAAAAAAAACAAGTGGAAGTGTTAGTCACTCAGTTGTGTCTGATTCTTTGCGACATCATGGACTGTGGCCCACCTGGCTCCTCGGTCTGTGGGATTCTCCAGGCAAGAACACTGGAGTGGGTTGCTAGTCCCTTCTCCAGGGGATCTTCCCCACCCTGGGATCAAACCCAGGTATCCTGCCTTGCAGCAGATTGTTTACCATCTGGGTCATCAGAGGATATTGGTGTCTTATTCATAGCACATTATCCCAATATTTTTGGCAAGTAATATGTGTCAAATGCCAGATGAATTAATTTAGAAAGAGTGTGGACTTCTATCCTAGGTTCTAGTTGCATAGTTCTTTGCTCATTTCTATGTCCATGAAATTGACTAAAATTCCCAGAGTCAAAACTGAGTTGTTGCTAATTTTAAAGAAAATGGAACAGCTGAATTAGTCATTGCATGTACTCTTAAATTTGGATCAATGATTTGAAAGAAAAATCTATAAATAGTACAGGGACTTATGTGAAGGGTGTGATCAGGTGGGTAAAAAGAGGCCCTGACTTAGGTCAAGTTAAAAGTGAAAGACAAATACATGAGACATAGAAAAGTCAAAAAGACCCAAATGGGAACCACCTGTTTGTTAGACAATTGAGGACATGTATGGTTTTCTCTGCAGGTGAGTCCCCCCTGGCTTGTGTCAGATTCATCATAGGCTGCTCTGAGTCTACTCTGACAATTTTATTACTGTGTTTATTCTGCTCAACCAAAATATCTTGTAGTAAAATTGGCGGCTGTGCCATTAACCCATCTACCACAAGGGGGGGTCAAAACCTACTAGGCCAACACTAGTATGTCTGCCTGGGTCAATTAAGTAATACATGCTAACTCTTCCTGACTTTACTTTTGAAAAGTAGCCGCATCCTTTTTTTCTAAAAAAGTACAGAATATGCTTTGAAAAATATATTGTATTTAAAATTCTAGGAAACGCATTTTTTTCATGTTGTGACATCTCTCACATGAGAGGTGTCTTACAATCAATGGCATACAGAATTGAACCGGCAGAAATAATACATAAAATTATGGATGATTATAAAACCAATGTAACCATGTGAGTAGATGAAATCCAGTCAATTAGATTATGTCTCAATACTTGTCTGCTTAAAAGTCTGTTTCAGCAAGAACTAAAGCCAAGCTTTGTACCAGAACCAGAAGGACTCCGTATTGACTACATCTTATTTTCTGTATTATTGACGCTCTGGCATTTGTCAACATGATCCTGGACAGACTGCCCCTCCCAGGGTTAGCAAATCCCTAGAGATTGCAAAAGATGTCTTGAGAGCATGCCATTGATATAAAAATCTTCCAGTTCAGAACCCACACACCTAACCACCTACTTGTCAAACTGTCACACACTGATACAATATCTCCCCTCCCCTGAATCACCCTAGGGCCAGCTACCAGACAATTGGACCGTTCTTAGCGCTCAGAGCCCAGCAAAATTATTCAACCACAACAATCGTAAACTTAATCAGGGTATGTACTCTACTTTGCCCAATTCTTTTCGCTAAATCCCAATAAATAGCTTCATCCTCAGACATTATAGAACAAAGTTCTTTTTATAAACGGTTTAATTTCCTGAGCCTTAGCACTAGAATTGCTGGCCACCCCTCTTGACGGAGACCAGGTACTGTCAGAGTGGCTGTGACAAGTAACTACAGAACCACCCCACTCCCGTCCCCCACCCTGTGCCTTAGCCAAACAACAGAGTTTTTGTTCTTATTTCTGTGGACGCATCCAGATTCCAAGGATAGATCACATCCCATGACAGTGCATGGGCCAAACAAAGGAGGATGGAACAGTTTTACTGAGACACCAGGGAGAGGTGTATGCCTGGTACAATGGGACTCGCAGAAATCAGCAGAGAGGTGCAAGGGTGGGGTTGGTAACCATAGCTAATTTGGAGCTCACATGGTGAGGTATAAAAGGATTTTTTTTTTTCTCTTACAAATCAGATGGAAAGTGAAAACAAGACCCGTTCTTTCTCCTGTACCAGATATAGAAAGAAAGAGCTGCCGCAGCAAATTTCTACAAGAATGCAAAAATTCCTATGTTCTCATGCTTGGTGAGAAAAACACAAATAAACCAATGGTTTGAACCCTCTGAAAATATAAATGATTTTTCCAAGGTCTTCACTAGGGTTTGCAGCTTCTGCAAAAGTGGAAAGGTGTGTATCTTGATTATAATCTAAAGAAAACTGCCTGAAACTAACACCCTATGCCAGCCAATGATGCCTCCTTCTCCTAGTGTTCTGAACTATAGTCCCCATCAGCAATTCATCATTTGAGATGAATGGATCCCACGGAGAGTCTCTAGATTGGCATCAGGACTTCAGAAATTTTAAAAAATTGTATTTAAAATTATGTATTTGTGTAAATATATACATTTTGCAGGTGACATAACTTCAAAGCTTACATGATTTTTTAAAGAAGGCTGTAATCCCAAACAGTGTAGAAACACTGCCATCCTTATAGTAATCAGGCACTAGTGATTTTTTCATGGTGACTGCAGCCATGAAATTAAAAGACTTTTTTTCTTGGAAGGAAAGCTATGACAAACTCCGTGTATGAAAAAGCAGAGTCATTACTTTGCCTACAAAGGTCCATCTAGTCAAAGCTATGGTTTTTCTTTAGTCAAGTACAGATGTGAGAGTTGGTCCATAAAGAAGGCTGAGTACCAAAAAACTGATATTTTCGAACTGTGGTGTTGGAAAAGACTCTTGAGAGTCACTTGGACTGAAAGGAGATAAAACCAGTCAATCCTAAAGGAAATCAATCTTGAATATTCATCAGAAGGACTTATGATGAAGCTGAAACTCCAACCTTTTGGCCACCTGATGTGAAGAGCCAACTCATTAGAAAAGACCCTGATGCTGGGAAAGATTGAAGGCCGGAGGAGAAGGGGACAACAGAGAATGAGATGGTTGGATGGCAACAGCGACTCAATGGACATGAGTTTGAGCAAACTCTGGGAGACAGTGCAGGACAGAGGAGCCTGGTGTGCTGCAGTCCATGGGGTCACAAAGAGTCAGACAGGACTTAACAATTGAACAACAATGACAACAAAATGATTTTTACAGTTTTGTCACCTGGCCCTAATTTGGGTTCTCATCGTCGGTCTCGGGTACCTTTGGAACTGACATCCCCATTCTAGCAATCCATCAATTAACCTACAGCTTGTACCAGCGGCACTGGAATAACTGGGTGTTTGCTGGGAGGATAGAAGTCCCTCCCCAGACCCATGGGATGTGCAGGGGGGGCTTTGACTCCTGGTGCTTTGCTCCATTCCCCTTATCTCACTGCACCATATCCTTTGCCTTGAAGTGAAAGGTCTCACTTGAATATTCCCTCTGGAATCTGGTGTCCTTTCAAATATCAGAGCTAGGTAGATCTTGGCAGAGTGTGATTCCCGGCCCCTGTGTTTGATCCCTTGATTAACTTTGGCCAAAGGGATGTTCATAGATGTGATACTAGCAAACTCAAGGAAGATGCTCAAATGGGTATGGCCATTTGAGGTCACTGTCATTTCCGTGAGGGCATAATGGAGCAGTCTGATGGAGGATGAGTGAGAAGAGAGGCAGATTGAGCCAGAGTTGCTGCCGCAGATAAGCACAACTGAGCTCAGAGGACAGGGGACAGCCAGCCAACCCTGCACAGGTAAGTAAGCAGCACCAGAATCAAGAGTCACCCAGGCAAACCCAGACACAAGAGCAAAAAATACCTCTCGTTGTATGCCCTGAGAATCTGAAGCTGTTTGTTACCCAGCATTACCATGGCCATAGATAGCATATACACAGGAAATCTACATCAGCCCATTAGCGTGTCCAGGGAGTGTGACATGTGATGGGCCACCAGAAAATTACACCAACGTGGCCAGAGTTGTCTTCAAAATGCTATATGAACAAAAACCCAGCAAGTGAGGCTCTTCAGTGAATTCTAGATCTCTAGATTTGTAAGCAAAACCTACCTGTGAAATTCCCAGGGCCACCCTAGAGAGAGGTTACTAACCAACTCTGAGTGTCAAGAACTTTTGTAGCCACTTTCATGTATATTTTCCAATTTCTCTCAAGACAGTTTACATGAATTTAGTGCCCGAAATGACCCTGAGCGGCATTTGACAGGTGATATTTTACCCTCCATCGGCACATGGACTCCTTTCATAATCGCCATCACCAGTTTGGCCTTCTGACCCTGCCAACCTCCTGGCTGGACTGAACAATCCCAATCTCTAGCTTAAAATGGAAACAAGAACTGAGGACTTTGTAAAAATAGCTTTTTAATATATAGGTGTCCTCGGGGGTTCCAGAGCATATTTCAAGATAGAAACTGATAAATGATGCTAACAATGGGCAGAGACTTTGCTCATTCAGTGGAGAAATTGAATTTCCCTTGGTCCTTGCACTGTTCCCCAGCCAGGTGTGGAACAGATGAGGGCAGTGACTGTCTTAGAAATAAGGATCAACTGAAATGTGTAGATAATTTGCCCGTCTCTCAGAAGAGAGGTAAACAATTCAAGCCATTACATGGCAATATCTATTTCAAAAACAATCCTTTATTATTTTGAGCATCCTTGAAAAGTCCCTCAGTGCAACCTGGTTTAGCTGAAGAATGACATATTTCATTTTTCACAGGAATAGATGGGATTAATATTGGACCCATTACACCTCAGTTAGGTGAGCACAGCCTCCATGTCCCTTGTGTAAAGACAGAATGCATATCTCTAAATGTTTTGCCAAAACTGTCAAACTTCACTCCTAATAACCATGCACTATTTATTTTTTAATGATAAACATCTACCTGTTTGCATTTGTAGACATATTTGTCCCACAGATAAGATTAGATAAAGAGAGATCACAAGCATGGCACAGGAGAGCTCCAGGGGAAATCAGCACACATCATGATTCCTGTCCCATGAAAGGATTTCAAGGTGCCAGAATCACCTTCCACTTGCTGAAAGGTGCACCTGCTGGAACCTGTGGCGTTTTGCAAACTTGGGTACCATTCCCTCTCTTTTACCCCCGGTCTCTGAGGAAGCAGAGAGGGCCTGGAACTCAGGGATATGTGTATTTCAAAGCATCCATGCTTTTGCACAAAGCCACCTGCCACTCATGGCAACTGGTCCCATCACTATATGGGAAATAGATGGGGAAACAGTGGAAACAGTGTCAGACTTTATTTTGGGGGGCTCCAAAATCACTGCAGATGGTGACTGAAGCCATGAAATTAAAAGACGCTTACTCCTTGGAAGGAAAGTTATGACCAACCTAGATAGCATATTCAAAAGCAGAGACATTACTTTGCCAAAAAAAGGTCCAGACATATAGTCAAGGCTATGGTTTTTCCAGTGGTCATGTATGGATATGAGAGTTGGACTGTGAAGAAAGCTGAGCAACGAAGAATTAATGCTTTTGAACTGTGGTGTTGGAGAGAAGACTTTTGAGATTCCCTTGGACTGCAAGGAGATCCAACCAGTCCATTCTGAAGGAGATCAGCCCTGGGATTTCTTTGGAGGGAATGATGCTGAAGCTGAAACTCCAGTACTTTGGCCACCTCATGTGAAGATTTGACTCATTGGAAAAGACTCTGATGCTGGGAGCGATTGGGGGCAGGAGGAGAAGGGGACAACAGAGGATGAGATGGCTGGATGGCATCACTGACTCGATGGACGTGAGTCTGAGTGAACTCCGAGAGTTGGTGATGGACAGGGAGGCCTGGCGTGCTGCGATTCACGGGGTTGCAAAGAGTCGGACATGACTGAGCAACTGAACTGAACTGAACTGAACTGAACCTGCCACTCAGGGTAGATGTTGGCAAAGTGAGAAAGGGGGGTAAGTTGGTGTCCTTTCTAACGTTACTTTTTTCCGTAGAGCAAATCGCTTTGGCCAGGTTCTGTCCTTGGAATTTCTGAATTTTCCATCTCATCCTAATCAAGAGAATCAGAGTATGATTTATCCTCCAGAAGAGGAGATATTTTTAATTGTAGGAGAGCTTAAAGCAACCATCTTGCATTCTTTTTTTCTGGTGGATTGGTAAAGGGGAATTAATTTGTCTTTTCCTCAGGAAAGTGCCAGCTGCAGAAAGGTATTTCCTAGCTCCAGCTCAGAGGTTTTTTCTTCTGCTCTCTTTCTAAAAGGGAAATTCCATTTGTCACTTTTCTCCCTTGACACAGCCAAGCCAAGTTTGTTACTGTGGACGTGAAGCAACTTCCAACAACAGAATAAACAGTGAGCCTCAAAAATGAAGCCATGTGAGCAGTTAAACACTAGGAGGGAAAGTTGCTGCCAGTGAGAGAATTTGGGATGCGTCCTCTCTAGAGCAGGCTGTGGGTTAGTGTCTCCTTTTGAAGCTGCAGTCTGTCATGCACTTGAAAAAGCAAAGGGTGGGGTGGGGGGTGGGGAGGAGGGCGTTCTGAATGTGTCACCTGCGGAAAGACCACCTTGCTTGTTCACTTCCGTGCCATTCGGAAGAGCTATTACAGGCTCTTCTGGGAGACATTTAAAAACCTCTTCACTAATCTTTCTGAAATTTCCAAAATTTGCCCCAATTAAACTGTCAGAGGGAGAGACATAGCTGACAAAAGTCTCCGAGCGGCTGTGATGCTCTGACAGTGCGGCGTTTGGCAGCTCCTGGTGCTCGTGGCCTCGCGAAGCATACGTAAGGGAAGGCGGAGAGGATCCTCAGCCTCGACATCAGATTCTGGAGCCTGAAGAGGCGCATTCTTGGCTAATTGCTGCATTCTTCATCTCATATCCGGCGATGCACAGTGAATATCTCTTTAGTTCTCAGCAGACTCCTTATTGGTGATATCGCAGTAAGACAAGGGCTCCAGCCTCTCCTGATTTAGCCACGAAATTCACTTATGAACTGTAAACTGCAGAGAAGGACAGTCGTCTCCTAAGACAGCCCTTGGGCGGGTTTAGTGGAACAGTTTGCACCAGGCACTAAATGGGCCTTGCTCCACAGTTTCGCTGAGTCAGAAACAAAGTGCAGCCTTGAACCCTACTTCTGTGGCTCTCTTTTCCTCTGGTGACCACGCTGTAGGGCAGGTGGCAAAGATCCTAAAGATGAACCCAAGTCACTCCAAAGTGTGTTCCAAAGGGTTCACTGAAGGTCATGGGAGATTGCATTTCAGACTCCAATCCGTTTTCCAGGCAAGAATATTGGAGTGGGTTGCCATTTCCTTCTCCAAATCCAGACTTAGCCCACTTGATTTCTATTGGGATCTGACTCCTTAGCCAATCCAGGACAGGCTAAGACTTACGGGATTAAGGGGGACTGAATCACTAGCCATCACCAAACCTCCAACTTATGTAGAAGAAGGAGGAGATAGATAAGACATCTAACCTGCCCAAGGGGACCCACTCAGATCCTCAGGGTCCCCTTAGTTTCCCTAATTCAGTAACTCAACCCTTCTTCATTCCTCCTTCTTAACTTCCTCTTTCATTCTGACTACAGCAAAACACGATGACTTTTCATCAGACATTTACTTTTGCCCTGAGCATGAAGCTACTGTGGTAGATGCAAAGAGGATTATGAAATGGTCTCTCACCAGGAAAGACATTGTAAGTGAGAGAGACAGGGCATAAGCAATGAATAAGCTACAATCTTTTTCAGCAATTACAAGTATAATGTGAGGCACCGCCCGGCTGGTCCAGTGGTTAAGACACCATGCTTCCACTGCGGGGAATAACAGCTTTGAACCCTGGCTGGGGAACTAAGATCCCACATGTTCTACTGCATAGCCAATTAAGAAAAGAAAAAAAAAAAAAAAACCCAAGTATAATGTGAGATATCCTAGACCCAACTCTCACCAACAATGTGGCCTTGGACAGGCTAATTAACTGCATTAGGATTCCATGTCATCACCTGATAAATTAATAAGATAGCCCCCTTTCCTGATAGGATTAGAGACTATGGATCTCATTCATGATGGTATCAATGCCACTGTTTTGTGGGACTGAGAGCTTTCTAAAGGAGGGTGATAGGACCACCAACCCACAGGTAGTTCAATCAGCAAGTACTTACAGAGAACCAGGCAGGACAGCATGGGTCTGGGCTGGTTGATTTCATAAGAGCCAAGGTGGCTGATCCTTAAAAGCCTTTAATAAAAGCTACTAAGTGGAGGTTCTTGGAGGAAATGAAATTTGGTTCAAAAATACAACAACAACAACAACAAAAATGCCTGGCTTTGAATATTTTGAAATAGTAGCTGCCATTTCTGTCAGACCTCTCCACCACTCCCCGCCTGTCTTGTGTTGCCCCATGGGCATGGCTTAGTTTCATTGCCATAACTCAATGAAACTAAGCCATGCCTGCGGGGCAACCAAAGATGGGCGGGTCATGGTGGAAAGGTCTGACAGAATGTGGTCCACTGGAGAAGGGAATGGCAAACCACTTCAGTATTCTTGCTTTGAGAACACCATGAACAGTATGGAAAGGCAAAATGATAGGACACTGAAAGAGGAACTCCCCAGGTCAGTAAGTGCCCAACACGCTACTGGAGATCAGTGGAGAAATAACTCCAGAAACAATGAAGGGATGGAGCCAAAGCAAAAACAATACCCAGTTGTGGATGTGACTGGTGATAGAACCAAGATCTGATGCTATAAAGAGCAATATTGCATAGGAACCTGGAGTGTCAGGTCCATGAATCAAGGCAGATTGGAAGTGGTCAAACAAGAGATGGCAAGAGTGGACGTCGACATTCTAGGAATCAGCGAACTAAAATGGACTGGAATGGGTGAATTTAACTGAGATGACCATTATATCTACTACTGCGGGCAGGAATCCCTCAGAAGAAATGGAGTAGCCGTCATGGTCAACAAAAGAGTCCGAAATGCAGTACTTGGATGCAATCTCAAAAACGACAGAATGATCGCTGTTCGTTTCCAAGTCAAACCATTCAATATCAGAGTAATCCAAGTCTATGCCCCAACCAGTAATGCTGAAGAAGCTGAAGTTGAACAGTTCTATGAAGACCTACAAGACCTTTTAGAACTAACACCCAGAAAAGATGTCCTTTTCATTATAGGGGACAGGAATGCAAAAATAGGAAGTCAAGAAACACCTGGTGTAACAGGCAAATTTGCCCTTGGAATGCAGAATGAAGCAGGACAAAGACTAATAGAGTTTTGCCAATAAAATGCACTGGTCATAGCAAACACCCTCTTCCAACAACACAAGAGAAGACTCTACACATGGACATCACCAGATGGTCAACACCGAAATCAGATTGATTATATTCTTTGCAGCCAAAAATGGAGAAGCTCTATACAGTCGAAAAAACAAGACCAGGAGCTGACTGTGGCTCACATCATGAACTCCTTATTGCTAAATTCAGACTTAAATGGAAGAAAGTAGGGAAAACCACTAGACCATTCAGGTATGACCTAAATCAAATCCCTTATGATTATACAGTGGAAGTGAGACATAGATTTAAGGGCCTAGATCTGATAGATAGAGTGCCTGATGAACTATGGAATGAGGTTCGTGACATTGTACAGGAGACAGGAATCAAGACCATCCCCGTGGAAAAGAAATGCAAAAAAGCAAAATGGCTGTCTGGGGAGGCCTTACAAATAGCTGTGAAAAGAAGAGAAGCAAAAAGCAAAGGAAAAAAAGAAAGATATAAGCATCTGAATGCAGAGTTCCAGAGAACAGCAAGAAAAGATAAGAAAGCCTTCTTCAGCAATCAATGCAAAGAAATAGAGGAAAAGAACAGAATGGGAAAGACTAGAGATCTCTTCAAGAAAATTAGAGATACCGAGGGAACATTTCATGCAAAGATGGGCTCAATAAAGAACAGAAATGATATGGACCTAACAGAAGCAGAAGATATTAAGAAGAGGTGGCAAGAATACATGGAAGAACTGTACAAAAAAGATCTTCATGACCCAGATAATCATGATGGTGTGATCACTCACCTAGAGCCAGACATCCTGGAATGTGAAGTGAAGTGAGCCTTAGAAAGCATCACTATGAACAAAGCTAGTGGAGGTGATGGAATTCCAGTTGATCTATTTCAAATCCTGAAAGATGATGCTATGAAAGTGTTGCACTCAATCTGCCAGCAAATTTGGAAAACCCAGGCCACAGGACTGGAAAAGGTCAGTTTTCATTCCAATTCCAAAGAAAGGCAATGCAAAAGAATGCTCAAACTACCACACGATTGCACTCATCTCACATGCTAGTAAAGTCATGCTCAAAATTCTCCAAGCCAGGCTTCAGCAATACGTGAACCGTGAACTCCCTGATGTTCAAGCTGGTTTTAGAAAAGGCAGAGGAACCAGAGATCAAATTGCCAACATCCACTGGATCATGGAAAAAGCAAGAGAGTTCCAAAGAAACATCAATTTCTGCTTTATTGACTATGGCAAAGGCTTTGACTGTGTGGATCACAATAAACTGTGGAAAATTCTGAAAGAGATGGGAATACCAGACCACCTAACCTGCCTCTTGAGAAATCTGTATGCAGACCAGGAAGCAACAGTTAGAACTGGACATGGAACAACAGACTGGTTCCAAATAGGAAAAGGAGTACGTCAAGGCTGTATATTGTCACCCTGCTTATTTAACTTATATGCAGAGTACATCATAAGAAACACTGGACTGGAAGAAACACAAGCTGGAATCAAGATTACTGGGAGAAATATCAATAATCTCAGATATGCAGATGACACCACCCTTATGGCAGAAAGTGAAGAGGAACTAAAAAGCCTCTTGATGAAAGTGAAAGAGGAGAGTGAAAAAGTTGGCTTAAATCTCAACATTCAGAAAACAAAGATCATGGCATCTGGTCCCATCACTTCATGGGAAATAGATGGGGAAACAGTGGAAACAGTGTCAGACTTTATTTTTGGGGGCTCCAAAATCACTGCAGATGGTGATTGCAGCCATGAAATTAAGAGACGCTTACTCCTTGGAAGAAAAGTTATGAGCAACCTAGTAGTATATTCAAAAGCAGAGACATTACTTTGCCGACTAAGGTCCATCTAGTCAAGGCTATTGTTTTTCCTGTGGTCATGTATGGATGTGAGAGTTGGATTATGAAGAAGGCTGAGTGCCGAAGAATTGATGCTTTTGAATTGTGGTGTTTGAGAAGACTCTTGAGAGTCCCTTGGACTTCAAGGACATCAAACCAATCCATTCTCAAGGAGATCAACCCTGGGATTTCTTTGGAAGGAATGATGCTAAAGCTGAAACTCCAGTACTTTGGCCACCTCATGCAAAGAGTTGACTCATTGGAGAAGACTCTGATGCTGGGAGGGATTGGAGGCAGGAGGAGAAGGGGATGACACAGGATGAAGTGGCTGGATGGCATCACGGACTCGATGGACATGAGTCTGAGTGAACTCCAGTAGTTGGTGATCGACAGGGAGGCCTGGCGTGCTGCAATTCATGGGGTCACAAAGAGTCAGACACGACTGAGTGACTGAACTGAACTGAACTGAACTGAGCTGCCTTTTGTCAATGGGAGAATAAAGTCAGTAGCAGAGAGTGGATGGATACTCACAATCTCCATTGTTGTGTAAGATCTAAAATCAAGTCTCAGTGTTATGCCTTAATGTTATATTGACATCTAGAGAAACCAAGGGAGCTTCAATGACCTAATTGCAAGTTCCATGGCCCCACCCCTGCTCCCGTGGATAATGTCTCACAAACAGCCCTCTCTATCAGAGGGACCAGGCACACCTCCTGCTTACTCCTAAGTAGAAGGCCTTGGTTCTCTGCCAGCTTGTGGCATTATTTAAACAAGCCAATCAGAACCTCCTACGGGAAAAGGGGGACACCTGCCCCTCTTGATATTGCAAAGCCTGCCTCCCATACCCCGGGATGTTCGTTCTGCTCTCCAGCATAAGCTTCCTGGCACATGGTGTGCCCTGACACCCACGTGTTTTCTTCTCCTGTGCTCTGAGTACGCCTGATTAATAACCTGCTCGTGCTGACTCTCACTGACTACATCTCAAACTTCTGCAGCCCAGAAAGGATCACTGCACTTTGGGAAAGCCATCAGAGGCAGGAAGGTTCCCCGGAGGAGGCACAGGGGTGAACTGCTAGCGAAGACAGCTGCCTCCAGAAGGACAGAGTAACAAACAACCCCTCAATTTCCATCTTCCCGAAGGTTTTTGGCTCATTCCAGCAAGAACCCTCTCCCCAAATGGTACATGCCTGTCATTTTATAATGGAAACCCCTAGTGAAATCTGATCCGTTTTATAGAAATTTTCTAAGGACCTTTTAAATCCATAAAATAAAGCATCGTGTTCTTTTAAATATGATTCATACACAGACAATGCATCTACTAAAAGATATTCTTTTCTGTGCTGTCTCTATTTTTTGGCTCCAATTATATTGTAAACTATTAAAAGCCAGAAAGCTCAACCTTTCATTTTCAGTGCTCTTCTTTGTGGAATCCACTATATTAACTGCATTAACCCAGCTGACCTTTGGTAAATATTGATTGAATCAAATTAAACTGAAGGACAACCTTTCTCTGAGTGCTATTTCAGAATTACAAACTTGGTATCTACACAGTGAACTTGGGGGCAGACTTCCAGGAACTTGAGAGCATGTGAGACCGATGAATTTTAGTCCCTGAATAGCTGCTGAGGCTGAAGCTCCAGTACTTTAGCCACCTGATGGGAAGAGCTGACTCACTGGAAAAGACCCTGAAGGTGGGAAAGATTGAAGGCAGGAGGAGAAGGAGACGACAGAGGGTGAGATGGTTGGATGGCATCAATCGACTCAATGGACATCAGTTTGAGCAAGCTCCAGGAGATAATGAAGGACAGGGAAGCCTGGCATACTGCAGTCCATGGGGTCATAAAGAGTCGGACAAAACTCAGCAACTGAACAACAAAACAGCTTCACTCATCCAGTGCAAGTGAGGGATGTGAAGCAAAAAGGCTGTGGTCCAAACACGGAGCTTGGAACCAGTCATGGTCTGAGTTGACTGTCACTGGTACCTTTATCCATCGAAGTCTGAGTGGGACTTGAGACCTGGATATCTCCATGTGGATATGCTCTGGCCATGTCTTCCAGTATGTTCAAGGCTAAGCCTGTTGTCTGTCCCCCCAGGGAATATCTTTTTCTCTTTACCCTACATTAGCTTACTCTTGGCTGATATTCCCAATAGCCTGTTTCTCCTCCTAACCCATTTTCCTCCATCATTCCATACTCACATCCCAAAGCTTAAAAACAAATCAGTAGCTTTTCATGGTCAGTAAGAGGGTCAGTAAGGTGATTTATGTATTTACACACACAGATTTGGCATTTCTAGGTAGGCATAAGATTACCTGTTTTGCAAATTAAAGTTGACAGGACCTACTCAGCCTCACAGAAACCACTGCAAGTTGCAAATGAAACCCAGATCTGTTTGATGCTGGACTCAGATTCTTAAAAGAAGTCCCTATCAATAACATTCTCATCTATCATCAATTCCTACATTTTCATCTAGCAATTAAACATTATTGGTCATCCATTGGTTTTATTTTGCCACGAGAGCCCTGTTTAAGCAACTAGTGCCATTTAAATCATGATGATCAAACTACTCAACTCAATTAAATATTTATTGAGCACTTAATATGACAAATAAAATCATAAATGAATGTACAAGGACTTCCCTCGTGGTCTAGTGGTTAAGACTTTGCCTTCCAGTGTAGGGGGTATGAGTTAGATTCCTGGTCAGGAAGCTAATTTCCCACATGCCCGGAGGCCAGAAAACCAAAACATAAACAACAGAAGCAATATTGTAACAAAATTCAATGAAGACTTTAAAAACGGTCCACATCAAAAGAATTTTAAAAAGATAAAAACAAATGGATGTAGAAATAAAATGGGAACAACGGATTCTTCAGGGAAGCAGAAGACTTGGAGAAGGTGTATGTGTGTTAGTAGCTCAGTCTTATCCGACTCTTTGTGACCCCATGGACTGTAGCCTGCCAAGTTTCCTCTGTCCATGGAATTCTCTAGGCAAGAATACCAGTGGGGTTGCCATTTTGAGATAATTTTCAAAGCAATGCATCATTTGAGCTGAGCCTTGGACATTTCTTAGAATTTTGACATGCAAAGTTGAAACAAACTGGTATTGAAGACAAAATATCACCCTGAATACAACTCTAATGTCCCCAAAAGGCAAGTTTGACCAGAGAATTGCCCATGTCTATTGAGGCCCAAGCACAGAAATTCTAAGTGTAAAGACTGGAAGTGAGACTGAGTTTGAAGAGCCTCTGCTATGTTCAAAGCTTTGATTACAAGGGCCAGATTCCAAGCATTATATTTGCATTTTAGAAAGTTTGGTATGCTGGCAGTGTGGCTGATGGATAGAAGGGAGGAGAGAATGGAGCAGCGAGACTTGTTAGGGGCTGAACTGCCAGCAGGGGACAGGAAAGGGATGAGTAAGGCCCGGTTAGGGTGGTGGTAATAGGACTTCCCTGGTGGCTCAGATGGTAAAGAATTCTCCTGCAATGCAGGAGACCCAAGTTCAATCCCTGGGTTCGGAAGATCCCCTGGAGAAGAGAATGGCACCCCCCTCCAGTATTCTTGCCTGGAGAATCCAATGGACAAAGGAGCCCAGTCCATGGGGTTGCAGAATCAGATACAACTGAGTGACTGACACTTAACAATAGGACTTCAGGGAATAAGATCCATCGAAGAACTGGTTCAGAAACAGAAAGAGGAGTAGATGGAGGAGTCTAGGAGACAATCCCAAAGTTGTGTTTTGGATGATGGATGGTTAGTAGTATTATGGAAAATGTATTATACAAGAGGAGAATATTTAGCAGGGAGATAACTAGTGTCTGGGGAACTGTTGGACTCAAAGATTGTGTGTGTGTGTGTGTGTGTGTCTGTGTGTGTGTGCAGAAAGAGAGAGGGAAGGAAAGGAAAAGAGAGAGAATGATGGAAGTCCACTCTAGAGAAGTGTTCTCAGCTCTCAACAAGAAGCAGTTTTGCCCCCGAGGGACACTGAGAAATGTCTGGAGACGTTTGGTCTTGGAGGGAGTGCTCCAGACATCTGGTCTAAAGATACCAAAATTCTTCCCCCATACAAGAATATATGAGAGCTCTTGCATCCCACGGCTGTCTAAATTTCCCGTGTTAAAACCTTATATTTAACTAGCACCTCTGACTCAAACGGCAAGGAATCTGCCTGCAATGCAGGAGACATGGGTTCAATCCCTGGGTTGGAAAGATCCCCTGGAGGTGGGGATGGCAACCCTCTCCAGAATTCTTGCCTGGAGAGTACCATGGACAGAGGAACCCGGTGGGCTGCAGTTTATAGGGTCGTAAAATGTCGGACAAGACTGAGTGGCACACTTTCACTTGTTTTCTATTATCATTTCCTGTATACTATAAAACTGGATATATAAACTATTTCCAGTGTTCTTGAGGATGTAGGAGCAGAGAGATATTATTTGGAAATCAGAAGCTACCTGAGAAAATATCTAACCCTCTTGATAACTTTTTTCCCAAGTGTGTGTCAGAGGCCTTAACTCCCATCATATCATTTTTTTTTTCATCCTATCTGTGGGAAGAGAGGATATTAAGAAATGAAGATCACTATTCTTAAGCAAGGCAGATCAAACTCACAACCATCTTTCCCATAAAATACTTGCCTTTCTGAACAAAGGAAATTTGAGTATTGTTTTAGTTTCTCAACTTGTTTGATGTACACATTTTTATACAGTTTAAGAAGAAATGTGTCCCTTTGATTCCAAATAAGACAGAAATAAGTAGAACATGGATTTTCCCATAAACTCACAATTCCCACCTTGAAACGGTGTAGCAGGTAGAATTTTGGTGCCCCAGAGATATCCTGGCTCTAATCCCCAGAACCTATGAAGATGTTATTTTACAGGACAAGAGGGACTTTGCAGGTGTGATTAAGGAACATTAAAATGGAAAGATTATCCTGGGTTCTCCAGATGGGCTGATGTCCTCATGATCTTCCCTTAAGTGCTAAGAATCTGTTCTGGATGTGGTCAGAGAGAGAGATGACTGCAATGTGGCACTAGTGGGGAGAGTCTGCCTGCAACGCAGGAGGCACAGGTTCAATCCCTGGGCTGGGAAGATCCCCTGGAGGAGAAAATGGCAACCCACTCCAGTATTCGTGCCTGGGAAATCTCATGGACAGTGGAGCCTGGTGGGTTACAGTCCATGGGGTGCCAAAGAGTCAGATATGACTGAGCAACTGAGTGCACACACACACACACACACACACACACACAAACACACACACCAGTGAGAGATAAAGTATGCTGAAGATGGAGAAAGGCAACACAAATGATGGAATGCAGGTGGCCCCTAAAAGATCCAAAAGGCAAAGAAATGTGTCTTCCTCTAGAGCTTCCAGCAAGAAGCACGGTTCAGCTGATGCCATGTCACGCTGAGACCCATGACAGAATCCTGAACAACTGTCAGATTTGTGCCATTTCAAACTACTGAGTTCACAGAAATTTGTTACAGCAAGATATTGGAAACACTGTAGAAGAGTAATAAAAAGAGACCGGGAAGTCCCTCTCTCTGCTGCAAGTAGCCGGGTTGGATGTGTGGTTTCTGGACTGTTTGGCTGAGGACAAGCCCTGGTTGGTCAACTGCCTGTGATCACCAGGCTTGGGTTGAGATGCACTTCACTGAGCCCAGACTTTCCTCTTTAGGCAGAGACTGAATGCAGGGGTGGGGCTCTCTGATTAAGGAGCACAGAGCAGGAACACAGTTCATCTCTCTCTCTACTCGGTTTATTACCAAGAGGCACAGAGAAATGTTTTTCAAAGGATAAAAGCTATTTGGGCAGTTGACCTGTAAAAAGAGGAGCATAAAACTCTTGGACTGATCTCTGTCATCTGATGTCCTGAAATGTGGTCTATTATTTTAAGAAAAAAAATCAAAGCATGGTTACAGCCATGAAAAGAGCTTTCTCACCAACCTAACTGATCTCAGAGGTCTACAAATTCAAATTCTGAGATAGTAACTGATTTCCCTGGGGTCATCTAGTAAATTAGGGAGATAAAAGACCAGGAACATAATCCCTTGCCCCTCTACTGTCTGTATTTTACTAGCCTGCAGTGAAAACTGGAAAATCTATTAAAGAGACAGACCCACTACAATACATAGCACAGGAGATCATTTAGAGCCTAAACTAATAATTTCAACACAGCAAGCTATGTAATAAAAGTTGTGTGTGATGACGGCTTATGGAACTTTTAGACAAGGTCATGGGTGGCCAATTCATCCCCTAGTCCCCATAGGAGCAGGATCCGTTTCTACAGAGGGGACAAATACACCCATGAATGAATGGTACCCATGAAAGTTCATGCCATCACTCTCTGAAATTGTAGGGCACTGGAGTGAAAAATAATGTGGGCTCGAAATCTGTAAGGAGTAACAATCAGATCTTGACTTGGCAGCCAATGAGTGCTGTAAGGTAGCCTGGCCCAGGAACTTGACCTCTGGAATCCTCAGTGTGCTCATTATAATAGCGCAGGCTCTGCAAAGTGATTGTAAGGATTTATTCATTCAGTGACCATGAAATGAAATTACATCAATGCACAAATGTCGTACAGTCGTTCAATAAAAAGAGTTCTTTTTGAATTTTCCCCTAACATCTGAAAAGAAAGCTTGATAGAACACACACTGTAGGCTTACATGCTGCATGCTAAGTCACTTCAGTTGTGTTTGACAATTTAAGAGCCTATGGACAATAGAACCTGCCAGGCTCCTCTGTCCATGGGAGTCTCCAGGCAAGAATACTGGAGTGGGTTGCCATGCCCTCCTCCAGGGGATCTTCCCGACTCCACGGATCAAACCCACGTCTCTTACATCTCGTGCATTGGCAGGCGGGATCTTTACCACTAGTGCCACCTGGGAAACCCCCCGGTCCCCAGGAGACAGGCTTGGTGACCGTTTGTATGGGGTCTTCATCTGGCTCTTCTTTTCTTGGAATCCCTGTTCATCAAGATTGTGGACTCAGAGCTCCATCTCGTGGGCATCTGTGGACTTTCCCTTTCTTTCTCCAGACTAGAAAGTCTAACAAGGTAAAGGCTTCCTCTCTGCAGAGATGGAAGATACAGACCAAAAAACAGCCCCCTGACCTCAAGAAGTAAAATCCTTCCGGGGGAGAAGTCCAGGTCTGTGGCTTGCTAATAGAGAAAGAGAAGCACAGAAGCCAGGAAAGTTTCAAGAAAAGTATTTCCAACTCACTGGGGAAATGTGTTTAGAGGAGTGATTGAGGCTTCCTGGAGGAGGTGGCAGATCACAATAATACAGACAACAAGTATTGTGCACTGCTCCGGCCCCGCATTCTTCTAAATACTTTGCATGTACCAACCCATTTAATCTTCACAAAAATACAGTGAGTACCTAGGGAAAGCTAGTCTTCAAATCCAGGTGGTCTGACTCTCACATTCAACTTCTAAGCACTCAGCGATAAATGGTAGTTTCTAACAACTGCATCAGTTCAGTTCATTTGCTCAGTTGATGTTCAATTCTTTGCGGCCCCATGGACTACAGCACACCAGACTTCCCTATCCTTCACCAACTCCTGAAACTTACTCAAATTCATGTCCATTGAGTTGGTGATGCCATCCCACCCTCCCATCCTCTGTTGTCCCCTTCTCCTCCTGCCTTCAATAGTTCCCAGCATCAAGGTCTCTTCAAATGAGTCAGTTCTTCGCATGAGGTGGCCAAAGTATTGGAGTTTCAGCTTCAGCATTAGTCCTTGCAATGAATATTCAGGGCTGATTTCCCCTAGGATTGACTGGTTTGATCTCCTTGCAGTCCAAGAGACTCTCAAGAGTCTTCTCCAACACCACAGTTCAAAAACTTCAATTCTTCGGCACTCAGCCTTCTTTATGGTCCAACTGTCACATCTATACGTAACTACTGGAAAAATCATAGCCTTGACTAGATGGACCTTTGTCGGCAAAGTAATGTCTCCACTGCACAGTGAAAGTGAAGTCACTCAGTCGTGTCCAACACTTTGCGATCCCATGGACTGTAGCCTATCAGGCTCCTCCGTCCATGGGATTTTTCAGGCAAGAGTGCTGGAGTGGATTGCCATTTCCTTCTTCAGGGGATCTTCCCAACCCAGGAATCGAACCCGGGTCTCCCACATTGCAGGCAGACGCTTTACCATCTGAGCCACCAGGGAAGCCCACTGCATAGTAGTCTGCATTTCAAATCAAAGATAGAAACTGAGATAAGCTAACATCCAAGTTGTTGACTCCAAATTCCATGATTTCATATGAAAGAAACTACATTTGTTCAACCCAGCCATGGCCAATGGATCAGACCTAAAGATATAATTGTGAGCAGATGAGATGGTGAGATTGGTTTGGAAGTGAAGTTACATTCCATGGGGAGGAAGTGATCTGGGTAAAATATGGCTGTAGAAGTAAAGAGAGATTGAGGAAAAGGGTGGCTGCTGATGAAGGGTGACCGTATCACTAGGTTCCATGGAGACTGATGTAGCAGGAAGAACGGGAGGCATGTTTGCAGAGTCTTGATGGTCAGGCTCTGCAGGGAGGGGAGGGGCATTGGAGACTGAGGCGTGGATTCAAGGTTGCATATCGGCTTTTCAGGAGCTAGGACCTCAGATAAACTGGGCATTTACCAACTGGGCATCAGAACCCCAAACTCAGACAGTGGCTTCTGACATGGGGAACATCCTGGTGAAATCCAGGGACAGCAGCAAGGAGGAGATGTTAGATAAAGAAGCAGGGCCAGGTGGGAAAGGAATGGGAGATGGAACATACGGACTTCTGTGCCTCAATGTAAGATTTTCATTCTGAATGTGACAGAAAAGCATCCAAAGGTTTGGGGTAGGAGAGTGGTGTGGTATGATCTATGTTTTTAAAAGATTTCACTTACAACAGCATGTCTGAATCTGACAAATACATTGTACAGGGAAGAAAATCACGGAGGCAAAGGATAAGTGCTGAATTCCTTCTTTCAAAGTGGGCACAACTCTTCTTTGCTCTCAGAAGTCAGGGTGCTGGTTGCTGTGGAGAATAGCTGGTGTCTGGCAGGAGCAGGAGGAAGTTTGAGGACCGAGAAGTAGGTTCTCCTTCTTCGTCTGGAAGCCAATTGTAAGAGGTGTTCAATTTGTAAAACTTCATCAAGCTGGGGGCTTGTTGTATGTGTACTCTTTTTGTATTATATGTTAATATGAAGTTCAAAAGGAGATATTCCTCTGGGTCATATGTGGGTAAAATATGGCAGAGCAATCAGACAGGAAGCCCATTAAGAGGCAAACTCAGTCAACTTGGTGATAGATGGTTGGGGATGGGACTAGGTTTTCTGGCTGCAAGTGATAAAAGAAAAGTGAAAGTGAAGTCACTCAGTCGTGTCTGACTCTTTGCGACCCCATGGACTGTAGAACACAAGGCTCCTCCATCCATGGAATTTTTTAGGCAAGAGTAATGGAGTGGGTTGTCATTTCCTTTTCCAGGGGGTCTTCCCAACTCAGGGATTGAACTCTGGTCTCTAGCGTTACAGGCAGATGCCTTACCATCTGAGCCACCAGAAAATCGCTAGTGGTAAGAAGCTGTCAAAGTCATTCTCCCCACCTCCATCCCCTTCATCACCTATTCCAAGCCACCATCATCAGCCACATACCCTACACACAGCCTTATTGTCAGGAACTTGGAGAAAATCTGAAAACTGCTTCTCTAACCTATATATACCATTTCTAAGTATTTTTAGTGTGAAAGCAAGACCACTGGAAAGGAGACATTACTTTTCACAAATGGGCTGGAACTTAAAGAGATGAGAATTTGTCCTAGATGTTAGTGTTCTTACAAACCATATCAATGACTCAGAGCTGCAGGCTATAACTATTAGTTTGAATGAATATATCATACTTTCGTACATGTGAAAGCTCCTAATTAGTTCCCAGAATATAGGGAGAAAAACTTCTGGTTCTGAGGATGAAAAGAAAGCCAGTGGACTGTAATGATTCAGCAGACTCTTGCGTTGAGTATTTTTCCTCTCACTCTCTTATGAGCAGAGAGCTCGAACGTAGTAGGTACACAGAGCAGGTTATCATTAATCCAAACGAAAGGAAGCTTGTCCTAATGACAATCTCACAAACAGCTCCTAAAGAATGATCATCTATTATACAAATCACAGCCTCTCTCCTCTTGGTAAATGAAACAGGCAAAAGTGAAATAGCCATCTAACAGCAGTCCCTTTTATTTCCACCTAATAAAGTAAGATCTATGATATGTCTTGTCTTATGAGGCATACAATTTAAGCAGTTGTAAGTCTGGGCCCCTGCAATCAAGCTGAATAAATCTAATCTAAGTTTTATCAAAGTAGCTTAAAAGGGTGTGTTTTGAAAATGGACTCGTTTGGAAAAATGCTAGGTGAGCATAAATTAAACAGGATTATTATTCCCAGGGTGCTGTGGAGTAAGGCACATTTTGACTCTCCTGATAGCTCAGCTGGTAAAGAATCCGCCTGCAATGCAGGAGACCTCAGTTCCATCCCTGGGTTGGGAAGATCCCCTGGAGAAGGGAAAGGCTACCCACTCCAGTATTCTGGCCTGGAGAATTCCATGGACTGCATAGTCCATGGGGTCACAAAGGGTCAGACACAACTGAGTGGCTTTTGCTTTCACTTGCTTTCCAAAGGGGAATGTGTTTTCTTCCCATCATACTGACTACAGGACTTCCAATCCTGTGTGCATCATCTTTTAGGGTTAATGTTTCCTGAAACCCACTAACACTTAGCTCTTTGGACTAGATTTTGTCAGTGACACAAATATCTTTGCTGCTGCTGCTGCTGCTAAGTTGCTTCAGTCATATCCGACTCCACGTGACCCTATAGACGGCAGCCCACAAGGCTCCCCCAGCCCTGGGATTCTCCAGGCAAGAACACTGGAGTGGGTTGCCATTTCCTTCTCCAATGCAGGAAAGTAAAAAGTGAAAGTGAAGTCGCTCAGTTGTGTCTGACTCTTAGCGACCCCATGGACTGCAGCCTACCAGGCTCCTCCTTCCATGGGATTTTCCAGGCAGGAGTACTGGAGTAGGGTGCCATTGCCTTCTCCTCAAATATCTCTAATCTCATATTAAAACTAAAATAGTCATTACTAAATGTACCGACCAGCATTTAGTTCATAGGACCTGAGATGCAAGGTATGGTAGAAATCATTGCATGTAAACCTTCACTCTTACAGATAAGGTATGAGCTCCAGGTTAATGCAAGGACTTGTCCACATTCAGCGCTGCTGTGGCAGAATCAGGCTGGATCCCAAGTTTCCTGTCTGTGGCCAGTAGAATTTCTGACTCCCCAGTTTTGGTAGCATCTTTGAATAGTTCTATATTGAAAAGGACAATAATGCAGAATTAAGGTTCTATAATTTAAAACTGTAAGGCACCTGAATGACAAACTGACCCAATCATTCAACAGTGTTAACTTTAGATAAAACATATACCAGAAACTATAAAACTCCTGGAGGAGAACATAGGCAAAACACTCTCCGACACAAACCACAGCAGGATCCTCTATGATCCACCTCCCAGAATTCTGGAAATAAAAGCAAAAATAAACCAATGGGACCTAATTAAAATTAAAAGCTTCTGCACAACAAAGGAAACTATAAGCAAAGTGAAAAGACAGCCTTCTGAATGGGAGAAAATAATAGCAAATGAAGCAACTGACAAACAACTAATCTCAAAAATATACAAGCAACTCCTGCAGCTCAATTCCAGAAAAATAAACGACCCAATCAAAAAGTGGGCCAAAGAACTAAATAGACATTTCTCCAAAGAAGACATACGGATGACTAACAAACACATGAAAAGATGCTCAACATCACTCATTATTAGAGAAATGCAAATCAAAACCACAATGAGGTACCACTTCACACCAGTCAGAATGTCTGCGATCCAAAAATCTGCAAGCAATAAATGCTGGAGAGGGTGTGGAGAGAAGGGAACCCTCCTACACTGTTGGTGGGAATGCAAACTAGTACAGCCACTATGGAGAACAGTGTGGAGATTCCTTTAAAAATTGCAAATAGAACTGCCTTATGACCCAGCAATCCCACTACTGGGCATACACACTGAGGAAACCAGAATTGAAAGAGACACATGTACCCCAATGTTCATTGCAGCACTGTTTATAATAGCCAGGACATGGAAACAACCTAGATGTCCATCAGCAGATGAATGGATAAGAAAGCTGTGGTACATATACACAATGGAGTATTACTCAGCCGTTAAAAAGAATACATTTGAATCAGTTCTGATGAGATGGATGAAACTGGAGCCGATTATACAGAGTGAAGTAAGCCAGAAAGAAAAACACCAATATAGTATACTAACACATATATATGGAATTTAGAAAGATGGCAATGATGACCCTGTATGCAGGACAGCAAAAAAGACACAGATGTGTATAGTGGACTTTTGGACTCAGTGGGAGAGGGAGAGGGTGAGATGATTTGGGAGAATGGCATTGAAACATGTATAATATCATGTAAGAATCGAATTGCCAGTCTATGTCCGATGCAGGATATGGCACGCTTGGGGCTGGTACGCGGGGATGACCCAGAGAGATGTTGTGGGGAGGGGGGTGGGAGGGGGGTTCATGTTTGGGAACGCATGTACACCCGTGGTGGATTCATGTCAATGTATGGCAAAACCAATACAGAATTGTAAAGTAAAATGAAAAAAAAAAAACATATAAAGTCTCTAAATCAGTTTCTGCATTTATAAAAATGTTGAAAATAATGTTAATAGTCATCTACAAAAGTATGACGGACACTTTTATGAAATGGATATAAGAATATTTGAGTGAAGCATATGGCACTATCTGACACATAATATGTACAAAAAAATATTCCTTAAAAGTAATAGAGGTAATATTTGAGAAAATGATAACATAAAATCTGGTGGATAAAGCTGCTTAAGTGGTTGATAAACCCTATTCACACATTTGGAATGTATTTAAGGACAGATCAATAGAATTCAATTTGACCAATGGAGAGAAAATACACTGGAAAATCAAATGAACAGAATTTCATGGACGTCTGAAATAATAACAAAGGGGCCTAACATTCATATTACTGGAGTGTCATAAGGATAGGGGAGAGAGAGAAGGATGAAAATTTATGTAAATAAATATTTGCACCCTTCCTGGAGGAGCTACCCCGCATCTGAGGTCAGTGGCGGCTGGGAGGAAACAACCTGGGTCCGAGGTCAGGGCAGCGGCCGGGAGGAGCTACCCTGTGTCTGAGATCAGGGGCAGCTGGGAGAAACCACCTCGTGCCCGAGGCCAGGGACAGTGACCCTGAGGAGCCACCCAAGCCCGAGGCCAGGGCAGGCGGCTGGGAGGAGCAACCAGAGGAGCGGTGGTTGTGCACACACAGGAGGGCAGAGAGGAGCTATCCCATGTTGAAGGTCAGGAACGGCAGCGGTAAGGAGATACCCCTTGTCCAAGGTAAGGAGCAGCGGCTGTGCTTTGCTGGAGCATCTGTGAAGAGATACCCAAGCCCAAGGTAAGAGAAACCCAAGTAAGATGGGAGGTGTTGCAAGAGGGCATCAGAGGGCAGACACACTGAAACCATACTCACAGAAAACTACTCAATCTAATCACACTAGGACAACAGCCTTGTCTAACTCAATGAAACCAAGCCATGCCTGCGGGGCAACCCAAGACGGGCAGGTCATGGTGGAGAGGTCTGACAGAATGTGGTCCACTGGAGAAGGGAATGGCAAGCCACTTCAGTATTTTTGCCTTGAGAACCCCATGAACAGTATGAAAAGGCAAAATGATAGGATACCAAAAGAGGAACTCCCTAGGTCATTATGCGCCCAATATGCTACTGGAGATCAGTGGAGAAATAACTCCAGAAACAATGAAGGGATGGAGCCAAAGCAAAAACAATACCCAGTTGTGGATGTGACTGGTGATAGAACCAAGATCCGATGCTATAAAGAGCAATACTGCATAGGAACCTGGAATGACAGGTCCATGAATCAAGGCAAATTGGAAGGGGTCAAATAAGAGATGGCAAGGATGAATGTCAACATGCTAGGAATCAGCGAACTAAAATGGACTGGAATGGGTGAATTTAACTGAGATGACCATTATATCTACTACTGCGGGCAGGAATCCCTCAGAAGAAATGGAGTAGCCGTCATGGTCAACAAAAGAGTCCAAAATACAGTACTTGGATGCAATCTCAAAAACGACAGAATGATCTCTGTTCGTTTCCAAGGCAAACCATTCAATATCACAGTTATCCAAGTCTATGCCCCAACCAGTAACACTGAAAAAACTGAAGTTGAACAGTTCTATGAAGACCTACAAGACCTTTTAGAACTAACACCCAAAAAAGATGTCCTTTTCATTCTAGGGGACTGGAATGCAAAAGTAGGAAGTCAAGAAACACCTGGAGTAATAGGCAAATTTGGCCTTGGAATGCGGAATGAAGCAGGGCAAAGACTAATAGAGTTTTGCCAAGAAAATGCACTGGTCATAGCAAACACCCTCTTCCAACAACACAAGAGAAGACTCTACACATGGACATCACCAGATGGTCAACACCAAAATCAGATTGATTATATTCTTTGCAGCCAAAGATGGAGAAGCTCTATACAGTCAACAAAAACAAGACCAGGAGCTGACTCAGATCATGAACTCCTTATTGCCAAATTCAGACTGAAATTGAAGAAAGTAGGGAAAACCGCTAGACCATTCAGGTATGACATAAATCAAATCCCTTATGATTATACAGTGTAAGTGAGACATAGATTTAAGGGCATAGAACTGATAAATAGAGTACCTGATGAACTATGGAATGAGGTTCGTGACATTGTACAGGAGACAGGGATCAAGACCACCCCCATGGAAAAGAAATGCAAAAAAGCAAAATGGCTGTCTGGGGAGGCCTCACAATAGCTGTGAAAAGAAGAGAGGCAAAAAGCAAAGGAGAAAAGGAAAGATATAAGATTCTGAATGCAGAGTTTCAAAGAATAGTAAGAAGAGATAAGAAAGCCTTCTTCAGTGATCAATGCAAAGAAATAGAGGAAAACAACAGAATGAGAAAGACTAGAGATCTCTTCAAGAAAATTAGAGATACCAAGGGAACATTTTATGCAAAGATGGGCTCGATAAAGGACAGAAATGGTGTGGACCTAACAGAAGCAGAAGATATTAAGAAGAGGTGGCAAGAATACACAGAAGAACTGTACAAAAAAGATCTTCACGACCGAGATAATCATGAATATGTGATCACTAATCTAGAACCAGATATCTTGGAACGTGAAGTCAAGTGGGCCTTAGAAAGCATCACTACAAACAAAGCTAGTGGAGGTGATGGAATTCCAGTTGAGCTGTTTCAAATCCTGAAAGATGATGCTGTGAAAGTGCTGCACTCAATATGCCAGCAAATTTGGAAAACTCAGCAGTGCCACAGGACTGGAAAAGGTCAGTTTTCATTCCAGTTCCAAAGAAAGGCAATGCCAAAGAATGCTCAAACTACCGCACAATTGCACTCATCTCACATGCTAGTAAAGTCATGCTCAGAATTCTCCAAGCCAGGCTTCAGCAATACGTGAACCGTGAACTCCCTAATGTTCAAGCTGGTATTAGAAAAGGCAGAGGAACCAGAGATCAAATTGCCAGCATCTGCTGAATCATGGAAAAAGCAAGAGAGTTCCAGAAAAACATCTATTTCTGCTTTAATGACTATGGCAAAGGCTTTGACTGTGTGGATCACAATAAGCTGTGGAAAATTCTGAAAGAGATGGGAATACCAGACCACCTAACCTGCCTCTTGAGAAATCTGTATGCAGGTCAGGAAGCAACAGTTAGAAATGGACATGGAACAACAGACTGGTTCCAAATAGGAAAAGGACTACGTCAAGGCTGTATATTGTCACCCTGCTTATTTAACTTATATGCAGAGTACATCATGAGAAATGCTGGACTGGAAGAAACACAAGCTGGAATCAAGATTACTGGGAGAAATATCAATAACCTCAGATATGCAGATGACACCACCCTTATGGCAGAAAGTGAAGAGGAGCTAAAAAGCCTCTTGATGAAAGTGAAAGAGGAGAGCGAAAAAGTTGGCTTAAATCTCAACATTCAGAAAACAAAGATCATGGCATCTGGTCCCATCACTTCATGGGAAATAGATGGGGAAACAGTGGAAACAGTGTCAGACTTTATTTTTGGGGGCCCCCAAATCACTGCAGATGGTGACTGCAGCCAAGAAATTAAAAATGCTTACTCATTGGAAGAAAAGTTATGACCAATCTAGATAGTATATTCAAAAGCAGAGACATTACTTTGCCGACTAAGGTCCATCTAGTCAAGGCTATGGTTTTTCCTGAGGTCATGTATGGATGTGAGAGTTGGACTGTGAAGAAGGCTGAGCGCTGAAGAATTGATGCTTTTGAATTGTGGTGTTGGAGAAGACTCTTGAGAGTCCCTTGGACTGCAAGGAGATCCAACCAGTCCATTCTGAAGGAGATCAGCCCTGGGATTTCTTTGGAAGGAATGATGCTAAAGCTGAAACTCCAGTACCTTGGCCACCTCATGAGAAGAGTTGACTCATTGGAAAAGACTCTGATGCTGGGAGGGATTGGGGGCAGGAGGAGAAGGGGACAATCGAGGATGAGATGGCTGGATGGCATCACTGACTCGATGGACATGAGTCTGAGTGAACTCCGGTAATGGTGATGGACAGGGAGGCCTGGCGTGCTGCGATTCATGGGGGTTGCAAAGAGTCGGACACGACTGAGCGACTGAACTGAACTGCACGCTTCCCAAAGTGGCAAAAGAAACCTGCAGATTCAAGAATATAAGAAAATCCTAAATTGGACGAACACAAAGAAACCCAGGCCAACATATATCATAATTAAACTTCTAAAAATTAAAGACAAAAGAAAATTTGAAAGCAGTCAGGGAGAAATGATAAATTATATCCAGCAGATCCTTTATATGATACTATGGACACAAGAAAGGAAGAATAAAAAAGAAAATATGAACATTTTCCAATGAAAGCAAACTAGGAGAATTATTTGTTAATAAGCATATCCTTAAAGAATATTCTCTGAACAGGAAGGAATGTTAAGAGAAGTTTGGAACTAAAGAAAAGGAAAAAAAAATCAGAGTGAATAAATGTAATTGACCATCTTCCTGTGAGCATCTTAAATCTTATTCAATAGTTGAAACAAAAGATACAACACCATTGGACATGGTGTTCAATGTATCTAGAGGAAATACTTAACGTGACTGTATTTTAAGATTCAGAGAGCAAAAGATCCTACGTGAGGGTGAGTTTCTCAAGTGGTAAAATATAAACACATCAGCAGACCTGGGCATGTGATTAAAATAACCAGAACACACTAATAAAAATATTCCAATTAATATGTTAAAATACTATAAATTAGTCAAGATATAATTCTTAAAAAAAACATGACCCATAGAAAGGCAAAAAAGGAGAAGGAAATGAGAAACAAAGACAACAAACTACAAACAGATAATAAAATGGCAAACTCAAACCCTGCCTCTCAATAATCACCTTGAAATTAAAAGATCTAAATATAAAAGTTGAAAGACAGGGATTGACAGAATTAAATGGAAGAAATTTTAGAGTCAAAAGAAATCATAGAACATTCGATGACATGTAAGATGTACACAAGAGAAGACTCTACACATAGACATCACCAAAGGTCAACACCGAAATCAGATTGATTATATTCTTTGCAGCCAAAAATGGAGACGCTCTATACAGTCAACAAAAACAAGACCGGAAGCTGACTGTGGCTAACATCATGAACTCCTTATTGCCAAATTCGGACTTAAATTGAAGAAAGTGGAGAAAACCACTAGACCATTCAGGTATGACCTAAATCAAATCCCTTATGATTATACAGTGGAAGTGAGAAATAGATTTAAGGGACTAGATCTGGTAGACAGAGTACCAGATGAACTATGGATGGAGGTTCGTGACATTGTACAGGAGACAGGGATCAAGACCATCCCCATGGAAAAGAAATGCAAAAAAGCAAAATGCCTGTCTGGGGAGGCCTTACAAAAGCTGTGAAAAGAAGAGAAGTGAAAAGCAAAGGAAAAAAGGAAAGATATAAGCATCTGAATGCAGAGTTCCAAAGAATAGCAAGGAGAGATAAGAAAGCCTTCTTCAGTGATCAATGCAAAGAAATAGAGGCAAACAACAGAATGGGGAAGACTAGAGATCTCTTCAAGAAAATTAGAGATACCAAGGGAATATTTCATTCAAAGATGGGCTCAATAAAGGACAGAAATGGTATGAACCTAACAGAAGTAGAAGATATTAAGAGGTGGCAAGAATACACAGAAGAACTATACAAAAAAGAGCTTCACGACCGAGATAATCACGATGGTGTGATCACTCACTTAGAGCCAGATATCCTGGAATGTGAAGTCAAGTGGGCCTTAGAAAGCATCACTACGAACAAAGCTAGTGGAGGTGATGGCATTCCAATTGAGCTATTTCAAATCCTGAAAGATGATGCTGTGAAAGTGTTGCACTCAATCTGTCAGCAAATTTGGAAAACTCAGCAGTGGCCACAGGACTGGAAAAGGTCAGTTCTCATTCCAATCTCAAAAAAAGACAATGCTAAAGAATGTTCAAACTACCACACAATTGCAGTCATCTCACATGCTAGTAAAGTCATGCTCAAAATTCTCCAAGCCAGGCTTCAGCAATACGGGAACTGTGAACTTCCAGATGTTCAAGCTGGTTTTAGAAAAGGCAGAGGAACCAGAGATCAAATTGCCAACATCTGCTGGATCATCGAAAAAGCAAGAGAGTTCCAGAAAAACATCAATTTCTGCTTTATTGACTATGCCAAAGCCTTTGACTCTGTGGATCACAATAAACTGTGGAAAATTCTGAAAGAGATGGGAATACTAGACCACCTGACCTGCCTCTTGAGAAATCTGTATGCAGGTCAGGAAGCAACAGTCAGAACTGGACATGGAACAACAGACTGGTTCCAAATAGGAAAAGGAGTACGTCAAGGCTGTATATTGTCACCCTGCTCGTTTAGCTCATATGCAGAGTACATCATGAGAAACGTGGGGCTGGAAGAAGCACAGGCTGGAATCAAGATTGCCGGGAGAAATATCAATAACCTCAGATATGCAGATGACACCACCCTTATGGCAGAAAATGAAGAGGAACTAAAAAGCCTCTTGATGAAAGTGAAAGAGGAGAGTGAAAAAGTTGGCTTAAATCTCAACATTCAGAAAACAAAGATCATGGTATCTGGTCCCATCACTTCATGGGAAATAGATGGGGAAACAGTGGAAATAATGTCAGACTTTATTTTGGGGGGCTCCAAAATCACTGCAGATGGTGATTGCAGCCATGAAATTAAAAGACACTTACTCCTTGGAAGGAAAGTTATGACCAACCTAGACAGCATATTAAAAACAGAGACATTACTTTGTCAACAAAGGTCTGTCTAGTCAAGGCTATGGTTTTTCCTGTGGTCATGTATGGATGTGAGAGTTGGACTATAAAGAAAGCTGAGTGCCAAAGAATTGATGCTTTTGCACTGTGGTGTTGGAGAAGACTCTTGAGAGTCCCTTGGACTGCAAGGAGGTCCAACTAGTCCATCCTAAAGGAGATCAGTCCTGGGTGTTCATTGGAAGGACTGATGCTGAGGCTGAAACTCCAATACTTTGGCCACCTCATGTGAAAAGTTGACTCAATTGAAAAGACCCTGATGCTGGAAGGATTGGGGGCAGGAGGAGAAGGGGACAACCGAGGATGAGATGGCTGGATGGCATCACTGACTCGATGGACATGAGTTTGAGTGAACTCCGGGAGATGGTGATGGACAGGGAGGCCTGGTGTGCTACGATTCATGGGGTCGCAGAGTCGGACATGACTGAGCGATGAACTGAACTGAAGATGTACATAAGGTTGAAAGAGCAAGGAGACAATAGAAATCAATGAATCCAAAATGGAGGCAGAAGCCTGGGATTTTGTGTTAGTTTATGTATTTTGAACTTTATTCTAAACGTGATGAGTAGCTCATCAAGATGCGTGTGTTTGTGTTGTTCACCTATGTGAGAGAGAGATAGAGTGGAGAGAGAAGAGATGTTACAATATCTATATTTTTAAAGTTAATTGGAGCATGAATTGAAAGATGCAAGTACAGAAGAAGAAAGATCAGTTAGGTAGTTACCATGATACTTCATTCTATACAATTACAATGCTTAGAATGGGAGATGGCTAAGACTAGGGGAGGAATGGCTGAAACTGTTTAGTAATTGGATCTAAGATCCTGAAGCAAACACTGACAGGCTCTTGAATTTGGATTTCTTTAATGTTTTTATCTCTTCCATCTTTTAAGTCATGGTTGAAAGCATCTGTCTATATTCCTATTTTTCAAAGGTATTAGTCATGGCTCTTTGTAACAATACTGTAAATCAGTATTTTATAGTCCAAAAATCTCTGAGTTTATGCATGCATGCACACAGAAAGAGAGAGGAAGAGAGAGAGAGGTATGGCATGCACACACAGATTTGAACAAAGGCAGAAAACAATATTTAACCTTCCTAATGGGGTCGCACAGAGTCGGACATGACTGAAGCGACTTAGCAGCAGCAACTGGGATATGCCAGCAAATTTGGAAAACTCAGCAGTGGCCACAGGACTGGAAAAGGTCAGTTTTCATTCTAATCCCAAGAAAAGCAATGCCAAAGAATGCTCAAACTACCACACAATTGCACTCATCTCACACGCCAGTAAAGTCATGCTCAAAATTCTCCAAGCCAGGCTTCAGCAATATATGAACTGTGACCTTCCAGATGTTCAAGCTGGTTTTATTTTTTTTTTTCAAGCTGGTTTTAGAAAAGGCAGAGGAACCAGAGATCAAATTGCAAACATCCGCTGGATCATCAAAAAAGCAAGAGAGTTCCAGAAAAACATCAATTTCTGCTTTATTGACTATGCCAAAGTCTTTGACTGTGTGGATCACAATAAACTGTGGACAATTCTGAAAGAGATGGGAATACCAGACCACCTGGCCTTCCTCTTGAGAAATCTGTATGCATGTCAGGAAGCAACAGTTAGAACTGGACATGGAACAACAGACTGGTTCCAAATAGGAAAAGGAGTATGTCAAGGCTGTATATTGTCACCCTGCTTATTTAACTTCTATGCGGAGTACATCATGAGAAATGCTGGGCTGGAAGAAGCACAAGCTGGAATCAAGATTGCTGGGAGAAATATCAATAACCTCAGATATGCAGATGACACCACCCTTATGGCAGAAAATGAAGAGGAACTAAAAAGCCTCTTGATGAAAGTGAAAGAGAAGAGTGAAAAAGTTGGCTTAAATCTCAACATTCAGAATACTAAGATCATGGCATCCGGTCCCATCACTTCATGGGAAATAGATGGGGAAACAGTGGAAACCATGTCAGACTTTATTTTTCTGGACTCCAAAATCACTGGAGATGGTGACTGCAGCCATGAAATTAAAAGATGCTTACTCCTTGGAAGGAAAGTTATGACCAACCTAGATAGTATATTCAAAAGCAGAGACATTACTTTGCCAACAAAGTTCCGTCTAGTCAAGGCTATGGTTTTTCCAGTGGTCATGTATGGATGTGAGAGTTGGACTGTGAAGAAAGCTGAGCACCAAAGAATTGATGCTTTTGAACTGTGGTGTTGGAAAAGACTCTTGAGAGTCCCTTGGACTGCAAGGAGATCCAACCAGTCCATTCTAAAAGAGATCAGTCCTGGGTGTTCATTGGAAGGAATGATGCTAAAGCTGAAGCTCCAATACTTTGGCCACCTCATGCGAAGAGTTGACTCACTGGAAAAGACTCTGATGCTGGGAGGCATTGGGGGCAGGAGGAGAAGGGGACAACCGAGGATGAGATGGCTAGATGGCATCACGGACTCATGGACATGAGTTTGAGTGAACTCCGGGAGTTGGTGATCGACAGGGAGGCCTGGCATGCTGCAATTCATGGGGTCGCAAAGAGTCGGACACGACTGAGCGACTGAACTGAACTGGGATGTACACTCATATTGTTTATTCTTACTTCAGTCCATTTCATCCCATTTCTATCTCATAGCATTCCAGTGTGTTAAATTAACAATAGTGTTTCAAACCTAAACAGGCTTCACTGTATCCTAGTCACTAGCGACTTTCTACTCGTTTGAAAAAAATCCTGCCAAAGGCCATGCCCATATATTTTGTGCACCTCCATCAGCATGAGAGATTGAGCACAATGGCCAAGGGCTCCCTTCTAGCTCCACCCCCATTTTCAGAACCAATTGCCTCAGCTCTTAAGAGTTGTGACATATTTATAAGGTGCCGACAAAAAGCGACCGTTGAGCCTGAATCGGATTTAAGCATAGTTTACCTCCAACAATGACTAGTGACTACTTTCAGCGTGATGAGCACAATGAGGAGACAAATGGGTTGAGCACTGATTCTGCAGCGTCCTGTCTCTGGGGGAGCAAGGACAATTTCCTTCTTTTTTAATTCAGCAGTGGATTTTCCAGACATATAATTATTCGGTCTCTACTCTGTGCTTGCTGACAGCAACTCTCAAAATGTGTTCTGTGGGACAGTAGTTCCCTGGCACACATATGTGTGTCCTAAGACAGAAAGGTTTCTCAGCCAAACTGCCTTGAGAAAGTCTGTGCCAGATAATGATAAAGCAGCTTGCTACTGCAGAATTCCTTGGAGCTTTCAATACACTACATATGTATAGTTTACATGTAGAACTTTCAATAAGCTATATATGCAGTTTATTATTATAGATTATATATAATAAACAATATATTATAAATATATATTTTATATTATTTATATTATAAATTATATAAAATAAACTATATATAGTTTATAATTATTATATATGTAGAGATTTTAATAAACTACATATGTAATTTACTCTAGCATTTTATTATATATATAATATACATTTATATAATATATATATATATCTTCCTATAAATTCTTGATTCTGTATCTAATTTGAACTATCTATCTGAATATATAAGAAGCATCTTCAACTTTAACATGGACAAAACATACATTTTGAATCTTCTTTCCACAATGCTCAATCTTCTTCTTGAATTCTTCCTTACTGGCAATACCATTTTCCAGGTGCTTAGGTTAAAATGTTTAGTATTATCTTTGACTACCCTCTTTCTGAGATATAAACTCAAAAAATTAAATTTCTGCCATTTTATACATTCAAAATAAACCCCAAATCCACCCCATCTGAACTACACTAAATTACCATCATTTCTAGCCTGCGCTAGTAAAATAACTTCTAAATGGGCCCCCTACTTCTAGAATTGATCTTTCTTTTTTGATTAATTTTTACTGGAATATAGTTGATTTTTTACTGGAGTACAGAGGAGAAGGGGATGACAGAAGACAGGATGGTTGGATGGCTTCACCAACTCTATGGACATGAATCTGAGCAACCTCCAGGAGACAGTGAAGGACAGGGAAGCCTGGCACATTGCCGTCCATAGGGTCACAGAGTCGGACATGACTGAGTGACTGAACAACAGCAACAAGTTGCTTTGCAATGTTCTGTCAATTTCTGCTGCAGGATGAAGGGAATCAGCTTATGTTTACATATATCCCATCTTTGGGGGCTCTGCTTCCCATTTAAGTCACCGCAGAGCACTGAGTAGGGATTGACACACATGTATTGCTGACACTATGTACAACACAGAACTGACTCACTTCCCTGTATGCTGTGTGTGGGACTTGGAGGGGAGTCCTTTCATGACATAAGTCAGCCCATGTCTACTCTTCTCATCATAATCTTTTTTTTTTTTCATATTTGGGATAAAATTCAAAACTGCAGCCATAGATTTCAAGGGCTAGCTACCTCTCTCACCTGATTTCCTACTAATTTTTTTCCTTCTGTTGTTCCTCTCCTCTTTTTCACACGTGCCCTGGGCTCTGCTATACCAAGGATTTTGTATCTGCTGTATTCTGGGCCTGTGATGTGCTTTTCCTTCCTATTTTTGTGTTTCACTCCCCTTCTTTATTCAAGGTTGCTTATTCACCAGTTTTCCCACCGAGCCTGACTAGAATCTCATCTTTCCTTACTCTTTACCCCCTTTTACTGATTTAATTTTTCTTTCCTTGGGATTAACTCCTACCATCCATTGTTATTTCTTGTACCTATGCCCAATTTTTGTTTGCTGTACCTTGCCAACTAGAATCTAAGCTCCATGAGAACAATGACTTTGTATTAACAGTCACATTCCAAGCTCCTAGAAGTAGACCAGAGACATAGTAGGCATTTAATAAATACGTGCTGAAAAATAAACAAGCCCCATGTGATAATTTGAATTCTTTAACACAACATTTTCTCAGCAAGTTTGAAAGTAATACCTGCCCTATCCCAGAAGAGCTCTCCCTCCCCCCATGCCCCTGCAGAGATCCTTCTTTTTAATTCTTCTCTAAGTCCTCAGCCTCTGCTTCAAATAAAATTGCAGGATGCATGCTTTGCAGGGAAGCCAATTTTATTACTTTATCTAGAGTGACTGCCTTGGTCCAGCTTTATCCGTCCTACACTGACTTACACCACACATTTTAGGTCTATGTCATCACCAAATGAAGCATAGAATCTTGCTAAGGACAGTCGCAGTCCATTTGTTTTTGATGGTCCTTTGTAAGAATGTGATGAAAATAAACCTTGAAGAAGGTTGTTTGGTGTACCTTCTTTTTTCTCAGGGAATACTTTAGATTACCAAGGGGTTTTTTTTTTTGTTTGTTTTTTTAATCTCTTTTGAAATAAAGCTTCTGGAAATAAATCCATACCGATAGTTCTGCTCTCTCTCAAATGATGGAGACAATCACAGGAAATGGTAATGTGTTAGAGGTTGAGGATTGGGCGGAGAAGAAAAGCAAGAGGCGGGGAAGGAAAAGGAACCGAAGGAGGAAGCAAAGGAGAAGGAGAGAGAAGGAAGGAGGAAGGAAGAAAGGGAAGAAGGAGGGAAGAGACTAAGGGGAGCAGAAGAGAAAAACAGGAGGAAATCTTGAAGGAAATGTGAAGAGTGATGATGAAATAATAATTTTCTAACAATGACAAAAGGAAGGAGTACATTACCTTGAGAGAGGAGATGATAAGACAGAAAACGGAGGAGAGGTGGAATCTCTTCTTATTCTACAAGGTCCAGCGTCCTACAAAATCATTACAATAGTCCTAACAGACTAACGGCAGTCTCTGAGGAGGGAAATGAAGAGCAGGGGAAGGGCATGTTTCGTGGAGGAGAAAGCTAGACTCGAGATGTTCCTCCCACAGTCTGTTGCAGCAGAAGGTGGTTTGAGATAGAGTTTGAAGTCAGGTGCCCCCGTCTACAAAGCTCCTATTTTCAGTGCTGTATCTACCAGCTTCCTCTCATTTTCACACACAATAATTTACTTGAGTCTCCAGAAGCTGAATCTGTTATATAATTAATAGGAAAACAAACAAAACACAACCACCTTCCAGTGGGAAAAACAGAAAGCGTTCAAGGCTGATTTGTCAGAAGGAGGAGACAAAGGAGCCAGCGAATCCAGAACCACTAGAGGAAGCGAAAGACAGAAGGGAGGAAGCCCAGAGACTACGCTGGCAGATGGGTTCATTAAGCAATGCTGCACTGTATGAAAAGGATGCTAACCACTGCAGTATTTCCACTCCAAACGAGGAGAGTGAGTTGCATACTGAGTCCTCTCCACGTGAGCTTTTAGAAAAGGCTGATTCTTCTTAGACACCATCAGAGCTGCCAGCACTCAGCCTTGGGAAGCCACGGTCTTCTGCGAGGCAGTCCAAGTCCCGGCTCTGATGCCAGCTGTCACACCAGCAAGTCTGCTTCCTTTCTGGAAAGCTCAGAAAATGCTGGCTGTGCGTCCTGGAGGTGGAGGTGTGAAGAGGATTTTTTCTGCATGGTCGCAGCAGGAAGTTGGAAGAGGAAGAAGACAAGGGTGAGAGGGAACCTTGTATCAATTACGTTTAAAATATCTAGCACACATTATACTATTTCCGAGTTGACATTTGTCTATTGCATGGGCAATAGACTGCTGGGAGCCAGCGTGAGGAACTCCGCCCGTGGCAAAGGTCATGAGGAAGGAGGCTTAGCATATGCAAAGGCAGGATCGAGCCTCAGGAGACTCCCTGTTCCCGAGCATCTACCCCCAAAACCAGAGTCTGCCTGCTTTACTCTGTTATGCTTTCCACCTACTCTTCTAACATTAACAGAGGGCTGTCCCCCCACCACCTTTTTCTGGAAAAAGTTAATTTAGAGCCTTTAGATAATAAGTCGCCTGGGCATAATGAGTGTTTCAATCCAAACACCCCTCTGATGGCTTTCTAGCCTGCCTGCCGGACTCTTACAGCTGTGCATGTGATTGTTTGCGGCCTCCCAACTGCGAGAGGCACAGGAAGCTTAAAACATCCTAGGAATGTAGGGGCTTCCAAGGAGTCAAAATCATTAGAATAGGACTGATTAAGGGTTTCATTTGTTGAGCCAATACTTGCTGCCAAGTTTTAATATCTTTTATTTGTAGATATAGTTGGTATATAGAAAAAACAGGTGGTAGCCCTGGTATTAGCAACATTAGATCTTTGAGTTAAGTACTTTCTTTGTTATAACCCACTGCACCTTTGTTCTACAGGAATGTAACTTTATTTAGTATTTTGAGGGTGAGGGGAAAATGAGTTTTCTGGTTGATAGACATTTATCTAGGAAGAGAGCCATAAAAATGTTTACAGGCCTCTGGGCCAGAAGATAATGTAAACCACCTGAGACCTTTTGTATACAGGAAGGTATGCAGAAGGAAAGCCTGGTCTCAATAAGGGTCAGGACTGCTGCCCCTGCATAACTCTGCATATTCCATTATTTCTTTATGTACAACTTGGGGTATAAGCTGCTTTTGAAAATAGGGTCTTGGGTCTGGCACTGATGCTTGGCTCCCCCATGTCGTTCTTTTCTCCCTTTTCTGGCTGAATTCCCATCTGGAGCGTGGAGGCTCACCGAGTATACTTATTTGCCCTGGCTTCTAAGCCCCACGTGAGAGGGAGCCCAAGGCGGGGCACCCTCCGCTATTCAAGCGGGCACCAGTGGCCTACGTAGATGGTGCAAGTTCCTTGTCTTGGAACTTTATTGGTTTTCCATGTAAACCAAGTTATTCAGCCTCTTTTCTCCACTAATTTTCCTACTACACTATTCTTCCCTAATTTCTCTTTATATTTCTAAATAAATGTTTTTCCTCGCCGACTCCATCCCCGCTTCGAATTCTCTGGATCCAGCGGGGCTGGACCCCAGCAAATGTGGTAACAGATCTAGTACCTTTGTCCAGCTAACGAATGAGTGATATAAATAAATGAATAATCAACTTTGTCCTTCGTCCTTCATAGTTATTACTGTCCGGTATTTGCTTTGAGAGGAGTTGAACTACTCATTGTTAGAGAGAAATGATCCTTTCCGCTCTGAAACGTTTGTGAACCATTCAGTTGGGTGTGGTGAATAAAATACTTAAGGATCTAATACATAAAAATGCAATAGGCAAAGCACATTTTTTCACTCCCTTTCTCAAAGGATGGTATATTTTGTATTTGCCCTGATTTTATGTGTTGACTTCATGTACAATTGTATATTGATATTTTTAGTTGAAATAGAGTAGGACTACAAATATTGATATAATACTAATAAATCATGTTGGTATGTGTGGTTGTCACATAGGATTCACAGGAGATTTAAATTCACTGTTGTCAAAGTAAAGGATTAATGCTATTTAGCTTCTTCATGAATCTATACCATGAATGAAGAGCTTGTCTCAACATATTTCACTAAGGGAACTACAAGGATGATAGGCATAATACTATGCTTCAACTCAGGGATTTCTAAGCATTGCTCACAATGCAGATCTGATTTTCAACATCAAGGTTCTTTCAGTGTCCTTGAACAGCATTTGTTTTGCTGTTCAGTTCAATTCAGTTCAGTCACTCGGTTGTGTCTGACTCTTTGTGACCCCATTGAACCACAGCATGCCAGGCCTCCCTGTCCATCACCAACTCCCAGAGTTTACCCAAACTCGTGTCCATTGAGTGGGTGATGCCATCTAACCATCTCATTCTCTGTCGTCCCCTTCTCCTCCTGCCTTCAATTTTTCCCAACACCAGGGTCTTTTCAAATGAGTCAGCTCTTCGCATCAGGTGGCCAAAATGTTGGAGTTTCAGCTTCAACATCATCAGTCCATCCGATGAACACCCAGAACTGATTTCCTTTAGGATGGACTGGTTGGATCTCCTTGCAGTCCCAGGGACTCTCAAGAGTCTTCTCCAACACCACAGTTCAAAAGCATCCGTTCTTTTGTGCTCAGCTTTCTTTATAGTCCACCTATCTATTCTGTATACAGAAGAAAAACACTCACGAGTATAAAACTTGTTCACATAAAACGAGTGTATGAATTGTTATCTTCCCGGCCCAGGGATCAAACCCACATCACTTCCATCTCCTGCACTGTAGGCAGATTATTTACCAACTGTGCCACCTAGGAATCGATATACATTTCAAGAACCACTGCCATCAGCTTCTCCTGTTCATGACCGAAGTAGGAGAAAGAACACTGAAAGAAGTACTCGTAAGCGTATTATTTCGTCAAGGAACTGTTATGCTGGGTACTCCAGTTATTACTGGGACAAGTCAGTTCCTCCAATGATGATAGGTATAACTGAAAAATTCTTACAAATTCATGGGATGCGATGTCTACATGATAAACGTGTTCATCTTATGCTACTGCTTCAGGTATGCCTACTTCAGCATGAAGGACTGCACTTAAAGGGATGCCTACTATTCCAGCTCAAGAAACAGATACTGAAGTGCAGATCATTGTCCTTTGTTGAAAATGATCAGCAGTTTGTCAACATATTTAACATACCAGAGCAAGTCTTGGGATGCAACTCTAAAAACAGGTTAGGCCCTCTTTTTGCCAAGCCCTGCAATAAAATACAAATCAAAAAAAGAAAAATAGCAACGATTTTGTCAGGACTTCCTCACCTTTTCTTTCTGGATAGCAAGAAGCAGACACTGAGGCCAGATGACAACAGCATTTAATTGTGAGCTAACATTGGTTGGGGTGGAAGCTCATCACTCTAGTAAGAATGTGGCTCAATTAAACTGTTTGACTTTCATTCACTTCATGTACATAGAGTTCTATAATTCTTCGTTAAGAAATTCAGTAAGTTATACTTCCTTACACCTTCACAATCTCTTGGTTTATACCAATGTCAATTCTTAGTTCAGCACTTATACAATGAGTGTTACAGGTAGTAATTGTGCATAAATGATGATGAGCAATGACAGGAAGTTTATTTCTTTTCTGTTTGACTTCTCAATTTTTATATAATCAATTATATTTTTATATAATCAATTTACAGATGTGAATATTTTAGTGGCGTGTATAAATACATGTTGACTAGTGCTATGATAACTCATAGTGTTGGCACAATAATTATCATGGTATTATGTCTTTTTCATATATTCCTTTTGAGATTCCGTTCCATTATACGTTATCATAAGATATTCAATACAGTTTCCTAAACTATACAGTAGGTCCTTGTGGTTTCTTTCATATATAGTACTATCTAGTTGTTAATAATTCAAACAAAAACTGGTACACAAATATTCATAGCGACCTTATTCACAATAGCCCAAAGGTAGAACCCATTCAAGTGTCCATCGGTGGGTGAATGAATATGCAACACAGGGTATATTCAAAAGCTTGAACAGTATTCTACCATACAAAATGATAAACTGAAATGGTTCTGCCACTGCGCAAGACATTACAGAAATTACTCCAAAACTAATACACAGAATAAACAGATATTTCAATTCCAATTCATGCTATGTACCCAAAAGGTTTGGAAAAGTGGGCTGAAAAAATGCATATTTCTACAGTGATAGTCACAACAGCATGATTCACACTGGCCAACAAACAGAAGAAATCTAAGTGTCCATGGACAGCCTATTCCATAAACAAACTGTGGTATGAACACAATGGAATCTGATTCAGCCCTTCAAAGTCGGTAATTCTGACAATGCTACAATGTGGATGAACCTTATGGTCATTATATTGAGTGAAATAAACCAGACCAAAAAGGACAAACGTTCTGTAATTTCACTCGTATGAGATATCCAAACAAGTCAAATCCAAAGCCAGAGGAAGCAGAAAGTGATTCCCAGGGATGGAAGACAGTTCATGTTTCATGGAACCCACCCAGTGGGGGAAACTGACTTCCCGTGATATCTCCAAAACCAATTATACAAATAACTGGAAGCCATATCCAGTCAAATGAATGTAGACATAATTTTACAATTTACACCAACCTCACTCAAACTTCTCAACAGACAAAAAGCAAAACTGTATCTATGGTACCTCAGCTTTGCTTAAAACTGTATCCACAGTACCTTAGTTTTGCTTATGAAATTTAACAAACAAACAAACAAAAAACCCCAAAACAAAAAAAAAAAAACCACCAAATTCTATCCAAAAAAGGACATAAAATTTATAACATGAACTTTAAAAAATTATAAATTTAAACTGTGAAAAACCTTATTCACAAAACTTGAACACAAGCCACAGAAAAATATATTTACAAAATACATATTTGATAAAGGATTGTACTCCAACTATACCAAAAAATCTGGAACAAACAACCTCATTTAAAATGTATAAATCTGAATGCCTGGCCAAAGAAAAGATACAGATAGTAAATTAGCATATCAAAAATACTCAAAAACATATATCGTTAGGAAACTACAAATTAAAACAACAGTGAAGTAGCACTGCACACCTATTAGATACAGTAAACTCAAAAAAGCGGGGGTGGGAGGGAGTGGTGGGGTGGGGCTTCTCTGGCGGCTCAGTGGTAAAGAATCTGCCTGACTATGCAAGACACTCAAGTTCGATCCCTTACCCAGGAAGATCCCACATGCCAGAGAAACTTAGCTTGATTTTTCCACAGCTAAACAAGACTCACCTGTGACCTGAACACTACACGTCTAGCACTTACTAAACAGCTTTGAAAAAGTGTCCAGACAAAAAGTATCACACAATTATACACAGCAGCTCTACTTGTAACAGCTAAAAACTTTCAAATATCAGGATGTCTTCGGTAGATGACTGTGTAAGCAAATTGGGATACATCCAAAGTGAAGGGGAGCAAATGCTACCCCCAAATATACCTCTTCAGCATGAGAATTAGTGGGACTTAATTAACTTTTTTAAGAGGACACATGATCATCTCTGACACCCAAGTTCAAGACAGCTCTTCTGTGAGTCACATTTACAAGAGAAATCTCATTTCAAGGGAATCCTCGGTATATACCGGATAGAAGGATGACAGTCTTCTGAAACTCTTTTTTTATCAATAGGGAAAGCTAAGATGTAAATCTGTAAAACAACCATACCCTTCCTTTCCTTTGGTTTTATTTTTTAAATATTTATTTGTTTTTTCATTTGGCTGCACCAGGTTGACCTTCGTTGAGGCAAGCCAGATATTTAGCTACAGCATGCAAACTCTTCATTGTGGCATGGGAGATCTACTTCTCGGATCTCGGAAGGAGGCCAGGAACCTGGGCCTCCTTCTTTGGGAGTGTCCAGTCTTAGACACTGGATCACCAGGAAGCCCCTGTTTTGTTTTTAGATAAAGATGGTATCTAAGGTGATATCTTGGGCCATTTCAGTCACTGACTCAGTTTCCTGAGTTTCTCCAAAGCATGCACAAGGTACACATTATTAAACTGGTTTGCAAAGCATGTAAAGGTAGTTCATACTACAACACTGTATGCTTACAAATATTTAAATGGTAAATGGCATGTTATTTATTTTTAATTACTATGGGGAAAAAAAGAATCAGGATTCATACATTTACAACATGAATAAACATGAAAACCATCTTTAGTGAAAAAAATCCATATAGAAAAGGCCACCCAGATCCAATATTCACCATGTCTGCTTTAAATCCATCAAGTTTGCCCAAATAACTGAGAATCTCAGTAACACTCTAAAAAAAAAAAAAAAAAAGATGAAAACCATGGGAAGAAAAGATATATTCATACAATTGAACAATTGCTGAAAGGGAAGTGGGGCTGTGGATTACATTATAATGTAAAAACCATATGATTTCCTGATTTTGGAGGTTATGTGCTGGTTCTGCAGGAGAAGGGGCCCATTTTGGATAAAACACAGAGTATTTCAATCTGAAATGAAGATCCAATATGACTTGATTGCTCAGAGCTTTTGTGTCATAAAGTTTTATTAAACTATAAAAGAGATAGTGAAAGCTGCTGACATAGACTTCAGACAGGGGCAGTAAGAGTACCCCTTGCTGGTCTTTCAGTTCAGTTCAGTGGCTCAGTTGTGTCCGACTCTTTGCAACCCCATGAATCGCAGCACACCAGGCCTCCCTGTCCATCACCAAATCCTGGAGCTCACTCAGACTCACGTCCATCGAGTCAGTGATGCCATCCAGCCATCTCATCCTCTGTCGTCCCCTTCTCCTCCTGCCCGCAATCCCTCCCAGCATCAGAGTCTTTTCCAATGAGTCAACTCTTTGCATGAGGTGGCCAGAGTACTGGAGTTTCAGCTTTAGCATCATTCCTTCCAAAGAAATCCCAGGGCCGATCTCCTTAGCCAGATGTTATACAGCCACTACCAGTCTGCTAAGGAAAGAAAGGCAATGTCTCAGAGAATGGCACCAGGCCCCTCACCCACAACATGCATTGAGATAACATTGGCAGCGGGTGAGTCATCCTGGGCCATAAAATGATTGACATGAATCTTGAAGAAAGGCAGATTTCCAGGCAAATATATTGTTTCATTAACATAGATTAGGAGAACAAGGTATGAGTAAGACATACTGGTTTGTCAAGTCAGTTCTGAGCCTTTAGGGGGAACCGACCTGAAGAGAGAGTCTAGCGGAAATACACAGTATTTAACATAGCTTAAGACAAACATTTCCTTACGAAAAAATGCATTGCTTAGCTTAAGGTTTGAGAAAAGTTAAGTTCAGGTGGAGCCAGGAGTCGTCATGGCAACACAGAATTTTAAGAGGAACCTCCTTTGAAATTTGTATCGAGAAGGGGAAAAAATGTAACACTAGTTTGCTTCCTCCAGCTGCTTAAGAGAGAGAGCAAAAAACGACTGATACTTGCAGCCTATTCCCTCTGTCTGGAGACCCCCGGCCTTCCTGCCTGTTACCCTCTCAGGGCCTTCAGGAACCAATACACAAGCTGACCCTAACATACACGTGGAATGACAAGGGACTCCAAAGAGCCAGAACAATCATGTGAGTCTGCAGTTCTAAGGTCCTCTGGTGTGCTGTGTTAAGTCACGTCTGACTGTCAGAGCCCACCAGGCTCCTCTGTCCATGGGAATTTCCCAAGCAAGAATACTGGAGTGGGTTGCCGTGCCCTCCTCCACGGGATCTTCCCAACCCAGGGATCGGATTCCTGCACTGGCAGGGAGGTTCTTTACCAGTAGCACCACCTGGGGCAAAAGTGCCTAAACGGAAATCAGGGAAAGCCAGTAGGAGAAGGGACTCAGGGGAAAGGAAGTGAGGGAAGGAGACTCTTAGTCACACTCAGAGAAGCACAACAGGTAGTTCTGCAGGTGGACGAGGGGAGGAAGCAGGCTGGAGCTGTGTAGAAGATGAAAGAGGGAGCTAAAGCAGGGGCCCCCAACGTTGAGGATCTAATGCCTGAGGATCTGAGGTGGAGCTGATAAAATCATACTATAAATAAGTGTTCGGTCACTCAGCCGTGTCCAACCCTTTGTAGCCCACCAGGCTCCTCAGTCCTTTGAATTCTTCAGGCAAGAATACCGGAGTGGACTGTCATTTCCTTCTCCAGGAGATCTTCCCGACCCAGGGACCGAACCCGGGTCTTCCGCACTGCAGGCAGACTCTTTACCAACAGAGCCACCAGGGAACAGAAATAGAGATAGAGGCACATAAATGGACTGCACTCGAGACATCCCCAAACCTTCCCCCAGCCCTGTCTGTCAAAAACTTGTCTTCCAAAACAACTCCCGAGGTCAAGGAAGGAACGTCAAGTGTACTCGACTGTCCCGGGTTGCTGGCTTAGGGAGATGCTGAATCAGGGGTGTCCCAAGAGGTAGACCCTCCCTTGCGTGGGGTCCTCAACAGACCTCCGATAGCCTTGGTGATGAAGGGAGAGATTTGTTTCATTTTTAAAAAATATCCTTGTGGGATAAACTTAGCAATTCTCTTACAGTCTTCCTAATAAAATGTTTTCTTTCTTTACTGATCTGTGAAGTACCAACTGTGACAATCACCGTTCTAATATACCTCACTGTGTTGCTGACACTATGGATATAATTATGTGGAATTGAAGTTATTCAATAAGAATGATGAAGCATCTGCCCTGTGCCCAGCACTTTCCCAGGGTTGGGGAGCACAATGAAAATACTCCATAAGATGCACAGCTGGTAGGCACATTCTTTAAAAAAGCCTTTTACATTTCCACCAATAGTTTATTCTCAATGTCCACACTTGTCAATTAATGACCATGCTGGGTGGGAAGCTCATTAAAAACCCAGGAGCCAGGGTTCCTGGAAGGATATCCCATTTTCCCTTGGACGGTCCTCCACCTTCTGTGGCTCTCAGTTTCCTCATCGGCAAAATCATGGACAACTGACTATAATTCATCCCTGGAACCCAAGCCTATTGAGGGGGAGGGGACATATTACTCCAAGGCCTGGATGAGAGACCAGACTGAAAGAAAAATATGTCATTGCTGGTTTTCAGTCAGACAGACAGACACAATGAAGGAAGGAGCCCCTGGCCCTGCAGGGTTTGCCGAGAGGTCTAGTCTGGGAAATTCTGACACATCAGGAGATGGCTCCGAGCTGGATTTCCACCAACAAGAACATCCATGCAAAGGACAAGCCTGCAGAACTCTGTGCCCATCAGCCACAGGAAGAGACCGCCTCCCGACAGCCAGCAGCATTTACAAGTGACCTCGTAAGGCCCTCACCAAACTACAGGGGCACCTCTGGGCTGTTTCCCTCACTTTTCTGACTCTTTTCTTTAAAAGAAACGCACATTTCTTCATAGAATGCCACAGTGGAAGGAAAATAGACCTTCAATTTTTAGACCTCAATTTGCAAAAAACTTGGAGCTTTTTTTTTTTAATTAAAGCACCACATAATTTAAAATTTTTACACATTCTAATTATTCAGTTCCAAAACACCAAACTTACTGCACAGGGTCCCCATGGAAAGGCCCCCTCTCAGCAGGACAGCCATAGATTCCACCATGAAAGGGCAGCAAGGTGCCCTCTTCCCTTCTTTTCTGCCTGGGTGGCCACCAGGTGTTTAAATCCATGCACCCTACTAAGTTTCTAGGGTGCAACTCGTGGACCCTTTCCTTTCCCATCCCAGTAGGTGGTCAAGGGCCCGCTGGGCTGCAAAGTGCCAGAAGCAGGGCTGGGCCAGCCGGCCAGAGTAAGGGTTATGAAGTCCCCACAGGTGAAATCACCAGGCAGGATAAATCCCTTGGGCTTCCAGCAGGCACTAGGCTGCTTGGGAAAACCCGTGCAGGTCTAAGCTTTATGCAAAGGGGCAAAGCGGTAAAGGCCTTGACCCCAAAGGCGAGGCCTTTCTGCGACCGCCAGGTTAGGGGGCTCCAAGACTGTGCCAACAGAGAGGGCGGAAAACGTGGTTCCCTGCTCCACCAAGTCTCAGTTCCCTTACCTGTGGTCCACACCTCTCTGCTCCGCTCACTGGATGCCAGTCGATGGGGACCCAGGAGCACACGAGATGGGCGTTCCCAGCCGCAATAGCGACCCCTGAGAGCACAACTGGGACGCCCCGCCTCCGACGCGCTCCCAGTGCACCCCACTAGCACACCCACTTCCAGGAGAGGCCTGCGGGCCTTGCTACTGCCGCCAGGTGAAACACAAGGACAAGCAAATCCACCCCACAGAGACAATCCAAGCTTTTTATCAGCCGATCTGTCTATGATTCAGGGATAAAACTATGACTACAGAAAGGAAAGATGACCTGACCTAGGACGGCCATGATATTCTACAGAATCGGACAAAATTGGTTACAAGGAAACTTTTTCTTGGGAACCCTAAAGCTGGTTTTTGTTGTTGTTGTTGTTGTTTTTGCCTATGCAATTAAAAACAATTAGCTTGTTACAAAGGCCTGCCTGGGGCAAGGCTTGAAGTTAATCCTTGCCACAGAATTCAACAACTTCCCTGGTGGCTCAGACAGTAAAGGGTCTGCCTACAATACCGGAGACCTGGGTCCAATCCCTGGGTGGGGAAGATCTCCTGGAGAAGGGAATGGCAACCCACTCCAGTATTCTTGCCGCCACCTGCCTCCACCCCTGCCCCCCGCCCCGTCAAAAAAAGTGGCTCAAAGAAATATTTTCAATCTCAGGCGGAAAACTAGAAGATCCTTGTCTGTCTGGATTTATGTATGTCTCAGTGTGAGTCTTCTGTTTTTTTTTTTATAATATTGCTCAAGTTCTGAGTTCTTATTTAAGTGGTCTCAAGAAAAGGAAGCCCTTACAAATCAAACAGTTGGAAATACAAGAAAACATTGACCTAAATGAATTTCAGATTCATGTGAACTGGGAAATATTCAATATTAAATATCTATTTTTTTTTCACTACTCTACTATAGACATGTCTAAGAGTCATTAACATTAAGCACAAAATTTTCATAGTGCCTAGGTTTATTATAAGTTTAAAATTGCTATATTATATCTGTCACAAGCTTGTCAACAAGAAAGTACCTCTGCTGCTGCTGCTGCTAAGTCACTTCAGTCATGTCTGACTCTGTGCAACCCCATAGAGGGCAGCCCACCAGGCTCCCCCGTCCCTGGGATTCTCCAGGCAAAAATGTAAATATGATATGAGGTTTTAGATAAACTATTAACAATAATTATACTCTAAATTTTATATTTTTATAAATATATTATTATTATATTCTAAAATTTTTTCTCAACATTGAAACTCTGGTGTCTAACACAGCAGCTGCCTCTTGGCAGTCACTCAACAGTCACTTGCTAAAGACTGGACTCAACAATTCCACAGAATGAGGTGTGTACTGATATAATGTCATACATGTGCACACTCCATGTAATATCCATGGACTGGAAACAGTGTAACTACCTATCCACAGGGGACTTGATTAAATACACAGTAAGGCATTAGTACATTGGAATACGATGCAGCTGTTTACACCAACTTACACATCTAGATATAGCAACTGACATGTCTACTTACATGTACCCACTTGTGAACAAAGCAGGGCACAACCACGTGTGCACATGGCAGTGCCGCTGGAACCAAAAGTGTGTCTTAGTCACACAGTCGTGTCCGGTTCTTTGTGACCCCATGGACTGAAGCCCGCCAGGCTCCTCTGTCCATGGGATTCTCCAGGCAGGAATATAGGCGTGAGCTGCCATGCCCTTAAAGGAGACAGTGAATATTGACTGAATTGTTTGTTGGAGAATATTCATTGGAAGCTTACAAGACACTATTAACAGTGGTTATTCGTTTGGAGGGTAGGTGGGAATTGGGTGGATGGGTGTCAGAGGTGGGAGAAAAAAACTCTACTGACTACCATGTTATACTTTCAGATTTGGGAATCCACATGAACATGGTTTATAACTCAGTACATGAATTTTTAAGTGCTCTGGGACCAGCACCCAGTAAAATCTGTTGAATGAATTACAACACACGTGAGAGCTTCCCCATCACCTGTTCCCCTCTCCACCACCTACCCTGTCACTGCTGCTCCCACTGCCACTGCCCTGGGAAGACACCGGAAGCTTTTTAAAAGCTGCATCATCTTTAAGTTTTAAAGCCACACTTTCTAACCATCCATTCATAAACCCCTGCATCACTCTTTACAACTGACAAAGTGCTTTCAAACCTATGATCTAATTGGGTCCTTAGGACAACCTGAGACAGTTTATATGTTTTGAAAGTGAAAGTCGCTCAGTGGTGTCCGACTCTTTGCGACCCCATGGACTATACAGTTCATGGAATTCTCCAGCCCAGGATACTGGAGAGGATAGCCTTTCCCTTCTCCAGGGGACTTGCCAACCCAAGGACTGAACCCAGGTCTCTTGCACTGCAGGGGGATTCTTCACTAGTTGAGCCATAAGGGAAGCCCAAGAACACTGGACTGGGTAGCCTATCCCTTCTCCAGCATATCTTCCTGACCCAGGAATCAAACTGGGGTCTCCTGCATTGCAGGCAGATCTTTTACCAACTGAGCTATCAGGGAAGGAGAAGACTGAAGCTTTGGGAAACTAAGGGTTCTGCCTGGCGTCACACCTCTGAAAATGGCACAGCCAATCCTGATTGCCTGATAAGGATGGCACCTCCCTCACCATCCTTCCCAACTCTAAAAAGGGAAAAAAGAAGGATGACAGGAGGTCTTCCACAGATTTTATGTCAGTCCCACGACACTCTAGGTCGGATTGATGTGTGGGTCAGTCTGGGTCGCAGTCCCAAGGGACTGGACTTTCTGAGAGAGGAAAACAGCCAACTTTTGTTTTGATTGTTACACTCACCCAGCAGGGAAGAAAAAAGGCAAATGTTCTTGGCTGGCGTGGAGAGAACCCTGCCAGATAAGGGGATGGATGCTCTAACTTGCCAAAGACATTCCCAGAGGCCCCACTAACACCATGATACTGAACCAGAGAGATGCTGAACACTTAGGAGTGCTGCTGATTCCCTGGCAACTTTTGAAAGCAAGCTTATGTTTCCACTAACTGAAGCAAGGGGCGGGGGTGGGGGGGGGGGGGGGGGGGGGGCGTGGGCAGCAGTGGGCCGAGGCAGGAGGGGTGGGATGTCTAAGGATGGAATTAGAGAATGGAGGATTTGGCTGCTGAGGTCGGAGTGGCAGGTTGTCCTGGGTATGTATCACAAAAAGTTTCCCTACATCAGATTTTCCTCTGGTTCCATTTCTTAACCTCCGGACTGACCCTAGAGTCCCAGATTCATGCGATGCTGCAAGAGAATGAGAAGGAGGAGATGCACCTTTCACGACCACGATCTAAACACACTATTCAAGCTGACGGGGGACTTAGAGAAGAGCAGCAGCAACAGTGGAAATGATGGGAATTTATCAGTGTGCCCCCAGAATTCATCGTCATCTAAGACACGTTATGTGATATAGGGAAACTGTGTAATGTGCACCGTCCAGGGCCATTCATAACGGTCTCAGAACAAATGAAGGGTTCACATGTTCCCATTAGCAAGAGTCTAACTGGAATAAAAAGGTGACCCAAACAAGCTCCTCTGACCCCGTCTAAGATGGAAGAGCCATCACCTTAGGAAAAACAGACTGTGTCATAACATGATTTATTTACCCTGCATAGGAGAGAAAGCAGGATACTCACCTTCACACAGTAAAAGCAGAGAGGACTTCCCTGGTGGCACAGTGGATAGGAATTCATCTGCCAAAGCAGGGACATTGGTTCAATCCCTGGTCCAGGAAGATTCCACAAGCTGCAGATCACCTAGGCCCGTGTGCCAAAACTAGTGAGCCCACAACCCAAAACTACTGAAGCCATGTGCTCAGAGCCTGTGCTCTGTGACGAGGGAAGATACTGCAAAAAGAAGCCTGTGCACTGCAGCAAAGAGGAGCCCTTGCTTGCCGTAACTAGAGAAGAGCCCTCATGGCAACAAAGATCCAGCGCAACTGAACATAAGTTGGTTTTTTTTTTTTTAAGGCAGATAATTTTTAGTTTTAGTTTTTTTTTTTTTTTCAAGAAAGGAGCAAGTAACTGTCCATAACTCATCTAATTCTGACACCTTCAATTTACACCTATTTTAATCACTGCAGAGAAAGTAAAAATTTCTCAAGAAATATCATAAAATATAAATGCTAGCGCTTAGTTTTATTTTAAACCTAAATTCTCAAATGAACTAGCTAATTTAACTCAGCTCTGATGTGGTACCTTTCAAAGTGGGCAGAAGAAGGAGCCAAGATGTACTACCGACATTCAGTTAAATGACTTCAAAACTTATAAGTAAAGTACTGTATAATGGAAATTATAAGTGGGTCCAAAATGAGCTAAGGCTTTTTGCTGCCTATAAAGTCTGCAGGGCGCTGGATCCCAGGAAGGTGTCCGCGAGCCTTGGAGAGGAAACTCACAGGAGGGACCTCTGCCAGGCCCTTCCACCCCGCTTGCCTGTTCATCTTGTCCCTGTCGTTCAGGCCATTCTTTCCCAGCAACAGAATCTGCTGCACTTTGGCTACGTTCCCTACAATGGCAGCTTTGTGGATCTTTTCAAGGTCCTTGTCTCGGATGCGATACCCAGGCTGGAAGTGGATCCTATGGCCGCCGTCTCTCCCCGGACTGATGGAGGAGCCTAAGGGCGACTCGCCCTTCTTACTTCCGAAGCCAAAAATCTTCATCACAGAGCCCACGGGCTTCAAACACACCTCACCTCTCCCTTGGCTCTTCACTGTCCCCGAAACCCAATACTAATGCTACAGATAAGCCTAAGCAGTTCCCCCACAATATCCCAGTCGGGAAGCTCCGCGGTTTTCCAATCTTTCAGCCTGGAAGAGTCGTAGCTAAGCGACGTCGCTAAACACAGTGTGCCTGCGCCCCTCGGAAGCGGGTGTTCCGGCGTGTAACCACAGAGACCTGTCGGGCCATACCCCAGTATGCATGTGCTAGGCCCGGCGGCTCAAGTCTGAGATTGCCTGTGGGCGGTGCTAGGCACATTTCAATCAACTGTGCCAGTTGGCTAAGTGTTTCCGGATGCTTAACAAAAGCCAGAGCAGGTGAGAAAGACATCTTGGCTGGAGTGGCGAGGAGTTTCAGGATGCTGAAAGCCTGTCCCCCAGAGCTTTTTTTAGGGCTCTTCTAAACAACAACAACTCTAAATCTACTTATCCCTCAGCTTATTCCTTTCCACATCCCTCTTGGACCAGCAAAATTTAGCAAGTGTAACTACAGAAAACTGTTTTCATGGTTCTAGAAATTGTGGTAACAGGTATTCAGTTCAGTTCAGTCGCTCAGTCATGTCCAACTCTTTGCGACCCCATGAATTGCTGCACGCCAGGCCTCCCTGCCCATTACCATCTCCCAGAGTTCACTCAGACCCACGTCCATTGAGTCAGTAATGCCATCCAGCCATCTCATCCTCGGTCGTCCCCTTCTCCTTCTGCCTCCAATCCCTCGCAGCATCAGAGTTTTTTCCAATGAGTCAACACTTTGCATGAGGTGGCCAAAGTACTGGAGCTTCAGCTTTAGCATCATTCCTTCCAAAGAAATCCCAGGGCTGATCTCCTTCAGAATGGACTGGTTGGATCTCCTTGCAGTCCAAGGGACTCTCAAGAGTCTTCTCCAACACCACAGTTCAAAAGCATCAATTCTTCGGCGCTCAGCCTTCTTCACAGTCCAACTATCACATCCATACATGACCACAGGAAAAACCATAGCCTTGACTAGACAGACCTTAGTCGGCAAAATAATGTCTCTGCTTTTGAATATACTATCTAGGTCATAACTTTTCTTCCAAGCAGTAAGCGTCTTTTAATTTTATGGCTGCAGTCACCATCTGCAGTGATTTTGGAGCCCCAAAAAATAAAGTCTGACACTGTTTCTACTGTTTCCCCATCTATTTAAGTGATGGGACCAGATGCCATGATCTTTGGTTTCTGAATGTTGAGCTTTAAGCCAACTTTTTCGCTCTCCTCTTTCACTTTCATCAAGAGGCTTTTTAGTTCCTCTTCACTTTCTGCCATAAGGGTGGTGTCATCTGCATATCTGAGGTTATTGATATTTCTCCCAGCAACCTTGATTCCAGCTTGTGTTTCTTCCAGTCCAGCGTTTCTCATGATGTACTCTGCATAGAAGTTAAATAAGCAGGGTGACAATATACAGCCTTGACGTAGTCCTTTTCCTATTTGGAACCAGTCTGTTGTTCCATGTCCAGTTCTAACTGTTGCTTCCTGACCTGCACACAGATTTCTCAAGAGGCAGGTCAGGTGGCCTGGTATTCCCATCTCTTTCAGAATTTTCCACAGTTTATTGTGATCCACACAGTGAAAGGCTTTGGCATAGTCAATAAAGCAGAAATAGATGTTTTTCTGGAACTCTCTTGCTTTTTCCATGATCCAGCGGATGTTGGCAATTTGATCTCTGGTTCCTCTGCCTTTTCTAAAACCAGCTTGAACGTCAGGAAGTTCACGGTTCACGTATTGCTGAAGCCTGGCTTGGAGAATTTTGAGCATGACTTTACTAGCATGTGAGATGAGTGCAGTTGTGTGGTAGTTTGAGCATTCTTTGGCATTGCCTTTCTTTGGAACTGGAATGAAAACTGACCTTTTCCAGTCCTGTGGCCACTGCTGAGTTTCCCAAATTTGCTGGCATATTGACTTCAGCACTTTCACAGCATCATCTTTCAGGATTTGAAACAGCTCCACTGGAATTCCATCACCTCCACTGGCTCTGTTCGTAGTGATGCTTTCTAAGGCCCACTTGACTTCACATTCCAAGATGTCTGGCTCTAGATTAGTGATCACATCATCATGATTGTACAGTTCTTCCTTTTTGTACAGTTCTTCAATGTATTCTTGCCACCTCTTCTTAATATCTTCTGCTTCTGTTAGGTCCATACCATTTCTGTCCTTTATCGAGCCCATCTTTGCATGAAATGTTCCCTTGGTATCTCTAATTTTCTTGAAGAGATCTCTAGTCTTTCCCATTCTGTTGTTTTCCTCTATTTCTTTGCATTGATCGCTGAGGAAGGCTTTCTTATCTCTTCTTGCTATTCTTTGGAACTCTGTATTATCAAGTGCAAATTGAGGGGAAAGCAACTAAGGTTCTCCAGATGAAACGAAACCGTGTTTTCACATCCCTCTGATCCTCCTGTGGCCCAGCCTCCATCTACACATTTTCTTCATTTTAATGTTTTGCTTTAATTTTCCCCAAATCTTTAATCAGCCTGTCAGGTGAGTGTATGCTCCTTGGTTCTTAGTCTTGTCACAACAAAGGTTTGGAGTGACAGACATTAAGGCCTCCTCGGAGTGTCACAGCTCTCGGCCCTTGGCTCCTCTTTTTATGTTTTTTTCTTCCCCCTGGGCCTGCCCTATGCAAATTGGGCTTAGTCAGGAGTGCTGTTCCACCTGAAGTCCTCACCCAGGTCCTCGGACCTTCCTCTGTTCTATTTTCACGGGCTTTTCCGTTGTTTTTTAGCCACCACCATTTTGAACTCCTTTTCCCTATTCTAACTTGCTAACAAACCCAAGATTTATTTTGGAGCATAGTGTAACACTTGAGAACTTTTAAAAAAGATGATCATTCACGTGTCCTAAATAATCCATCTTTTCTCATGCAGTTTAAAATACCACTTTTTAACTCTGATGTTCTGTTTCTGGGGTTTCCATTCTGTTCCATTGAATGGTCTGCTGCTTCTAGCATAGGTAATATATAAAATATATTTTAATATCCTTTATAGGTCCAAAGTTCCTCCCCTAATTTGTCCTTTCCAGCATTCTCTTGGCAATGTTTATTTCTACATTATTTGTGATGACTTTTTAATCACCATGCCAGTTAAATTCTCAGTGAAATTTGTCTTAATTAGGTTAAGAGAAGTAATTTTAACTTGACAATCACTTGTATCAGTGTATCCAGGTAGTTGTTATGTCTCTGTCCTATTTTATGTGCTCCATTAACCTTTGGAAGCTTTTTTTTTTTTTTTTTTTTAATGAAAATCCTATACCCTTCTTGATGTATTTATATCTGGGCTTTTAAAAATTTTTACTGTGATGGTACATGATTTTTCATTATAATTTATGAAGGATTACTGTCCGGCATCATGGACTCAATGGACGTGAGTCTGAGTGAACTCCAGGAGACGGTGATGAACAGGGAGGCCTGGTGTGATGCGATTCATGGGGTCGCAAAGAGTCGGACACGACTGAGCTACTGAACTGAACTGAACTGATCCAGCTTAGCTACACCAAGTAGTTTTGGTGTGTGTGACTGGTATCAATTCTTGATCACCAAGCATTTCCTTCCTACAATAGCCCAACCAAAAAATTATCTTTTGTCTTCTGCCTCCACAGTATTCTCCAGAGTGACCTATGAGACCAGTAAAAACCATAGTGATATCTGAAAAAGGCTCTTGACACTTCCTGAAGCAGCCTGGAATGAGGGTCAAAGCCACTACCAAGCTGCAGGGAGATTAGAACTACACACCAGGACTTCACGTAGGTTGTCAAGATTTGGATAGCAGCAGCAGCAGCAGCAGCAGCAGCATTTTTGTATGGACCAAGATACTCAAGGAGTCTTCATTAGGTCATCTCTAAACTTCTGTATTTCCTTCGTCAAATGCTGTCTGGATCCCCAAGCAATGGAAACCTAAGATTTCCCATTCCCAATTTCTATGGAAACAGATGCCCTCTAGAAAGTTGTTGACTTGAATACCCACAACTAAGATTCCTACTAAGCCTATCTAAGATTCAAATAATGCCCTGGCGGTGAATAAGCATATTACTGGAAAACAATATAGAGGTGAGAACTTATTAATATAACAAAAACTACACAAATCAATGAGAAATGATATAGATTATTAATAAATGGTTTGGGAAAAATCAATTACTGATAAGAAGTAACTACACATCTCAAGGTATCACCAAGATAAACTCCAGGTTAGTACATGTTTAGTCTTTTTAATAAAAACCATTAAATATTTTAGAAGAAAATATGGATGAGTGGTATTATTTATATTTAGAAGATCTTTCCCAAAAAATGGAAATTAGGAAATATCAGTACATTTGGCCACATAAAACTTGAGACCAAAAAATTTAGTATAAATCCAAATATAGAAAAGGAATGAAAAGACATAATTAATGAAAGAATCTTAGCTTACAATTAAGGAACTACTTTTTTTTTTTTAATGATCAAAGGATACCATCGGTTCACAAATTAACCATGGGTACCAGAAATTTTCTACCCTTACTTGACATGGATAGCAGTTCAATTTCATCATCTTGCCCCAAGACATTTGCTCTTCAGTTCTGTGATAATTTAATCCACTGGGATCTTGATATTCTCACAGCCTTACAGCTCATCAAATTTACCCAATAAGTGGATGACTTCATACTGATGGTACTAGGTGCATAAGAAATGGGATATAGTTTGAAAGTCCTGGTAAAAATTTATGTGAGAATTTACGTTAACCCACTTTAAAAAAACAAACCAGCATTATCCACTTAAAGAAATACTTACCCCCCAAATTAAGCATAAATCTAAACTATCACCTTGGCATTACAAATTTTTATAAACTATATATTTACAAAATATAATGTTAACAGTATAATCAGTTCTAACAGTGACCAACAGCTTTGGTGGATAAATGAACTTTGTGATTTAGGATAGAGAGAAGCACAGTAACAACTCACTTTTCTTAAAAAAAAAAAAAAGGTTTATTTTTAAAAGGTCTATTTTTAAAAATAAAATCTAACCAAAGGAGATATTTTATTTTCTATGTATTCCTCCAATAACTGTTTCTTCAAATTATGTATGAGGATTTGAGATTTTATGACACCAAGAAGCAGCATGAACTTAAGAATCTTAAAATCTAACAAGGATGAAAAAGCATACAGAAAGTGGAACCAAACCACAGCACAGGTAAGCACTTGCCCATCTGTCAACTCCTCAAACGGGGAAAAAAAAAAAATCACATTGAAAGTGAGTGTTAGTCGCTCAGTCGTGTCCGATTCTTGCAACCCCATGGACTGTAGTTTACCAGGCTGCTCTGTCCTTGGAATTCTCCAGGCAAAAATACTGAAGTGGGTAACCTTTCCCTTCTCCAGGGGATCTTCCCAACCCAGGAGTCGAACCCAGGTCTCCTGCATTGCAGGCAAATTCTTTACCATCTGAGCCACCAGGGAAGGCCAAAGTTTTGCTAAATTTTAAAGTTAGTTTTCTTTGTGCTATAACAGTATAAAACGCTATATTTCACCAAAGTTAAAAATTAAAAATTATGAACCTTTTGGCCTCACATTGTTAATACTGACAACATGCTTCTACCTGGCAGGTGCTATGCTTTCTCCCCACCAGGGAACACTGCACCAGGCTTTGCAAAGTTTGATTCACAAATTTCTTAACAATCATTCAGTTATTTCATATTTTTTATTATAGTGGATTTAGGTTTCTTTTTGAACAATGATGCTTATTTCCTAATAATGTAAAAAGAGTCTCTTTTGTGCTTCCTGAAATCCTTTAGCAGCCATCTTCTTCAATCCTGTTTTTGTCTTCTTCCTCCATCTTCTCCAACCTCTGCGTCTTTCATCACCTAGTTCAGAATTTCTAGGAGAGCTATACAGACATCACTAACATCTCAAGTTTACTAACAACTGGTCTTTAACATGTGAAAGGAGGAAACTGGTTGATAAAAGATGAAATACCTCTTGTGTGAAATCAACCCATAATACCTTAAGGAATTTCAAATGCTACAGGTCTTGAAGTTATCGTTTTATCCACTTAACAGACCCTTCTATGTACAAGATACTGTTAGCCTCGCACTCAATCCTACCTTGCATATTTTATCTTCTACTACTATGTATAAAATAAATAAGGACTTATTGTATAGCACAGGGAATTATACTGTATCTTGTAGTAACTCATAATGGAAAGGAAGCTGGAAAAGAATATAGGTATATATATAACGGAATCACTTTGCTGTACACTTGAAACTAATACATTATAAATTAACTATACTTTGTAAATTATTTTACATTGTAAATTAACTATACTTCAACAAAAACTTAGAAAGTACAAAGATAGCAGAAGCTTTGTTAGTTTTTCACACATGTATTCCATACATGATTATGAATGGAAACTACAAATAGTTCGATCCTGAAAAATCTTATGAATTGTATCACCCAAAAGTGTTCAAACAAAAATCTGTTAATATATGTAATCACTATTTTTGACTCATGGAATATAATTAGAAGGCAACACCATCTCCCACTACCCTTTGAAATTTTCACAGAGGTTCTTCTCCCAACCCAGGTTGAAAACCCTTACTCTCAAATAATAAAAAGTCCAGAATTGCTTTCACTCACAAAGTACTTAAAAAGAATTTCCAGTCTCTAACTATAAAAACACCAAGTCGGGGTTAACCAGCTCAGCCACACTGCAGGAGGCCCACGTGCAGTAGGGGTGGAAGGCAGGCATGGTCCTCTTTAGCTTTCCTGCCTAATTCCATTCTTCCTCCTTTAGATGGCAGTTTACGGCTTCTGACCCGCTGGGATCAAAACTGCAGGGAGTAGCAGAGTTCTGTGAGATGCTTTTGAGCAGTCTGTGCCCACAGCTTTCTCACCTGTAACTCCATTGACCTAAGTGTATGTAATCCACTCTGGTGACTTTTCTTCTTAGCTCTTAAGGAATCCAGAGCACCATTTCAGATTATCCTTTTCCGGGGCCCATCCACACCTCTAAGTGCCCTTCTGTATAGTATCTAACGTGGACCCCCCAACATGGCTCACTTTCTCTCTAGACCAACATTTGTTCCTCCGTAAGCATTCAAAAGGAATTTGTCAGAGCAAATGCAGAAAATGCAGAACAGTCTCAATACACTAGCAGTTCTTCGATTCCAGGTTCCCTGGGCATGTTACACACCTGCTTCCAGAACTGCAGAAAATTAGATTCCTAACAAGCTCCCAAAACTAGGTTTTACATCCTCTCTGTCTCTGTAGCCCTCCCTCTTTGGCAGCTCTGTAACCTTTTTTCATGAAATGCATTCTCAGATTCATAACAGATTAGCCACTCATTATATTCTTGTATGAAGCACTGATAACATAACTAAAGTAAGTTTCTATTTTAAAAGACAGGAGTGGGTATAGGGGAATTACATTCTTGCCTAAAAGAACAGGGATTAGTGTGACAGAATAGGAGGCAAGGGAGAATTTGCATAGAAATAAACACCTCAGTTCAAACGTATCAACTCTCCAAAGTTTATGTCCATGACTAAGTGTTGTTTCTTTCAATCCAAAGATCAAATCTACATTCCAACATATTTTATTAAAATATTACTTATATTAAAAAATATGCTTATAACTAGGCAAAGTGAAGTAACTCAGTATTTACTTTTGAAATGAGTATGAACAAATACAAAGAATATCTAAAAATAAAACACACATCAATTATCAAAAGTAGGTATAGGTTACTTGTAAAACTCTGGCACTGTGGTAGCTTTGAACAGATAGCTTTGAAAAGTTTGAGTCCTCTTGAAGTCTATCCTTATGAAGTTAATTTGGGTGGAATGTAATTCAGAATAAGTTGGAAAATTCACATTCAGCATGATGAGGTGAGGAGACTGATGAATCATCTCGAAAAAAGCAGCTATAAATCTGGACAGACTGTTGAATAAAATAGCATCTCAGCACTCTGGAAATGAACTGAATATCTACAACACACTAAGAAGCGCTTACTCCTGACAACCAGTTCAGGAAAGAACCTGTGAGCCTGTGGGCTTCCTGTGCTGCCGCATCCTGGACGTTCGCGGGCAGCAGTTCAACCAGGGTGAGGGCAGATCCTGGGAACAAGGCCCGCTGCCACTGCCGGAAGGGACTCACCTGACCTGATGCACTGTAAAATGGTGACCTCAAGTTGTAAGCAAACAGGGTTCGCTGAGGTGATAGTCCTATGTGGGGCAAACAACAGAGTAGCGAGGGATTTCACTGGAAGTTCTGGGAGGGAAGACAGCCATCTGGGTTTGATAAGCTTTTCCAAATACTCTGGATTTACAGGCATGCAAAGCGGAAACTGGGGCCATCCACATATTCACAGTTGCCCAAACGTGCACACATGCACCAGGGAGAAGGAAAAAGCCCACCAGAAAGCAAAGACCAGACAAGACTTGCAAATGAGCAAGTGGAAACATGCTCACGTGGAAAGGCTGAGCAGAGACCCACAACTTAAAAGACATTCTTCCCATTATATCATATTTCCCAGGTGTATGGTGCCTTTCTTGGAGGTTCTCAATGTGCTATGTAAATATTAAATCAGTCTTCTTTCTGTCCCCTTGGGAGGCAGGAAGCCAGTATTATTTCACAGACAAAGAAGCTGAGTCCCAAGGGTTAAATGCTTTGCTCCGGTCACAGAACTACAGGCACTTAGGGGTGCTGGGAATGGGGCTTGGGGTTAGGAATCCCTGCCTGGGGTCCCTTGGTCCCAAACAGTGCCTTCCTTAAAGATAATTCTGTGTTCAAACTCTGTGGGAATCTTGTTCTATAATAGGGAAGTTATGGGACTGCTGACATGCCACATATATTGTCCTTCCCTTGCCTGTTCATACAGAGTACATTTTCAGAAGGCAGGTTTAGGACATGTAGGCATTGTCTATAATAGCTTCAATCCATCCAATCTGGGGACCAATATTTAGCCTAAACAACCATTCCGGTGCTGAATCCATGACAATTCTATCAGGAGAAGATAGAAACAAGAGGGGTAGACTCTTGATAGACATCTCACTCTATAGTTTTCCATGTCTGCATTTCAGAAAAAGAAGGAGCTAAGAGTGGAGCTGACAAGCACCCCACAGGAATGCATCACTCTGTTAGGTGTTAAACACTGTGCTCCCATTTTTTCCTCACTCTGTCACAGTGAACACTTGGCCAGACCCCTTTTCACAGTTGGCAAAACAGAAACAGGGGGACTAGTTGGTTTTTCCAGAAGCTGAGCTGAGGGTCTAAGAATTCCTGTTGCAATTTTAAGTCTATCAAACCAAATCCCCACCATCCTCTCGTGTAAGTTTCTAGATGCCAAATGGAAGTGGTTAGGCATAGATTGAGCATCTTGACACTGTTGTCAATGACATGTACATTTCAACAAATAACTTGTGACATTTCCCTTTCAACTGCCATGTGTCAGGCACTATTCTAGGCTCTGGGGATACAGAAGTGAATAAAACAGAGCACCCTCCTTTTGAGGGGAATATCCACCAAAAGTCAAATTGGTGCCATTAACAGGTTGGGGAGAGAAAGGCTTGCCTTGGAAGACACAGCCTTTACCTGGAGAAGAACGGCTTGAGAACCTTGTTCAACGTCCTCTGAAACACCTTCACTTAAATAAAGTCCATGGAACTGACCACGGTTAAGATTTAGCATGGTGGGGCTCAGATGGGTCTCTAAGGAACCAAGTTCCCCTTTATATTTCAGAGCATAACCAACCCTCAGACTGAGAGCAAGGTGGGTCTCATTGACATCAATATCGCATTGTTCCCTTTCACATCAGTGTCCTTGGACGCAAATGGAAATAAGCCACAGCTGAGAAGCGGAGAGAGGGTATCATGTGATTATTCTAATGCTGCTCTGACTTTATCAATGAGTGGTTCTTTCCCACAGGAAGTGAAGTCTCCCGGGGAGGTAGGAGAAGCCATGGCAGGCTTGAATGGGACACAGTTCTTCAAAGGGAAGAGCCCTCCTGCTAAAGAGAAGACCCACAGCTGGGTCCACTCTCTAGACTGTGAATTCACACACTGTGTATGCTGGACCAATTCTCACCTCCGAGCACCTGCCTGATTCCTCAGCTCTTCAGTAACTGTTCTGAGAATGTATGAAGCTGACTGAGTAGCACACGTGGGAAATTTCATTAAGACCCAAGCATACATACCACTGTGTGTTTTCAATTTGCTGGTTCAATGTTTAGGCCAGCTGCATAGAAGAGTTAAAATCCTGTTAGAAAGCTTGCTGAGAAACAGGCTCTTATTCCGGAGGAAGGATCTCACAGCATTTTTGGCTTGATGGGACACTGTGATGACTGCTGAGAAATGAACAGAAAAGTTGGAAGCAGTTCGGGGATTCTTACATTTACTGTGAAAGCATTGGAATAACAGGATTAATAAATATAACTGAAACATAAATAATACTAGATTGCAGCCCCTTTTCTGGCATCAGGAAAAAGTCCAACAGGTTCATTTATAGCAAAACCCCAAAGGCATCACAGTTAGAATTTTTTTTCCCCCTGTTTTTTTTTTTTCAGTTGCCTTCAGCATGTATTAACCTTTCTATCTGTGCTCTCATTGCAAAGGCATAATGTGGTCAGTATTTCAGCAACTTCTACCTCTAAGATAAAGTACATTGCAGAAGAATATCTTTTTTTTTTCCCGAATTTTCCATTACTGACTTTTTTCCACTTAAAAATCCTATGACTTACTGCCAGTGACACTTCTTTACCCATTACAGCCTTTAAAAATAAGCTTTCTAAATTTGCATTAATAATATGAACACTACATGTAATGACAAGCAGTGAGCAGGCACTGAATAATTATTAAATGAATGGACAAATATATATGTTCTGTATCTATAAATGTACAAGCTCAGCTGAAAGTTTATCCAACACTGAAACAATTTATTCAGTTTAAATGTCATCTTTTCATGTATTAAATTTGTGTGTTCAAACTAAAAAAAATGTGGGCTTTGGGAGTAGATTATAACTATAATATAATATAGCTATACATGTTCTACTCTTTATTTACAAAAAGGAGTGCTTTGTGGAAATACCTAAGCTTAACACTCAGCAATAGAAGCAGGTAACTCTTCCGGAATAACTCTTTTAAAGAAATCCACTTGAAGTATAATACGTTCCTTTGGATCTCTCCTCTTCTCAATCTCAGCTTAATCTGACACGAATCTCTAGATCTTCACTCCAGAGCTTCTCATTCCACTTCAATCCTTTCCTGGAGTCAATTCCCTCCTGTTTCTAGTAACGGAGTTTGGGGGAAATGGGCTTTTAAAAACCCTTACCGCTTTTTTTTTAGCAATAACTTCTGAACTTCAACTTGGAGGAGAGCTCATTCCTGTAACCAGCTTCTATCACAGTTGCCAAAGCAATGCTGTCCAGAAGTGTGGCTTCCTTTGCTCAGCTCTCTTATCTCCTCTCCAAAGGGGAAATGTGAGAGGGAAATATAGAGGGATCTGCCCTCTGAGTACAATACCTCCCTCCTTTCGCTGCTTTCTGACCAACCAGCCTCCCATCACCTAATGGATGGATTCTCTCCAGTATGATGGACACTGTAGAGACAGGAGATTCTTTTCTCCTCTTTTCCTGCTTTACTACTCCTTTATCCACTCCTTCCTCTATCTTCCCACAAGAGATGACGATGTACTGATTGTACTGCCCAGCACCCAGGACATGCCTCAGGTCACACTTGCCAGGAGCAGGCTCATGGTGCCTTGGAGGATTACACGGATGGGGAGAGCTTTCTTGTCAGCCTCCTTCTGCACACTGCAGAAGCTCTCTTCACAGAGCATTCATTTCTTTTCTCCACCTCTTCCACACTTTACAATGGCATGCTAAGTGGGCCAGACTTCTCTTTAGTTCTCTCCCACCCCAAAGTTATATCTCAGTGGGTTGCACCAAGATTTAGATTCAGGGTGAAAAACAGAAGGTCCTCTTAGACGGTGAGCCTGAATCATATACTTCAACTCAGCTTCTACCAGAACGTTAAGCCCTGTCTGGTCCTAGGCTCTGTTCAGTTATAAACTGAGTGGTACCGGAGTGCCTCTCATTATATGAGAATCCAAAGTCTGGGTTGTTTAAAAGAAGCAAAACTTCTTAAAGAAAAATTATTCATTAATAAACTGACTACTTATAAAATTGATGTCTAACAGAAGACCCATTCTTTCAAGAGATTAGTATCCATCCTACCAACATTATAGCAGATAATAAACTCAAGGACAGTGAAAGTGAAAAGAAATTGTAAATATTGCAAAAGGTGCAGGATTTCATGAAGTTCATGAAAGCAATATCATTGAACTGCTTGAAATACATCAAGCCAATAATAAATGAGAATATACACAGCTTGTGAAGGTGGTGGTTTAATCACTAAGTCGTGTCCAACTCTTGCAACCCCACGGACTGTAGTCTGCCAGGCTCCTCTGTCCATGAGATTCTCCAAGCAAGAATACTGGAGTGGGTTGCCATTTCCTTTTCCGGGATATCTTCCCGACCCAGGGATCGAACCCAGGTCTCCTGCATTGTAGGCAGATTCTTTACCAACTGAGCTTACAAGGGAAGCCCTTATATACCACTTGACCAGTTAACAATTTAAGAAGAGAAAATAAAGATGTTGACAAAAATACAGAGCACATGGGTAAAAATTAAAATTTTGAATATTTTTGCAGAAGTAGCCCTTTTCTGACTATATGGCAAAAGTCAAATGTGAAGTCAAAAATATTTTATCCTACCATTATACAAGTGCATCTAAAAACCATTAGTGACCTGTTTGGCTGATCTATTGCTGCATAAGAAACCACCCATATATTTAAAGACTTAATAACAATGTAACATTTCTCTCAGTTCCTCTGGATGATCTGGTAGTTCTGCTTTACATGGTACCTTTAAGATTCTTAGAAGTTTTCTTGTTTAGCTGAGAGGACCACTGAGATACTCTTTAAATCTTGCTCATGTTTTAACAGAGACGTTGACCCTAAGGTCATGTTTTACTAACAGCACTCTGGATTTCATCTTCAAACCAAGGCCATTTTTCACTTTGAGAAAATTTCCTTGGAGAGATGAAAGCAATTTTATCATCAAACCCACAAGGTCTGGTGCCTTTTTAGTTCTAAGTGAAAGTGAAAGTGAAGTTGTGTCCGACTCTTTGCGACCCATGGACTATAGCCCACCAAGCTCCTCCGTCCACAGGATTCTCCAGGCAAGAATACTGGAGTGGGTTACCATTTCCTTCTCCAGGAGATCTTCCCGATCCAGGGATCGAACCCAGGTCTCCCACATTGCAGGCAGACGCTTTAACCTCTGCACCACCAGGAAAGCCCCCTTTTAGTTCTAAATTTGCTTGAAATCTAACCATTTCCTTCTTTAGCTCAAGAAGCTTCTCCTGGACTTTACCACAGGTGTCTAAAAGGAGGCAGATGACACTTTCAGCATCCTGTCCAGCAATCTCCTTAGCCAGACCCCAAGTTCATGAGGCGCCTCTTTTAGTTCCCATATTTCCACCAGCATAGTTCTGGTAACTGTTCTGCGGCTATATGACTCAAGTTCTCTTTCCTGCAGCTTCCAGTAGGATAGCCTCCACTGCGTTTCAGCCTGCACCAGTCTCTTCGTCACTCCTCCAAACTTCTCCACTCTTCCACCAGACACCAAACCAATGCCACCTGTGGTGGCAGGCCTCCACATGGCTCTGTTTTAGCTATCGGCTGCTGCATAACACATCACCCCCAATTTAATGGCTTCTCACAACTTATTCCTTCTTACAGCTCTGGGGTTGACCACAAGGTTACCAGGCTTCAAGAATGTTGCTGGCTTTGAGTTGGATGTCTAGAAGATCTAAAATGGACTCATACAGATGGATGGAAATCAGTACTGGCTGCAGGCTGGGAGCCCAGTTGGGAGTTGGCTTAAGGCCTCCATCCTCCTCCAAGTGGACTTCTCCACACGGCTGCTTATGCGTCTTCACAGCATGGCAGGTGGACTCCAAGAAAACAGAGCCCACTGTGCAAGGACTTACCAGGCTTTCACTTGCATCACTCTTGCTAATGCTCCACTGGTCAAGGCTCATCACATGGCCAAGTCCAGAATCAGCATGTGAGGGGACGCCCAGGTACACGTTAAAAGCAAGCCAGAATACTGAAGTGGGTAGCCTTTCCCTTCTCCAGGGGATCTTCCCAACCCAGGGATTGAACCCAAGTCTCCCACATTGCAGGCTGATTATTTACCAGCTAAGCCACAAGGGAAGACCACGGTATATATGAACCCTCTACCATGGACTTTATCATTTAACCATTGCAGCACTACAAGGTAAATATTATTAGCCTCATTTATTGATAATGAACTAAAACAATAGTTTAGAGAGGTTCTATTAACTTGCTTAAGTTCTCAGGGTTGTACTGCTAGTAAAGGCTGGAGCCAGCATTTAAACCTTCTATTCTATCTTCTCAATTAGTAATGGAAACCAAGGTTAATATTCCTCTTAGGGAGATATCATAATTCTGCAGTGGAATGCTGACCACATTTTTGACCAGGACCCCCCTGCTTTACAAGGGGACTTCCCTGGTGGCTCAGACGGTAAAGCGTCTGTCTACAATGTGGGAGACCCAGGTTCAGTCCCTGAGTTGGGAAGATCCCCTGGAGAAGGAAATGGCAATCCACTCCAGTACTATTGCCTGGAAAATCCCATGGACAGAGGAGGCTGGTAGGCTACAGTCCATGGGGTCGCAAAGAGTCGGACACGACTGAGCAACTTCACTTTCACCTTCCCCCGCTTTACAAAGGCCAGGTCGACATAAGACATGGTGTCTCAGCGTCGATAGTCAATGGAATATCTCAGAACAGAATTGGGAATACATGTGACCCAGACATCCGAACAACCTCACTGGGATTTCTGATTTGTCAACTTTTTTCTAATTCACAGTTCCTAGAACACTCCCAGATGACAGAGCAGTACCCAAACTTGAGGGATTAGTGGATTATGCTACTTCACTCACCAAAAAAAAGCGGGGCGGGGGGGGAGGGTATTGGAGCCAACTTGTGCACTACTGCTGGTTTCTTAGACTACTACATAACTGGTCTGAGTTGGAGTCCTAGGAGGACAAATTGATGCAAAAACACAAATACAGAAAATACAAGGACAGGAAAGGGTAAAGGGTACTATCTCTTTTCCTGACGATCAAATCTACCAAAACCAGGTTTCCGCCTCTTTATAAATGAGGTATTACTTCAGACGTTGCTCGACTGTAAATGCCACAATGACAGGAAGCGTGGTGTCCCAGCCCCTGCTACATCGCTGCACCCTGAAAAGTGGTGGCCACACCGTCAGCGCTCAACAGACAGTGAATGGGTCATTGTGTGATCTGACCGTGCATGGAATTTCCTGCTGATTTAGAGTAACCTGTTCTAAACAAGGCATGTGGTGTGTGAGCAAGGATGAGAGTGGAGGCTGGTAAGCCTCTCCCCCGGGCTCCTGCTGTGGGCTCTGACACCACTGCCCGCACTAGGGATCCACTTCTAAGTCTCACACTTCTGGAAATGTTTGTGACGTGGGGGAAGCTGCTTTGATGCTGCCTGAGGAACCAGTTTCATCCTGTCCATTTGAGTTACAGGCAGAAGAGACTGGAGGAACTCTCTGTGACACGCAGCTCTGGGGTTGTTTCAGGACACCCAAGTGGAGCACACCGTGGCTCTCTCTATTTCTGGGTGGCAATCTTACACATGGGGACTTTACCAGGTGGAAGTGGCCTCTGCAAGCTTCAGTGCTTTTTGCTCCTGGAAATAAATAAAATAGAAACTAAAAATATAACACAAAATCAATGAAACTAATACGCTCTGTTTTTTTTTAAATATAAACAAATCTTTAGCTAGACTCATCAAGAAAAAAAGGACTGAAATAAAATTCAAAATGAAGGAGAAGACATTACAAATGATAAGATACAAGAACAAAGGATTGTTAGAGACTTCGATGAACAATTATATACCCAAAATTTGGATACCTAGCAGATACAAATTCCTATTTGTTCTCATATATCCAAAAGTTCCTCAAATACCTCAAATACCTAAAACCTTTCTTCCTGTAGGCTTCTCTGAGACACTATGTAAGGTGATTATTGTGTGACTTAGGTCTCTTTACATTTCTTTCACATTAGAACATTCCCCTTCCTTTCCCGTGTCATTGAGTAGCTTGGAAAAACTGGGCTCGGAATCCTGAAGGACTTGCCACACTCTGAATAAGTTACAAAGCCATTTCTTAAGCTGTGAACCACCCCCTGGCCAGCTAAGATTTCCAGAGGCGTTATTGTTTGATACTGTGGACAATCTGCATTGTCTCACTTAATGAAACTGGTGCATGTATCATCTGTGCCCACACCACCCTACTCCTCCCCTGGATCCACTTAGAACCCCAAGCAATAGCTTTCCTCTCTAGGAGGTTTCTAACAGTTTTCCAAGGAGAGCTGAAAAGGAGAGTAGTGTTTCCACAATCCAGAGAAACAGAAGCCTAGGGCTGTGTAGGCACTCTGCTGGGAAAGAACAAAAGTTGATTGTCTCAGGAAAACAAACAGCCAACAGGATCTGTGTTCTGGAAGAGGAAGCTCCTATCACAAACACATGCAGAGGACTTGTTGAGGCTCAGCAGCAGAGCTGCCGCATCTCTTCTTGGAAGGCAGGCAGCAAGCAGCAGGCTGGGGGGCTCAGGTGGATTTGCATGTGAACCCGAGTTGCTCCTTTCCTGCATCAGCAGGTTAGAAACAATAATACAGATGAAGTGCCCACGGCTCCAGCTCGGAGCACCTGGGAGCCAGCATCTTGCTCTGGATGCTAAGGCTCCTGGGCAGGGGGACTGAGGAGCTGGCCAGGGGGCCTCTTCTACACACCAGCCCAGCAGCACTGGCAGCTCGTCCTGGCCACATCTTGCATGGCTGCTCAAGGTTCTGAACTTCAAGGCAAGAACTCATGGCTTCTGAGTTCCCACTCACCTGGGCTACTTTTAGGGTCCAGTTTCCTCCCAATAATCCAGGGGAGCCTGATAGGAACCCCTGGAGGAATCAGAAATGAAAAACTCTAAGATACTCCTTGGGATGAGCTAAGAGAGCAGCTCAAATGCAAATATGCACGTGCTTCAGTCTGGATGAACACGTGCTGGCTGGCTGTCAGCTTTGAGCCAGGCTTGGTGCTTGGCACTGGGGCATATGGAGAATATTCCAGACTACTCCAGACTGGAATATCCCACTCCTCCCAAAGCTGTCAGTCTGGGCACAGTTGTGTTCTTTTCTTCCCTTCCCTTATTTTTTTTTTTTTTTTCAAGTATTTTCAGAATGGATTCCAACTTAAATTTCTCTTCCATAGCTTATACTCCTCTTGCTACTGCCTTACACTCTAAACAGATATCAAATCATACTAATTAAATGCCATTAGCATCTTTGAAGCCTTTTCAGGTGGCAGAGCGGTGCAGAATCTGCCTGCCGATGCAGGAGATGCAGGAGAGCTTGGGGTGACGCCCTAGAGGAGGGAATGGCGCCCACTACTCCAGAACTCTTGCCTGGAAATCCGCATGGGCAGAGGAACCTGGTGGTCTACAGTCCGTGGCGTCGCAGAGAGTTGGACAAAGCTTAGCAACTGAGTACTTGTCCTGTGCACAGGACTTTACAACACTTCACAAACACTGGCCATGAGTAGTAAATTAATCTGTAAATTGATTCCAAATTCACAGATGGATAGTAGCAGGCGGGTGTGTAGAGTCGAGAGATATCAGAAAAAATTCTGACTTACCATTAATAACTTGCATTATGATCTCAGGCAAGCCCCTCCACCTCCCTGGAGCCCTGTGTCCTCTCTGTATGCAGCACTGGCAGCTGAAAATAAAATGATCCTTGATATTTGAAACTCTGGAAGAGGTGACTTTCATTCATCCTAATGATAGTAGCAGAAGCATTATTGCTATGTAGACACCAGGGGTCTGGATGCTGTTTCTCCTGTACAGCAAAGTTTCACAGAAATAGATTTTCCTGCCCCAAATGCCAGGGGAGGTCATTTACACTGGTCTCTTTCACCCGTCCCTGCTGGACAATCTATGCACGTTGGTCACTGACAACGAGCCTGACTACTCAGCAAGTTGAGCTATGCTCAGAAGGAAACCGGAGAAGGCAATGGCACCCCACTCCAGTACTCTTGCCTGGAAAATCCCATGGATGGACACGACTGACAGACTTCACTTTCATTTTTCACTTTCATGCATTGGAGAGGGAAATGGCAACCCACTCCAGTATTCTTGCCTGGAGAATCGCAGGGATGGGGGAGCCTGGTGGGCTGCCGTCTATGGGGTCGCACAGAGTCGGACACGACTGAAGCGACTTAGCAGCAGCAGCAGCAGTAGCAGCAGAAAGAAACAGCTGGAGCTAATCCACGAGGACAGGTAGAGTAAGTCCAGGTTGCTGAACTCCTGGCCATGTGCACACTTGAAATTCCAGGTAGTCTTGTAGAGCAACCTTTCTGTTTATAATGCCACAATGCTACTAATCATTTCTTTAGTAAATGATGTTGTGTGTGTGCTAAGTGAACTAAAATTATTCACTGTGTTTCTGACTTACAGATCGACTCCTTTAATCCTAAGGAATCAATCACTCTGTTGTTCAATTGTTGTTTAGTCCCTAAGTTGTATCTGAACTTTTGTGACCCTAAATGCCAACTAACTTTAAAACATTCTTAAGGGCTGTCTCAAATGAAATACCTCACATTGAAGAATAAAATATAAAGCTACAAAGTTGGAGTAATTTTTGTTTTTTTTTTTAAACTGGATGTCTGAATGCACTTAAAAAAAAGAAAAAAGGTATCCTCAAAAGTTTTCCAAAAAATGACACAAAAGCACAGGTGAAGTCAACTTAGTCAGAAATAACTATAAATTTGGGCACTTTGAGGTAAGTTTAAACAGGTTTAGTATTTCTCTTGGTTTCTAAAAGTCAGTGTCTTTAATTAAAAATAAAACTAAAGTTAGATGACTGGTGTTTTGACATCCAACCAAGTTTTATTTCCGGTACAACTATCCAGACTAAAACACCACTCACAGCAAAACTTGCCCATTTTTATGTGAATGTTTGTTTATACTGAGCTCTCTAAGCTCCACACCATCATCTCCTGTTCTGAGTTAAGTAATCTTGTCCCACGTACATGGAAGTACACTTAACGTGTTCATTTCACCTTGCTGTAAACGTGTTCATTTCACCTTGCTGTAAGTCCTTTCCAAATATCTGACAGAGAACCTGGATGAAGTGTGAAGGCCCCAGACGGTAGCCATCAGACAAGGACCACGTGCAAACACCCACCACACTCTCCAGGGTTATATGATCAGTAAGGTTTCTGAGTGGGCCACCCCAGACTCAAAAGATTCCAGTTGGTTTTCTTTGACCTTGGACTTGCCCGTGATGTCGTGCATAAGGTGAAGAGTCTGAAGACAGGTGACCTGCTTCCAGATACTAACTCCACCATTTCTTGCTGTGTCATCACAGGCCAACCATTTAAATCCTCTGAGCCCATTTCTTCTTTCTACCTACCTACCTATCCATCCATCCATCCATCCATCTTCTACCTTCATCTATCACAGCAGGTTGTGGCAAAGAGGAAAAGAGGAAGTATAAAGAGGAAGGCACTTTGAAAACTGCAAATGCACAAATTAATAGCACAAATTAATCGTTCAGATGATGATAGATGGACAAGGGCTGAGGGCCTAGGCCTAAACTTGGGCTTTCTATTGTCTGAGGGTTTCTGGGATTTGAGGCAAGAGTGAGGCAGGGAGCATGGGCCAGGGGATGATGACTCCCCGGATAGTTCCATGAGGTGGTCCCAGGGCCAAGTCAACATGATTGTCATTAAGTGTGAAAGAAATGAGTGCCACACGTGGGAGGAGGAGAGTAGTGGCAACGTGGAATATTAAGTTGGGAGCTGAGGACCTGTTAGACCTGGATCCTGCACTAGAAGGAGGGCACTGGGAGGAAGTGTGGAAAGAGCCTGAACCTGACCAAATGGAGCCATTTCTGGACCCCTGTTTTTTCATTCTCCTTATGTGCTGTTGGATATAAACCTTCCACTTCCCGCTTGGTTACCCCTTAAAGTAACTCTTTAAACTGTATGTCCCTTCAAATTATTCATCTGTGCATCTTTCAAAATGCATAGTGACACCATCATTTGACAAAAAAACAAAAACCACTGTATGTCTCTTCACATGTGCTGAAGTTAACATCTAAACCATTTCTTCATCAACTTAAATCACTGCAAAGGATATAATCTCTGGTGAATCTGAAATAGGAAATTTTAAAAATAAAATCCTAATATGACTTCTTCACTGTTTCCAGGACAATCTAATAGCACAGCAATTTGATATCTACCATAATTCATTTTAATATACACCTACAAGCTCATTTTTAGTAGGCAAAAATTATTTCATTTACTCCTTAAACTGGTATTTCCACTCTACTTTCTTCACATAATTTTATGTTAATGTGATACATTTTATGCCTAAAATCCTTTCATTAATCATCCATAATTATCTGCAGCAAAAATATGTATAAACTTGAATTCAATTTTGTACATTTTAATTTGAAGGTAATGTTTAAATCCTGTAGCCAAATAGCTCTAGATATTAAAGGAATGATTCTAAACTGAATTATCACTATAGATACTGTTAATGTGTGATTTATCACACAGGATTTTATTAATATTAAATATAAAAAGTAAAATTTTATTGGAAAAAGTTTTCACCAGACTTACTAAATTAAGATGCATCTATTTCCTAAAATAGATGGCAATCCTCACCAACATTAATCTCATACAATTATTGTTGTTATGTGTGTTGTCCACACTATGAAACATTTTTCATGAAAATGAACAAGCAAATGAAAGGAACTTTTATCATAGCAATGTCCGTTACTGAGCTCCCTCTGATAGGGTGGTCTATCATCAAGATGATTTTTAATGATCTAATTTCTGATGGCTCAATTAGGTCTTCCCTCAATTTTCATGAAAGCAAAGTATTAGAAATCATCTCAGTTGCAGAAAGATTTAATACTAAATCAACAGACTCTTTCACGTTTTATCTGGCACCTGGGAGACGTGTGGGCCCTGGAGAAACTTAACATAGTAAGCAGAGAGAGAGAGGCAGGTCTCACCTTTATAGAGAGGTCTTTGTAGAAAGCAAGACCCTCTGCTCACTTGGGACCACTCACTGCCCCTCAGCTCTCGGCAGAGCAACCTTTGCAAAGGGTGCACAGGCAGGCTGTGAATATTCAAGTTTTTTTTTAATCCATGTATTGATGTAACCTTCGCAAGCATTCATATACTGCCAAGCATGTGGGGTCCAATTGCGAAGGCCCTCCACCCGCAGACTGTCTGGGAGCTGATTCCCACTGACCTGGGAGCTGAGTCTCTGCAGAGCTGGCAACCCTGGACAGCGGGGGATTCCCTGACCTCTCCAGCTGCCATTCTCCAAACTGGGTTGGGGCAGGGGTAGGGGGTGGGGCATTTGTGTGCATTGAAATGTGAATGATTCCCAGTGAAGATGGAATCTAAGTTGAAAAACATTTGGGAAAAGCTCCCTTTTATTTCCCTCTCTTAGAGATTTGCAATCAAACCAGAATATTAAAGGCTAAAGAAAGCTGTTTAACTTTCTTTAGTGCAGAATTCTGAAACCAGTTTGCTGCCCCACCCCAATCTTTTCTCCCAAAGAACACACAGTTATATAGAAAGAGACTTTAAATCATCTGCTCTGATCCCCAGAGCGCTAGACTGTCTCCTATGAGATCTATGTGGTCTGACCTGTTCGTGACAGCTACAGGCCTCCCTAGTTTCCAGGGGACCTGAAACAGGTTGGTTTTCAAGGGCTGTTAACCTGCTAGGGCAGTGTTACCCTCTGCCCCAGTCTTCCGACTGATGTTACCCTTGTTTAGATGGACGTTCTGGTACAACAGGAAGGTTTCTGTGCTGCTGATGTAGGGGCAGCACCCACTGCAGCCATGAACTTGAAGCCTTATGATCAGCTCTCAAATAACCAGCAGTGGAGGGTCAGTTTGGTGCCTCCCAAGCTGTCTTTCTGTGCCCCATGGTCCATGATGCTGTGGGCCAAGTCAAGAGAGCAGTATAAGTAGATGCGGAATACAATTAAAAGCAAACATATATGAGTGGCATGTGTGTGTGAGAGAGACTGTGTCTCATCATATGACTGTCTTTATTACATCCAGAGCCACGTGCAGTACAATCATCTGGTTTGAATTGTCCATCTTTTCATTGCCAAGCACGAAGAGTTTGCTACATTACCATGATGAAGATGAGAATACACAGTTCAAGTACCCGCTGGGGAGAGACGTCCCTGACGCTGTTCACTACATGGGAAAGAGGGCTGGGTCACCTGACTTGGGTCCCAGTTTGGAACTTTGCAGGCATTTGATCTAAGACACCACCACTGACAATACACAAGAACAAGTCCCTGTATCCTTTCCTCCAGAAGACCCCAGGACTTCAAGTTAGAAATCAGTCAATATGCGATGCACCAGTGCCGGACATTTTGGTTAGCACGGAGATCCAAACAGACTCTCCACTCTGACAGCAGCTCAGAACTCAAACAAATCTGTTGTACCTGCTGCGAACAAGGTGCAAGAGTGAGCTGGTGGAGCATCTCTGTTCTTGGAACACAGGAACCATGAAACGTTTCTGCCTGTACCTTCATTCTGCGCACCGTCTTCACTCTACACTGAACAAGAGAGCTGATAAGAACCAGAGGGCAACCACATGGATGACTGGTCCAGCCTCAAATGGAACAGGATTGGCCCTTGGAAAGCCTCTGCTCTCAGCTGTGAAGCTGCAAAATAACCAATGCTTTTTTAAAAAGTTTCTGCTAATCGAGGAGAACAGAACTCAAAGCAGCTGGAAGGAATGAGATAAGGCATCAAAACCAGTCTTTGATCTGAAAACCACTGGAGATTTCCTGGGAAATTATCCTCTGAAACTCCGTTTTATGGGAAGATAAGGGGAGCAGAAATCAAAAGGTTTGCCTACAGGTGAAGGGGGAGAGCTCTCCACACTTCAGGTCATGGGTTCTAGATGTTAAGGTTCAGAGAAACCTGCAGGGAAGTGCCAGGGAATAAACACCACACAGCGAGTCTGTGAGCAGGATACTCTACATGCTCAATGAAACCTCCTGGACAAATTTGGCTTAAATATTTTCTTTTTAATGCTTTGTAGGAGGGCTGGTAAGAAAAGCTGGGTGAGGAAAACAAAGGAACAAGATTCAAATTTCTTCCGTGTAATGAGATAGGCAAAATACACCCTCAAATAATAATAAGTCTAAGTGTAAATCTTAAGGAATACAGCTTTCTTTATTAAACAAGAAGTATGGGGTCACACAGAGTCAGACACGACCGAAGTGACTTAGCAGCAGCAGCAGCAACTTTTAATTACTCTAATCTTCTTCCTTTGGTTTCAAATCATCCTGATCCTCTTCTTAAGATGCTTATTGTCTATGCCCTTCATGTGTCTTATGATCATAATTTTAACTCTTTAAAGCAGCTGGATGATATAAATATGGATCTGTGAAAAGCATACGATAAATGTCATGTCAAGCTTTCCTACCACTTACCAACTTATTAATTTAAAAAAAATATATGGTACAATTGATGCAAGAACACTGAAAAAACATGATGTTGCTAAATTGGGAACTTCTGGCTTCTCATCCTTTATAACTCCTCTGAAGGCTGTTAACAAGATTATTCTTTTAATCCCTTTGCCACTCTGCCATCTTTACTGTAGATTTATGGATGTTCATAACATCCTTGCTTAACAACTATTCTAGGAAGCAAATTCTGTTCATTCATCTCCAATATCCTGTTCATTCCCATCACTGAGGGCCCAGGCCATGTCCCAGCCCTCCCGACCTAGTCTTCTCTCCCAACCACACTAGCTCACTTCCATGCAACCTCCTCCTAAATTCCTGCCACACTTTCTTTGATATCAGTGAAAATTCAAAACTTACCACCTGACATTGTCATTCACACACATATATATAATATATATTATATATAATATAAACATATATGTAAAATATAGTGAGATACATATAAATTATAATATAGAGAAATTATAAAGATTCTTTGAAATAAAGAATTCCACTGAATTGGTTCCAGATGACTTGGTGTGCTTCTTCTTGTCCTCCACTTGTATGACAGTCATTTGAAATTCAACTATTATTAGAACTGCAAGAAAGAGAGGACCAGGATCTTGCCTCCTAGAGCTCCCATGGCAGTACTTTTATCCAACTTCCCTGATCTCACGTCCCCTTGAGCTCTCCTTTCTCTCTCTTTTATGACCCACTTTTTTATTCTTTTTATAGGTTTTTCTACAATATTTTCTCTTTACCTTTTTTTTTAAAAGTATGTTTCATCACTTCCATTCTTTACTGTTTAATCTTTCTCAGAAGCACAAGTACACACCCACACACACACACACACACACACACACCCACACACGTTCCCATACAAGCTCTGTGTTTAGGTGCTGTTTGACTGGGCTGTCTCTGTGTTTGACTCACTTTTTCATATTCCACAACATAACCACATGCCAGGAGAGGCAACCGTTATCCTGTCTGCTTCTCCTTTTGACCCACATTACACTAAAATGAAGCAAAAGGAAGAGTCGCAGACAGACCACTGAATGCTTTAAGATGCTGGCCTTTCAGAACTACATCTCATGTTTTCCAAAGCATCAGAGCCCTGGCCAGTCATTTGGCGCCTTCTGCAGGACACAGAGACACAGGCTGGGAAAATCAGATCTGATTTAATGAATCTGATTGAATCTGATTTAATTCAAGGTGGCCACCACATACCTAGACCACTCTGAATAAACCGTTTCCTGCTGTCAAAAATAACTATATTAACCAAAGCAATCTACAGATTCGATGCAATTTGTATCAAATTACAAATGGTGTTTCTCGTAGAACTAGAACAAGAAATTTTACAGTGTGTATGGAAATACAAAACACCCTGAAGAGCCAAAACAATCTTGAGAAAGAAAAGCAGGGGCTGAGAGGATCAGGCTCCCTGACTTCAGAGTATACCACAAGCTATAGTAATCAAAACAGTGGTACTGGCACAAAAATCAAAATATATTGCATAGATCAATGGGATAGGATAGGAAGTCCAGAGAGAAACTCATGCACCTATGGTCAATTAATCTAGGACAAAGGAAGCAAGACTATAATGCAGAAAACACAGCCTCCTCAATAAGCAGTGCTGAGAAAACTGGACAGCTCCATGTTAAGAATGAAATCAGAACACTCCCTAACACCATCCACAAAAATAAACTTAAAATGGATTAAAGATCAAACTGTAAGGATAGACATTATAAAACTCTTAAAGGAGAACATAGGCAGAACACTCTCTGCCACAAATTATAGCGATATCTTTTTTGACCCACCTCTTAAGTGTAATGAAAATAAAAACAAAAACAATCACATGGGACCTCATGAAACTTACAAGCTTTTGTACAGCACAGGATATCATAAGCAAGAGAGAAGACAACCCACAGCATGGGGGACAATATTTGCAAATGATGCAACTGACAGGAGATTAATCTGCAAACTATTCAAGCTTTCCAGGAGTCATGTACACATGTGCGAGCTGGACCATAAAGAAGGCTTAGCACTGAAGAACTGATGCTTTCAAACTGTGGTGCTGGAGAAGACTCTTGAGAGTCCCTTGGACAGCAAGGAGAACAAACCAATCAATCTTAAAAGAAATCAACCCTGAATATTCGTTGGAAAGACTGATGCTGAAGCTCCAATACTTCGGCCACTTGATGCAAAGAATCAACTTATTGTAAAAGACCCTGATGCTGTGAAAGACTGAGGGCCAGAATGAAAGGGCTGACAGAGGATGAGATGATTAGAAGGCATGTTTGATTCGATGGACGTGAGTTTAAGCAAACTCTGGGAGATGGTGAAGGACAGGGAAGCAAGGCGTGTTGCAGTCCATGGGGTCACAAAGAGTTGGACACGACTGAGCAATGAAACAATAACATGCAGAGGTTCACAAAGAAATGTGACCGTAAGGGGTGACTACAACTGGGGGTTGATTATCGGTCAGTTCAGTTCAGTAGCTCAGTCGTGTCCGACTCTTTGCGACCGTGTGGACTGTGGCACGCCAGGTTTCCCTGTCCATCACCAACTCCCGGAACTTATTCAAACTCATGTCCATTGAGTCAGTGATGCCATCTAACCATCTCATCTCTGTCATCCCCTTTTCCTTCCGCCTTCAATCTTTCCCAGCATCAGGGTCTTTTCCAGTTAGTCAGTTCTTCAAATCAGGTGGCCAAAGTATTGGAATTTCAGCTTCAGCATCAGTCCTTCCAATGAATATTCAGGACTGATTTCCTTTAGGATTGATTTGTTGGATCTCTTTGCAGTCCAAGGAACTCTCAAGAGTCTTCTCCAACACCATTCAAAAGCATCAATACTTCGGTGCTCAGCTTTCTTTTTAGTCCAACTCTCACATACATACATGACCACTGGAAAAACCATAGCTTTAATCAGACAGACCTTTGTTGGCTATGTCTCTGCTTTCTAATATGCTATCGAGGTTGGTCATATATTTTTCTTCCAAGGAGCAAGCATCTTTTAATTTCAAGGCTGCAGTCACCATCTGCAGAGATTCTGGAGACCAGAAAAATAAAGTCTCTTACTGTTTCCGTTGTTTCTCCTTCTATTTGCAGTGAAGTGATGGGACCAGATGCCATGATCTTAGGTTTCTGAATGTTGAGTTTTAAGCCAACTTTTTCACTCTCCTCTTTCACTTTCATCAAGAGGCTCTTTCGTTTTTCTTCACTTTCTGCCATAAGGGCGGTGTCATATGCATATCTGAGATTATTGATATCTTCCCAGCAATCTTGATTCCAGCTTGTACTTCATCCAGCCCTGCATTTTGCATGATGTACTCTGCATATAAGTTAAATAAGCAGGGTGACAATATAAAGCCTGGTACTCCTTTCCCGATTTGGAACCAGTCTGTTGTTCCATGTCCAGTTATTGCTTCTTGACCTGCATACAGATTTCTTAGATGCAGGTCAGGTGATCTAGTATTCCCATCTCTTTCAGAATTTTCCAGAGTTTTTTTGTGATCCACACAGTCAAACGCTTTGGTGTAGTCAATAAAGCAGATGTTTTTCTGGAGCTCTCTTGTTTTTTCGATGATCCACTGAATGTTGGCAATTTGACCTCTGGTTCCTCTGCTTTTTCTAAATCCAGCTTGAACATCTGGAAGTTCAAGGTTCACATCATACTACTGAAACCTAGCTTAGAGAATTTTGAGCACTACTTTGCTAGCGTGTGAGATGAATTCAATTTTGCGGTAGTTCGAACATGTTTTGGCATTGCCTTTCTTTGGGATTGGAATGAAAACGGACATTTTCCAGTCCTGTGGCCACTGCTGAGTTTTCCAAATTTGCTGACATGTTGAGTGCATCATCTTTTAGGATTTGAAATAGCTCAACCGGAATTTCATCACCTCCACTAGGTTTGTTCATAGAGATGCTTCCTAAGGCCGTGACTTCAACATTCCAGGATGTCTGGCTCTAGAGGAGTGATCACACCTTTGTGGTCATCTGGGTCATGAAGATCTTTTTTGTATAGTTCTTCTGTGTATTCTTGCCACCTCTTCTTCATATCATCTGCTTCTGTTAGGTCCATACCATTTCTGTCCTTTATTGCACCCATCTTTGCATGAAATGTTCCCTTGGTATCTCTAATTCTCTTGAAGAGATCTCTAGTCTTTCCCATTCTATTGTTTTCCTCTATTTCTTTGTATTGATCACTGACGAAGGCTTTCTTATCTCTCCTTCCTATTCTTTGGAACTCGGTATTGAGGTGGGTATATCTTTCCTTTTTTCCTTTGCCTTTCACTTCTCTTCTTTTCACAGCTATTTGTAAGCCCTCTCAGACAACCATTTTGGTTTTTTGCATTTCTTTTTCTTGGGGATGTTCTTGATCACTGCCTCCTGTACAGTATCATGAACCTCCGTCCATAGCTCTTCATGCACTCTATCAGATCTAATCACTTAAATCTACTTGTCACTTCTACTGTATAATCATAACGGATTTGATTTAGGTCACCTGAATGGCTGCAAAGAATGTAATCAAACTGATTTCAGTATTGACCATCTGGTAATGTCCATGTGTAGAGTCTTGACTTGTGTAGGTGGAAGAGGGTGTTTGCTATGACCAGTGCCTTCCCTTGGCAAAACTCTGTTAGCCTTTGCCCTGCTTCATTTTGGACTCCAAGGCCAAATTTGCCTGTTACTCCAGGTATCTTGTGACTTCCTACTTTTTCATTCCAGTCCCCTACAATGAAAAGGACATCTCTTTTGGGTGTTAGTTCCAGAAGGTCTTGTAGTTCTTCACAGAATGTTTGACGTCAGCTTCTTCAGCATTAATGGAATTCCTGGGAGTTGATATACTACTTAATAAATGATAGGGAGTAGGAGAAAAGGGCATCTTCTAAATAACAGGTGACTTGGGCGAGGCACTTATGGGAGAACAAATAACATTTAGGAAGGATAAATGGTACCTTAGGAGGATATATGGAGTTAGGGGAGTTTTGTGATAATGTCTGTTTGTCTGGTGCTTTCTCCAAAAAAAAAGTCTTCCAAGACTTTTTCCAAAAAGCAAAGCAAAAATAGATAGATTGGTAGATAGATAAAGATAACGTGAAAAGTCTTAGGCAAATCTTATTTATCCAGAGGAACTTTCTCTAATTTTAACACTGTCTCCAAAAGTAAATCAAAAGTCAACTAAAACTGACTCAAATGCATTCTTTTCTATAGTTGAATAATACACAGCTTCTTTATCCATTCATCTGTTGATAGACATCTAGGTTACTTCCATGTCCTAGCTACTGTAAGTAGTGCTGCAATGAACACTGGGGTACATGTGTCTTTTTGGAATTTGCTGTATGATGCAGGGAACCCAAAGTTGGTGCTTTGTGACAACCTAGAGGGGTTGAATGGGGAGGGAGGTTCAAGAGGGAGGGGCCATACGCATACCTATGGCCAGTGCAAGTCAATGTTTGGCAGAAACCATCACAATATCATAAAGTAATTATCCTCTAAGAATAAAAAGTATAAAAAGTGAATTCATTTAAAAGGCAAAAACTCAGGCAAATCTTATTTCTCCATGAGGAAAGGCCTACGAATCTGTGTTTAAAGTTACATATAGTAAGTTTATGCTACTATTAACAATTGTAACACATCAAAACATTGACGGAAGCCATAACAGCAGTATCTAAATATCTAGGTAGTGATAAAAACTGGAAAATACAAAAATGCTATCAATCAACACCACTAAATATGAATGACAAGTCTGCTTGTTTGGATGCTGTTTAAATAGCTGGTATAAGAGCTCAGTCTGAGTTTGTAAAGGGCGTCCCTGGTGGCACAAATGGTAGAATCCACCTGCAATGCAGGTGACCTCGGTTTGATCCCAGGACCTGGAAGATCCCTTGGAGAAGGGAATGGTTCCCCACTCCAGTATTCTTGCCTGGAGAATTCCATGGACAGAGGAACCTGGTGGGCTACAGTCCATGGGCTCACACAGAGTCAGACACAATTGAGTGACTAATACTATCACTTAGAATATGGAAAACTCAACAGTGCTGATGTTTAAATCTGCTAAAAAGTAAGTTAGCTGCAGAGAAACATCACTTAAAACGCTATATAAATTTCCATCACATACACATAATACAAAGATATTTTCCTTTAATAAGGATTTTCTCATTATGTATAATGGGAAACAATGAAATGTCATGGAAACGGTCCAGTAGAGAAACTTTTCCTATTTATCTTTCTAAATCATGTATTTTTCCTTTCAACTCTGTATATCTTGTTCTTCTGTTTACAAAAGTAGGTCATCACACACATTTGACCCATCTGTAGATCCTCAAGAAAACACTCTAAAGGCATCAGATGCAAACTGGGCATCAACTGAAACAAAAGGAAAGAATTATATTCTTTACCTAAAATACTTGGGTTAACTGAGATTAGTAAAACAAACAAACAAACAAAAAACCTGAGACCTTTCCTAGTATTCTGAAAAATGAAATATATCTATAGATGACACAACATAAAATACTAATCAAGATTACAATTTTATCATCTGCTTATGGTTGCAGTGGGGCTGAGTATCAGAGCTCCTGGTTTTCTCATTCTTCATTCATGTACTCATGCAACTGAGTGAATTGATGAATACTCATGTATTCATGCAAAGGTTCTGTGACAAGCACTGGAATTACAAGATGAAGGTGATCCAGTCCACCCTGAAAAATGATATGCCCTAAACTGGAAAAACAGACAAACAGGCAATGTCCGTACAGAGTCACAAATACGAAGATATAAAAGACGGCACAAGGAACACTCAGGAGGGGAAGCCAGCTTTGTGTCAATACTGCCAGCTTTTTGGTGGAGGTGACATGTATGTAGCTACCTGACGGACAGGAAAAAGTACAAGAGACAGAGGGGAGAAGCACGTACAGACAGCAGAGGTGAGCAGGCGACTCTGTGGGTCCTACACAGCCCGGCTGGTTAGATGCAGAGCTAAGCTAGTTAAATGGCAGAGTAAGCTGGTAAAGAGATAAGGCCAACTACTTTGGCAGGACCCAAATGTGGGTGTTTGGAGTATTTCCTGAGGGTAAAAGAGAAACTGGTGACGTATCAAGTGACAGCTACACAAACGTGACTGCTTGAGTCTGGGTTTCCTAGCCTTAACCACTACCAGACACTTGAGAAGTTGATGAACGCCACGTTTTCTGAGAATAGTGTCAGGGTGTAGGAAGACAGCTCCACAGGGATGGAGGAAGTAGAAGAAGGATACAGCTAGAAATAAAAAGAAATACACAGACCTTCAGAGACTGTTTTTCAAGCTACAGTACATGATGAATACATGAAGAAGGATATTTTTCACTATGACTGCTCATGTTTTCACATTTTTCATTAGCTATGTATAAAAAAAAATATTTAACATAGCATGTAATCCAAACAATGGAAAGAGATGCCATTTATTTTTTACAATGTATTTCAGAAATCGAAGTCTAAATTTAATTCATACATTTTGGCAACATACCTTCTCTTTGTTCTCTAGCTATGCTCCTGGTCCAACTCCCGCTGCATCTGAAAAAAGGCAAATATTTATCTTTAAGATAAACAAGTTATATGTTTATAACTTATTAAATGTGACTTTTAAATAATACTTTTAGAGACTAGACCTAACCTGAAGATTACCTCAGTAGAAAAAGAAAATCACATTAAAAAAAAGAAAATGAATTTCTACTTATTCTGCTTATAGATAACAGAGAACATATATATGGAATGCTATTTAATCTGATAAAAAGTACAATAAATATCAGTCTATCAAGTACACATAATTTCAGAGACTTAGGGAATGACCCATAATCCTCAGAATGACCCACAAGATGACTATCTTTTCCCCTAAAAGCTCCTGGCCTAAATATGTACTTCTGAGACTTTATTTTTATTTCTAGGTGAGGATCCTGTTCAAATGGAGGAAGTAGTTAGAGTCGAATGTTAATAAGGAGAACACATCTGTGATTTTCTTTAAACTTTTCCATTTAACGAAAACACAGAAAGGTGAGAAAATTATATACAAGAAAACAATGTGCCAGCAAGATTTAATTCTGAAGATGTTTAGCGAGAAGGATTCTCTCATAAATGTTAGTTTCCAAACTACGTCCCATAGAAGGGGAAAATGAACAAGACGACTTAAGAATAATTCAAGAGGATGGTACCAGTTTTAAACCACAATGTTTTCTTTTCTTCATAATGTCTTCTTTACCTATTGGTCTTATAAGTAAAAGGATTCTCTAGTGAGAATCATTCGGAAAGGTCAATTTAGTGGTAACCGTGATGGAAACTGAAATATTTAAAGGGAAAACAAGTGCCCCCTTCCTCCCAGAAATCTACAAAACTACCTGCTCTAAGGGAGGTAGAGGACACACATAAGCTGTATAGATCCAAAATGTAATGTGCAGTGAAAGTGAGTTCAAGCAGATGAGAGATCAGCAAATGAACCTGCAGACATAGGCTGCCTTCCTTCCACTTCTCCGCGAGCTCCCAGCTCGCGCTGTCTTCAGTCTCCTGCTGATGCTGCTCTGCTTGCCTGTGCTCCACCATATCCATTTCTACGTGGCTTCTGAGGGTCACTGCTTCTTGCTCCAACTTCTTTTTCTTCTCTCTAGTTTTTTACATTTCTTTGGCATTAGTTTCACAGATAACAACTCCTGTTGAAAAACTTGACTTTTTTGCATCCAGGTGCAGACATTTTGAAGATGCAGTTTCCAGCTCTGCTGGAAAATCATCAGTCTTCAAGAATAAAACGATACTGTTGCTAATGAAGAAAGGGGACTGAGCTCAGCCTAACTCAAACCCAGGATCAAATAAATATGACGCTATCTGAATTGTAGACTGTAGGACCAGGGATTACTCAGAGAATCACGGAAGAAGTTCAAACCACCAAGAGTCACAAAATATATTCTTCACTGTCATCTTTGTGACACAACAATTGCACTTTACACTTTTATTGTTCTACAATAATATTTTTCTATCTTTCCTCATAAAATGACTACAAGTCACCTCTTAGTAGAATGGCTCTTAATCTTCCCCCATCTTAAGTCCCAGGATTTTAAAGAAGTTTGAGGGATACTATATTGAGTTATCTAGGGCTAAGTTATTTATTTTTTTTTTTTTTAGGGCTAAGTTAATAAGTCCCTCCCAAAAGAAGACTGTGAGAATAAGACTCTAATTAATAAATCTTGTAAATATGGATTCTAATCCCATAAGCCTTTTTCTGAAGTACAAAGACTCTTTGCTAATTTGAATTGCATTCCAAAGGGAATTATTTGCAAAGTTAAAGAAATCCCATTTCCTAACAGTTTACAGAGATGATCCACACATTTTTCTGAACAGTAACAACAAAAATTGCCTCATTCTTGTAATCCTTTGTTACTGTCCATTTATGCAAGACAAGTGCTGTGCATATCAATAAATATTCCCTGTTACACCAATGTATAATTAGCCAAGATTCCCTCTCAAGGAAGAAATGTCAACAGTGTAAAATTAGGGGCTAAACTGTTCCTCAGAGACTAGGTAGCAAGCGCTGATGTGAAAAGGCTCAAAGAGCTGGACAGTCACGAAAGCTCCATGAAGGAGGAGAGACTGGGCACCAGGTCTGAAATAATGAAGGACTACCCAAAAGGAAAAAAAACTGTAAAGACAGGAGAGTCTGAGCAAGGGCCCAGAAAAGGGGAAATCAGCCAGCTAACTCTGAGGATAAGATCCCACCACAGGGAAACAAAAACATGTGCACACAGAATCCTGGAAATCAATGTTCACAGCAGCATTATTAATAGTCCCAAAGCGGAAACAACCCAGATCTCCATCAAGTGATGATGGATACATGGCTTAGCTTACTGTTGACAACCCACCGAAACGGAAGACCTGACACTTGTTATCACACGGGAGAACTGTGAAAACATGACGTCAAATGAGCAAAGCTAACCCCAAAGGAGCATACTGCATGATTCCATTTATATAAAGTACTGAGGACAGGCTTGTCTAGAGAGACAGATATTAGACTGGGGGTTTCCTGGGGCTGAGGGAGATGGGAGGCCACGGGTGGTGGCTAAGGGATGCAGGGTTTCTTTTAGGGGGTGATGGAAATGCTCTAAAATTGACCGAAGTCACTGGTTACACCTCTCTAGACTGAGAGATACTGAACTACACAAGTTGAGTGGGTGAATTCTATGATACGTCAATTATATCTCAATAGCTTTTTCAAAAAATCCAATGGCAGGATTCAGATAATCTTCTTAATTCTCTAGTTTGGATGTATGTATTCTACACCATCTGAGTACTCCATGCTTTTACAATATCCTTAAAATGAAGAGGAAAGGAGGCAATGCCTAAATTTCAACTGGTTTGTATAATATCCTTTCTGCACAAGTTATTCTGAAATCCACGAAATAAATATATACAGAACTCTACAGCCATTCACAAAAGGCAAGATGAGAAATGATAATTTTCTGAACGTTCCATTAAACTAATATTATCCTCTGATTTTAACCTGGCTTGCCTCATCATGGTAATACAGCTATCACTTTAAAAAGTATTGTTTCAAAGAAAAAAAAAAGGCTCTCAACTTCTGTGAATAATGAGGCACAATTCTCAACTTTCCTAAGGGTAAATAATATAAGAAAAAAGTAATATAATGCAAATGGCGGGATGAAAGTCAGAGTTTAAGAAAAGAGTGCATTATAAAGATAAGAAAATTTTAGTAAGTTACTTGTAACAAAAATACAGAAGAAAGCTGACCATGAAAAAAGAGTGTCCTAAAACACTTTATCCTACTGTTAACTGTTATCCTATTAACTGTTAACACATTCAGTTTCATACATATCTCACTTGTGAGTTGATGTAGCTGTAGTTCACAATTGTTTCCTGTGCCTCAGCTTCTAACTTAGCACAACATGACATGACTTTCAGTGAAGCCTCCGACACAGACTCCTTTTTTACAGCGTCATCCAGTTCTTGTTGAAGTTGTCTCACAACTGCCTAATAAGATGCTCTGTCACTGAGTTTATCAAATCACTTTGCTATTATGTTAATAATAGATAACTCCAGCATATGGACTTTGAAAACGATCACCACAGACAGCAACTCACCTTCTTTTTCCTCCTCACTGAATCTGGTTACAGACACAGAAGGGGCCACCCTCCCGCCTTCCTGATATTAAGTTACTCAGACAAAGGATGTGGCCCCACTGTCCATGCCCTGCCCTCCCAATAAATCTGCAGAGCTTCACCACCTCACGTCCAGAAAGAAATGAGTGTGCAGGTGGGAAAAGTGATGGAAAATTCCACACTGTGGAAACATTTTCCTTTCCTTTTTTATTAGAAGCTTTGATTAACTCAAGAGATCTTCACATATTCCAACCAGTGCTCAGATCTTTCCAACAGATTCCTACCTCAGCAGAAAAATGAGGCCATTCCCTGTGGCTTATCTATTTTATACCTAGTAGTACCTCTATGTTAATCCCAAACTCCTAATTTATCCTTCCTCCCCACCTTTGCCCTTGGCTAACTGCTCTACTCAATATTTTGTAGTCACCTACCTGGGAAAAGGAACTGAAAAAGAATGGATATATGTACACCTATAACTGAATCAATCTGCTGTACATTTGAAACTAAGACAAAATTGTAAAGCAACCATATTCCAATATAAAAGAAAAATGAAATTTAAAAAATGAGATTGCTCCCATGGCCTTCAAAGAGCCTCGATAACCTGGGCTCCAGCTGCCTCCAGACCGCAGCCCCTACAACCCTCTCCATGACTCACTCCATTCCTGCTGCTCACGAATACTGACATCCTTCATTTTTAGAGGACAAGTTTGTATTCAAATGATAGTAATTGATACTTAAAATGAGAATTATGAGCAAATGGTCTGTAAGAATGTTAAGTAAATCATAAATAGCAGTGGGAAGATTAAATCAAGAATAGTTTTGCTAAAGCTCACCACCTGAGTCCCAAATTATGATTTGATGATAAGTAGATGCATTGATCAAATTGCCAACATCCGCTGGATCACGGAAAAAGCAAGAGAGTTCCAGAAAAACATCTATTTCTGCTTTATTGACTATGCCAAAGCCTTTGACTCTGTGGATCACAATAAACTGTGGAAAATTCTGAAAGAGATGGGAATACCAGACCACCTGACCTGCCTCTTGAGAAATCTGTATGCAGGCCAGGAAGCAACAGTTAGAACTGGACATGGAACAACAGACTGGTTCCAAATAGGAAAAGGACTACATCAAGGCTGTATACTGTCACCCTGCTTATTTAACTTCTATGCAGAGCACATCATGAGAAACACTGGACTGGAAGAAATACAAGGTGGAATTCAGATTGCCGGGAGAAATATCAATAACCTCAGATATGCAGATGACACCACCCTTATGGCAGAAAGTGAAGAGGAACTAAAAAGCCTCTTGATGAAAGTGAAAGAGGAGAGTCAAAAAGTTCGCTTAAAGCTCAACATTCAGAAAACGAAGATCATGGCATCCGGTCCCATCACTTCATGGGAAATAGATGGGGAAACAGTGGAAACAGTGTCAGATTTTATTTTGAGGGGCTCCAAAATCACTGAAGATGGTAAATGCAGCCATGAAATTAAAAGATGCTTACTCCTTGGAAGAAAAGTTATGACCAACCTAGATAGCATATTCAAAAGCAGAGACATTACTTTGCCGACTAAGGTCCGTCTAGTCAAGGCTATGGTTTTTCCAGAAGTCATGTATGGATGTGAGAGTTGGACTGTGAAGAAGGCTGAGCGCCGAAGAATTGATACTTTTGAACTGTGGTGTTGGAGAAGACTCTTGAGAGTCCCTTGGACTGCAAGGAGATCCAACCAGTCCATTCTGAAGGAGACCAACCCTGGGATTTCTTTAGAAGGAATGATGCTAAAGCTGAAACTCCAGTACTTTGGCCACCTCATGCGAGAGTTGACTCATTGGAAAAGACTCTGATGCTGGGAGGGATTGCGGACAGGAGGAGAAGGGGATGACAGAGGATGAGATAGCTGGATGGCATCACGGACTTGATGGACGTGAGTTTGAGTGAACTCTGGGAGATGGTGATGGACAGGGAGGCCTGGCGTGCTGTGATTCATGGGGTCACAAAGTCAGACACGACTGAGCGATTGAACTGAACTGAACTGAACTGAACTGAGATGCATTTGAAGAGTTGAGAGGCTTTAAGAATAAATGATTCAAAGCTAAAATGTTTCCCATATTAACTCAAATTGACATGAATAAAAATAAAATTGTACCAACAAATATAACAAAAAGCTATGACAAGCTACTGAACCCAAAGTACGATATATAAAATATAGCCTCTGGCAATACAGAATTGTAAAGTAAAAATTAAAAATAAATAAATAAATTTTAAAAAAAAAGAATGAAAAAAAATATATATAGCCTCTGGGAAACCTGGAATTGACTATCAAGATAATCCAGGTAACTGAAGCTGCATTTTGAAATATTCATTTCAGGTTTGAGCATTTCATTTATCTGCTTCATCATGAAAGTGAAATGTGGTAACATAAAGATTAAAATTAATACCTTAATAGTAAGAGTAAATTACTAGTACCTGTCTAGGTTAATAATTTAGAACTAAATCTCTTAACATTTCATAAACAACACAATGTCCCTACTCAAAGTAAAGCATTTCTTCAGTCTAATTGTTATTTGCCGAATACAAGGTATGCTTTTAGGCTGGTTTAGAGACCATAGATTCACAGCCTGTGTGTTTTTTATACTCAACTAGATGCAACATTTAGCCAGAATCAAGAATCACTGTGAACTTTCTTTCAGGAAGTCTGAGAATTATTTCTCCTTCTGGATACTCACTTCTTTTTCTGCCTTCTTTCTCTTTTTGGTACTGACACATTCTCTCTTTTAAACGATTACACTCCTTGATTAACTGCTTGTTTCTTTCCTCCATCAGACCTTGCTTCTCACGTTCAGCCTGCAGTTCTCTCGCGATCTGCGGCAGCTGGTCTTGGACGCTCATGACTGTCTTCTCTCTACTGTCAGCTCTGCTTCGTGCACCGTCCAGCTGCTGTCGGAGCAACACGTTTTCACTCTGGAGCTGAGATAATCTCTTGAGAGTCCCTTGGACTGCAAGGAGATCCAACCAGTCCATTCTAAGGGAGATCAGTCCTGGGTGTTCTTTGGAAGGACTGATGCTAAAGCTGAAACTCCAGTGCTTTGGCCACCTCATGCAAAGTGTTGACTCATTGGAAAAGATGATGCTGGGAGGGATTGAGGGCAGGAGGAGAAGGGGACAACAGAGGATGAGATGGCTGGATGGCATCACCGACTTGATGGGCGTGAGTTTGAGTGAACTCTGGGAATCGGTGATGGACAGGGAGGCCTGGCGTGCTGCAGTCCATGGGGTCGCAAAGAGTCGGACGCTACTGAGCGCCTGAACTGAAATGACTGAAATGAACTTTCAGATTTTTTTTCCTTTTCTTTTTTTGGTGCCGAAACCCAGGAAACTCCAGAATTGTTGCCTTTGAAATCATTCTTAGAAAGGTCTCTGGGGTGGGATATATGTATACTTACAACTAACTTATGATGTTGTACAGCAGAAACCAACACAACATGGTACAGCAATTACCATCCAATTAAAAAAAATTAAGGTTAATAAACAGCAGAACTAGAAAAATAAGGTCTTTGTCAGCACATACAAAAAATGTATAGATAGGAATTTCAGTTTTCTTCTGGTACTTTTCTCACCCTGTATATTTAAAATTTTTGATCCACACTCCATCTGAAACTTTTTGGTGAGATAAAAATCTAGTTACTTTTCTCTAAATAGTTTCCAGGGTATTTCTCCACCATCTACACATAATTTATCATTTCTAATAGAAAATGTCATCAAGCTAATTTTTATATCTAAAAGGGCAAATCTTTGTCTACTATACAAAACTTTCAATTTAATCACAATTAAAGATAGCATGTGTAACCCCAAATCTTTAAAACCACGATATGTTTATTTGGTTTAAATATGGAAAGACAACAGATCCTAAGAAAACATCCTCTTAGTCAAGGACACAGCCAGCTTATTTCTGTTCTGTGATTACTGACATTCAGTTACATAGCTTTAACATGACCAGTAAAGTGCTCGATAAGGGGAATTATAAACAGGTCCAAAACCAGCTAAGGCTTTTGCAGCCTATCAAGTCTGTGGGGCGCTGGATCCCACAAAGGTGTCAGCGAGCCTTGGAAGGGAAACTCACAGGAGGGACCCCTGCCAGGCCCTTCCTCCCCACTTACCTCTTCATTTTGTCCCTGTCGTTCAGCTCGTTCTCTCCAAGCAACAGAACCTGGTGGACTTTGCCTATGCTTGCAGCTTTGGGTATTCTTCCCAGGCCCCTGTCTCGGATGTGGTACCAGGGCTGGAAGTCGGATGTGGTACCAGGGCTAGAAGTCGGTTCTGTGAGGACCTCGGCCTCTCCCCTGGCTGATGGAGGAGCCTAAGGGAGACTCGCTCTGCTTACAGATCTTTATCGCAGAGCCTATGGGCTCCAAACACACCTCACCTCCCCCTAGGCTCTTCACAGTCCCCTAAACCCAACACAAACACTACAGGTAAGCCAGAGCCGTCCAGCCACAACCTCCCAACTGGGAAGCTCAACGGTTTGGAATCTGTCCTGCCACAACCCCCCAGCTGGGAAGCTCAACGGTTCGGAATCTTCCATCCCAGAATGATCGTTGCTAAGCGACACCTCTAAACACATTGCCTATGCGCCAGAATGCCCAGTGTACATGTGCAAGTACTGGAAGTGCATTTTTCGAAAGAAACAAACAATCTCAATAACCCCTAACCTAAGGTAAGAAGGAAAGAGAGGGAGCTGAAATAACCACAGAAAGGAAAGTGACATTGCAACAGATACCTCAGAAGTAAAGAAGCATAATCATAAGGGACCATTATCATTGATGAAAACTGGAAAACCTAGAAGAAATAGATAAATTCGGAGAAACATACACCCTGTCGAGACTAAAACAAGAAAAAACAGAAAAACTCAACACTCCAATAACAAATTAGGAGATTCAAATATTAATTTCAAAAAAAAATCCCAAAAGTTAAAAGCTTAAGACCAAATGGATTCAAAGCTCAATTCTACCAACATTCAAGTAAGAATTAAAAGTAAGACTATGCATAAAAAACACTTGACTAAATTCAAAACCCATTCATGATTTTTTTAAAAAATCAATAAAATAGAAATTTCCTCAATACAATGAAGGCCATTTATGAAAAGCATGAAAAGTGAAAGTGATAGTCACTCAATCGTGTCTGACTCTTTGCTATGCCATGGACTATACAGTCCATGGAATTCTCTAGGCCAGAATATTGGAGTGGGTAGCCTTTCCCTTCTCCAGGAGATCTTCCCAACCCAGAGACAGAACCTAGGTCTCTCGCAATGCAGGCAGATTCCTTACCAGCTGAGCACCAAGGAATCCCAAAAATACTGGAGTGGGTAGCCAATCCCTTCTGTGGATCTTCCTAACCCAGGAACCGAACCAGGGTCTCCTGTACTGCAGGTGGATTCTTTACCAACTGAGCTAACAGGGAAGCTAGTCTACATGGGAAAACAGCGTCAATAGTAGGAAATGCAGGGACCAGGAGGCTTTGACCAGGATGGCTGCCATCTTTAAAAAGAAAAAAGCCCTATGTCCTGGGGCTGATTCATGCTGATGTTTGGCAGAAACCAACACAATACTGTAAAGCAATTAACCTTCAGTTAAAAATAAATTAAAAAAAAAAAACAAAACACCTCTCCCTCAACTATGCTGCCCCCTTCACCTGCAGCCTCAACGGTGCTCAACCCACAACCAAACACCCTGAAGGAGCTGCCCAGCCTCACTCTTTCCTCCTTGCCACAGCCTAGATTCTGCTCCCTCACTCTGGAATTGTTCTCTCTGCCACGGGAGTCGAGAGGAGCCGAGATCAAATGGCTTGCCTACAGGTGAACGGGGAGAGCTCTCAGCACTTCAGGTCAAGGTGCTAGATGGTAAGGTTCAGAGAAAGCTGCCAGTGACGTTACCAAAGTATAAACATCACACGGTGAGGCCACGAGCTGGATCCTCACTGGAGGAAAAGAGCTCAAGACCCTCAGTCCCTGATCTGTCCCCACAGATGGGGAGGGGGCGAGTTGACATGCATGCAGTCATGGACTGTTGTCACTTCCCAGCGGGGAGGGGACACCTGCCCTGTGTCTGTGCGGCTGACGTAATGTGCTCTGATTTAACGTATCCCAGGTGTAGAGAACAGCTGGAGCGGATGTTCAACCTGCCTCAGTCTGGCTCCTAGGAAAGAGCAATGAGCTTTTTTCTCTTCCCAGGTAGTGGCTGAGGCTGGGAAGAAGCAGCAAACATACATTTGCTCAAGAGCACATTCTGATCCAAACTCACAGTGTAGCGTCAACCTCTCATTTCTGATACTGCAGGACAGGCAACAGCCAACCTGAAAGGTGGTGAAACTGGCCCAGGTATGAACCTGGGTGTGTGTGGGGTGGAGAGAGAGGATTCTTTTTTTTTTTTTTCAAGTTTTATTTTTCCTTTATTTTACTTTACAATACTGTATTGGTTTTGCCATACATTGACAGATTCTTTATCATGGACACGAATGGGCCCTGGGGCTGCTTTCAGCCTGTGAATGAGGCTGAGGGATAGGAGAATTATTTCTCCAGGATCGAGGCAAGTGCTCCAGGCAGTCCTTGGGCTGCTCTGTCCACATCTGCTTCCTGGTTAGTTTCTGAAGCTGTCAGAGCACAAGAAATTTGTCTAAAGGAGTGGGATGCTGGCATTCAGATGCTTAAATAAACCACATCTGTAAGGGCCATGTCTGGGTCCTCAGCTTTGAGAAGAGAGATCATAGTCGTATATGGATAAGACAAAGCTTGGGATGCTGCAATCCTTCTGAATTATTACTCTGGCTCTGCCCCTAAATGAGCCTCAGGTATTTCAACCAATTTATTTTCTCCATTTCTCTATGGATCCATGTATCTATCTCCTGTCTACTGTGATCTCAGCCTGCAAATTAGACTGTTTGCCTGGGGAGAAAGAGGGATAGCTCTCACCCAGCAAGGCCGTTCCAGTACTGATTTGGCACTAATATAAACTAAAACCCCCACAGTGATAAAGAAAAACCAACGGGTGCAGCAGCAAGAGTCAGATTTTGGTGGCAGGCAGGCCATGTGTGTGCAAATCCCAGCTCAACTATTAAGTTTAAACCCTCAGCCTCAATTGTCTCATCCAACTTTATGAAGTTGTGGGTGTTGGAGGTTATCACGTAGAGTGAAGGGGCATTTTGTTAAGCGTCCATGTTGCAGCGGTCACTACTCTTGTTCATTTGTGCTTTATCACTGTTTCTGCAGAATCAGGGAGACTGTCACTAGGTGGAATGCTAGTCTAGTAAGGGTGGACATGAGCTATAATCAAGGCAAGGCTGGGGAGGAAGGAGGGGTCCAGCTGCTCTGGAGAGTGGGCAGGAGGCCAGGAGGCAGTGAGCCTGGGACAGGTGGGCACCAGGCCCCAGACCCCAGATCCCAGGGTGGTGAGCAGAGGAAGGCTAATGTGAAGGTTCTCAACTGAAGAGGAGCAGAACTCAGGCCTAAACACGTCTGCCTGGACAAAACAAAGTACCAGTGGACCAGGGCCAAGGAATGCGCTGCTGGGGAGAGGACAGAGGGGAACCCATCCCCCTGGTTCCTCCAGCAGAAGGTGAGTAGCTGCTCCCCTCGGGGAAGGTTAAGTAACCTCACCAAAGCCACTCAGACAGTAAGTGATGGACCCAAGGTTGAAAACTCAATTGTCTTTCCTACTGTATACCATGGGGCACTCTGCTCAATGGGATGTGGCAACCTTGGATGGGAAGGGAGTTTCGAATGAACACTGGAGTATGTGTATCTTTCTGAATTATAGTTTTCTCCAGATATATGCCCCAGAGTGGGATTTCTGGATCATACAGTAGTTCTATTATATTTTCAGCTTTCTAAGGAATTTCCATGCTGTTCTCCATAGTGGCTGTACCAATTTACAGTATTACCAATAATGTAGGAGGGTTTCCTTTTCTCTACACCCTCTCCAGCCTTTATTATTAGATTTTTGGATGATGGCCATTCTGACCAGTGTGAAATGATACCTCATTGCAGTTCTGTCATGCATTTCTCTGAAAATTAGTGATGTTGACCATCATTTCATGTGCCATCATTTCACGGCAATCTATCTTCTTTGGAGAACTGTCTATTAAGGTCTTCTGCCCATTTCTATTTTTTATTTATTTGTGTTGCCCATTTCTAAATCGGGGGGTTTTTTTGTTTTGTTTTTTGACATAGAGCTACATTTGTATGTTTTGGAGATTAATTCCTTGTCAGTTGCTTCCTTTGCAAATATTTTTTCCCTCTCTGTTAGTTTTTTACTTTGTTTTTGTTTCCTTTGGTGTGTAAAAGTTTTTAAGTATAATTAAGTCCCATTTGAGCATTCTTTGGCATTGCCTTTCTTTGGGATTGGAATGAAAACTGACCTTTTCCAGTCCTGTGGCCACTGCTGAGTTTTCCAAATTTGCTGGCAGATTGAGTGCAGCACTTTCACAGCATCATCTTTCAGGATTTGAAATAGCTCCACTGGAAATCCATCACCTCCACTAGCTTTGTTTGTAGTAATGCTTTCTAAGGCTCACTTCACTTCACATTCCAGGATGTTTGGCTCTAAGTGAGTGATCACACCATCGTGATTATCTTAGTCTTGAAGATTTTTTTTGTACAATTCCTCTGTGTATTCTTGCCACCTCTTCTTAATATCTTCTGCTTCTGTGAGGTCCATAAAATTTCTGTCCTTTATCGAGCCCATCTTTGCATGAAATGTTCCCTTGGTATCTCTAATTTTTTTGAAGAGATCTCTAGTCGTTCCCATTCTCTTCTTTTCCTCTATTTCTTTGCATTGATCAATGCTCAAAAATCTTCAAGCCAGGCTTCAGCACTACGTGAACCGTGAACTTCCAGATGTTCAAGCTGGTTTTAGAAAAGGCAGAGGAACCAGAGATCAAATTGTCAACATCTGCTGGATCATGGAAAAAACAAGAGAGTTCCAGAAAAACATCTATTTCTGCTTTATTGACTATGCCAAAGCCTTTGACTGTGTGGATCACAATAAACTGTGGAAAATTCTGAAAGAGATGGGAATACCAGACCACCTGACCTGCCTCCTGAGAAACCTGTATGCAGGTCAGGAAGCAACAGTTAGAACTGGACATGGAACAACAGACTGGTTCCAAATGGAAAAGGACTACATCAAGGCTGTATATTGTCACCCTGCTTATTTAACTTCTATGCAGAGTACATCATGAGAAACGCTGGGCTGGAAGAAGCACAAGCTGGAATCAAGACTGCCGGGAGAAATATCAATAACCTCAGATATGCAGATGACACCACCCTTATGGCAGAAAGTGAAGAAGAACTAAAAAGCTTCTTGATGAAAGTGAAAGTGGAGGGTGAAAAAAGTAGTCTTTTCCAACCTGTTTCCCCAGCATCTGGCACACAGACCTTCACTGAATGCTTGTGAGATAAACAGAATCACAATCCTCGTCTATCCAGGGGTGTACAGCCAGTGAGCCACAATAAGTTACAGTGTCACAGTGGTTTACTTTAAAGATGTTCTTTCAAAACAAACTCTAGGAAGAAAAGCAGTCTACACAGCGAGGGATGCTGTAGCAATCTTGCTGAGTAGTTTGCTGAGACCTCTAACTTTTTTTCCCAAGAATGGGGATTTTTTCTCGGCACCTCGTTGCTTCTCTTCAGTGACTTGAAGCGCTTTTGCCAGGTGAGCATTTTCCACATAGGGCTCCTAGAGCAGCAGATCAGATCGGGTGTTCTTGTCAAACTGGAGAGGGGAGAAAGCCACAGTGTACTGCACGCCTCACACAGCCACGCCACGTCCCCAGCTCTCCCTTCCCATTCCTCCACACGCATTCAGACTAGTTTGGGGAACCTTACAAATCAGAGACATGTTGGATGTAATGACAGGTTTTGTTATCCTGGCGTGAGAGAGGACACTGACAAACTATGTGGTAGAGAAAATTTAAGCCAACTTTGTACAAATTGATTTACCACGAAATGAAGACAAGAAGACCCAAATCTGGAGGTCTCCAAAAGACAAGGAAGAAACTGTCAAGAGTACCCAAAATGATTGCCTTATCTCAGTGTGCTCTGCAGGCCCACCACGTCAGCCAGGACGCACCGAGGCACCTTGGGTGCCACCCAAAGGACACCAACAGGGGCTTCAGCAATGGGGACACAGGATACACTAGTCAAGATGCAAAGATGCAGAGGTCCCGGCTTTGGGCTTTGAAAGTCCATGCTGAGTTCACTCACTCAAGTAGCTACCGAGCAGCTCTGCGGGCCAATGTTGCCCGGCCACGGCCCTGCTCCCACAGGGACGTGTTCTAACGGGAGGAGCTAGCAGAGCACGCAGTGTTCTGAAAACCAGAAAGAAAGACAGGCAAAGAGGGTCACAGCTCACCAGGAGCCAAAGGCTGGAGGCCTAAACAAGGTGGCTGCTGTGGGTAGAACAGGGTCCACAAAGTCACCACTCTCTGGAGACAAGGCTGCTAGCAGGTAATTAAGGTTAAATGTGCTTGCAAGGTGGGGTCCTAATCCAATGGGACAGTGACTTTATAAGAAGACACAGTGAGAGGGGGCTCCCCACAAGCCTGGAAGAGCCTCACGGGAACCAAGCCAGCCCCGCCTTGATCGTGGCCTTAGGAACCTTGGGACAATAAACCCTGTAGTTTAAGCCACCTGCTTGTGGCATTCTGAATGGAGCCTGAGTAGACTAGGACAGTGGCTGTTCTGAAGTACACAGAGTGCTCTGTTCTCTGCCCTCCTTCTTTACCAGGTCGGAACCAGCGAGGGGAAGGGCACAGCCCACGGGAGCCTCCTCTAGCTGTTCTGACCCAGTGTCACGCACCTACTGGACTGGCTAAGAGTGACAACACCAAGTGTGGGCAAGGATGTGGGGCAGCTGGACCGAGCATACACTGCTGGCGGGAACATAAACTCTCAGTAGCTGCTCTGGATAACAGCTGGGCGGTTTCATATGAAACTAGACATGCAACTGCCATACAGAACAGCGATTGCTCTCCTGGGCATCTATCCTGTGAAACGAAGACCATCCACACAAAGACCTGCCTTGGAATGTTCACTGCAGCTTCTGTGACAGCCCAATACTGGAATCAGCCCAGCCATCCTTTAAAAGGTGAACATTAAGACAAGCTGGTCCCAAATTGGGAAAGGAGTATGTCAAGGCTGTATATTGTCACCCTGCTTATTTAACTTATATGCAGAGTACATCACGCAAAACGCCAGGCTGGTTGAAGCACAAGCTGGAATCAAGATTGCCGGGAGAAGTATCAATAACCTCAGATATGCTGATGACACCACCCTTATGGCAGGAGGCAAAGAGGAACTGAAGCGCCTCTTGATGAAAGTGAAAGAGGAGAGTGAAACAGTTGCCTTAAAGCTCAATATTCGAAAAACTAAGATCATGGCACCCAGTCCCACCACTTCATGGCAAATAGATGGGGAAACAATGGAAACACTCAGACTTTATTTTCTTGGGTTCCAAAATCACTGCAGATGGTGACTGTAGCCATGAAGTTAAGAGGCGCCTGCTCCTTGGAAGAAAAGCTATGACCAACCGAGATAGCATGTTAAAAAGTTGACAAAGGTCCATCTAGTCAAGGCTATGGTTTTTCTAGCAGTCAGGTATGGATATGAGAGTCGGACCATAAAGAAAGTTGAGCGCTGAAAAATTGATGCTTTTCAACTGTGGTGTTGGAGAAGACTCTTGAGAGTCCCTTGGACAACAAGGAGATCCAACCAGTGCATCCTAAAGGAAATTAGTCCTGAATATTCATTGGAAGGACTGATGCTGAAGCTGAAACTCCAATACTTTGGGCACCTGATGTGAAGAACTGACTCATTGGAAAATAATACTTTGGGCACCTGATGTGAAGAACTGACTCATTGGAAAATACCCTGATGCTGGGAAAGATTGAAGGCAGGAGGAGAAGGGGACAACAGAGGAAGAGATGGTTGGAAGGCATCACTGACACGACGGACATGAGTTTGAGCAAGCTCCCGGAGTTGGTGATGGACAGGGAAGCCTGGCGTGCCGCAGTCCATACGGTTGCAAAGAGTCGGACACAACTGAGCGACTGAACTGAGCTGAAGACAAGCTGTGGGACATTAACACCTTGGAATATCATCCAGGGACCGGAAGAAACTGTGGACACACAGCAGGGAGCCTTGCTATGTGAGGAAAGGCAATCCCAAAGAGCTCATTCGGTATGACTCCTTGTGTACCACTGGTGAGATGATACAGTTTGGGCTGTCCTCTTTCACTTTCACCAAGAGGCTCTTCAGTTCCTCTTTGTTTTCTGCTGTAAGGGTGGGGGGGGGGGCTGGGATACGTGGGCAGAAAGACAGATGGCGGATGTAGCTGTGAATGAACACTATGAGGGACCTTGTGGAGCTGCAGCTGGGCTGTGGAGACCCTGCCCAGGGATAAACCGTGTAGACCTGACACCCACGTGAGAACAGAAGCAAAGCTGCGGAAGCACGGGGACTTCCTGGGTGGTCCCCCGGTTAAGAAGCTGCCTTCCGAGGCAGGACACTTGGGTTCCATCCCTGGTTGGGGAACTAAGATGCCACGTGCCGTGGGGCGACGAAAGCCCTCCCCTAAGAAAAAGAACAACCCCCCCCCAAAAAAAAAACTGGCGAAATATGACCTACGGACTGCATCAATGTCAACAGCTTGACTGTGATGCTCATTAAGGGCTGACTTGTGCCCCCTCACACCCCAGTTCACATGTCGAAGCCCAAACCTCCAGAACTGTACTGGAGTACTGTACAGAGGGACTGCAGTTGGAGACAGGGTCTTGAAAGAGGTGATTAAGGTAAAACGAGCTCATATGAAGGCAGTATGATGGTGCCCTAATACAAGATGACGACACGGACGCGTCTGAAGGAGGACCACGCGAGGACACAGGGAGGACAGTGGTGTACAAACCAGAGAGAGGCCTCAGAGGAAACCAGCCCTGCCCTGACCTGAGCTTCTAACTCCGAGCACTGTGAGGAAATAAACTTCTGTTGTATAAGCCCCTCAGTCTGTGGTGCTTTGCTATGGCAGCCCTAGCAAACTAACACAGACACTATACTAAAGTTTCATAAAACGTGACCACTGGAGGAAACTGGACAAAGTGTATTTCTCTGTAATATATGTCTTGTATCACATGTGAGCCTGCAATTGTCAGTAATAATTTCAATTTTAAAAAAGTTTAAAAAAAAAAAAAAGAATGACACATCCAAGCTGTGTGAAGTGAAGTGAAAGAAGCTGAGTCGTGTCCAACTCTGTGTGACCCCATGGACTATATATAGTTCATGGAATTCTCTAGGCCAGCATACCGGAGTAGGTAGCCTTTCCCTTCTCCAGGGGATCTTCCCAACCCAGGGACCAAACCCAGGTCTCCCGCACTACAGGTGGATTCTTTAGCAGCTGAGTCACACGGGAAGCCCTCCAAGCTGCGTGCTTCGGTACAAAAGCCAGTAAGTGAGACCAAGTGCAGAAAGCATTTATTTATGGTGCGAAGGGAGACCAGTGTGGTGGTCAGTGCTAAACAGTGAGAAGGGCATTCACGTGCAGGCTAAAGGGGACTGATCAAACAGTAAGTCCATCCACTGAGGATGATGGAGACCAAGCTTTTCACTGCTAGAGGCAGAAGTTATAAATACAGAAAGAGAGAAAGCTAGAATCATCCCTGTGATATTGGAATTACAGAGTTTGAATTTATGATTTCCGGTAGAGAGGTGTATAAATAAATATACCTGAAACCACGTGCATGTGAGCATAATAAATATACACTCCCTAGTTCCAGGCACTAACGGCATTTGGACACAGTGATGACCCCGGAGCCGTGAGCACCCCCAGTAACCAAATCTTGGTCTCCAAGTACCATTCTGAGCTAAAAGTCACCAAGGATTCCTTGGAGAAGTGGCTGCTTCCAGGGTTGGGGCAAGGGAAGTACCAGATGAACCTGGTGTATCATGGGACGCTAGAAAGTAAGCAAGTGCCCAAATAATGACCAGGACCTGTCTGGAGGGCCCAGAACTCACCCTGAGGGGGCTCTTATTAGCCAAATCTGGGACAATTGAGCATGAAAATAAATACTGATGGTAACATATTATAACCCACTGAATAAACAGGGAGAACAACTGGGTGAGAGTTTGATGAAGAACAGAACATTCACATCATATCAAAGGATTTTCCCATAAAATGTTCCATAATTACCAAGGGGAAAGTAACTCTGTGAAGAAGCCTGGCCAACACCACCTGACCAAGAATCTAAGGACGTCACTCAAGCTTGTGTCCCCGGACAGGATAGAATGAGAAGTGGATATTCCCACATAATCTGAATCCAATTATAAGGAAGTTCTAGCCACACCAAACAACTGCTTATCACCTTCAACAGCACCAGGTCCTAAGAACAAGGAGAGGCAGTCTGAAGCCACACGAGGGCCCGGCTGCGGCTGACGGGGCCACAGCCCGTCATATCCACACTGATTCCCCAGCCTGGAGTGGGAGGGGGCTGATGGGCCAGCCACTCTTCTAACTTCCATAAAAATGTTCTGTGTTTCCTTTCTGTAAGTTTGAGATTATTTCAAAACAATGGAAAAGGGAGAGGGGCATCCGTTTCACGCCAGGGGCCAATACTTAACCTGTGTGCAGAGCTCTTCCATCTCAGAGCAGGCCTTTCCCTTGTCTCTCTTTAAAACCTCCATTTCCTTCCTGTTGAAGAAGCGAAGTTAACACCATCACTGATGAGTCACTGCTCACCGCGGTCACCGTGGTGGCTGGTTTGTACACTGGTTCTCAATACCCTACAGCCACTGGTCTGTCACTGTCCTGCACTGTCACCGCTACTGGCCCAATTGCATCCCAGCCTGGGAACCAGAGGAACCCTGCCAGCACTAAGAACAAACCCTCCACGACATTCCTCAGTTGCAGAGCACATGTTAATCTCTCTCCAGCACGTGGGAATGCTCTTCACACCCAGAAGTATAATGATCAACACAGCCTTACATTTGCTGACGTCTGTTGTCAAAAGGGTCCCAGCACCAAACTTAGGGAAAATGGTTCCTGGAGGGAAGAAACCTTTCGGATTTCAGAATTGCTGTAACATAACAGTGATCATTGGGTGACCATCTGCTCTGGATTCCACACTTTAACAGTTAGGCACTTTTATCGAATCAACACTACATTCTCGGCAGTTTAGAGCTGAGCTCATTTGAATGTTATTAAAAAAAAAAACAGCCAAACCCTTCTTAGATGAGGCTCTGAGAGTGATAGCTGGAATCTACCGATAAGTATCCTTCTACAATACACATAGCTCCTGCCTCAGTGCTCAGGCCCCTGCCCTAGACCCCTGACTCTGACACACTGAACTCAACAGACCAGGAATGAACCTTGGACAAAAGCACAGCTGCAATCATTATCAGGACAAGAACAAACAGATTCTACTGGCCCAGGACGGTTGTAAGAGGCTCTCTTGCCCCTGCAGGGATGCAGGATGCCTCCTCTGACCCTTGAGCACACTATGGAGTATTCTGTAGGACGCCTGAGCCCTCCCGTGCCCATCAAGGCTGGTTGGAGGGCAGCACAGTTCTCTGCTGACTGTCCCTGGAATGTGGGCTATCTGTGAGCACGTCCCACTTTCTACAGTAATGCCCTCTGAGCTTCTTCTATGATGAGCAAACCGTGTCCGGGATGGGTGGCTGGGTGGGACCACTGAGCTGGCCCTTACCTCTGTGCAGCCTCCATCCTTTCTGAAGCATCAAGCTCTTGTCGGATCATCCCCAGCTCATTTTTCAAGAGCGTGTTTTCTTCAGAAAGCTTTTCCAACTCGATCCTAGGTATCAGATTTTAAAAAGAAAGAAGAGTGGGAATTCCAGCAGCTGGTCACCTGACAGAGTCTGGTCTTGCAATGACCCCCAGCCACACTTTCCTTCCCTGGATGAGGACACAGGGCACCAGTCCCTCCCTGTATCCTGCTGTTAACCTGCTCTGGTTTGCATCTCCCAAGAGATAAGCTACAGAAAAACAAAGCTTTCTTAGCTCCTAAAACAGCCAGTGACTAGCGTATTCGGCGCCTTGGTTCTCTGTGTTTACAGCTGGCCCATTCCTCCATCCCCTTACCTTCACTGAAATGTCAGCGTGCTCACAGCTGGCACCAATGCAAGATGCTGGGTGACAGTCCTCACGAGGCTGTTGCAAGGAAATCACCCCCAGGGACCCCAAACACAAAGCTGAGGAACACAAGGACTCAGGAAGCTGGATCCTACGGGGAGTGCCCCCTATCCTACCCTCTGAGGTGAGCACTGGAGGAAACTGGAAAGATGCCCTCGTCAGCAGACAGAGGGTGATCCCATGCAATGTGGAACCTTCAGGAGGGGAAAGCAAGTACTGACAGAGGCTGCCCAGGCCAAGTCTGCCTGGAGCCCTTGGCTTCCGATGCTTAGTCTCCCTGGAAGGTAACTCCATTGATGTGCAACAGATGAGCAACTGACCAATAATGATCACAGGGAGGCAGCTTGAAACCCATGCCTGCTGCTCAGAAAATCTGTCCTTAATATATGCTGGTCTCACTGACATTTATTTCCCTAAACATTAGCTTCTAGTTTTTTCAATCTAAAAGTACTCAAAGCACATGACCTCATATATTTAATATATTATTCTTATACTATCAAGCATAAGTATCTCCTTCATAAGCATAAGTACGATTTCATTTTTCTCATGAGGAACTAAAGAAAAAAATTAAGACACAGAAGTCGGTGGAATTTTAAAAGAAGTGAAGGGTTTCAAGGAGGAGAGTGATCTCAAATGAGGTCTGTGTTTTGAACTGTTATTCAGGCTCCTAGATGGAAAATAAAATTGATTCAAGGCAGGTGTGTGTGTGTATGTGGGTGGCAACAGTGGCGGTGGGGGTTCTATTTCCAGTTTCCTGGACCTCAAGTAAGATGGTGGTTGCCTCATCCCAGTCCTCCACATTCACCAGATAACCAGAGCCTGTGCAAAGCTGATCATCTAAGGTATGACATCCTCACAGAAGGTTACAGAAACCTCCAGGGGCCTTAAACAAAAACCCGAATGCTGAAACCAGAGCTGTGAGCATTAAACAACACAAAGATGGGGTTACCCTGAGGCCAACACCCACATCAGTGTGGAGAAACCACACCAGGGGCACATGTGCTAGGCTGGTTCCCTGGAATAGGTTAAAGTGGTCTCCGATTAAGAGGCTCCCAAGTCTTCTTGGCAAAAGCAAAACACATCCTTTCTGCAGAGAGAACCCTCTACTACAGCTCTCAAGATTCCCAGAGATAAACATCACGTGAACATGAGCTCACAATCAAAGGTCACCACAACGTATGGGGAAAAAGACCACTTATGAGAGTCAGAAGAAGTCAAAACAACAGAATTAGATCCCAGATATTGGAATTCTCAGACACAAACTTGGGATAAATATTATTAAATGTTTACTTAAAAAAAAAGATGGAAATAAAAAGTGGACAAGCAAGCAACAAGAAGCTATCAGAAATGATCAGGCAGGACCAAATAGAAGGTTTGAAAATGAAAAAAAAGAATCAATGTCAAAATAAAAGCTCACTGGTAGATTAGATATAGCTGAAGAAAGAATCACTGACCTGGAACACAGAGATATGAAAAAGTACCCACAACGTGCCATGTACAGAAAAGAAGATGGAAGAAATGAAAGAGAGGTTAAGAAAAGGAGGAAAAGTGAAAAGATCTAATATCATATATCCAACTGAAAAGGCCACTGAGGGGAGAGGCAATATTTTACAAAGAATATCTGAAAGATTTTCATAGGACACAAATCTATATATTCAGCAGGCATAATGTTTCTAAGTGTGGAAAGTAAAAAGAAAACAGCACCTGTGCCCTACAACTCAACAATTCCATTCTTAGGAACACCAGCACCGAGAACAAAAAATGGGGATCCCCAGCGCCCCCCCAGGGGTTACCACTATCCTGACTTGAAATAGTGACCCTGGGGGACATGTTCTGGGTGCTGGTGACACAGATGTGTCCAATTCATCAATTCTTCCAACTATATACACGTGTGAATTTGTGTGTGTGCATATAACACTTCAGTTAAAATGAAAGAAATACACACCTAAATACACCAAAGAAAAACCACAAAAGATGCAGAAGCTAACAGCAACCAGAGGACACAACTCAGATCACCTCCTGTGGGGACAGAATAACAGCCTCTAAAAGACGTCTGCATCCAGAACCTGCAAATGTGCTATTTGATAGCAAAGGGGAATCAATGCAACAAACAGGATTAAAGCTGCTAATTCACTGCCTTTAGATGGAAAGAGTGTCCTAGACCGTCCACTAGGGCCCTCCACTGTGGAAGAGCAGGCAGAAGACTGGGAGTCAGGATGGAGCGTCACTGCTGGCGTCAGAGGAAGGTGTGGATCAAGAATGGGAGGCCTCCAGAAAGGAAGGTGGCTGCCAACACTGAGATTCCCGCCCAATCGTAGCCACTTCTGATTTCCAGGCTCGAGCACCATGAAATCCTAAGTTATGATGGTTTAAGCCTCTGACTTCCTGGTAACTCATCACTGCAGGAATGGAAAATGGATGCTCACACAGAGCAGCCTGCCCAGGTCAGAGGGCAGAGGGCAGCCTTCAACTGCACATCAAGGTTTGTGCTCCTAGGAAGGCCAGCCTTCAGAAATGGGAGAGAAGCTGAGACATTATCAGATAAACAAAAACTGAGGAAATGTACTCCAAAGACAGTTTCACAAAAGGCCACACATCAGAGTGAAGAAGATGATCCCATAAAGAAGGCATTTAACCAGGCATCCAAGCTGAGGACCACTCAGTAAAATGCCCGGTCTGGAGTTTTGAAAAACGGCCATGTCCAAGTGCCTTCAAACAATCTACCAAGACAGACCCAGGAGGAAATATAAGACCTGAACAGACCTGTACCAAGGGTTACAGATGCTGGAGAATGGAGCCCCCTGGGGTCGAAAGCTGCAAACACCTGTCTCACTCCCGGCTGCACCCTCAGCTGTGACAGCACGTGGCAGGTGCCCAGGAAACCCTGTCCAATGATCCAGACACCACTGAGCCTGGAAGTGTGACGTTAGCTGTGGGGCCAACAAGCCAAGGCATGCCGTGAGTCAAGAGAAGCATGGAGAGGCCCAGCACAGCCCCTGGGCCTGGGGGCTGGGTGGAGGACCAGGACAGCACTGGGCTCCTGTGCCTGTCCAAAGGAAGTGCCCAAGACAGATGGCAGAGAGGGCACGTGGCCACTGGGCTGCTCCCGCACGGAAGGCCCCCAAGTGTGCCAGGGGCCTAATGTGGACTCGCAGGTCCACTGGGCCCGAGACCAGCCTTCGATCGCAGCCGCAATTGCAATGGGTCCACATGTTCACCTGAGGCTCTCTGCCACTTGTGAGGCCCAGCGCCACCTCTGCTTCATGGAGCAGGGAATTCACAAGTCAGCCCACCACGACCAAGGCTCCACGTCGTGGGGGCCTCCCGTGTCTGAGGCAGAGCCCTACAGCAAGGTCTAGAGGGTGATAAACAGTCCAGGCGCCTCGGGGGGAAGTGAGGGGGGTCTGGGAACAGAGCCTGGGGCTACTGGCTATGCCAGTATTTTCTTTCTCAAGCTGGGAGGTGCACTGACATTTATTCCTTGGCTTATCATAAATCCCATGGGATCTGTTTTCTGGTGAAGCAGCGTGCCATGGTCACCCTGCGGGCAGAAGCTGGCGCCTCAGCTGGACACACCTGCATGTGAAGTGAGCCAGTGTCCTCTGCCCAGACAAGGAACACAAAAGCTCACGAAGCCTCGGTCTCCACATGACGCGCGCAGCTTGTGCGAGTGCTGTGTGGGCGCTCACAGGGCCAAAAGACACTGTGTAGAGAGCATCAACCACAACACACAGCTGTGCCTGCCTGCAGTCACCTGGGTCATCTCCTGGGTGGTGCTGGGAGGCTCCTGGAAAAGACCTTCTAGAGGCCTGGGCTCCTGAGATGGAGTGGGTGCTGGCCTGAGCCCCAAGGGGGCCGGGGAGGAGGGCCAGGCTGTACACCTGACGCTCCATCACCGGCTCACAGCCTGCCTCCCCACCTTTAGCCTCCCCTCAGGCCTCCAGTCCCAGCTCCCTGGTGGGGCCTGGAGGATGGGCGTGTGGGCCCTTCTTCTCTAGCACAGAAGATCATGTTCCAATTTTCCAAATAAACCTTTTCTCTCCTTTGCTCACAAATCTCAGTTTATTTTAAGAACTCCACTAACCCAAACTAAAGGCCTTTCCCATTATTTGTGGGCATTTACGCCTTTTATCCACCTCCCCAGAAGACACGAGATGACAGGTGAGGTAGACTATATTTTTAAAGTCAGACTCTTTGGGACTTCGCTGGCAGCCCAGCGGTGAAGACTCCACACGTCCACCACAAGGGCACAAGTTCGATCCCTGGTGAGGCAAATAAGATCTCTCATGCCAAGCGCACAGTGCAGCAGAAAGAAAGGTCAGAACCTGTGTAAAATAACCTGTTCTCTCAGGGCTCACCACTCAGGTAACGAGTACTTGTGACTCTGAGCAATCTGCCCCAATTCAATTTCAAATCCGGGTTCTGGGCAAAGAACCCTGGACCTGAGATCCCGCAAGGCCGGGGTGGCGGACCTGAGCCGCTGGAGCGCCTCCTGCAGCCACGCTCTCTCCTGGCTCAGCCGCCACGTGTGGCCCCGCTCCAGCTCCGCCCTCCTCTGCAGCTGCTCCCCCAGGCCTCGGACCACCTCCTGCAATTCCGCGTGCAACATCGCCAGCTCGGCCTTCTGACCCTGCAGCACGCCAACCTTGAGCTGGAAGGTCCGCTCCAGCTGCCTCCTCTCCTCTGCAGAGGCCCTTTTCGTCACCTCCATTTCCCTCTCGTGGTCATTAACCTGAGGAGAGAGGAGGAGTGATGTCGATTGGGGGCCCCCAAACACAATTCACTTGATGAATCAAGGCTGCCGGGTGCAGCACCCAAACAGCAGGTGGCCCTGCTTCAACAGGGTGCCGAGGCCCGTGAAAGGCTCCCCACGGCTTGTGTGGCCGCCTGCTTCCATCACTTCCTGTAACCTCCACTGCAGCCTTGTGGGGAGGCCCTGCAGGTGCAGAAAGAAGGCGGCAGCCCGGCAGGCAGCCGCAGGAGGAGGGCAGGAGGGAACAACACCTCCACGAGGCCTGGAAGGCAAGGCCACAGCAGGCACTCAGGGGCAGGACCACCCCGTGGCCATGGTGACACCTGACAAGCTGTGGGCGCCATCCGTCCATGAAACCCACCACAATCGAGTAACAGAGCAACAGACACATTCACTCAAGACAGGCTTGGCCAGGGTGACCTAGGAGCCCCTGCGTGCCGAGTCGCTTCAGTTGTGTCCGACTCTGTGTGACCCTGTGGACTGTGGCCCACCAGGTTCCTTCGTCCATGGGATTCTCCAGGAAGACTGGAGCGGTTGCCACGCTCTCCTCCAGGGGATCTTCCCAATCCAGGGATCGAACCTGCATCTCTTATGTCTCCTGTATTGGCGACATATCTCCTCTTTCCACTAGCGCCACCTGGGGAGCCCCTGGCGCAGGGCAATCCCAGGAACTAAGATTCTGCTCCCAGAATCTGCTTCAGCTGCAACAGAGCGGGGGGCTGTGACTTCCCAGCGCAGGGCAAACAGGGAGGTCTGGCCTCTGCACCAGCCTCCAGACACGGAGAGGGACCCTGCTCCCTCCCGTCATTATCTATTCCTTCTGTCCCGCCTCCTTCCGAAGGGGGTGAAGGCAGAAAGTCAAGGTCATGCACATTCCCGGCAAACCTCCGTCCCCCTGAGCGGCTCACTATGGGCAGATGTGTGTGCAGACACATCTCAGCAGCAGGAAGTTCCCTGACCTCTGTGGCCTCCCTCAGTCCCCTGACCTTGGTCTCCAGCTGGATCTTGAGTTCTTGGTAACGCTCCTTCAGCTGCTCCAACATCATCTCTGTTTCTATATTCGCTGGGGCGGAATCACCCACGAACGTGACGGTGCCTGAAAATAAGAGGACGTGTCCATTGACGTTCTGCCCAGGACACCATGGGATCAAGCATCTTTTAATTTCATAGCTGCAGTCACCATCTGCAGTGATCTTGGACCCACAGCACGGCCAGCCCTCCTGGGCCCAGGTGACCCCCACGCCATGCGTGGTAGGGGGCACACTCAAGGCTCGAGTCAGAATGTGAGTGTGGCCACTGCTAGGGTTTCATCCATGCCGGCTGATGGGCTGGAAAGTGAAGGGAGCAGACACATCCTGACCTCTCGCCTGCTCTTTTCAGTTCCCGAGTTGTTTTCCATGAAGAAGAGGGACAGACTCGGCAACATCCGACCAAGAGAACTTGGGATAACCATCTTAGGAAAGAGCATCCCATCGCCCTGATAACACGAAGCTGCCGCCTGGGTCAGGAGTGGCCCTGGTTGGATGCACGGCCAGCCTGGCCTCCACCACCCATGTGGCCCCTGCACCACAGCACTGCTGTCCTGACCGCCCCTCCTCCTTAGACGGGGGCGAGGGGAAGAGAAAAGGCTCCAGCCAGGAGAGCGCTCTGGCTGTGTCGGCACCAACACGAAGCTCGGGGCTCCCTCCGATGCTACGACCCAGAGCCATCTGGCCACGGCACCAGGGCCACACACTCCTTGCAGCTCAGGCCCGTCCAGGGATAAAGACCATCGCCCCCTTCCCTGTGGCCACACGGGCCCCTGACACTCATTGAGGCATGCGATGACAGCAGCCACACACCAACAACCCCTGGCTGAGGACAGCAGGGCTGTGGCTCGGGGGCCAGCAGAGGCCACTGCTGCAGGTGCAGGTAAGGGCCTCCATTAGAGGCCAGGTGCACAGAAGGCCCCCAGCCCCGCCCGGCCCTGGCTTCCCTCGGAGGGCCCCAGGAAAGCTGACATGGACTGCCCTGCCAGAGCCATCACAGGCTGTCCCCCACCACCCCCAGCCTGCTCTCTGCTCCTCTTTCCAGGTGACCCTCCCCAGGGGCATCTCCTTCCGTCCCCCCTGCCTTAGGAGGCTCACAGGGGACATGCCTGCCCTGAGGTCACAGCAAGGTCATCATAACCCTCACCACTTACTCTGTCCAAGCAGTAGGACCTTCATTCTCCTCCATCTCCCTTGGGGCTCTGGGTTGCCTAAACCCCTCGCCTCAGATAGGACCCTTCTCTGACACAAGTGGTCCGAAGGACTTGTGACCCCCTGCACAGCGGGCTGGCCCACCTCCCCGTCCCCAGGGCAGGAGGTCGCGACCCACTACCTCCAAGCACTCAGCTCCCACCTGCCGGGCCGTGTCCCGGGGAGGGCAGGCTGCCAAGCCGACTCGGGGCTGCCTGTGCCTGCAGGCCTTCCAGAGCGGCCTACAGCTCGTCGGTGCGGTCCTGCAGGTCCTTTGGGCAGAGCCAGACACTTCCTCCAGCCATTGCAGCCACCAGGCGCAGGAGCAGGGCACAGGGCCAGCACCTGGGGAACAGTTCAGGCCCCAGCAGAGTGGGTCCCGACTTCCAGGACGGGGCCCCGACACTATACCCGGGCACCGAACTGCACCGGGAGTGACAAGGAGCAGGAGTCATTTCCCAACATCTTACGCCTGGGACCACCTTCCATCACTGGATACCCAGAAGGGACTCGGGGGAAAAAGTGCAGTGACAGTGAGAAATGGAGAAAATACAGAGACCTTTTAACACCTGAAATCACAAGAGGTTAGGGGAGTATGCTCGTAAGGAGTAGGGGAGATTCAAGGAACACGAGGCTTAAAAGGAAGGGCCTCTGGGACCTTTCTGGCGGTCCAGCGGTTAGGACTGAATGCTTTCCCTGCAGGGGATGCGGGTTTGCTCCCTGATTAGGGAACTAAGATCCTGCAAGCTGCATAGCACAGAGGGAAAAATAAAAGAGGAAGGGTCTCGTTTGTAACAGGCATCACTTATCCACCCAAAGAATGAAATATAACTCAACAAGCCCACTTGGTCACCTGGCTTTTACAGGGCCAGGAAGGCAGCGTTCACAGTCCGCTCTCCCAGGTGGTCCCAGGGTCCGAGCGACACGTTCACCCATGACGGTGGGTCCACGTGCTCCTCCCCCTGCCTCGGGTGGGCCGTGGTCACCCCACCTGGAGGAAGCCACGTGCGATGCCGCTTCCAGCTGGCTCCTCCCCCTGGGACCCAGGCTGTGGGGTCAACGCCATGCACACACTCAAGGCCCCACCTCCCGCTCTGATTTTCCTTTTTGGGGGGCTGCACCATGCGGCCTGCAGGATCTTAGTTCCCCAACCAGGGATCACACCCGTGCCCCCTGCATCGGGGCTGGAGTCTTAACCACTGGACCACCAGGGCAGGCCCTCCTCTCTGATTTTTTAATCTGAGTTTCCTCTCCAGGCAGGTCTTGTCAGTTCTTTCTGAACTCCCTGGTGGCCAGTGCCTGGCCTGTGTCCACACCCACTCTGGGAGGAGGAGCCTCTAACTGGCAGCTCTAGGCCATGTGGGAGAAGGGACAGGCCCTGCTGATCTTAGAGGAAGCACATGTTTACTAGGCTCACTCACTGTACCTCCTTCAGAACCTCCTGAGCAAAGAGGCAATCTCCCCAGAGCGAGCGCTGTTGGGAGCTACGTTAGGCATTACTGACAAAATGGAGACACGGCCCCCAGACCCCTCTCCTCATTCCGCAGACACGGACCCGGGATTAAGGAGTTAGGCCTTGTAATTCTGACTTGCCTTTTCCTTTCCTCGGCTGAGCTGACTGAAAAGGAATATTAAGGTGCTTATTGTTCTTGAGAGGAGCATGAGAAGGCACAAAGCCTTCTGCAGCTGTGCTCAAACTAATTCATAAAGTTAATGACTGACATTTGTTCAAGGACTTTTACAAAAGAGTGTTCCAGGTTGAGCACATAGGCCGTAGCTTGAGGCCATGGGAGGGATTGATATCTGAAGCCTATTTGTGAGGAGAATGTTTATGGCAAAGGAGTTTACTGAATTTACCGCTTTGAAATAATTAAAATACTTAGGAGTTAAAGATTTAAGGAATGTTGTAAAGTTAGCATATTTTACTATAGCTTACAGAAGTTAGGAATTTTTAGAGACACTATAGCTAGAAGCCTTTTTAAGAGATAGTGAGCTCAGGATGTTAGGGGCAAACAAGATAAGTAGTAAACTGAGGAATGTAGCATGAGTTACAATGTAATCACAAGTTAGCTACAGGACACATTAGAGGAGGTAGATAATAGATGATAAGGCTGATTCTGAGAGAATCACTGAAGCAGGAACTCTGAAGAGCAACAGTGATTTATGGAGATAATAATCTGGGAGTAAGGGGATCTGAAAATGTCAAACCTCTGGCCTAATATTTTTGTAAAAGTATAAAAGAGAATCTTAAACTTGAAATAAACAGGCAGTCCAAAAGAAACCTGGGAGAAGCTGTCTCAGTCGCCGACACCGTTCCTCTCTTCAGGTTGAATCCCTGGCTGCTGGAGTTGACTCCGGCAGAGCACCTCTGTCCCAGGGGAAAGGGCAAGGCCAGGAAGCGAGAGCTGCTGGGAGGCCCGTGGGACAGCAGGTGTGTGCGCCCCAGCCCCCTGCCCCACAGTGACACCACACAGGCCACGGAGCATCTCTGACTGGATCGAGGCGTGCAGCATAAACTCTACAATGATCTGAAAGACCGGGTTCCCAAAGAGGGATGCAAACTAGCTCACTTAAAGTGTGATTATATTGATTACATGTTGAAATGACGACACTGAAAGTAATCGAGTAAATAAAATATTAAAATTAACGTCACCCGTTTCTTTTTACCTTTTTTTCCCCCTTTTTACCTTTTTTAACATGACCACTGGAAAACTTGGAAGTACACACGTGACTGCTATTTTTACCGAGCAGTGCTGATATGGCAGGAAACATCGACAGAATCATTTCTACCCAACGCCCTGCCCCTTCAGTGGTTCCTTCTGCCCGTCAAACGGCTACTTTAAGAGCATATAAATGCTCCACAAGGTCAGCAGAGCCAGAAAACAGGCCCTTAAGGTATGATGCTAGGCAGACTTCTCTGTTCTAAGCACCTAAGGATGACATGCACTGTCCTGGGTCCCAGCCTGTCCATCCAGGGTGTGTCCAGCAGGGCTGGGGAGCCATGTGCCTGCTTTTGTGTGGGTTGCACGTGAATTTGGGGTGCCTGTGGATGCTGAAGGCAGTCACAGGGTGCTGCCCCAAGAGCTGGGAAAGGCAGCAAGTCCACTGCACACAGCGAAGCCCTAGGTCTGAGGGCTCTGGAACCTTCGAGGCTTCTCTTTGCGTTACTGTTAGCAGGAGAGGTGAGCTCAGCAAGAAAGCAGGAGAGGGTGGGGTTTCAACAGCAGCTCGGAAAGCACTGGAGAGGAAGGGGGGCCAGCCACACCGAGTCAGCACACACAGAGGGGCTGGCTGCCCAGATACTTGCAATTTCATGTATTAGAAATTATTTTAAAAAAATTTTTTTAACGTTCTCAATGCTAGTTTGAAACAGCCAAAACTATCCCCGCAAAAGAGGGGGATATTTCTCTGAATAAGTAGCACCAAAATATAAAATTGTTTTTGCCAACACTTCAAAAAGTAAAATTTCAAGAATCAAAAGTGAAATGAGTAGCAACAGTTAGGTGACAGTCATGTGAAAAAAAACAAAGGGGGTTACATCTGTATGAAAAAATTCAGGTGCAGTAAAGCAACGTATTAACTGCTGGTTAGTCACAGGCGCTCAAAATGGGGGAGAAAACACAGCAGGAAGGACAGTTCCTTCCAGAAAGTTAACCACAAAACCCACACACCACTCGGTCTCTGAGATGGGCTACACAGGTGACCCATACACAGGACTGCAGGGGCACCAGGATTTGGGGTGTGGCAGGCAGGAGGCAGGGGTCACGTCACACTGCAGACCAGCACGGGCTCACCTTTATCCTCTGGTATGGCCAAAGCATCACGTGCAGAGAGACAGTTCTTACATTAATCGGGAGGGATACCATTAAGAAGCCAGTGAATACTAGACCCTAAACGCCAAACAATCATGTTTTATCTGCCGGAGTCCAGGACAATCTTGAGGGAGTAACAGTGTGATCTGTTTCCCAGCAGTGACTGTTCACCACTGCACCCTGCTCTGCATGGTGGCAACGCCAGCTGAGTGGGCTCACATGTAGGTTTGGCCCAGGAAACGCATATACTCAACCACAGGAAACAAGATGAAGCCTTACACAGTGCCTGGATACACTCAGGGGCCTTGGGACTGGGGTGAGCAGCCTGTGTGGGGCCGAGCACAGGTGCCGGGCAGGCAAAGTCCCAACTGCCTCCTCGCAGAACATGAGGCTCGGAAAACTCCCTGGCAGTCCAGTATTGAGGACTCCACGCTTTCACTGCCAAGGGTGTGGGTTCCATCCCTCGTCAGGAAACTACGATCCCACAAGCCATGCAACACAGCCACAAAAATTTGAAAAAACAAAAACACGAGGCTCAGGAGACCTCAACTGAAGAAGGAAGCCCACGTCAGAGGCTGTGCCTGCCCGGCTCATGTAGGGATGCTCCTGTGGTCCCGGGCTGGGCCACCCTCCACGTGGAGGCCAGGAGGTGGGAGGGGCCACCCAGTCCTGAGCAGACAGGGCCTGACACTTCCTTGGGCAGGGGGACACTTACCCGGCACAGGCTCGTATTCCTTCAGGATCTCTGAGAATCGCTCTTCGTAGGCCAGGAGTTCTGTGCTCTGAGGCTCCAGCTGAAAGCCAGATGAAAGCAGGAAAATGAGGGCCAGGACCTCAGGCCAGGTAGAGGGTGGGCTGCCACCCCCTCGTACTGCCCCAATACACTCAGCATCTGCAGGCACAGCCACCTGTCCCTCCTCTTCCTCGCCGCCCTGCGTTTAAAAGGTCTCGGGGCAGAAGGATGTTCAGAATTTCAGGAAGTGGTCATGCTCCCACCTGGACCCTGGGCTGCCTTCTTGCCTTGGCCACCTGGGAGGCCCCTTACACAGACACTGCACCTCCCTCCCTTCCCCCCTTCCCCTCAAGGTGACGGAAAGGGCCAGGTCTCTTGAGCGCTCCTCACCCCAGCACTGGGGTCTGTGCAGAAGTTGCTGACTGCTCCAGGCCTCGTCACCAGAAGGTAGAAATGAAGGGCATCACTGGGGTGTCACCTGCACCCCTGCACTGCCTGAAGGGGAGGAAAACACAGGCAGAGTTCAGTTCAGTCACTCAGTCGTGTCCGACTCTTTGCGACCCCATGAATCGCGGCACACCAGGCCTCCCTGTCCAGCACCAACTCCCGGAGTTCACTCAGACTCCCATCCATCGAGTCAGTGATGCCATCCAGCCATCTCATCCTCTGTCGTCCCCTTGTCCTCCTGCCTCCAATCCCTGCCAGCATCAGAGTCTTTTCCAATAAGTCAACTCTTCACATAAGGTGGCCAAAGTACTGGAGTTCCAACTTTAGCATTATTCCTTCCAAAGAAATCCCAGGGTTGATCTCCTTGCAGTCCAAGGGACTCTCAAGAGTCTTCTCCAACACCACAGTTCAAAAGCAGCAATTCTTCGGTGCTCAGCCTTCTTCACAGTCCAACTCTCACATCCATACATGACCACAGGAAAAACCATAGCCTTGACTAGACGGACCTTAGTTGGCAAAGTAATGTCTCTGCTTTTGAATATACTATCTAGGTTGGTCATAACTTTTCTTCCAAGGAGTAAGCATCTTTTAATTTCATGACTGCAATCACCATCTGCAGTGATTTTGGAGCCCCCAAAAATAAAGTCTGACACTGTTTCCACTGTCTCTCCATCTATTTCCCATGGAGTGATGGGACCGGATGCCATGATCTTCGTTTTCTGAATGTTGAGCTTTAAGCCAACTTTTTCACTCTCCTCTTTCACTTTCATCAAGAGGCTTTTTAGTTCCTCTTCACTTTCTGCCATAAGGGTGGTGTCATCTGTATATCTGAGGTTATTGATATTTCTCCCGGCAATCTTGATTCCAGCTTGTGCTTCTTCCAGCCCAGCGTTTCTTATGATGTACTCTGCATAGAAGTTAAATAAGCAGGGTGACAATATATAGCCTTGACGTACTCCTTTTCCTATTTGGAACCAGTCTGTTGTTCCATGTCCAGTTCTAACTGTTGCTTCCTGGTCTGCATACAGATTTCTCAAGAGGCAGTTCAGGTGGTCTGGTATTCCCATCTCTTTCAGAATTGTCCACAGTTTATTGTGATCCACACAGTCAAAGGCTTTGGCATAGTCAATAAAGCAGAAATAGATGTTTTTCTGGAACTCTCTTGCTTTTTCCATGATCCAGCGGATGTTGGCAATTTGATCTCTGGTTCCTCTGCCTTTTCTAAAACCAACTTGAACAGGCAAAGTAGCCTTAATAATTTCCTCTCCATTATAGAATTTTAGGTTTCCCAGGTGGCACCTGTCCTAAAGAATCCGCCTGCCAATGTAGGAGACTCAAGAGATGCAGGTTCAATCCCCGGATCGGGAAGATCCTCTGGAGTAGGAAATGGCACCCACTCCAGTATTCTTGCCTGGAAAATTCCATGGACAGAGGAGCCTGGCGGGCTACAGCCCATGGGGTCACAAAGATTCAGACACGACTGAGTGACTGAGCAGTACATGGAATTTAGTAGAAAAACCCACTTCCGTCTCCTGTGTATTCTCCATCAAGACCCTGATGCCCTTTACCAGCACCCACAGGTGCTTCTCTGGGGACTCAGACTCAGCAAGAGGACTTGCCTTGTCTTTCAACACAAACTCCAGGTCATTCTGCAGCTTCAGGACTAGCTTCTCTCAGCCTGAGAGCTTCTCCACGACTTCAATCATCTCCTTCTGCAATCGACTATTTTCCTATGAGACACAGGTCAGTGGTTGGCCAGGATGGAGAGTGAGAGGCAGGGAGCGAGAGGCAGGGCTCCGGAGCAGGAACCCTGGGGGAGGCTCTCCCGGCCACCTGAGCTCTCGAGAAGGTCATAAGCAGTACGAGCAGAAGGCAGTGACAACCCTTCCCGAGTCGTCTTTGAAAGGACGGATTTAAAGCTGCACTGCAACAGCCCAGGAGTCCACTGGAAGGAAGGCGGTGTCCAGAGACACAGGATATAATCAGAAGGCAGGCCTGGCTTCTCCTCTGGGGAAGGGAGGCAGGGCAGGTGTGGAGGAACCCATGGTGAGGAAAGAAGAAGGAGGTGGGGCCAGGGCCACCTCACTGGAAGCAAAGGCAGGCAGGGATCAGGTCAGGGACGCTCTCCACAGCCAGGAAGAGTGGCCCCGAGCGGGTCACACAGCCAGGGCTGGGGGCGGGTGACGCTTTTGTCTTTGGTCTAGTGCTCTGGTCCTAGGGAGGCAGCCGAGGTAGCAGCCGCTGACCCAGAGCCGAGAACAAGAGCCCCAGGGCCCCCATCCTGAGGACCACACGGCTGCAGAGGAGGCTTGGGTCTCTCCTGAAGAAGCCAGGACGCTTCCGCTTTGGCTGAGAAATGGGCTCTCTCAGTGGCTGCAGAAAACGTTCTCTAGCGTCAAGCCCCCAGGGTCGCAGGGAGGGTTGAGTCCCAGCCCAGGAAGGTGTGGATATGCAGGAGGGACCCCCGGGCAATTGGCCTCCCTCTTTTTGGGTGGGGGGCCCTGAGGAAGCACCCCGCAGCACCCGGACCCCCCTACCTTCAGAGCCAGGGTCAGCTTCTTGCAGAGGCTGGTTTCCTCTGCCTGCAGGCGCCACAGGTCCTCCTCCAGCCTGGCCCTCTGCCGCAGGGCCTGTTCCCAGAACAGCTAGCGTTCCACCTCCACCTCGGACCGCAGGAGGCTCAGCCTCCCCCGGTGGCCCTTTTCCAGGCGTCTGCAAGGCACGCAGCATACGGTGCATCAGGCTCCTGGGGGCGCCATCTGGGCCTCTCCCTCCCCGGGGTCTCCCGTCTGCGCACTTGGCCTCGGCATTGGGGACTCGTTTGTTCCCGCCTGATAGACGGGGGAGCTACGGTGTTGTGGAGCAGCGGAGGCCTCATGAACTGCCCGCCCCTCAGGGCTGGCAGAGGTGACCCCACACAGACAAGGGAGCCAGCGGGTCCGTCGGCCCGTGGGGCGAGCTGGCAGGTGACCTCTGGGTGGGTCTCTGGCACCCCTTGGCCATTCAACCTTCTCCACGTCATCAAAAAATGCATCGGTAAATAAAGGCAGCACCAGGGCCCTTGGTGACTGAAGGCACAGAGAAGTCAGCCTCCACCACAAGCGGTGGAAAACCAGCACACAGTGAACCCAAAGGCAGACAGAGGATGGGGCAGGGCCCTTCCCCTCAGACTCTGCAGTGATCTTTAGCAACAACCATTTCTATCAGCAGGGAAAACAGTGCCAAACCATAGCTTTATCACTAAAGCTAGTGGAGCTGAGCTATTTAAAATCCTAAAAGATGATGCTGTTAAAGTGCTGCACTCAATATGCCAGCAAATCTGGAAAACTCAGCAATGGCCACAGGACTGGAAAAGGTCAATTTTCATTTCAATCCCAAAGGAAGGAAATGCCAAAGAATGTTCAAACTACCACACAGTTGCACTTATTCCACGTTAGCAAGGTAATGCTCAAAATCCTTCAAGCTAGGCTTCAACAGTACATAAACCGAGAATTTCCAGATGTACAAACTGGATTTAGAAAAGGCAGAGGACCCAGAGATCAAATTGCCAACATCCACTGGATCATAGAAAAAGCAAAAGAATTCCAGAAAAACATCTACTTCGGTTTCATTGTCTACATTAAAGTCTTTGACTATGTGGATCACAATAAACTGCGGAAAATTCTCCAAGATGGGAATATCAGACCACCTTACCTGCCTCCTGAGAAACCTGTATGTCAAGAAGCAACAGAACTGGACATGGAACAATGGACTAGTTCAAAATTGGGAAAGGAGTACATCAAGGCTGTATATTGTCACCTTGCTTATGTAACTTAAATAGAGAGTACATCATGCAAAAGGCCAGGAGAAATAGCAACAATCTCAGATATACAGATGATACCACTCTAATGGCAGAAAGCAAAGAGGAACTAAAGAGCCTCTCAATGAGGGTCAAAGAGGAGAGTGAAAACATTGGCTTGAAACTCAACATTCAAAAATCTAAGATCACAGCATCTAGTCCCATCACTTCATGGCAAATAGAAGGACAAAAAGTGGAAGCACTGACAGGTTTTATTTTCCTGTGTTCCAGTCCCAAAGAATGTTCAAACTATCACACAACTGCATTCATTTCACATGCTAGCAAAGTAATGCTCAAAATCATTCAAGCTAGGCTTCAACAGCATGTGAACTGAGAACTTCCAGATGTAGAAGCTGGATTTAGAAAAGGCAGAGGAACCAGAGATCAAATTGCCAACATCCACTGGGTCACAGAAAAAGCTAGAGAATTCCACAAAAAACATCTACTTCTGCTTCAATGACTACACTAAAGCCTCTGACTGTGCAGACCACAACAAACTGTGCAAAGTTCTTCAAGGGATGGGAATATCAGACCACCTTACCTGCCTCCTGTGAAACCTGAATGCAGGTCAAGCAGCAAAAGTGAGAACTAGACAGAGTACAACAGACTGGTTTACAACTGGGAAAGGAGTACGTCAACGCAGTACATTGTCGCCCTTCTTGTTTAACTTATATGCAGAGTACATCATGTGAAATGCCAGGCTGGATGGAGCACAAGCTGGAATCAAGATTGCCGGGAGAAATACCAATAACCTCAGATATGCGGATGACACCACCCTTATGGCAGAAAGTGAAGAAGAACTAAGGAGCCTCTTGATGAAAGTGAAAGAGGACAGTGAAAAAGCTGGCTTAAAACAACATTCAGAAAACTAAAATCATGGCATCCGGTCCCATCACTTCATGGCAAACAGACAGGGCAACAATGGAAACAGTGACAGACCTTATTTTCTTGGGCTCCAAAATCACTGCAGATGGTGACTGCAGCCATGAAATTAAATGATGCTTGATCCTTATAAGAAAAACTATGACCAACCTAGACAGCATATTAACAAACAGAGATATCACTTTGCCGACAAAGGTCCATCTAGTCAAAGCTATGGTTTTTCCAGCAGGAATTCATGGAGTGAGATTTGGACCATAAAGAAAGCTGAGCACCGAAGAATTGATGCTTTTGAACTGTGGTGTTGGAGACGACTCTTGAGAGTCCCTTGGACTGCAAGGAGATCAAACCATAATAAAGGAAATCAGTCCTGAATATTCATTGGAAGGACTGATGCTGAAGCGGAAACTCCAGTACTTTGGCCACCTGATGCAAAGAACTGACTGACTGGAAAAGACCCTGATGCTGGGAAAGACTGAAGGCAGGAGGAGAAGGGGATGACAGAGGACAAGATGGTTGATGGCATCACCGACTCGATGGATGTGAGTTTGAGCAGGCTCCGGGAGATGGTGGAGGACAGGGAATCCTTGTGTCCTGCAGTCCATGGGGTCGCAGAGTCAGACACGACTGAGTGACTGAACAACATCACTAAAACAGTTGCTTAACAAGATCTCAAACCCAGTATATCTAGAGTGAAGCTGAGTGGAAACTCTTATTTCAGCAGAGCCTGGCTGGGTCCGCAATCAATTGACTGTGGTCGAAACCACAAATGATTGGCTTGGCCTCCCTCAGACTCACCGTAGAGCTTTGGGGCACAAGGGCAGCTGTCACTCAGGGAGACAGTTTGATGTGCGTGGTTAACCTAACAGCCTGCAGATCTTGGGGCGAGTTTTACAAACTTGATCATATCACTTCCTTCTTTTTTTTTTTTTTTTCACTTCCTTCTTTAAAGGGAAAAGGTGCAATAACATATGGCAGAGCCTCATGATGGGTGCTCAGAAAGGATATGCAACATTACAACAACAACACCTCTGAAAGCGACCACGTGCACAGGAAGAAGCGAGGGACTCATGGAAAGGGTCAGGAGCGATAACCTCTGTGGATGTGAAATGTTCACTTTTATTTTTCCTTGTGTGTGTATTTTCTAAGTTTTCTACAATGAACATGTATCCCTTACCACTTTTTGCTGTTAGAATAACCTAACACAACTGCAAACGCTATTTCTAAAAATGTACCAATGACACCGTGCTACTCATGGAGCAAAATCCAAACACTCACATGGCCCTCGAGGCCTTGTGTCCCCCAACCAGATTCTTGGATAGAGATAACGAGGCTCCGGTTCTCTGACTCAGAGAGAACTTCACGGAGTCCCTTCGGGGTGGTCGGGAGAATCAGGTCAACCAGTTTGAGACCAACACAAATCCATTCTCAGCTCCCCGACTGATGGCCTGAAGTCAGTCGCCGTCGGCTTGTGGGCACTTGGGGAGGGCAGCGCTGGCCGCAGAGGAAGAGTGTGTGCAGTCAGGCCGCAGAGGAAGAGTCCTCCCCCAGCGGGGAGCCCCATGAGCCCCATGTGTGTCCAGGGGGGACCCGGCACCTCCCCTGTCTGGGATGGAGCCGAACTCAGCCACAGCAAAGAACCACAGGGAGGCAGGTGACACATCGAGAAGAGAGGGAAAGGCTTTCATAAAGGTCAGAAATGCTTTCCTCTCTTCTGTCTGCCACCAGCCGGGCTGACTCTGCGGGAGTCCGCTCAGGCTGCTGCATGGGTGATGCCTGGTCTGCGGGCTCCCTGCTGAGGGCTCAGGTGAGACAGCAGGGCCTCAGCTGGCAGCAGCCTGGGTCCACCATCCGCCCTGGCCCAGGACCCCGGCAGGACCTACCTGACCTCCTCTGCGAGCTGCTCCAGGGCAGAGTGCAGGTCGTCCGTCTCCTTCACAAACTCCAGGTTCCTCTGCTCAGCTTTCTCCTGGTCTTGCCTTGCCTTATCTCGCTCCCTGGCCATCCGCTCCACCTGCTCCCTGCAGAAAGGAGGAAAGGATCACTGGGGACCCTGCTCTGGGCCTTGCGAGCTGGTCTGAAGGAACAAACTCAGCTGGCCTAAGAGTGCTGAGCAGTGGCCAGCGCTGGGCTCTGACCCACCTCCTGTGCATGCATGCCAAGTCGCTGCAGTCATGTCCGACTCTATGCAATCCTATGGACTGTAGCCCTCCAGGCTCCTCTGTCCATGACATTCTCCAGGCAAGAATACTAGACTGGGCTGTCATGCCCTCCTCCAGGGGATCTTCCTAACACAAGGATGGAACTCGCCTCTCTCACGCCTCTTGCATTGGCAAGCGGGTTGCACTAGCATTGGCAAGTGGGTTCTTTACAACTAGCACCACCTGGGAAGCCTGACCCTCCTCCTACCAGGATGGTTTCTGTAGTTATTGAGTCTGTTTTACAGAAGTACATACAGCAAGAAGCCAATTGGCTTGCAGTGGGGTTTCTAGCAGGTTTCCGGACCAAGAGGTTCAAGCCTGGGGTGTGCAGTGTTCACCCCTCCAGACGGCCTTAGAAGAGGTGGGAAATTATCCACGCTCCCTCTTGCCTGCAGCTGGGCCTCAGGCCCCAGGGATCCCCAGCACCTAACCTGGGACTGGACGCATGAAGGGGAGAAGGCTGGCCACCCATTATCCTGCCTGGTCACAGCCTTGCCACCTGTAGCCTGGCACCTAAGTACCAGGGACTTGCCCAGAGCAGAGGAGACTCCTCTCTCTGTCCGGTCACCCCAGGCCCTGCCTGAGGCTCAGTGCACCGGCTATCCTGATGCCTGTTTCTCCCACTGGAGAAGCACCAAGCTTGTCTCCCTTCCTTATCCTCCCAAAGCAGTCTTCCTTTGGGCCCCTCTGCAGAGTTGCCTGACGTCAGAGGTCTCATCTGTCGGTACCTAGGTACCTAACGAGATGCAAAGTCGTGAGGATGGAGATTGGAATTACTGCCAACCTTTTCTGTAGCTTCAGCACATCAATAAAAATACAATAACAATCTCTGTGCCAACAGGCTCAGTAGATGGATGGCCTGAATATCCAGCTCAACTGGAGCCAAACCCAATTAAAAAGGATTGCATTCTGGGCCCAATCTCCATGCCGTGCTTTTTGACCATGCTGGAAGCACCCTTTCTCCTCCCACAGGCTGCCCGTGTCCTGGGCGAGGAGGCCAGCCTGGCCAGCGGCCCCACACACACACCCCCCCTCCCCCCCGCCCCGACAGCGGGGCTCTTACTGGCAGAAGCTCAGCTCCTGGCGGTAGCAGGCCAAAGCTGCCTGCTGGGAGGCCCCGCCCACCATCATGAGCTCCTTCTCCAGGGCCCAGGTCAGCTCCAAAAGGTTCACCTTCTCGTCCACACTGAAGTCAAGGCTCTGAAAACAGAAAGGCCCATCAGGCAGGCAGGGTGAGTGGGTCTTCAGACATTTGCTGGCCCAGACCTCACTGTCCCAGTACCATCCTTTTCTGTCTGCAAAGTCTCCACCTCTTGAGCGGAACCTCTCCCCTGCTCCCATCCCTCTGGGGTACCTCTCCCCAGGTCCCTGTCAACACTGATGTCCCCCTGCCACTGTCAGCATACAGATCCTCCCCTCACTGTCCCTGCCTCAGAGGCAGGCATGACCCAGGCTGGACAGAGTCCCCCTTCTTGGACAAAGGGACAGACACAGAAGGGGGCATACGCAAGCAGAGGACTTGGAGGCTGGAGAAGGGCTTCTCCTCTGTCCAATCAAGTGTTGTATAGACGACGGGGTCCTGGGGAGCCATGCAAGTGTGCTAGACCTGAAGCCAAGACCCAGAGGCCAGGAGAGTCCTGCCAACTCCCAGAGCTGGGACCCCCAAGCCTAAACATCCTCCTTCTTCCCCAGCTGATCACAAAGATGTCCTCCTCTTGCCAAGTTTGAGTTGAGTTCTTGCCATTTCAGACACAAAGAATCCTTAATATATCTCTAAACAGCACAAACAGACTTAGGAACAATGCGGGTTCTGTTGGTGGAAACGATTGATGGAGCGATGAGCCACAGCCAAGCATTTCAGAGAGTCACAGCCATTCCCCCTCGGGAGCGGGGAAGGTAAAGTTAAAAGAACAGAAAAACTGTGCTTTCTGTATTTTACCACAATAAGAAAAAAGGTAGGCTGGGAACGCCCGTGCACCGGCCGGCGGCCTAGTGATAACCCTGGTGCCGTGGCTGCTCTCTCAGTGACTGGGGCTTGTGACTACAAGTTGCAGACACACAGGTGGGGCAGGCACATGGCAGGGCCCATGGGGAAGCCCTTCCTGTAAAGCGGGAGAGGGGACTTGAATCTCCACGCTTCTCCACGGCCCTGACGGCTTCTGGGAGAAAAATGACAGGACGCTAAAGCGTGCGGAGTGACCGGGAAGCTGCCACCACGACATGCTGAGGGCACGCCTCTCAGTAATGAAATCACAGGGGGAGCAGAGGACAAAGAGCTGGGCAGCAGCTTCCAGATTAGAAAAACCGCTCGACACGTGTGGGCAGCGCCTCATGGTGTCCACACCCACGTGCTGCAGTCACTAAGAGGCCCTCTAGTCCTCCAGGACCGAGGATCGGCTCGGAGGCCGACACGCACTGCAGGGTGAGTCTGAGATACTGAAACCTAAGATTTGTTTCAGGCTGTGGGCTTTCTCTGCTGTTTACTTCTTATGTTTCTAAGTTAGGAGGACCTACATATCAATATCAAAAAACAAAGCAAAAACTGATGATGACGGGCCTTCCCTCCATGAGGCCTATGTCTAAGGTTCTCTGTCCAGCCTCCCTCATGGGCAGCATCTCCCCCCAATCCTCCCATCCAGACACCTCTGCTAGGGCAGCCACGTGACAGGCCCACACCTGCAAGACCTCCCTGCCATTGTGAATGCCTTCCTGGGCCCACAAAGAGATGATCTGCTCCAGGAAGGCGAAGCCGCTGCCGTCATCCACACTGCAGAAGAGGCGGGGGCCCGAGCACACAGACACGAGGGACGATGTGGTGGTCTGGCCAACACTGTCCTCCAGGACCTGCACACGGGGACCAGCTCTGTGACGACCGCGGGCCTCCCCGTGCACCTTTCGTGACCTCACCACCTGTGCTTGGCAGGCGCGGCCTCCCCTTGATTCCTGCTGCAGGGAACAGGGTGCTCGGAGGACCTGTGGGAACGGCAGGCTCCATGGAGGCGACCCAAGCCCAGGGCTCAGGGCCGTCTGCCTGAGGCCATGCGGGGGGATGCCCCAGCACCTGCAGGGACCCCTGAGGTAACTTCTCTCTGAACAAGGTGGCTTCCCACCTGTCCTCCCAGAGGAAGAGCCTGGGAAGGCACAAACCAGCGAGGGAAACCCAGCCTATGCAGAGAAACCCAAGATGGGCTTCAGAAGAGGCGGAGTGGCCCGCGCAGAGGGCACGTGTCCTCAGGATTCAGGGCTGGAGACAAGGGCAGAAAAATCCCTCGGCCGGAAAGCTGGTGGGTGAGGCTGAGGTGCAGCAGGAAGCTGTGCTTCCCACCCCAGGGAGGGCCCCTGGGACATGCATTTGCTGTTGGGACCAGAACAAGGAGGAGCAACGGGCCCCTCCTCTCTGAGGTTGGTGTCCCCAGACCACCGGACCCAGGGACTCCCCTGATGGAGCAGGAGAACCTCCGTCTGCTGCGTGAGGCCCCACACCTGCAGCCCGGCCACACCGGTGTCCACATGCACAGGACGTGGCCCCGGGGCCATGTCAGCGCTTCCTGGGCAGGAACGAGGGGCCGAGGCCCCTGGGAGGAGCCCTCCTCCACGGGCTGTGGGCACAACTGCAGTCCCTGCCCTCAGGTGGCCGGGCACTGTCCTCACTACCCCGACTCCTTCCCCATCTCAGTGGCTTAGGGGGCAAAAACCTGATTTTTGGACGCGCCCAGCCCAGCAGAGAACAAGGCCACTGTTCCTGCACCACCTCCCACAAACTACGGGATCAACCACGTTGCCAAAGAGGCAGCAGCAAGACTCCCCAGGACAACCATGCCCTGTGGTGGGAGAAGGAGCCCTGACCACCCCGAGACAGAGATGAACCAAACGCATTGGCCAACATCACAGTGTAAATAAAGTCTGCTTGACTCCAGCTGGCCTCGTGCAGGATGAAAAATGGGAAGGACACAGCTCCAGGAGAGCCTGAAGGGCTATTCTCGGGGAAGGCACGGCCCTGATAGTGACTCTGCCCCCAAGGGAGGAGCGACCGGGTGCTGTTGGTGGAACGCAGTGTACCCCAGGGAATCCACATAAGACCCCTATGAGGTGCATCCACTTTACAGATGAGGAACCTGAGGCTCAGGGAAGGCAAGCAGCTCACCAGTGGCGCATAGCTGGGCAGAAGCAATGTCAGGTCAGGTCAGGTCACTCCAACCACCTCCTGGGCACCCACTCTGGGGACCAGGCAGAGAGCTCAGGCCTTCAGGAGAGTGATGGCAGTCACCCTGGGCTGCAAGAGTTAATCGCCCCACCTTACCTGGTAACGAGATCAGGACACACTGGGTTTGACAAGCGGGGCCAGTTCCAGCGGTCGAGGGGACCCATGATTGAACAGGCCAAGCTGGAGCTCCTCCAGACTCACTCTACTATCCCCATCTTGGTCCAGCTTGTTGAACAGGTCTTCAAGCTCATAAAGAAAAGCGCCTCAGGCATCTGCTCAGAGGCTCCTCCCGAGTAGCCTTGACCACCCCGCCCAGGCCTGGCCCCCACCCCACCAAGCAGGAGGCTTGCTATCCCAGCACTGGCTTCCTGGCTGGGGCTTGTGAAATCCACATGCCTGGTCAGTTTCCACCCAGCTGGGCATCCCGCATCTCCCAAACACCCACCCGAGTCTGCTGTGAGGGAGTCTGCTGGACAGTGGGACATGTACGTGTGGGACACGTGTGTACGGAATCCCAGCGGTTCAGGGTCAGCAAGGTGGGGCCCATCCCATCACACTACCCCCCTCCTCCCTGGGTCCCGAAGAAGGGAAGGGCTGAACACAGCTGCCGGGGTCACAAGCCAGATGCTATGGGTACCACCTTTGGGCTGGGCGGTAGGCCTAGGGAGACCAGAGATGGGAGAGAGCTCCAGGCAGAGGAGCATCCTGCGTGAAGGTGGCCCGAGACGGACCCTCAGCACAAGCCCTGGGAGTCAGCACAGGATTTTAGGCCAGACAGTGACGACTGAATCTGTGTCTGAGGGTGAAGGGGTTTTCCAGGCCTGGCACCAACCACAAAGACCCAGCCCCCTGAGGCAGTACGTCCCATCCCCTCTCACCTCCTTCACCAGGCCCTGGAGCCCGATGCTCTGGCAGACCAGCCAGCTCCTCCTCTGTGAGGTGGCTGCTGCTGCCCACACCCAGCTCTTCCCAGAGGCCCCAGACCCGGCTCTCGGGGGTGTCGAAGGAGTGGCTGCGGGGCTTCTGGGGGCTCCCAAAGACCTCAGAACCCCAGGTTGGCAGCTGGCCTGAAGCAGGGCAAACACACCAAGGCGGTATTTTACCCTGAAATCAGATGGACTGACAGACGGGCAGAGGGACACATGTGAGAGTCAAGCTTCCGATGGTGGCTACACGGGGCTCACTGGGCAATTCTTCCAACTTAATTCTATGCAAAATTTCACAATAAAAGGGGGACTCTGCTGCACGTGGGGAAGGCATTTTCTGAAGGGAGCCTACAGAAGCTATAGCACTAGGAGCATACCTGCAAGCTTTGCACTTGGAATAAAAAGGCCAGGTTTAAAAAATTAACGTCTAGAAGGTCTTCAAACCTGCCCCAAGCAAACAGCACAGTCCAACAAAGGCCAATGACCCTGTCTCTTGGGCAGCCTCTTGCCCTGGCTTCATCTACCGCTGTTTGTTCTTGCCCATGGTTTTTTTGTTTTTTGGTTTTTTTTTGGTAATATTTATTTGGCTGCTCTGGGTCTTGGTTGCGGCACGTGAGATCTTTTTAGTTGTGGCATGCAAAGTCTTAGTTACAGCATGGAGGCTCTAGTTCTCAGACAAGGGATGGAACCTGGGGCTCCTGCAATGGGAGTGCAGAGTCCTAGACAATAAATCACCACTGAGGTCCCTGGCCCAAGAATTTGAAGGCAAATCCCGGCTGCCGTGTTCTCACCCATGAGTGTTTCGTGTGCACTCCTGACCCCTGTGCGACGATGGCCCTACCACCCAACAACGATGGCGCAGTTCTCTCCCAAGTCTCCCGACGGCTGACTTCTTCAACTCAGCATCAACGCAGAATCCTCCCTGTGTGTGTGGCTACTCCCCCAGAGTCACTGGGGCACCTCCCACCGCCCCCTCACTGCCCCGGCCTCCTGCCCTCCATCCTTAACATCTCCTGTAAACCAGAACTTAGCACCAAAGGCTAGTTTGGATGCAGGGTGAGTGTTATCTTTGTTCTTTTTTTTCCCCAGCAAAAAACGCCCCAAGGAGGGCTGTTTTCCCTACCACCTCACATCAGGAGCCACAGGGGTCTTTGAGATGCATACTCAGTCAGCAGCAAGTCCGGGTGAGAGCCGGCCAGGTTTCATAGCCTTTCTGTTAGCCAGGTGGCTTACTGAAATTTCTGAAGCTTTGCCAGAGAAACACCCTTTGGGAGAGGACAGACCTTGGGGTGTCCACAAAGAGCTCTCTTTAGATAAGCAAGGCTTCAAAGCAGAGCTCCTTCCATGCCCAGACTGCACCACCCTGCCCGACACAGCACCAGGGTCACCTGCACCTGACCAGACCCCGGCTCCCGGTCAGTGGGCTGGAGCTCTCCAGAGAGGAGCCATCTTGGCCTTTACTGTGATAACCCAACTAATAATCAGAAAGTCCTTTCCTGAGGAAAGCTAGGCCTCCATGATCAGGAATGATGCTATATATCGGGTTGAGGAAAACACAAAGAAAGGGCCACTTCCAAGACCCCTTCTAGCTTAAAACATCTGAAAGTTCTATGGAAAAATGGAAAAACAGGGACTTCTCTGATGGTCCCGTGGTTAAGAATCCACCTTGCAATGCAGGGGACTCGGTCTCGATCCTTGGTCAGGGAACTCAGATCCCACGTGCCATGGAGCAACTAAGCCTGTGTCCTCAACTAGACAGAAGCCTGTGCACCGGAATGAAAGATCCCAAATGACGTATGAAGATCCTGCATGCTGCCACTGAGACCTAACACAGCCAAATAAATAAATTTTAAATTAAAAAATAATAAATAAAGGCAGGAACCAAAAAAGGGGGAAAGCAATTCTGACACCTGGGTGTGTTCTCAGGACTTACCTTCTCTGCCAGTCCTGACATTAGTGTTTGTGCAGGAGTGTCAGTTCTAACCTGGATGGAAAGAAGCACCCCAACCTGTCTCTGGGCAGAGAGCCCAAAATCACTCAGTGAATAACCTCCCCGGAGCCCTTCCTCTCGTCCCCTAGATTTACTCTGAGTCCAGGGGATGGAGGAAGTGATTTTCGGACACAAAGAGGTCCATCTGCTTCATTCAGTAGCAGACACTTGGTTCACTCGCCTGACATCCCCACGCTCAGCACTGAGCCAGCAACAGCCTTAGCCCCTGAGGACCACAGTCTGGACGGTGCTCAGCACCAGCGCAAACCTCTCACTCGGGAGAAGCTCCAATCAGTTCTGGTCTCCCACTGGAGCCATGGTCCTGCACATTCTGCCCCGTGACACACGCTGGTGAGAGGCATCCTTAAGGAACCCGCACACCCACATGCTGATGCACCCAGCTTTGCTAAGCACACCTGTGACTGCCTTCCGAGTGCTCCACCAGGTCCCCAGCACCAGAGCCACGTCTCGCCCTCCACAGGGGCACAGTCAGGACCTGTGGTAGGTGGGGAGGCTGCTGGCCCAGGCCTGGCACCTTAGGAAGGAGTCCCCTGGCCCATGCCTGCCGGTCGGGAAAATCACTGTGACCCTAACCAACTGGCTGCTCTCTTAGCCAGCGGCTTCTGCCCAAGGGTCTGACCTCAGGAATCTCAGAGCTGGGACCCCTCCCAGGAGAAAGGCACCCCAGAGAGACCACCCACACTGGGCACCTCCCAGGAAATTCTCTTTTGCTGGCAGCCTGCTGCCTGACAGCCCAGCACTGACCAAACGGGGCATTCACCACAAAGCCAGGCTTTACCTTGGGCTTTAACAATTCATTCTGAGGCTCCTATCAGACTTGAGACTCTGTGGAAAAAACAGAAAGAGAAAGACGTCAGCCATGATTAACCCGCACGGGTGGATCTGCCCCATGGATAGACTTTCTGACATGGAGGCCTGAAGGCTCCCGCAGTGGACAGCTCAAGGAGTCTCACTGGGGGCCCCGGAGGCATCCATCACGAGCCTGCCAAGTCGTACAGGGTGAGCCTTGGTCTGAGTGCTAGATGGGAGTAACCGTAGCTATGGCACAGCTGCCCTTTCTACCCTGAGCCAATTAACCTTTCCCTCCACCTGCAGGGCCAGGGGAGGGTGGGGATGCTCCGAGGCCCCTGTTTCTGAAGCAGGATGCTCTGTGGCCAGAGCTGCCCTGCAGACAGTGAGACCCAGAGACACCTTAAAACCAAATGTAGGTCCCCAAATAGCCCCTCTTCCAGTGATGAGATGCCATCTCCCATCTTCCTGTGTCATGTCATGTGAGCAGTGATGGGGGTGGGGGGGAGGTGCCAAGGCAGGCTCCACCAACCTCCACGTGGAGCGGCGGAGCTGGCTCCTCACACTGGGTCTGGCCGGCTGCTCCAGTAAACCTGGGGCTCCACCTGCAGCGCCACAGGGCTCAGGCTGGCTCCGACGTACCACTTAGAGCCGCTCATGTACTTTGGGGGCACAGCCCGGGAGGCAACTGGAAAGCAAATGGGAGGTGTGTGGGGCTCTTTAAAACAGACTCTGGGCCCACTTGTGCTTACAAAGATGCAGATTCAGAGGTGTGAGGTGGCTCTCGGGGACACAGAGACTGGGGAGTCGGGGTGCGGCCTGGGCTGTAACCAGGAGAGAACACAGGTTTGAAGGGAAGCACCCAGAAGGGGCCAGTGGGAGAGAAAGGCCTAGGGTCCCAGGAAGAAAGGCCAGGTCAGGAAAACAGATCGTTTCACACGGGTGGGTCATGCTCCCAGGGACCAAGTACCACCTCCTTTCTCTCCCCCTCACCTGAAACTGGCCCACAGCCCCTAACCATGGGAGCATCAGAGGAGGAGTCTGGGTCCAGCCGGGCCTCCAGAGGAAACAGTGATGCCGGCGACCCACAGAGACTGAGAACAAGGCAGGAGTCTGGGGCGGAAGATGCTGAGTCCCATGTGACAGAGGACATCTAGGGCAAGCTGACCATGTTCCTGGGCCCTGTGAGGTTATCATGGGCAAGGTCTGGCCCTGTAAACTCTCCCTATGTGGGAACTCCTGGGGCTGCTGGAGAGGAGGGGGCATTCCCCCTGACAGGGAGGAACCTGAGGCTTGAACACCCCATGCAGGGGGCAGGAGCCTGCATGCAGGCTCCGCACCTGCTCTGCTTTCCATCTACACACAGGCTGTGGCTGGTTGCTGAGCGGGGAGCAGCGGGAAGAGAAAGGCCATGTCAGGTGGGAGTGGGCGGCAGGACACACTTGGGAAACCAGGTGCGCCTGAGAGCACGCGGACCCCCACCTGGGGCCATGCACTCCCCACTCACCAGAGGTCGTGATCCAGCACCGCACCGGCGCCCTTGGCCTGACGGCTTCTGCCTCTCCCCTCCTGAGATCCCCCGGTTTGTGTCCGGAGGCCCACCTGCCCTTGATGTGGTCCCCCCTTTCTTCATTGTTTCGGCTGCTCAGCACTTTCCTCAGAGCAACGAGACGCCCAGAAATCACACACATTAGGACCGGTTCATAAATGTTCTCCGAAAGTGTCACCTCCTCCCTCCACCAGGGGGAAATGCGTCTCCAGGAACGTGTCCACGCGGCAAATCAGGCCAGGAGGGGGCAGCGTCCCACCACCCACAGAGCACAGAGCTGTGGCCTCAGTGGGAAGCTCTGGGGCTCACGGCCAGTCCCCACCCGCTGCCCAGACAGCCTGCAGACCACAAGGTCAGCCACGCCCTGTGCCTCCTGTGTGTGCCTATTTATTCCTAAGAGCAGAATGCCAAAATCTGCAAGTTAAAAATACATTGGATTAGGATATCCCTGGTGGTCCAGTGGTTAGGACTCTGCACTGCCAATGCTGGGGACAAAGGTTCAATCCCCAGTCAGGGAACTGATATCTTACCATGCTGAGTGGCATGGCCAAAAGATTAAACAAGCAAAAAAATAAAAACCAAGAAAAATATTTTGATTATTTGTTCTGTGATGGCCTTCACTGAAACAAAAGAACTACAGAGAAGCAGAATGTTCTTTCAAAACCCCAGGCATTTGGCCCCAGGGTGCCACACACACTCCTGGAGCATCGAAGCTCGTTTTCAATCATGTGGCGTGAGTTGGTGGGAAGGACCAGCAGGCAGAATAGAAAGTCGGAGAGAGGGATGCTGTGGGCTGGCCGGGGAAGCAGGGATGACGCCCATGGGGGAGACCGGGAGGGTGGCCCTCCTGGGAAGCACACAGCCCGGAGGGCGGGGGCAGGGCTCGCTGGGCTTTCACAGCAGGGGCCGCCTGTGTGCACCGGCCCTGGCCGAGCCACCTCAGGCAGGCCTGCGACTGGCCCACCAACTGACTGGGTAACTGAGGAAAGCTCTGAAAATTGAAAGAAGAGAAAACACAACACAAAACTGGGCTTGGTACAGAAAAGCACCAGTCACCAAGAGGACACAAGTTGTAGACGCACAGGAGTTCCAGCACAGAAAAGGGAGCAATGACGAGAGCATGGCCTTTCTCAGGCACCTTCATGCCCAGGGTCACGCGATCACACCCCAAGTCAGGAAACGCGAGTGGCCTTCTTCCCACCTCATGGAAGAGAAACGGGATACAAAACCACCAACGACCAGACCCTTCAGGTCCCAGGGCAGCCGCTGACAAGCTGGCTCCTCCCCGAGTCAGACTCCACTCCCTTGTCAGACTCCTCCCCCCGACCAGACTCCACCCCTTACCAGACTCCTTCCCCATCAGACACCACCCCCTTATCAGACCCCTCCCCCGCCCCCACCAGACTCCACCCCTTACCAGACTCCTTCCCCATCAGGCTCCTCCCCCTTATCAGACTCCTCCCCCGCCCCCAACGAGACTCCACCCCTTACCAGACTCCTTCCCCATCAGGCTCCTCTCCCCCAGGTCAGGGCTCCCACATGGCTCTAGCAGGAGGCGGTGGGACACCAACCAATTTCAGCCCCAGGGGAGGCCGCAAGTGCTTCCCCAAGGGCCTAGCTCCAGACTAGAAAACCTCCCCTGAGTAATGGGTACGATCAGCCACAGGATTCCGGGGATTGGGGGTGAGTTGGGGGGGCTCACTGGAATCTCCATGAAAGTACATGACCCCCAAACCTCCCAATGGCACCCACTGCCCCAGTCATGCACCTGCTCCCGACCCGGGGTGTGGGAGCAGACCAGGGGCCTGTGCGGGGCAGACGCCTCAAACCCCTGCCCCGTGAGGGAGGGAGGGACCTGCTGGCCACTGCACTCGCCCTCCCAGCACTCCTCAGATGCATTCCCGACCGGCCATCCGGCCAGAGCACGGCAGGCGCGGCCAGCCAAGGGGTTGGCCCATCTACGGAGCACGTCCGCCATCACCTTCCCACTGGACCCACAGTCCATACCTCCAAGCGGGCCTCCCTCCAGAATTCTCCCTCCACCTCCTGACCAGTTTCAAAGCCCCTCTTCACTTCTTCTGAACTATTACCTTTGTTCGATGCTGTTCTCATCAAGACAGTGGTAACTGCTGGGGCCAGAGGGACCACGGGGGTACCTGAGGAGGGATGCAGGATGCTGGGGGCCCAGGTATGCTCGGAACGGATGTTCACTGAGCTGCACACTTCCCAACTCTCTTCTCTACCTGTGCTTCACCTGAAGTCACACAGAAAGAAATCAACGCAAGAGATACTTGGAGGTCAAAATGTCACCGGTATGTGCTAGAAAAGCAGGCCTGGGGCTGTAGGTCCAAGCATGCTTCCCACACCTGGCACAGAACTTGAATGAGCACATTTCTTTTGCTGCCTCTGAGCACATAACTCAGCTGTTGGCTGTGGAACCTCTCTGCCTGGGTTACACATGTATCAGACTTGAAGGTAGACTACTTATATGTGTGTTTATTTTCTGGCTCCCCAACCAGCACGTGGTCTCATGGCTGACACATTGTAAATACTCAACAGATGTCTATCAGATGTGTTGGTCTCTATATCCTTTCAAAAATGAGCAGAATTCACCTTCTCAAGGAGACATTCTTTCACCTTTCTTCTTTTTTAAAAAAGTTCTATTGACTTATTTTTGGCTGTGCTGGGTCTTCGTTACAGCAGGCAGGTTTTCTCCATGTGTGGTGAGTGGGGCTACCCTTCCTGGTGGTGTATGGACTTACCATTCTAGTAGCCCTCACTGGAAGGTGGGCGTGAATTTGCTGCTAATATGACGTCTGAAGCCTCCTCTCTCTTTTTTAGGAGGATGCATCAGTTTCATCAGGTGGATCTATTAATTTATTGTTGTTAAGTCACAGCTCATGTCCAACTTTTTGCGACCCCATGGGCTGCAACACACCAGGCTTCCCTTGTCCCTCACCATCTCCCAGAGTTTCCCCAAGTTCATGTCATGTCAGTGATGCCATCCAACCATCTCATTCTCTGTTGTCCCCTTCTCCTCCCTACCCTTAATCTTTCCCAGCATCAGAGTCTTTTCCAATGAGTTGGCTCTTCCCATCAGTGGCCAGAGTATTGGAGCTTCAGCTTCAGCATCAGTCCTTCCAATGAATATTCCAGGTTGATTTCCTTTAGGATTGATTGGTTTGATCTCCTTTTGATTCAAAAATCTTCTCCAGCACCACAATTCAAAAGCATCAATTCTCTGGCACTCAGCCTTCTTTATGATTCAACTCTCACATCCATACATGACTGCTGGAAAAACCACTGCTTTGACTATATGGACCTTAACTAATCTCATATTGAAAGGGCTGTGTCCAGACTTTTGCCATGTGGATCAATACTAGAAAGAATATTCTTGCATAGCTTTCATCTCACAGAGATATTGTATTGCTTTCATTTTACACTCCTAGCTTCTAGATGTTGCCTAGCACATAAGAAGTGCTCAAAAATACTTGTTGAGGGACTTCCCTGGTAGTCCAGTGGCAAGACTCCAAGCTCCCAATGCAGGGGACCCAGCTCCACTGCTGGTCAGGGAACTAGATCTCACATGCCACAGCTAAGAGTTTGAATGCCCCAACTAAAGATCCCACATGTCGCAGGGAAGACTGGTGCAGCTAAATAAATAAATATTAAAAAAAAAAAAAAAAACAAACCTTGTTGACTACATGGGAGCAGAATGAAGTGGCCATTTTGTTTGATCCAATCTCAGATTTCTCTTGTGTCTTTGATAATACTTATCAGCTTTCTTCTGAGCCATCAAACAGGAGGGGATTTGGGAATTCTCTGGTGGTTCAGTGGTTAGGACTCTGCACTCTCACAGCTGAGAGCCCTGGTTCAATCCCTGTTTGGGGAACTAAGATCCCACAAGCTGTGTAGCATTACCAAAAAAAAACAAAAAACAGGAGGGAATCTGATGGCTGAGTGTGCTGCTGTTTTATCTGGTACCATTTGACTGTGTTTCTGTGTCCTCTCCCATCACAGCTCACAAAAGGAGGAAGGGCCAGGATAAAAAACATCAAGGGAACCAGATAACCTGTTTACGCTGTTTTAACCAGTGTTGATTTTCACAAATGTGCCTTTTGCTCACTTAACCCTCGAATACAATTCTAGGTGATATCAAGAGGGGCTAGGCCATGAGAGATCAAAATCACATCCCTTTTTTTTTTTCTGGCCACACCGCAAATGGCATGTGTCATCTTAGTTCACCAGACAGGGGGGGATCAAGTTCCCCCTGCAGTGGAAGCACGGAGTCTTAACCACTGGACCACGAGGGAAGTCCCCACACCTGAGTCTTAAGTCCACGTACAGCAGTAGAGGGGAAAGTGACCAAGCAGGGTGAGGTGGGTGTGTGAGGCAGAGTCCTGCTTGCTGCAGGAGCAGCTCTGCTGACAGCACCGGCCACATGGGCTCTGGGGAAAGTAACAGGAGTCAGATTCACCTAGAAGCTCCCCCTGGGCCAGCAAGGAGGCGTTGCAGGTTGTTCTTCATTTGTTTCTGCCCAAGAACCAACTCAAGCATCTTTCCAGGCTAGAATTTTTTTTTCTCATTCAAAATGAGACCAGTTTTATTGAGTTCTGTGGGGGAAAAAAATACTCTTCCTTCAAAGGTAAGATGACCAACACAACTACAGGCACTGCTTTTTTGTTTCTGTTTTTTTGGGTTTTTTTGTTTGTTTGTTTGTTTTTGCAGTCTGTGGGATCTCAATTTCCAAACCAGGAATTGAACCCGGGCCCCTGGCAGTGAAAGCCCAGATTCCTAATTACTGGACCACTAGGAACTTCCCAGGCACTGTTTTTAAAATGAACATGCGGTGTTCTCCCTGGTGGTCTAGTGGTTAAGAATCTGCCTGCCAACGGAATGGACATGGGGTTTGATCCCTGGTCTGAGTAGAGCCCTCATGCTGCAGAGCAACTAAGCCCAAGCACCACAACTACTGAGCCTGCACTCTCGAGCCAGGGCTCTGCAACAGGAGAAGCCACTGCGATGAGGAACGAAGAACAGCCCCCCCTCGCTGCAACTGGAGAAAGCCTACATGCAGCAATAACCGACCGAGGGCGGCCAAACAAAAAAAAAATTCATTTATTACAAGTATAAAATGAACATGATACATCTGGACACCTTTAAGAAACAGGAACACTAAGAAGCTTCTCAATGTGCCCGTCAGGAAAGCAACGCGTGGTCCAGGCTTCAGATGACCTTTCTCAGTTCAGTTCAGGTCAGTCGCTCAGTCATGTCTAACTCTTTGCGACCCCATGAATCGCAGCACGCCAGGCCTCCCTATCCATCACCAACTCCCAGAGTTCACTCAGACTCCCGTCCATCGAGTCAGTGATGCCATCCAGCCATCTCATCCTCTGTCGTCCTCTTCTCCTCCTGCCCCCAATCCCTCCTAGCATCAGAGTCTTTTCCAATGAGTCAACTCTTCACATGAGGTGGCCAAAGTACTGGAGTTTCAGCTTTAGCATCATTCCTTCCAAAGAAACCCCAGGGTTGATCTTCAGAATGGACTGGTTGGATCTCCTTGCAGACCTTTCTAGGGGACCTTGAACTTCCTAGAGAAAAGAACTCCACGCACTTTCTTCCTATCTGGGACAGATACATTCAGAGGGCACCTCTGAAGGCAGGGAGCCTTCGTTCTTGCAACAGCAACGCACGATGTTTTGTCCAGCTGCTGGACAAATTTCACGCTGGGCAATTTTATGAAACAATCTGCCTTCGAGGTACTTCGAACCTGCCTCTGAATGACCCAGCACGTGAGCTGCACACAGATCACTGTGTTCTGTGAACCATCCATACCAACCTTCCACTCCCCAGACAAATCAGCCGTTAAACATCTTTCTGGAAAAACGGAACAAAAACAAATCTCTGGAAGTTACTACACTTAAAAAAGGGCAATTTTAAGAAACCTCTTTCTACAACAAAAGAGTTCCATAAAAGGAAAAATAGCATCCCATTTCTTCCTAGCTTTCCTTTGATGAGTATCTCTAGTCAACTGGTGTTTCTCAGACACCACAGCTGTCATCACAGGCCCTCCATGCTTTTCTCTGCGAGAATGAAGTCCAGTACCCACCCTGGCGAACTGGTTGTTTCCGAGAAGTGTGTGCAGAAGGACAGGTAGCCGTTTTTCCGGATGGAGCTTCAGGAAGAGCTGGGTGAGCTCCTCCCGGTCCAGGAAGCCTGTCCCCGTGCTGTCACAGCTACTGTAGATGTCCCTAAGTTGCAAAACGTAGTGGTTCTCTTCCTCTTTGTCCACCCCATCGTAGGCCGTGTGCAGGACAGGAAGACGCCATGCTATCGAACTGACCCTCACCTCCCTCCACTGTCCCAGGGGCACCAGGCAGTGTGGTCCAGGGCAGGGTAGGAGCCGGGGTGTGGGCACCAGGGTCCACTCAGGGTGCGTGAGGCTGGAGGAGGTCAGTGAGGCTAGAAACTTGTTCGCAGGGAATCCGTCCTCTACTGGCTTGAAAAACCAGAATTACTTTGTTCTGTTTAAAAAAAAAAAAAAGTACCTAATACAGAATAATCAGAAAGAAAAGAGGTAAGTATAAAGACCAAAATCATCCAAAATTTCATCACCTAAAAAAATATCATTATTACTATTTTGGCGAATATTCACTCTATGTTTTTCTCTATGCACTTACAAACAGGACCTGCTGAGCGCCTGGCACTCCTGCCCTAGGATTCCAGTCGGGCAGAACTCTGGTGTGGGGCTGGAGGTCAGAGGGCACCAAAGGCCCTCTCAAGAGCAGTGACGAGCCAGCCCCATCCTGAGGGGGCTTGCTGGACCGTAGCCCCCTCCCAATTCCACTCAAGGGCTGATTCAGGGGCGAGGGTCACCGGTCATGCCAGCTTTGCACATCACAGTTGAGTCCTGGCCATTCAGAAACTTCTTTTCCTCTCCTTTCCCTCATCTCTAGGAAACTGAGACCCTGACCCAACAGAGCAGGTGCTTTGTCTTCGGCCATCCAGGCATATGCCATCGGTGTGATTCAGACCAGCATTCTACAGGTCTTGCATAAAAGACCTTTCAGGCGCCCTTTGCTAGAACACTTCTAACCTCCATCCAAGATAAGGGCCAGACCGGCTGGCGTCCTGGCCCTGCTCCCCAGCCGCCGCGGAGGGGACCCATGAAGGGGGACACCCCCTCATCCCTTCATGCCCCCGAGGTGTGCTGCGGCCCTCAAGGGACCGAGCGTGGGTGATCGACTGTCCTCGCTGTGGGCCGGAAGGGTCAGCTGGGTCCCTGGTGATCGCCTCCCCGCTTCCTCGCTTTGTGGGTTGCCGCTGCCCTGGCTCCTTATTCTGGCTTTAGGCTTCCCAGGTGACGCTAGTGGTAAAGAACCTGCCTGCCAATGCAGGAGATACAATTATGAGATGTGTGTTGGATCCCTGGGTTGGGAAGGTCCCCTGGAGAAGGAAATGGCTGCCCACTCCAGCATTCCTGCCTGGAGAATCCTCATGGACAGAGGAGCCTGGCATGCTACATACAGTCCAAGGGGTCGCAAAGAGTCAGACACAACTGAAGTGACTTAAGCACAGCACAACACTGCTTTCAAACCACTGGGGAAAATATTAGCAGAAAGGAGTCGCTGCTTCTCGTCACGGGAGCCCTCCTTCTGCCCCAGGATGGGAGTCTTTTTTCAGCCAAGATTCAACATGGCAAACCTCAGCACTGAGATGGGCCAGGAAGGTTTGAAAAAACTGAAAGGGTGCCTCCACCCGGTATATATGCCAGGGCTCAGTTCTGTACCACAACCATGCTGATGTCCCTGGCCTCCCCAGGACTCAAGAGTCCTAGAAAAGGGCTGGACAAGTCACTGGACATTCTAAACACCTCAGAACTATGACATCTTTTCTACTGTGCTCATCACACCATGAATGACAGCAGAATCACCATCCTGCACATGGGTCCCCAGATTCCCAGCTGCTCAAATCCTATTTCCAGAAATGTTTCCTCTCCCTCCCTCCTGACGGGGAAAAGCAATCAACCCAAACACAGAACAAGAACGTGAGAAGAAGAAGGGCTTTACCCTGTCCCTCCCAGCAGGGAGCCAGGAGTATATTACTCCAACCCTGTTTAGACTCCCCAGCCTGTGTATGGGGTCAAAGAACGCTGTCCCCTAGAATCCCCACACAGGACCCTGGAAGGGAGATAGAGGGGACCCTCAGGCGGGGTCTGGTGTCCTGCACTGCCCACGCTTGGCACCCAGGCCTACTCACCTGTGAAGTGCAGGCCTCGCAGCCAAGTGGTCCTTATAAATAATAGAACATCCAAGGCCCTCTTCAGTTTCTCTCTTCACCCAAGCTAAATTATTTAATCCTTTCTGGATTCTACAAATACATAAAGGTCTGCGCATGGAAACCACCAGAAAGCCCAGCCATATTCAATGTTCCAGATAGAGGAGCCCTTGGCTTATCCCGGTTTGATTATTTTAAAGTTGGGAGCTGTAGATTCTCAGCAATTTGAATGCCATAAAACTTTATTTAAAATTGGAGCATACACTTTGCTACCAGGTGAGGCAAAAACTCTGTTTTCATCCTGGGGAGAAAAACCTGCCCTCAAACAAACTGAATACCAGTTAAGAAACAATGGTTGACCAGCACTCTGCAGGACCTCGCAGCCCTCTGGAGGCCACAAGGGAAGGTATAGGTTTGCATTTAACTGGAGCACAGCGATGAAGGAATTTAATCCGTGGCTCTGGAAACCTGCTGGGTATCAAGACAGGGAGGACTATGGCCTCTCACAAGCAGCTGGGTGTGCTGTGTGGAACCAGAGCATTGCAACCCAGAACAACTCCAAACAGGTCCTCCAAAAACCCTTGTAAAAGCATGCTGACCCAGAACAAGCAGCACCAAGGTCGCATTCTAGATGGCATGTTCTGTATCTGGAGAGATGTTACAACTCTGATTAAATATTGAAGCCCAGCCTTGGGTTCCAGAAGAGCAGGTCTGGGCACCATGTCAAATAGCCTTGGGATTGGTAATCAAACTTCACACTTCAGCACTTCTGAGCTTTAACGATTAATCTCTGCATTAGCTGTTTTCATAGCTTTTTTTCTTATTTTTCAAAACTTATACTATTCACTTACTTTGCCAAGGTCAGCCCTATCTCAGTGATAAAGCTTGAGAGGCCATCACTTTCATCAAAGGGATTTTCCAATCCCAACAATATAAAAATAAGCTGACCCATCATTTAATTGTCAATTAATAATATAGTATTTGCTCTTCCTACAAAGTAGGTATTTAGACTGGGCAAAAACTACACACTTCCTGAAGTTTTTTTTCTTTCTTTTTTTTTTTTTTTTAATTTATTTGGCTGCACCAGGTATTAGCTGTGGCACATGGGAATTTTTAGTTGCAGCATTTGGGATCTGGTTCCCTGACCAGGGATCGAACTCAGGCACCCTGGAACTGGGAGCAGAGAGTCTTGGCCACTGGACCATCAGGGAAGTCTCCCTAAAGATTTTTATAATCACATGTACTTATATTCGTGCTGTAGACCCAGTGGTTACAAAACATCTATATAATCGGTTGTATACATGAGGTTATCTACATAAGGTTCTACATATAAAAATGAGCTTCTCTATGTGAATCACTACATGTATGCAAATACAGAAAACCTTACTCTCAGTATCAATATCAGCTTCTACCTTAAATTCAACTCGAAAATTCTACCATAAAGAAAGCAAGTTTCTCTTCTTTACTAAAAGTAGCCAGTAACAGTGTAGAAGAAATGACAGAACTGGAATACTACAATTTTGAATCCCTAGTGTCATAGCTGATAGGGTACAGAGCATCAATGTATGAGTAAAAACAGTTGGGGTGGGGGGGACTTCCCTGGTGGTCCAGGGGTTAAGACTCCTAATGCAGGGGGCACATGTCACATTGCAAGGCCAAAAATAATTTTTTAATGAGAAACAGTGGGGAACGGTGACGTCATGCAAAGTGGCACGGGAGGAAACTCCACCAGAGCAAAATTGAGCCATAAAGAGGGACTGGAAGGAACTATTTGAAACTCTAGAACCAGATCAGACACAGCAAGGTGGTGAAAACAGGCTGCTGATCTTTGTAAGAGAGCAGTGAGCAGGAGCTAGTCACTACCCTCGACGCTGTGGGGACCGGAGCTGTGAGGACAGCGGCCCAAAGTCCTCTGGCTGGAGCCAGAGCGGGCAATCTGGACCATGTCACCCAAGCCCTGGGATTGTGTGTTTTGTTGGTGACTGAGGACCTGGAGCAGATTCTGGCCTTGGGGTCAGCTTCCTTGGGCTGCAGTAGCTTCCCTCAGAGTATCTCTGTTATTGCTGTTTAGTCACTCAGTCATGTCCGACTCTTTGTGACCCCATGGACTGTAGTCTGCCAGGCTCTTCTGCATGTGGGACTTCACTGGCAAGAATACTAGAGTGGGTTGCCATTTCCCTCTCCAGGGGATCTTCCTGACCCAGGGAGCCTGCGTCTCCTGCGTTGGCAGGCGGGTTCTTTATCACTGAGTCACAAGGGAAGCCCTCAGAGCATCTAGGAGACGGCTAAGACGAACAGGAAGACTGCGGGACAGGCCTTTGTCAGGTCGCTGACTGGCTGCAGACATCGCAGAATGGAAACGTCAGTCACCACCCACAAACAAGGAACACACTTTGCAAAAATAGCTTAGAAAAGTCACAAAGACAACTGTAGTCCTCAACTAATAAAAATATTCATGTCTGAGGTGTGGGAGAATCAGAATGTCCAGCCAGATTTCAACAAAAACTTAGAGAGCATACAAAGACACACACATACTGGAGTCTTTTTTACAGTAGAATTTCTTTTTTATTTAAGGCAGTGTGGTCCATTTAATTTAATTTATTTTTGTCTGCACTTCACGGCTTGTGAGATCTTAGGTCCCTGACCAGGGCTAGAACCTGATCCCACTGCAATGGAAGCACAGAGTCCTAACTGCTAGACTGTCAGGGAATTCCCTATACCAGAATTTCTAAATTTAACTCTCTGCACTTCTACCCAAATATTAAACAGCAGTTGCATGGAATAAGCAATGATAAATTTTCCTTCTGAAGGAACCACAGTGAGTGCAATGGAAGGGCATTTGCTAAAACAGACTTCTGATTCTAAAGACCCCAAATACCTTTTACACAGTTTAATCATTGCTGCCCAATCTCCCTCAACATGGTGACTTTTTTCAAGGTTTAAAAAAAAATTATTTATTTTAATTGGAGGATTTACAATAGTGTGGTGGTTTTTGCCATACATAGACATCAATCAGCCATGGGTGCATATGTGTCCTCCCATCCTGAACCCCAATCCCACCTCCCTTCCCCACCCCATCCTTCTAGCTTGTCCCAGAGCACTGGCTCTGAGTGCCCTGCTTCATGCAGCAAACTTGATCTGGTCATCTGCTTTACATATGATAATGCACATGTTTCAATGCTATTCTCTCAAGTCATCCCACCCTCACCTTTTTCCACATAGTTCAAAAGTCTGTTGTTTAATCTGTGTCCCTTTTGCTGCCTTGCCCAGTACTCTTGCCTGGAAAAAATCCCATGGATGGAGGAGCCTGGAAGGCTGCCGTCCATGGGGTCGCTAAGTCGGACATGACTGAGCGACTTCACTTTCACTTTTCACTTTCATGCACTGGAGAAGGAAATGGCAACCCACTCCAGTGTTCTTTCCTGGAGGATCCCAGGGACAGTGGAGCCTGGTGGGCTGCTGTCTGTGGGGTCACACAGAGCCAGACATGACTGAAGTGACTTAGCAACAGCAATAGCAATACTGTATTGCTGTTTCTCTGACTTACTTCACTCTGTATAATGGGCTCCAGTTTCATCTGCCTCATTAGAACTGACTCTAATGTGCTCCTTTTTATAGCTAAGTAATATTCCATTGTGTCTATGTACCACAACTTCCTTGTCCATTCATCTGCTGATGGACATGTAGGTTGCTTCCACGTCCGAGCTATTGTAAACAGTGCTGCGATGAACACTGGGGCACGTGTGTCTCTTTCAGTTCTGGTTTCCTCAGTGTGTATCCCCAGCAGTGGGATTGCTGGGTCATATGACAGTTCAATACAATGAATTTTTAAAGAAATCTGTCATCTAGCTGCATTTGTTATAGCAGATGGACATTAAACCAATGTAATACGTAACAGCTCATGATCTCAATGAGTATAAACCTGAATTTTCAACCCCGAGCAGGTCTGGCAGGCACGGTCCACCCTTGTTGTCCTCCTCACATGGACTCTTATTGGCTGTTTTATGAGTGATTTCTGTAATCTTGTTATTCAATCGAGATTTCCCAAGGATAACCTACTTTGCCTGTGACCTTCAATCTGAGAATAATGTTACAGAATATCAGAGTCAGAAAAGGGTGGTCCCAAAGGGTGCCATTCAATCACCCCATTTCACACATGAGGACCGGATATTGCACACTTAAGCACAGAGGTAGATTTCCTCAGTCAGCTGAAGAACGTGGATGGAGCAGACAAGCACGAAGGCAGGCTGGGAAGGGAACCTCTCCTGCCGCTCCAAGTGTGTGGTGCTTCCTTAGCCTCGAGGTGAGACCCTCTATCAGGGAAATCCCTGCTGATGCTTGTAACTGTATACACTGTACACAGCTCAGGGACCAAGGAGCAGCCTCATGGACTCCCCACGGTCTTCTTCTCCTGTCTTAGATTTTGATGGCTTTCAAGATGTACCAATGAGGTAAACCCAGGCAGCTGGAGCTGCTCATGCTGACCATTCACAGCTCCATCCTCTGTCTCAATGGCATCAAGTTAGCAGGTTAAAATCTGCTCTGGGAGGACTATTTACACCAAAGCCATTGGAAAATGCTTCAAACTAGGACTCTGGGGGACAGTGGGAAAGCTTTGTAAGTATATCACATCACTGGCTAAAATGTAAAGACTGATCATATCAAGTTTTGATAGAGACATGGAGCAACTGGAATGCTCAGAACTTGTTAGTAGGGGTATAACTGGCACAACAGCTCTAAAAACCTGCTCAGTTTTATCTTCCAAAGCTAAACATATACCCACCCTGCTGCTGCTGCTGCTAAGTCACTTCAGTCGTGTCTGACTCTGTGCGACCCCATAGACTGCAGCCCACTAGGCTCCTCTGTCCCTGGGACTCTCCAGGCAAGAATACTGGAGTGGGTTGCCATTTCCTTCACCAATGCACAAAAGTGAAAAGTGAAAGTGAAGTCGCTCAGTCTTAGCGACCCCATGGACTGTAGCCTACCAGGCTCCTCCGTCCATGGGATTTTCCAGGCAAGAGTACTGGAGTGGGGTGCTACTGCCTTCTCCACATACCCACCCTACAACATGGCAATTCAACACCGAGGTTCTAACTCCATAGAAACCATAGATTTGTGCACCAAAAGACATGCTTTCTTAAGCAACATTATTCATTGTACCTTAAACTAGAAGCAATCTAAATATCCATCAATAGTAAAAATATAAGTGGAGACTCCCCTGGTAGTCCAGTGGTTAGGACTCTGCCCTTCCACTGCAGGGGCCGTGGGTTCAATCCCTGGTTGAGGAACTAGGGTCCTGCAAGCCATGTGGCCAAAAACAAACAAACAAAAGTAAAAATAAGTAATTTGAGGCATATTCTGGGAAACTGTAAAGCCATGGAAAGGAATGAGCTACATAACAACCCCAATCTTATAAACATGACAGAAGAAGCAGATATTGCAAGATTCCACTTGCATTAAGTTCAAAAGAAGAACAAATTAACCTGCAGTGTTAGAAGTTAAGATAGCGAGACTTCCTTGGTAGTCCAGTGGTTAAGAATCCGCCTGACAATGCAGGGGACATGGGTTCGGTTCCTCATCCAGGAAGATTCCACATGTCATGGGGCAACTAAGCCCCTGCATCACAACTACTGAGCCCACGTGCTCTAGAGCCCATAATCCGCAACAAGAAAAGGCACCACAGCAACAAGCCTGAGCACTGAAACTAGAGAGCACAGCCCCCACTCACCACAACTAGAGAAAGCCCACCAGCAGCAATGAAAACTCGGCACTGACCAAAAAAAAAAAAAAAAGGAAGGAAACGCTATGCAAAAAAAAATTGATTAGCCATATTAAAAAAAAAAGAATACCCATCTCATTCTTTTCAGCAAATTCCAGAAGAATCAGAAATTTTAACCAAAAAAAAAAAGTAATCTACGAAACACCTAGAATGAAATACAACTTCTTTGTCATCCTTAAAAGAATGGGAAGTGTGGGGAGTTTGCTAAAAAGTCAAAATTTCTATGAACAAAAGAATACAGTCAGAAGATAAATACCAAACGGACAACAACAATAACAACAACAACAAAAAACCAACAACAAAATATTATACATTGGGTGACTTAAACCAACAGAAATGTATTTTCTCACAGTCCTAGAGGCTAGAAGTCCAGGATCAAGGTGCTGGCAGAGCTGGTTTCTTCTGGGATATCTGTCCTTCCTGCTGTGTCCTCATGTGGGTATCCCTCTGTGTATGTGTCTAGATCCTAATCTTCTTTTCTTACAAGGACACAGTCACACCAGACCAGGGCCACCTGCTGGGCTGCACCTGGAGGCCAAGAAGCCCTGTAGCTCAGCTATGGGACCAAAGAAAGACCGCGGATACAATGACAGAGACATCCACAGTTTATCGGACAGAGGACCTTTCAAGTCCAAAGCACAAGATCCTCAGGAGTTCTGCTAGTAGGATGACCCAGCTAGTAGGCCTGGTCATGAAGCAGCTGTGAGGCCTCAGTTAACGTGCTTCAGCTCTTGGAGCCTGGGCTTCCCGAGACATCAAACAAGGAGGCCAAACCTCACAGCCCAAGGCACCTTCATCCTCTGACATCCTGGTTCTCTCAGGTCCATCACAACATCTTTGGGCTCCATTCATCACTGAGCAGGAGTCCAGGGAATGAGGTCTCAGGGACACAGGCCTCAGGGGCCACACTTCTTACACCTAGAACCCTGGAACCAGTCTCACCACAGACACCATCTCTTGTCTCCCTCTGGCCTTTGCACAGAGTCTGGGTCCACATCTGCTCAGGCTCCCGTTCTCTCTCCCCCTCTTTTTCTGGACCGGAGAGAAGGCAACATGAATTGTTCTTTGACATCCATGCAAACGTTGGCAGAAGTGCATTATGCACCATTAGCAGCAAACCAATTACATGACCAGAGGTACTGGAGCACAGTGCACGGCGGCCAAACAGACCTGTCTTAAACATCAACAGGGAAACGCCCTGACACTTCAGAGCTCCAGAGTCGCCTGTTCAACTACATTTGTGCCATTCTTTCCAACCAACTTCACAGTGTCCTAAATGTGCTGAAATGTTTTTTAAAATGTGCCTACATGGAAAATGTTGAAAGCCAGGTCAATCTCAGGACACAAATGACAGTATTTCTAAGACTCTAGCCCAGCTCACTGTACACATGGCCATCCACAAACACGTAGCCAAAGATGAAAATGATGTGGATCAGAAACGGAATCAAAGTTGATACAACAGTGAAAAAGAACATATATTAATAAACAATCCAACGTAATGTAACAGAGAGCACTGGTCTCTCTTTTCCAAACACTTTGGATCATATCACATTTACTCAAAAGAAAAGAGTCTAAAAAAAAGAAAGAAAAGGGACTGCCCAACAGACACAGCAAAGTGAATGTACAAAGCTACTGCCCTTAAGCCTTTTCTTTTCTCCCTCTCCCACTTAAGTAAAAAATCTACCAGAAGAATATGTAATATGTAAAATGTAACGTGTAATCCTCTGGGTTTGTAAGGCCAACTGCTCCTTTACCCTACTAATCAAACACTGAAGTGGATTCCAGAGATTTTATTCCAGCTGGGTTGGCATAACTCAAGAGAGACACCATCTGCCCACGATCTTCTGTGGGAGTCAGGCCTCCACATCCAGCCTTTGGGTTGGAGCCTACTCAGCCAGGCCTGGAAATGGCCCCTCAGAAGACTGAAAGAGGCCTCTCTGGAAAGATCTACGCCCAGGAGAGATGAACAGGGGACAAGCAGGTCCTGGGAAAAGGAAGGAGACACAGAGGAATTCAACCAGTTCTCTGGTCGATCCTCACAGCTTCGACAGCAGGTTCAGGAAGGGCCCCCGGTGCACTGTTAGCCTGGGGACCCAGCAAATCATCTCTGGCAAGAGCCCCCTGAAACAGGGCAGCCCCACACTGACTCATCACCCCACTCTGCATGGGAGGATGTGGGCCTTGGGGACCTGCTGTGCCTTCCTGCTGTCGGATGTTATCTCCCATCCTTGATTTATGTTAGAATCTCTCTTTTTTAAATTATTATTATTTTTTAATTATGCATTTGGCTGTGCTGGGTCTTAGTTGAGGCACGTGGGATCTTCGGTCTTCATTGCAGCACTCAGGATCTTTAGTTGCGGCATGTGGGATCTAGTTCCCTGGCCAGGGATCGAACCTGGGCCCCCTGTATTGGAAGCTCAGAGTCTTAGCCACTAGACCACCTGGGAAGTCCCTATGTGAGAAACTGGCCTCAGAAGTACTTTGGGAAAAGAAGTGCGTGATCTAAGGCACAGGCTGGAGGAATGGCATTTTAAAGGGAGCCGTGCACTGACGGCCACGGGTGTCCTGACTTCTCTGAGCATCTGTGTCCCTAACCGGTGGCCTGTGGGCAACAACAGGGAAGGTATTTTCTCACTGCCTTTACAATGAGAGACACTTTATGTATAACTGATCAATAGCTGGGCTGGGCTTTCGATGCCGCGCGCAGGCTTTCCCTTTGTGGCGACCAGGGGCTACTCTTCACTGCAGTGCAGGGCTGCTCCTGTTGCAGAGCACAGGCTCCAGGTGCACAGGTTTCAGCATTTACAGCTTGTGGGCTTAGTTGCCCCTTGGCATGTGGGATTCTCCGGGACCAGGAATCAAACTTGTGTCCCCTGCAATGGCAGGCAGATTCTCATCCACTCTACCACCAGGGAAGTCCATTTAGAGACAACTTTGAAAAAAAGAATGATCCCATGGCAAAGATACTTCCCTCTGATTCAGTGGCGGTGCAAACTGGCCTGAAGTAAATCCAGCTGGGTTCGCACAAAAACATGGGTCATGAGGAAAGCCAGGATAAGACCTCAGTCTTTTAAAGAAAAACACAGGCTGTGCACCCCAGATTGTGTGTGCCTGGGTGGAGAAGGGCTGGATGTTTTATGCCAGAACCTAATGTTCTTTTCATTGGTGCCTATTCTACTCACTCTAAACATACCACTAAGTTAATGTTAATTATTACAGCTTTTATTTCTATAATTAATTCTTTTATAAGCTATGACAACCTTATAACTATTAATAGTTTAGCTTGCTGACAACATCCTAAGTCAAAACCACAGGTTGAGATGAATACAAATGTTGTTTGGTTCCCAAGAAGGCCAATTTGTTCCAGTTCACTCACATACCAGGTGGAGCAGTTAAATCTTTGATAGAAAAAAACAGTTTTGATAGCTTGCCAAGTTTGGGGCAACCACAGCAACTGAAAAATGAGTGAGGAATCCTGAAAAACAAAGAGAGAAGGAAAGACAGAAAGCCCCAAATTCTGCAAATGCTCCCTAATTCACCAGACAACCCAACTATGCGTGTGTGGAGCAGCTTCCAAGCAGCTAAGCCAAGAATAAAAGAACAGACGGACTTCCTTGGTGGTCCACGAGTTAAGAGTCCTCCTTCTGACGCAGGGGACTTGGGTTCGATCGCTGGTCGGGGAACCAGATCCCACATGCCATGGGCAACTCAGCGTGCGTGCCACAGTGAAAGATCCTGGGTGCCACAACTAAGACCAACACAGCCAAATAAATAAATACTTTTTAACAAAAAGAATACAAGAACTGAAATGAGATTTGAGCTGCTGCCCAGAGGCAGAGTTTTCAGTATGAAGCCAACAGCACTGCCTACTAAAACACACACAAATGAACACTCTTCAGAGGAATATAACAGAAACTCCCTTCTCCATGATACACCTTCACAATGTCCAGGACATAGTCCAAAATTACTCACAAAAATGAAGAACCAGGAAAGAGTCAGATGTTGGAATTAGCTGCCTTAAAATCCTTTGCCAGCTTAATTATACTCAAGGATGTGAAAGAACAGATTCTCCTAATGAATGCACATATTGAAAACCTCAGCAGAGAAATAGAAACAATAAAACAGCCAAATGGAAATTTGAGAACTAAAAAAACCTGTAATATCTGAAATTTCAAAATTCAAATAAAGGGCTTAATAGCAGAATGGATATGATAGAGGGAAAAAGTCAGAGAACTTGAAAACAGATGAATAGAAATCATCCAATCTTAAGAACAGAGAAAAGGCAATTATTTAAAGATTAGCCTCGGGGATTAAAAAGATAATTTTCACAACTCTAGCATACAACCTAGGAGGAGAAGAGAGGGAATTAGGCAGAAAAATGGACTGAAGAACAAACGGCAAAGATTATCCCAAATTTGGTGAAAAACAAAAATGTACAGATTCAAGAAACTCAGTAAACCCCATTTAGCGTAAAAGTTAATAAAACTACACCCAGGCACATCAGAGCCAAACTGATGAAAAGCAACGTAAGGAGAAAATCTTGAAAACATCCAGAGAAAAACAACAGATCACATATAAGGACACGATAATTCAAAATGATTGCTGACTTCTCAGAAATAATGGGCTCCAGAGGACTGTGTAACTTCATCTTTCACATGCTTAAAAACAACAACAACAAGAAAACTCTGTCCAACTATAATTCTGTACACCAAAAATACCCTTCAAGGGATCTTCTTTGCAGCACGCAAACTCTTAGCTGTGATATGTGAGATGCAGTTCCCTGACCAGGGATGGAACCCAGGCCCCCTGCATTGGGAGCACAGAGCTTCAGACTCTGGAACACCAGGGAAGACCCCAAATGCATTTTCAATTAAAAACACAAACTGAGAAAAGTGCCAATAGCCCTGTGCTAAAAGAAATGCTAAAAGAAATGTTTTAGTTGAAGAGAAATTATGCCAGATGGAAACTTATATTTTTAGAAAGGAATAAACAGAATCCAAAAAAAAAAAAACAAATATCTGATTAAAATGAGAGAAAAAAGTTGGAAACTTGGAAAAAATACAATTAAAGTTAAAAAAAAAATACCACTGTCTTGTCAAATTTGTAAGATATGTAGATGTAATACATATAACATCTAGACTATCAAAGTGGGTGAGATGGGGGTACACATTTGCAGGATTTCTATATTACATGTGAAGTGGCAGAATATTAATTCCAAATAAATTATGAAAAGTGAAGTCCACAAAAACACCTGCACACAAATGTTTGGAGCAGCTCAATTCATAATTGCCAAAACTTGTTAGTAACCAGAATATCCTCCAATAAGTGAATAGAGGGACTTCTCTGGCAGTACGGTGGTTCAGATTCCATGCTCCTGATGCAAGGAACATGGGTTCAATCCCTGGCTGGGGAACCAAGATCCAGTATGCCACACAGCATGGCCAAAAAAAAAAAGATAAATTGGAGTACATCCATACAATGGAATATTATCCACCACTTTTTAAAAATGAGCTAGCAAACGTGAAAAGGCTTGGAAGAACTTTAAATGCACATTACTAAGTGAAATAAGACAATCTAAAGAGGCCCCATAGTATAGAATTCCAAATATATGATATTCTGGAAAAAGCAACACTGTTGAGACAGTAAGAAAGGTCAGTGGTTGTCAGGGGTGAGGGGAGGGCATGGATGAACAGACAGAGCACAGGGGATTTAAGGTGAAACCTCTCTGCATGATCCCGTAAAGGTGCAAACATGTTATTACACATGTCCAAAACCCGTAAGGCGTAAAACAGGGAGTGAGCCCTAGTGTAAACTCTGGACTCTGGGTGATCATGGTATCAGTGTAGATTTGTCAACTATAACCACAGTGGTGAGGGATGTTGGTGGTGGAAGCTATGGGGTGGGAGAAGTATTGGGTTGGCTAAAAAAGTTTGTTTGGGTTTTTCCATAAGATATTACAGAAAAACATGAACGCACTTGTTGGCTAACCCAATATATGGGAGCTCTCTGCACTGTCTATTCAATTTTGCTGCCAACCTAAAAGTGCTCTAAAAAATAAAGTCTATTATTTTTTTTTTTTTAAAGAAAACAGACACAATGGTTGGATAAAATACTGAAACATGCTATAACATTGAGGACCCTTGAGAACATTATATCAAGTAAAAGAAGCCAGTCATAAAAACCACACATAGTATGATTTCATGCATATGAAATGTCTAGAAGAGGCAAATGTATAGAGACGACAGAAAATAAATGAGTGGCTGCCCTGGGCTCATGGGGGTGGGAAGTCTGAATGAAATGGGGAATGAGTGCTAACGTGTGATTCTTTTGAGATGAGGAAAATGTTCTGAAAGCTGTTGTGGCCGTGGTTGCACAACTCTGTGAATGTACTAACCACTGAACTATACATATTAAGTGGGTGAACTGATGCTGTGTGAATTGTTTCTCAATAAAAGTGTCATTTCCTTAAGTAAAGCTGCAAATTTTTTAAAGTAACTGGTTAGAACCCATAGCATGCATACTTTAAACATCAGAATGCTGAAGAATACTGAAGAAGTCTCTAGACTTCTAGACATAGAAGACAGACTTCTCATAGTGATAATTCAGCAGGAAGGCATGACATAAATATCCGCATGTCTAACGAGAGAGCCTCAAAACAAACCAAGCAAGAACTGAAGGAACCAAAGCTAGAAACAGATGGAAATTTTAGTTTCTTAACAGGTAACAGAAGTAGATCCAAAGTGTGTGGGGGTGGGGGCAAGGGGGGGTATTAATACTGTACACAATACCATCAACCACCTCGTCTAAAATAAATATGTTGAGGATTGACACATGTACACTGCTGATGTATAAGAGAGAGAACTAACGAGAACGTATTGTATAGCTCAGGGAACTCTAGCCAATGCTCTGTGGTGACTTAAGTAGGAAAAGAAATCTAAAAAAGAGGGGATATGTGTATGCATATAACTGATCCACTTTGCTGTACAGCAGAAACTAAAGTAAGATTGCAAAGCACCTCTACTCCAATAAAAATTAATTTTAAAATATGTTGAGTATAACAAGCAGTGGTTAAGCATTCACTTCATAATAATTTTTTGTCTCCTTGGAACCTCTACGGATCTTTCAGTGGTCTGAAATATTTAAGATTTCCTATGATCTTCCTTCCTCTTATCATTTATGTGTTTACTCTGGGCTGTGCCAGGTCTCCGTGGCCGCACATGAGCCTTCTCTAGCTGTGGCAAGGGGGCGCCGCTCTCTGGTTGCGGCGTGCGGGCTTCTCGCTGAGGGGGCTTCTCTGGCTGCGCAGCACTGGCTCTAGGATGCATGGGCTTCAGACACTGCGGCCTGCAGGCTCTGGGGACACAGGCTCAGTGGTTGTGGTACACAGGCTTCGTTGCCCTGCAGCATATGGAACATTCCTGGACCAGGGATGGAACCTGTGTCATTAGCAGATTCTTAACCACCAGACGAACCATCAAGGAGGTCTTCTGAAAGGAGGTAATTTGCACAGATGCCTTCTTCCTTCTTAACACCCTTTCCAAACATGAAGACTTATTCAAAACCATCCCATTTTCCCCAAGACACAATCCCTGTGTTGTTTCCTCTTAGATGTTTTCTCTACTGCCTGGAACCCAGGTGGTTTTGACAAGAAGCCCTGCTCCCCTGCAGAAGTGTGCTGAGGGCCAATCACAAGCCATCAGCCAGAGATAGACAGCAGCCAGGCAGGTGGGTCTGGAGTGCTGCAATCAGCAGAGCAAAGGAAACGGACCTGGGCTGCACCCCCGTTTCATCACACAGCAGTGGCACCTGGCAGGCACGTGTTCATTTCCTATCAGCAAGCAGCAAAGGCGAGGCGCCGGCTGGAGCCTCCTGCTTTTCCCAGGAGGTGGTTTCACTGCCAACGCCTTGTGATGCTCTCCAGGGTCTTAGGCTCCACAGCACGGTTGCTTTTCAGCACTTACCTGCCAGCTTCTGACTCATGAGACCTGTACAACCTCCTTCAACAGACTGTGCTTAGTCACTCAGTTGTGTCCGACTCTTTGCAACCCCGTGGACTGTAGCCCGCCAGGCTCCTCTGTCCGTGGGGATCCTCTAGGCAAGAACACTGGAGTGGGCACCATGCCCTCCTCCAGAGGATCTTCCTGACCCGGGATCGAAGCTGGGGCTCTTACATTTCCTGCCTCGGCAAGCAGGTTCTTTACCACCAGCGCCACCTGGGAAGCCCAAGGGTAGCAGGGGGAGCACGAAAAGAGAGGAGGTGCCCGGTGTGGTTATGTACACCATGGGAGGATGTCAGGGACAACTTCTTTGTAAAAAGGAAGAAGAGCAAGTTGCAAAACTGTGTTCTTTCATCCAAGAAATATTTACTGAGGGAATTCCCTGGCAGTCCAGTGGTTAGGACTCCATGCTTTCACTGCTGAGGGCCTGGGTTCAATCTCTGGTCAGGGAATGAAGATCCCACAAGCCGTGCAGCAAGGTAAAAAAAAAAATATATATATATATATATATATATATATATTTACTGAGCATGCACCATTCTAGGCACTTCAGTTCAGTTCAGTCGCTTAGTCATGTCAGACTCTTTTCAACCCCATGAATCGCAGCACGCCAGGCCTCCCTGTCCATCACCAACTCCCGGAGTTCACTCAGACTCACGTCCATCAAGTCGGTGATGCCATCCAGCCATCTCATCCTCGGTCATCCCCTTCTCCTCCTGCCCCCAACCCCTCCCAGCATCAGAGTCTTTTCCAATGAGTCAACTCTTCGCATGAGGTGGCCAAAGTACTGGAGTTTCAGCTTAAGCATTATTCCTTCCAAAGAACACCCAGGGCTGATCTCCTTCACAATGGACTGGTTGGATCTCCTTGCAGTCCAGGGGACTTCTCAAGAGTCTTCTCCAACACCACAGTTCAAAAGCATCAATTCTTCGGCGCTCAGCCTTCTTCACAGTCCAACTCTCACATCCATACATGACCACAGGAAAAACCATAGCCTTGACTAGACGGACCTCTGTTGGCAAAAGCAACACTAGGCCCTTAGGACACTGCAACTAATGAAACAGACAAAGCTGGCAAATAAGCAATCCCTGTCTTAAACGGTGATAAGTAACATGAGAGAAACAGCAGGAGGAGGTGGGGTATCTTCGACTCACAGCCTTAAATGGGGCAGATGGGGAAGGCCTTCCTGAGAAGGGGACCTTTCTGCGGGTCTGAAGGTCGTGTATCTTGGTCTGCATACATATGCCTGGTGCTTCCCTGGTGGTTCAGTGGTTAAGATCTGCCTTGCAATGCAGAGAACAAAGGTATGATTCCTGGTTGGGGAACTAAGATCCCACAGGCCATGGAGCAACTAAGCCAACAAGCTGCAACTAGAGAGTCCACAACGAAGATCCCACGTGTGGAAACTAGGACCCGACATAACCAAATAGATAAATAAATATTAAATATTTTTGAAAAGCCAGCCTGGCCTCAAATGATTTCAAGCGGTCCCTAAACCCCCCAAGTATTCCCCTGCCTTCTTCTAAAGCCTGAAATTTCTTCAATGAGGGGGGAAAGAAACCTATTTAATTCCATTTAATTCTATTAAATTCCTATTTAATCCTGTACTACCAAAGAGAAACATCTGATGGTTTGGGGAAAGCTGGCGCACAGCACTCCCATGTCACCAGGCGACCGTGGAAGCACGTGGCTGAGGCCTGGACTTTGCTCCATCACAAGGGAAGGGGAGCACAAACCTCAAGAAGCAGGCGGGTCACTGAGTCAGAAGGAGCGAAGGCGGCCATCAGACGGCACTCGTCCCGGCTCAGCTGCCTCTGCCTGTTTGGCGCAGGACAGGGCAGCTGTCTGCCGTGCGGCGAGCATGTCCTGTGACTGAAACCAGGCAATTCCAGTGCGCTAACCGTGATGTTCACCCAAGGCAATTTAGCAGTGACCAGGCACCCTGGACACTCACTGATCAGCAGCGCTACGCTGGATCCTCACCTCCTGTACCATCTGCACTAAAGCGAGAAGGGAGCTCTCTAGCAGACCCACTCTGAAAGAAAGGCTGAAGGAAATTCTTCAGATTCAAAGAGAATAATACCAGAGGGAAACAAATTTCAAGAATAAAGGAAGAGCACTAGAGATGGCATGTAGTACTAGAAATAACTATGTAAATATGAGAATTGTGGTTTTTTGGTCTGTGCCATCCAACGTGTGGGATCTTGGTTCCCCAACCAGGGGTGGAACCCTTGCCCACTGCAGTGGGAGCTCCTAGTCTTAATAGCAGGACTGCCAGGGAGTCCCTAATTTTAAAGAAGTGGCCAAAGCAGTCAGCTTTTCACACTTCTTATTTAAGAAATATTTATTTTTATGTATATGTGTAGCTGTGCCAGGTCTTAGTTGTGGCACTTGGGACCTTCCATCTTCATTCAGCAGGGGGGATCTAGTTCCCTGACCAGGGATCAAACCCAGGCCCCGTGCAATGGGAGCACAGAGGTCTAGCCACTGGACCACCAGGGAAGTCCCGAGACTATTCTGTATGTATATACGTATGACAGCAGAAAGCAAAATTTCCAACACTGTCTGAAGCAGTTTCTGAGGCACGAAGACGCAGCACTAAGTGGTGGTGTGGCTTCCATGTTCCCCTTGACATGGCACAATCTTATTTCCAAGCAGACAGAGAAAAGCTAAATATGAATACTATAATCTCCAGAGCAACCACTAAAATAAAGAGATACATGGTGAAAAACATCAATAAAAATGATTAAAATGGAACACTAAGAATATAATCAACAGTACAGTCAATAATAATGTAGGGGAATATAGTTGATAATAAAGTAATACCTTTCGTGGTGACAGATGGTAACAAGATTTACGGCGATCATTTTGAAATGTATAGAAATGTCAGATCACTATGCTGTGCACCGAGGAACTAACAGAGTGCTGTAGTCAATTATACTTCAAAAATAAACAAGTTCATAGAAAAAGAGATCGGATTTGTCCTTACTGGAAGTACGCAGAGGGGTGTTGGGAGGGGAATTGGAACAATCTGGTCAAAGGGTACAAACTTTTAGAGCACCACCCAGCCAGGTCAGGCGGCCGGCCAGGGGGACCCGGCCCTCCCGGCCTCTGCCCCCGACCCAGATCTAGAAGGAGCCCCGGGGCCGAAACACCCTCTGCGCGCCCGCCACCGGCCTACCAGAGCCGCGAGCCCTAAACACCAAGGGGCGCCCGGCCAGCCCGGCTCCCGCCGCCCGCCCACCAGCTGGCCCGTGTCCAGGCGCATCCTCCCGTCCACGGGCTCGCCGGAGACATGCGATCCTGCAGGCAATCAATCGGAGCGCTCCAGAAGGGCACGCGCCTGCTGCTAAGACAGACTCCCTTCTGCCGCCTGCAACTCTCTCATCCAACCAGCCTCCCATCCCTTCCCCTGCCCTGAGAGACTGTCTCCTCCTCTCCCACCGCCGCCGCCCAGACCAGAAGAGCCCTGCCCGCCGTCTCTAAGCCCCTGGAGCTGACATCAGCCACCAGTTAGGTCCCAAGAGTAAGCAACAGGACTCGCGGACAGAGTCTATCTTCTCCTGAGTCTCCTTCTCCTCTCCACTCCTCCCCCCATCCCCGCTCCTTCACCGGCAAGAGAAATACCTGTTAAATTCACTCGTGGTGTGGACTTCAGTTGGCAAACCCAGGCCCTGTTGGCCCTGCCGGAGGCCGCAGAGGTGTTTCCAGTTCGTCTCTTCCAGGATGCCTGTCTCCTCTCCTTACACACCCACCGCGTCATGCTCTCCTCAAAGGATGCTCAGCTGGCCTGGAGGATCAGAGGCCAGGATAAGAGACTGCCAGGGAAACAGGAAGTGCCACCAGAAGACTTTTGATATTGTGTGTGATGAAAATGATTAGTGAGGGTGGATATTAATAATGGTGCAGTCAGCCAACTGAATGCAAACTTAAAGGAAGGACCAAGTTCTGTTGTTTGATACATTTTAACCCTTTGGAAAAACCTTTTCCTGTTCTACATCAACTCATTTCTATGTAAACACTGGAATAAACCTTATCTATGAATACATGTTTTTTAAAAAAGGTACAAACTTTCAGTTGTAAGATAAATAAGTACTAGGGATATAATCTACAACACAATAAATAACAATTAATAAACACTGTTCTATGTTATAGATGAAAATTGTTAAAGAGGAGAGTGAAAAGGTTGACTTAAAGCTCAGCATTCAGAAAACGAAGATCATGCCATCTGGTCCCATCACTTCATGGGAAATAGATGGGGAACCAGTGGTAACAGTGTCAGATTTTATTTGGGGGGGCTCCAAAATCACTGCAGATGGTGACTGCAGCCATGAAATTAAAAGACGCTTACTCCTTGGAAGAAAAGTGATGACCAACCTAGATAGCATGTTGAAAAGCAGAGACATTACTTTGCCAACAAAGGTCCGTCTACTCAAGGCTACAGTTTTTCCTGAGGTCATGTATGGATGTGAGAGTTGGACTGTGAATAAAGCTGAGCACCGAAGAATTGCTGCTTTTGAACTGTGGTGCTGGAGAAGACTCTTGAGAGTCCCTTGGACTGCAAGGAGATCCAACCAGTCCGTTCTAAAGGAGATAAGCCCTGGGATTTCTTTGGAAGGAATGATGCTAAAGCTGAAACTCCAGTACTTTGGCCACCTCATGCAAAGAGTTGACTCATTGGAAAATCTCTGATGCTGGGAGGGGTTGGGGGCAGGAGGAAAAGGGGACGACAGAGGATGAGATGGCTGGATGGCATCACCGACTCAATGGACATAAGTCTGAGTGAACTCCAGGAGTTGGTGATAGACAGGGAAGCCTGGCGTGCTGCGATTCATGGGGTCGCAAAGAGTCGGACACGACTGAGCGACTGAACTGAACTGAACTGAAGACAGTAAATCTCAACAGTTCTAATAAGGAAAAATACTATTTTTCTTTTTTTTCATTTTGCATCTATATGAAATGATAAGTGTTCACTAAACCTACCATTTCAAGATGTATGTAAGTCAAATCATTCTGTAGACCTTAAACTTATACAGTGTTGTATGTCAATTCTATCTTAATAAAACTGGAAGAAAAAAATGAAATAGAAGAAAAAAAAGGAACACTGAGCAACATTCAAATAATCCAGGAAAGGAAAAAAAATTGAAATAAAAATACAGAGGATAGTTATATGTCAACTATACCTCAATAAACACACACAGGGGACAAACAGAAAACAAATAATAAAATGACAGACTTACACCCAAATATATTAACGGTCACATTAAATGTAAATGGTCTCATTACATGTAAATGATCTAAATGCACAGACTAAAAGAGAGGGACTATCAGACCCAAATCCATGCTCTCTTCAGGAAATCTACTTCGTGTTTTAGTAGAAGGATGGGTGAAACAAGCCATACAAACAATATTTCTTTTTGTAGAGTGACTATATTCACACCAGAAGAAGCAGACTTTGGAGGAAGGAAATTACCAGAGATAAAGAGAGGCATTAAATGATTTCAAAATGTCCACTCACCAAGAAGATATAATAAGCCTAAATGTAGATATACCTAAGGAGTATGTCAAGGCTGTATATTGTCACTCTGCTTATTTAACTTATATGCAAAGTACACTATGCAAAATGCCAGACTAGATCAAGTACAAGCTGGAATCAAGATTACCAGAAGAAATATAAATAACCTCAGATATGGACATGACACCACCCTTATGGCAGAAAGCAAAGAAGAACTAAAGAGCCTCCTGATGAAAGTGAAAGAGGAGAGTGAAAAAGTTGGATTAAAACTCAACATTCAAAACACTAAGATTATGGCATCTGGTCCCATCACTTCATGGCAAATAGATGGGGTAACCATGGAAACAGTGAGAGACTTTATTTTCTTGGGCTCCAAAATCCCTGCAGATCCCAAATCCCATTTGGGCTCCAAAATACTGCAGCCATGAAATTAAAAGACGCTTGCTCCTTGGAAGAAAAGCTATGACCAACCTAGACAGCATATTAAAAAGCAGAGACATTACTTTACCAGCAAAGGTCTGTCTAGTCAAAGCTATGATTTTTCCAGTGGTCAGGTATGGATGGGAGAGTCGGAGCATAAAGAAGGCTGAGTGCCAAAGAACTGATACCCTGTGGTGTTGATGTTGATAACTGATATACTGTGGTGCTGGAGAAGACTTTTCAGAGTCCCCTGGACTGCAAGGGGATCTAACCAGTCCATCCATAAAGGAAATCAGTCCTGAATATTTATTGGAAGGACTCATGCTAAAGTTGAAGCTCCAATACTTTGGCCACCTGATGCAAAGAACTGACTCATCAGAAAAGACCCTGATGCTGGGAACGATTGAAGGCAGGAAGAGAAGGGGACAACAGTGGATGAGATGGTTGGATGGCATCACTGACCCGATGGACATGAGCTGGAGCAGCCTCCAGGAGTTGGTGATGGACAAGGAAGCCTGGTGTGCTGCAGTCCATGGAGTCACAAAGAGTTGGATATGACTGAGTGACTGAATTGAACTGAGATATACCTAAAAACAGTCCAACAAAAAACACGAAGCAAAAATGAACAGAACAACCATTTTTTCACTTTCACAGCTTTCCTGGGGCAGAATCCTCCAAAAGCCAGTAACTGGTAGAACCACATAAACAGTAGTTGACAAATGCTGGAGGCTAGAGGTGGCGAGATGAAACTTACAACTCCTGAGCTAGGGGGAGGGAAGGGGGATGACACGCTTACATGAGTTTTATTTCCAGGAGCCCCATGGGGCCTTCATGATAAAGACTTGAGAAAAAAAAAGAATTAGACTTTCACTATTTAGACAGGGAAGAGAAGAAAACTAACAGTTTAGAAATGCACCCAGAGAAAAGTAACCATTTTCAAAAACATCCACACCAAAGGGTGTTTCTTCCCTCAGAATAAACTATTTTATCAGACAGAGCCTATCAGACATGGGGGAAGGGCAAAGAGCACCTTGACAACTGGAACCTCTTCTACCCTTCCTGTCTTATAACTGGGATGGAAAAAAAAAGGATGGGTGGGAGCTAAGAAACTTCTGAAGGGCACAGTCCAGGACCTCATGACCACAAAAACAGTCTGACTCATAGGAATGCCTCCCTCACCCAGCACCTCTCCACCACATGCACGGGCCTCAGGTAGAAAAGCCATGCATTATTCCATGAGTGCTGTCAGACACAGACTCCATTTCAGATAGAGTTTCTGGGAAAACCCAGAGATAACAGGGAGACAACAGAAGACACCTAAAGCCTCTGAAGCCTCTGACATCCACCACAAGTCCAGCTTTCAACACAAAGTTACAAGTCAAACTAAGGGCAAGAAAAAGCAGAGCTTGAGGAGGCCTGAGAAAAAGCAGGCATGAGAACTTGGCTCAGGTATGGCAAAGATTTTGCAATTATTAGACTGAGAGTTTAACTATGATTAACATGCTAGGGGCTGTAAAGGGAAAAAAGTGGAAACCCACCAAAAAACCGATGGGTAATATAAGCAGGGGCTTCCTCGGAAGCTCAGTTGTAAAGAATCCACCTGCAATGCAGAAGATACAGGTTTGGTCTGGGAAAATCCCATGGACAGAGGAGCCTGGCAGGCTATATAGTCTATGGGGTTGCAGAGTCAGACACGACTGAAGCAACTGAGCATGCATGCAATATAAGCAGATATGGGAACTCTAATAAAGCAAAAATAAATGCCAGAAATCAAAAACACAGTAACAGAAATAAAGAATGCCTTTGATACATTCATCACTAGACGGGACATGGCTGAGGAAAGAATTCAGTAAACATTAATTTATATCACAGAAACGTCTCCAACTAAAAAACAAAGAGAAAAACTAACCGGGAGGGGGAGAAAAAGGAATAGAATATCCAAGAATTGTGAGACAATTACAAAAGGTGTAATATACGCGTAATTGAAACATGAGACGATGAAACAAAGAAATGAACAGAAGAAACATCTGAAGTCACAATGGCTGAGAATTTTCCAAAATTAATGGCAGATCCCAGAGGACACATCCAGGAATTTCAGAGAACCACCAATCAGGATATATCACCAAAGGACTACACCTAGGCACATCATATTCAAACTGCAGAAAACTGAGAGAGTCATTTCCTAGGCAGGTTGATAAGATGTCTAGGGGTCCCCAAGGAGAGAGGGGTCTGGAATTCTCAAGGAGGAAGAAAGGACAAACTTTTTTTGCTTCTCTACATTTCTTAGGATTATATAACAACAATGTATTCTGCCTGAGGACAGTCTCTGGATTAAACCTTCTGGCTAATTCTGTTATCTTAAAATGTAAAATTATGGGAGTAGGTCTGGGGAGGTCTTTACAACCTCCAGACACTCTTTGGATTCACTGGAGAGTATATAACTTCATTGCTAATACTAACAAGCGGGTACTCTTTCTACCCCCTTCTGATGTCTATGTCAGAAGCTTTCTCTATCTCCTTTACACTTTAATAAAACTTTATTACACAAAAGCTGAGCGATCAAGCCTCGTCTCTGGCCCCGGATTGAATTCTTCTCCTCCGGGGGCCAAGAATCCCGAGGAGATTCAACAACAACCTTTCAAAACCAAAGACAAATCCTTAAGGAAAGCCCGAGGGGGGAAAACCACCTCACTTGTAGAGGAACAAAGTAAAGAATCACATCTGTCTTGTCAGAAACCATGAGCAAGAGAATGAAGGAATACATCTGAAGAGTTGAATGAAT
>NW_024070203.1:17167940-17355792 GCF_014754425.2 Oryx dammah | reverse complement strand
ACCATGAGCAAGAGAATGAAGGAATACATCTGAAGAGTTGAATGAATAAACCACCCACCTATGGTTGTATATCCAAAGAAATTATTCTTCGTAAGTGAAGAAGAAATAAAGACTTCCTCAGACAAAAACTGAAGGAATGCATTGCCAGGAGACCTGCCTTGCAAAAACTTTGTTCTTCAGAGAAAAGGAAAATCATATATACTAATAGGTCAGAGATTCAGATCAACATTTAAAAAGGGAAGGCATCAGAGAGAGAATAAATGAAGGTAAAAGAAAGCATTTCATTCTTTCTTCTTTCCTTTTTTGTTTTTGGCGACGCCTCGTGGCTCGTGGGATCCTCGCTCCCGGACCAGGGATAGAATCCACACCCTCGGCGTTGAGAGCATGGAGCCCTAACCCCCAGTCCACTGGCAAATTCCCTCATGTTTTCTATTATTAACTGATTCAATATATAACTGTTCAAAATAAAAACAGCAACAAGGTGCTGGTGATCACAACTTATGAATGAGTGAAATGAACAACTGCAACGTTATAAGGAACAGGAAGGAGAAACTGAGAACACTCTGTTAAGAGGTACTTGCACTATCTGTAAAGTGAAACAGAGTTATTTGAAAGTGGACATAGATTAGTTGCAAATGTATATTGCAAACTCCAGGCCAGCCATAATTTTTTTTTTCAAAAGAATTGATATGCTAAGAGAAGAGAGAAAATGAAATCATATAAAATGCTCTTTAAAGTCAGAGAAGACAAGAAAGAAGAGTGGAGTGTTGGGGGCCAGCGTGAGGAACTCCGCCCATGGCAAAGGTCATGAGGAAGGAGGCTTGGCATACGCAAAGGCGTGATCAAGCCTCAGGAAACCCCCTGTTCCCAAGCATCTACCCCAAAACCAGAGTCTGTTTTATGCTCTCATCTACACCTCTGACTTTACGGGGGGCTCTCCCCCATAACCATTTCTCTCGGAGAAGGAGTTAACGTGCAGCTCCAAGGCAATAAAAATTTCTGGGCGTGATAAGAGTGTTATCTAGCCCGCCTGTATAGGTTCATCCACCACATGTGATTGTTTACAGCCTCCCAATCTGAGAGGCACAAGATGTTTTAGACTTACTAAAGGCAAATTCTTTTGGGGAGGTAGAAATTATTAGTATAGTGAGTTGGTTAGGAATTATATTGGTGAAGGGTTTTTCATTTGTTGGGCTGATGTTTGCTGCTAAATCTCCATATTCCCTGCCCTTATAATGAATATAACTAATATATAGGAGAAATAAGTATTAACCTTTAAGTATATAGGAGAGATAGGTATTAACCTTTAAGATTAATCCTGTTAACCTTGGGTTAAATAAATTCCTTTCTTGATTGTAACTCACTACACCCTCACCCTATAGGAATGCAACTTTATCTGGAGGGTGGTGCCTGGTTTAAGAAAAAACACCCTTGGAAGAAATGAGGTTTTTGGTTATCAGAAAGAAAGGACCATAGAATGTCAGCAGGTCTCACTCATGGCCAGAAGATGATGTAATATCCCTAAGGCCCCCGCGTGACTCTGTATTCATCCCTATGTGTAACAAAAGTTATATAAGCAAACCCCAAAATAAAGAAATCAGATCAGTTTCCGGAAAGACTGATTCCACCATGTCGCTTCTTTCTTGCTCCCGTTTCTCTGGCTGAATTCCCATCTGGATTCAGCCTCCTTTTCTCCACTACACTATCTCTTACTACACTATCCGTTTCTAAACTCTCTATATCTGTGATTAAATATGTATTTTTCCAAAGACGCCGACGCCGTCCCATCCTTCGAATTCCCTGGATCCACCGGGGCTGGACCCCGGCAGTGGAGTATATTTTAAAAAGGTAACAAAGAATAAGTGCAATGAATGGAAGGTTCCTTTACAAACAGAGTAGCTATTAATCCAACTACATCAATAATCACCTTCAATGTGAATGGTCTACATACACCTATCAAAAGAGTCTGTTAGAGTGGATTAAAAAAATATGACCCAACTATATGTAGTCTACAAGAAATGCATTTTCATTAAAAAAATTAATTGCAACATGCAGGATTTAGTTCCCTGACCAGGGATCAAACCCTGGCCCCCTGCATTGGGAGTTCTCAGTGTTAAATGCAGGTCTACCCAGGAAGTCCCCCAGGGGGTTATATTACAGGGCCAAAGGCAGAAGTTGTTAAAAAATGACCTCTCTCTCCCTTAAAAAAAAAAAAAAAACTGCTTACACAAAAATTGACCCATGTGTGCATGCATATATATGGTTCCAAGAGTTTTAACAGGCACAGATATGTATAATGTCACCACAATGAGAACACAGAAGAGTTCCATCACCAAAACACACGCTGACCTCAAACAGTCCTAACACTGCCCATGTTTGCTGATCCCACAGTCCTGCCTTTTCCAGAATGGCATATAAATGGATCCTTACAGCACATGGCCTTTCTGAACTGACTCTCTCTTTCAGCATTGGCGCGGCTGCACGGATGGTTGTCGTTTCACAGAGGGCAGGGCTCCAGGTGAGGATTGCCACAGTGGGTCCAGTCATTCACCTGATGGACGATGTTAGGATTGTCTTCCTAAAGCCAATCTTTTTGATCTTTCTAAAGAGCCCCCATGCTTCAACTAAAACTCAGTGCAGCCAAATTAAACAAACAAACAACTCCATCCTTTGATTCCAATTTAAAAAAAAAATCCTGGAGGCAAGGGAACACCAAGATCTGGTACCATCTTAGAATGGAAAAAACAGAAGAAATACACATTGAATTTCAATACATTATCCTGTGGCAGGTTTATAAATGCTAAGGCATATACAGCTAGTTTGATCAAACAAAATCACTTCAACTTACTTCAGAGGGTCTGTCATTGACTTCCCAAGGAGTCTCAGCCTTCCTCCCACCTGAGCAACAGAAGCGTGGAATGTGAAGCTGCAATTCCCTTTTGTCCCACATGCAGCCTGTAAGACAGTTTCTGAAGCACTGGAACAGGACCAGCCCCAGTAAACGGAGGTGGGTGGGTCACCTCCTCCCCGGACGCCACTGTGGAGGAAAGACGTGGGTGCAGACACGTTTCCAAAAACAAATGAGTAACCTACATTTCTCTGTCTGAAGTAAGAGGCGAGAGCACGCTGCAGCCAGCAGCGAGGAAGGCAGAGCAGACACAAGGGTGCAGGTCCCGGGACACTTGTCGTTACAGAAATGTTATCACTGGTCACAGAACCGGCTAGTTTGAGTAGCGTTTTGATTCTCTACCGAAGCTAGAAATTCCAGAAGAGACTTCACATAAACCTTTTTGTTTCATTTCCACAATGTCTGAGATCCCAGTGTTAAGTGAATGGGTATTAGTGTGACGCCTCCTTGCTCACACATTAGTCCAAGAACAGACCAGGTCAGCACAAAGTACCCCTGCTGCTGTCTGCAGGGTTCCACACCTGCCAGAGCAATGTCCTCAGGATACCCAGGAAGACGGGCTGATTCCGACAGGCATGAGCTTGCTTTTCTTCATCAAATAAGTAAACACTTAACAGACACAGTCTTGCTAATGTCAACTTACAAAATAGTCAAAACCTAAAAGTTGAGAGTTACGGGTTTTTGGTGGGAATTTTTAGGACTTCAAGCTTAAAGTAATCTCAAGTAACCCTGGGGAAGAGGAGGAGGGTATCAGGTTATATAGGTTTGCAACAAAGCACAAGTAGTCTGAACATCCGAAGTTATTTCTGTGAATTAATGAAAACCAGATATCTCAAGGAACTTAGCATTTTTCTACATATGGGAAGATGCAAGAGTCTGGGCCCACTAAAATCAGTTCTCTCACACGCATCTCAGCTATCTGGGGTCAGTATCCTACGTTTTTTCACATCCTGAGTTTCCTCAGTGCTCACGGTAAGGAATGGTGCAACCTCATGGCTGCCTTATTGCAGGCGTTGTTCTTCCCGGGTGCCCTCGGAGTTCAGAAATCCACATTTGGAGGGCTGGAACTGCTGATGGCTCTCACAGCCTTGTTTACTGATACGGCAGGAAATACTCCATCTCCCCCTCATCACTAAAGAAACCGGACTGAAACAACTCAAGCAACAGGTTTCCATCCAGATCTCCCCGGTCCTTCCTCCACAAACCACCGGTCTCCAGGGAGGCACAACACACCAGCCAAGTGAATGGCTAAAGTTTCACTGTATTTTTCCAGGATACTTAACAAACAGACCCTTGAAGGGAGGGGGTGAGGGGGGTTGGTCTGAATGAATTAGGTGCGCCCAGCTTTAGGGAAGGAGGTGGCAACCAAGACTATCTGAGGGATGTGAGGAGTCTGGGATCTGCCAGGGTGGGGGGTTGGGAGTTAAAACGATAACCTGGGAAATTCTGGGGGCGGAAGGAGACAGAGCCGCGGGAGCCGGCGACACCTACTCGCAGACGCCCTTGGTCAGGGCTGGCTTTGGAAAAGTGGCAGGGGACCCAGTTCCGGGGAGTGGTCGCTGAGGGGTCTCGCGGAGGCTTCGGACAAAGAACAGCGGGGGCAGTAGTCACTGGAAGGTCGGGACCCCGGCGGCCCCTCCCCACCACCCCGGGTCGAGGGGTGGCTACCTGTTGAGGAAGGCGTTGCCGAAGGTTGAGCTTGCGGAAGGGCCGCCGCGGGTCGACGACGAGCGCGTTGCCGGGCACCACGCCCTCGGTGGGGCCGTGCATGACCGCGATGGTGGGCTCGGGCCCGATGCGCATCCCCGGGAAGTCCTGCTCCATCAGGCGCCGGATGAAGGTGGTCTTGCCGTGCTGTACTAGCCCACGAGGAGCACCATGGGCTTGTCGAAGTCGGCGTCCTCCAGCGCGGCCGAGTGGAACTCATGGAAGCGGTGGTGCTCCTCCAGGGGCAGCAGCTTCTGCGCGTACAGCCGCCGCAGACCCTCGGACACCGTCTGGAAGAGCTCCGGCTCCTTCTTGCGGCGGGCATCCTTGCTGACCCAGCTGAACATGCTGCTGGACACCGGGCTGGCTGCTGCAGGGTAAAGGGGCGGCTGAGAGCCGAGCGAGGACGCGGAGCCGAGGCTGGGCCCGGCGGGCCGGCTGAGGGGGCAGTGGGGCAGGGGGGCGGGGAGCGGCCCGCACTGCGCAGGCGCACGGCACGGCCGACCGAGTGCCCTTCTGCACAGTGGAACGCGCGCCTAGCCGTGCGCTCTTCAGAAGGCCCGGCCGCGCCTTCGAGCCGTGGCAACCGCACCTGTTTCGCCCCGCCCCTTAGGGGCGGCTCGCGGAAGTGCTGCGGTCGCGAAGGCGGCTGGCTCGAGTGCGGCGCGCGGAGGTGCCAGGGTCTGCACGTCTTCCTCCCCTGCGAGATTCCCAGTTGGACGCCCCACCGCAGCTCCCTCAGTGGGCGGCCCTCCGCCTCCCACTCAGAATCCCCAGAAGCAGGGGAGAACCCCGGGTGCCGTGCGCCCCCTGTCTGCACTGCCCTTCCTCGCCTCCTCTCGCCCCTGCTTCCCTGACACTGCTTCTCATCCCCTCGTCTTTTATCTGCTCTGGGAGAGGGAGAGGCAGGAATGAGGCAGCGGAGAAAGCTGAGAGAGTAGACCATCCAAGGCGGTGACTGGGGAAATAAAAATGGGAAGGGAGGAGGCTGGTGGGGAAAGTCTGAGCCGTCGCAAGAGACCTGAGCGCCCCACAGGCCAGGAATTGGGAGCTGGACACTAGCAGTGGAGGACACATATGACATAGGACACGTGGGGGAGAAGAGACCGCCTCCCTCAAGAGGCTCCTTCTGAGGGTGGGGAAGTGGGGTGAAGAGGAAGTTAGGCCCTCTGGCCCTTGGAGTTTTGAGGAAGTTAATCAGAAATTCCCTATGTAGGGTGGAGGCGAAACGTGGGGCAACAGTGAAATCTTGTGGGAACTCGGGGAATTAAAAAACCCAAATACTTCCGCCTTCCTCTCTGGGTCACCACCAGTTACCATGCTGTACTCTGACCTGTGCCCCCTGCCCTTACCGGCTCCTAGCTCTTGCGTTAGGCTCATTCCCCCGCCATCATCCCGGGCCACACATAGGTCCCCTTGGCTGTCCAGGCTGGTGAGAATCTTCAGTGGGTGATGTCAGAGCTCTGGGCACTGTGGCTGTTATGTAACCTGTATCAGGACACCAAAGTGGTGGGCGAGGTGGTGAGGGGGGCGCTCCTGGATAGATCTAAAATGCACCTGGGAGCGTGAAGGTCTCCCGTCCAACTTTCTGGCTGCTGGGAAATGTGGGAACCTGGAGGGCTGGGTGCCCGTTATCAGGCACCTGTTATCAGGGAAGAGAGCAGGCTGGCAGGCTAAAAGGACACATGCAGGAACTCACATCTGAGAATCAGCAGAATATCAGGGGAGCTGAGTCAAGTGGGAACCAGAGGGGGCCAGATGGGAGGTTTGCTCACCCACCCCTTGTAGGATCAGGTCTCAGTGTCTTCTGAGGGAATAAACCACATTAATTTGATTGCCTTCCCTCCACCCCCCACCTCACCCCATTAGAGAGCAGCTGAGTAATTCCAGCCCTGTCTGCAATCTTAGCTCTCTGACTTAACTGCTTTTATTTGGGACTTCATTAGCACTCTTTTCATCAATCACAGTCAAACACAGAAACCAGGACACTCTGGCTTTCTCCTCAAAAGAGGATATTGAGACTCCTAGGCAGCCTTAGAAGCCAAAAGGACTTGCTTCCTCCATAGTACTTTGAGGGGTCCGACCCAGAGATGCAACTTCTGGGGTGTTCCACGGAAGGGCCTGAGGCGGAGGATCCTGAAAGAGGGAGGTGAGCTGGCCCCAACTCCCTGGCCCCAGGCAGAGGTGGGGAGGAGAGGGCTGACACTCCCGCCCACCTCCCAGGGAGGGGCCACTGACGATGTTCTGGTCAGAGACCTGCACACCCATCCCACCAGCCAGATAAAGGAGCAGTGGCAGAACCAAGGGTTGAAAAAACCAAGGGGTGTGCTTTCATATCCAAAGGGAAAGACAAGAGGAAGCCAAAAAGTTTTCATAGAATGCTATGTGAAAGTTCCTAACTGTTCAGGAAAAAACTAGAAGCCTAACCAGAGGGAACAACTCAACACACCAGGTGTATTTTTTTTTTTTTTTGGCTGCACAGCCCGGCAGGAAGGATCTTAGTTCCTCAACCTGGCAGGGACGGCACCCATGACCCCTGCAGTGGAAGCAGCGTCTTAACCACTGGACCGCCAGGGAAGTCACCAGGTGTATGCTTTCAACAGCAGTGAAAACGGACAGACCTGTAAACTGCATCAGCGCACAAACCTCATCTTTAAAAAAAAAAAAAAACTGCAGACATTAGCAGAACAAAGCAGAAATCTAGCACACCTTTCGACTCCACATGCTGCTTTCCTCCACAGCAGAGGCAAGGACAGAGCCTGCAGGGTAAGGAGAGCATCCTGGTGAATATATTCTTTCCTTAATCTGTGTTTATCATTTTTTGAAACGTCTGCATAGTTTGCCATTCTGAGTAGTTTCTCTTTGTAGGATAATTGCTGCAATTTATTTTTATTTCAGTCAAGTGACCTTAAAGGTTGAGAGATTTTTCTTAAAGCCCTGCTCCCAGCAGTGCAAGCACTGGAGTCTACTTTCTGCGGACAGTCAGAGCCACAGGATAGATGTCTCGACCTTTGACACCTCCACAGGATGCTCGCTCTTGCTAAATAAACTTCTGATAATACAAAACTAGTATTTCTTGAGCACTCATCTTTTAATGGGCACATTCCTAAAACTGAGGAATTTAGCCTTGTGAGGGAAGTGCTGTTATCATCCATATATATATGTATGTATATATATTATCTTTATATTAAAAACAAGGAAACCGAGGCATAGAGAGGTTAGGTAATTTGCTCAAAGTTACAGAGTTGGTAAGTGAACACATACTGAGGTCTAACTACACAGAACTACCAACCTTTACATCCTGCCTCATGCCTAGTGATAGCATATAAACCCACAAAGCAGTTTTAAATACCAAAAAAAAAAAAAAAGTTTTTCCATGACTAAGTTCAGGAATCTGAAATCCAGAATATATGAGAAAACATCCTTCTAGCTCTAAACTAAACCAAGAATGTCCTAATGTCATGCAAGAATTTTATATTAGGAAACCTAATTATAAGGAAAGAACATTAACGTGGAGAGTCCCCCAAATTAAAAGCATTACTTTCACCAAACACTCTGTGTCCCAGTCCATTTCCATTCATCTGTTAAGAAACTTTCCCTTTGCCAGAACCTTTCTCATTTTGTGTTGGCAATAAAGAACACAAGAGAATAAAATAACAAAGACAACAAAATCTATTTAAAACCCTAGGAACAATTTGCCCCCTCAGTGTTATCCAACTTTCTTATCTTAAATTCCAGCCAAGTCGTTAGGAGCCTAAAGGCAAATCACACAAAATTGCTGGTCTTCTTTGTTTTCTTTGTTCTCTAAGTGTTAGTCGCTCAGTTGTTCTCTAAGTGTTAGTCGCTCAGTCATGCCCGACTCTTTGCGACCCTATGGACTGCAGCTCACCAGGTTCCTCTGTCCATCAGATTTTCCAGGCAATGATGCTAGAGTGGGTTGCCATTTCCTTCTCCAGGGGATCTTCCCAAACCACGGATCGAACCCAGGTCTCCTGCACTGTAGGCAGATTCTTTACCAACTGAGCTACAAGGGAAGCCCTCTTTGTTCTCTATACATATTTAAAAGTCCACAGAATTCAGCAAAACTCAGAAACCCTGGGTTTCTCCTTCTGAAGAATGAGCCTGCTGTGAAGGCCACTGTCAACACCAACAACTCAGTGGCCCAGCAGCAGATTCAGAGATGCCAAGAAGTGGGCTTCCCTGGTGGCTCAGCAGTAAAGAGTCCACTAGCAACATGGGTTCCATCCCTGATTTGGGAAGATCCCACATGCGGAAGAACAACTAAGCCTGCCCGCATACTTGAACTACTGAAGCCTGCAGGCCCTAGAGCCCGTGCACAGGAGACATCACCGCAATGAGAAGCCTGCACACTGCAGCTAGAGCAAAAGGCCGCACAGCAACAAAGACCCCGCAAAGCCAGAAACAAATACAACTATTGTACAAAAAATGCCAAGAAGTAATCACCCAAAATGTAGACAAAACACAGCAGTGAAGAAACCAGGCCATGGGGAAATCACCGTATGGTTATGCCTTCCCCTGTGATTGTGGGTCCCCTACCACGGCCCCAGATCAGGGGAAACAGCCTGCACTGTAGGCTCCAAGAAGCACTTTCCTCACAGGCTGGGAAGCAGAGTTTGCAGGATGCAGGGAAAGCCAGCCTCCTTCGGGGAAGAAGAGGCAGCAAACCGGATTGTGTTTGCAAGCCTGCATTTGGAAAGAACGGGTTAGCTTCTACAATGGGAGACCTCCAGATCTGCTCAGAGGATCGAAACTCAGGGCCAGAGCTCAGAGGCAGGGCCAAGCATCTCGCATCCCATTTGTGAACCTTGCAAAGACATTCCTAGGTTATAGCAGCATTGCCCATGAAGGAGCAAGCTGCGGCAGTGTGTCAGACATGTCTGGGCGCCTTACTGGGGTCAGCTCCACTACTGCCTTTCACGAGAATTTTGGTCCCTAGGCCTGGTATCAAGGGGCGCATGCAGGATGTTTTCCCCACAGGATCCAAGAATGTTCCAGACAGACCTAGGCTCACTAGCTGTTGCTAGGCCACACATTATGCTATACTTATTGCTAACAGTAAAAATACTATTGGAGCTCTAATTAAAAAAATTTTTTTTACTTGCAATGCTAGTGATAGAACAAAGGCCAATATCTACATCAAACAGGAGAAACGTAATAGAAACTAAACAATTTAATGTAATAACATTGCCGTGCTCCTATACAATCAAACTGACATTCAAAAGGACATGATTTTTCTGAATGTTAGAATTGGATGTCTGCAAACAATAAAACTAATAATATATTAATGCATAATGTTAATAATATACAGTTGGTCATTCTTTTTCCTATTCTACCACAGCTAACTGACTGGAAGTCAGTTTTAGTAACTACTACTAACATAAGGCCCTCATCAATAAGTGAAGATATATAGGAAAATCCATAATATATCTAAAAAACATCAAAGATAAACTGATGATTAAAAAAAATACAGTGACATCTTAGTTGTTATAAGAAACAGGATGATTATGAAAGCAAAGCCCATGATCACGTACAGGCCATGGAAGCCTGTGACTGTCACAAGTGTTGACTTCTCCTTCATCTGAGGTTGTAAAAAGTGCTTTGTAAAATCCTGAGGTTTGCAGTAGTTGTAACCTCCTGAAGAGATGGCAATCAAAAGGGTTTCTAGAATATCCTGATGATTTCCATCTACCAGGCTGTGGTGAGCTCAAGCAATACATACTCCAGAGGACAGAAGACAGACATGTTGGGAAGTGGGAATGACTTCTACTGCACTTAGGGAGAAAGGGCATTTTGCTACTCAGCCTAGTACAAGTGTAGAAGCAACACCTCAGTGATTCAGCCTTTAAAGACTCTATACAAATGACAACGACTGGTAGGAATAAACCTTCAGAAGTGCCTTCTCAGACCTCCCATCATAAGCACAAGCATAATAAAAGCACTGAGTTTTCATGGTCTCACACAAAATTGGACTCACTTAGGACAATGGCCGGAGAGGCTCCTATAAGACATCGGGGCTGGGATTTACTGTAGGATGCACACCGGTTTGGTGCATCGCTATGTGTTATGGAAGTATGTGTTGTTGACAGGGTGAAGGCATATTCTTGAATAACACAGCAAATAACACTACAAATTCAAGGAACGTGGCTACAATGACAAAAGCTAACTTCATGATGGCTACTGCTTGGTAGAGCTAGGATTGCCTCTCCCATGAAGTACTTCAATGGCCAGCTGGGATATTAACCATTAGTTTCTCACTGTAATTCTCACTTAGAAACTGAATCTAATACTTTCCATGTCTACTAGCACAAGAACAGTGAAAGATCCTTGTAGAAGAAAGTTAGACAGACATGCTTCTGTTTTATCACAGAAGCTGCTTAGGACCGGTCCTGCTCACAGACAGATTGATAATTCCAGATTTATCAACAGGTATGCAGATATTCTTTACCAGCTTAGCCACCAGGGAACCCCTAATAGCTCAGTTGGTAAAGAATCCGCCTGCAATGCAGGAGATGCCGGTTTGATTCCTGGGTCAGGAAGATCCCCTGGAAAAGGGATAGGCTACCCACTGCAGTATTCTGGCCTAGAGAATGCCATGGAGTCCATGGGGTCACAAAGAGTCAGGCACGACTAGGCCACTTACACTTTCACATGCGAATATATTTTTTTTTTTTTAATGTGTGCCGGGGTCCAGCCCCGGTGGATCCAGGGAATTCGAAGCGGGGATGGAGTCAGCCAGGAAAAACTTATTTATTTAGAAATATAAAGAGAGATTAGGGAAGAATAGTGTAGTAGGAAAATTGATGGAGAAAAGATGCTAAATAACTTGGTTTACATGGAAAACCAATAAAGTTCCAAGACAAGGAACTTGCACCATCTACATAGGCCACCAGTGCCCACTTGAATAGTGGAGGGTGCCCCGCCTTGGGCTCCCTCTCACGTGGGTCTTAGAAGCCAGGGCAAATAAGTATACTCGGTGAGCCTCTATGCTCCAGATGGGAATTCAGCCAGAAAAGGGAGAAAAGAACAACATGGGGGAGCCAAGCATTGGTGCCAGACCCAAGACCCTATTTTCAAAAGTAGCTTATATACCCCAAGTTGTACATAAAGAAATAATGGAATATGCAGAGTTATGCAGGGGCAGCAGTCCTGACCCTTCCTGAGACCAGGCTTTCCTTTTGCATACCTTCCCGTATACAAAAGTTCTCAGGTCTTACATTATCTTCTGGCCCAGAGGCCTGTAAACATTTTTCTGGCTGTCTTCCTAGATAAATGTCTATCAACCAGAAAACTCATTTTCCCCTGAAGTGTTTTTCCTTAATCTTCATCACCCTCAAAATACTAAATAAAGTTACATTCCTGTAGAACAAAGATGCAGTGGGCTATAACAAGGAAAGTACTTAACTCAAAGATCTAATGTTGCTAATACCAGGGCTACCACCTGTTTTTTCTATATACCAGCTATATCTACAAATAAAAGATATTAAAACTTGGCAGCAAGTATTGGCTCAACAAATGAAACCCTTAATCAGTCCTATTCTAATGATTTTGACTCCTTGGAAGCCCCTACATTCCTAGGATGTTTTAAGCCTCCTGTGCCGCTCGAGGTTGGGAGGCCGCAAACAATCACATGCGCAGCTGTAAGAGTCCAGCAGGCAGGCTAGAAAGCCATCAGAGGGGTTTTTGCATTGAAACACTCTTATTATGCCCAGGAGACCTATTATCTAAAAGCTCTAAATTAATTTTTTCCAGAAAAAGGTTGGGGGGGTGGGAAACAGCCCCTTGTTAATATTAGAAGAGTAGGTGGAAAGCATAACACAGTAAAGCAGGCAGACTCTGGTTTGGGGGTAGATGCTTGGTAACAGGGGGTCTCCTGAGGCTCAATCCCGCCTTTGCGTATGCCGAGCCTCCTTCCTCATGACCTTTGCCACAGGCGGAGTTCCTCACGCTGGCTCCCAGCAATAGACAAATGCAAATTTTGCCTGTTGAAAAATTTTGTTCAGACTGAATGTACACTCAGAAACTGTGCAAGAACTGCCTTTACACATCTTCCCTTTGCTTCTGTTTTTCAAATGGCTCTAAGACTCATCACAGAGTACAACAGACGAGAGTTCAGTTGTGTTCCAAATTAAGATAGCATCTGTGGGCAAGCTTGGGAGCTGGCCTACTCTTACTTTATTTTGATTGGATGTTTACTTGAAGTATCAGGTTAAAAATCCATGAAAGACAAGTTAGTCTTCAACAAGCACTGCATATCTCTGGGTCCAATTTTTTTTTTTTTTTTAGGCATATACTTTTTTTTTTTTTACTATTCTTAAGTCTATACTTTTTCTTTTTTCTGTCCTTAAGCATATACTTCAGCAATACTTTGGCTACCTGATGCAAAGAGCTGACTCATTGAAAAAGACCCCCATGCTGGAAAAGATTAAGGGCAGAAGGAGAAGGGGGCGACAGATGAGACAGTTGAGACAGTTGGATAGCATCATTGACATAATGGACATGAGTTTGAGCAAACTGTGGGAGACAGTGAAGGACAGACAAGCCTGGCCTGCTGCAGTTCATGGGGTGGCAAAAAGTTGGACACAACTGAGTGATTGAACAAGCATATATATTGAATGCTATATTGATCAGGGTTCATTGACAGAGAACAGAATCTCCTCTGGCTAGTTTCAGGGGATTTTTTTACAGAGTATCAAGGAGGTAATCGGAGAAGGCAATGGCACCCCACTCCAGTACTCTAGCCTGGAAAATCCCATGGACAGAGGAGCCTGGTAGGCTACAGTCCATGGGGTCAGGAAGAGTTGGACACGACTGAGCGACTTCACTTTCACTTTTCACTTTCATGCATTGGAGAAGGAAATGGCAACCCACTCCAGTGTTCTTGCCTGGAGAATCCCAGGAACGGGGGAGCCTGGTGGGCTGCCGTCTATGGGGTTGCACAGAGTCAGACATGACTGAAGTGACTTAGTAAGGAGGTAATAGAATTGTTGGGAGAGCCAAAGAAACCATCTACTAGACTGGACTTCAGGAACTCACTGTGGAGCTAGCTCTTTGGTGCTACTGTGACTTGCAGGACCTGAAGGTTTTGGGATGAGAGCCTTGCCTGCCAATCAGGGAAACTCCTGATTTATCCCTCCCTTCCACATTTCCCCTTTGGTAGCCATAAGTTTGTTTTCCATAGCCATAAGACTCTTTCTGGTTTTGCAAATAAGTTCATTTGTATCATTTTTTTAAAATTAGATTCTGCATATCAGCGATAAAGGTAATTTTAAATGTAGCCACATTAAACAAGCAAAAGGAAACAAATAACATTAATTTCAATAATATATTTGATTTTACTCAACATGTCCCAAACTGTAACATGTACTCAATATCAAAACCATTAACCTGATGTTCTTCAACTTTTTTGTGCTACAATTTTGAAATCTGTTTACAGAGCATCTCAGTGAGAAGAAGCTACATTTCAATTGCTTGATCATCACATGTTGCTACTGTGTTTGATAGTGCAGGTTTAGAGCAAAGAAATAGTGATCACACTCTCTTTTTATACCAATTTCCACACTGGATTCCCCCAACTTAATATAACAAATATAGCATGGAGTACTTTACACGTTGATTGACTTGCTTAAAAATAGAGGGATCAGGAGTTTAAATTAGGTCTTTTGAAACCAAATATAAATTTAAGTCAAATGAGAAATACCTTACACATTCCAGAATAATGCAGTCAAGTGAACCGTTCACCTGCCTGCTTTTTATTTTATTGACTCTGCAGAAGCATCTTGTGTCAGACTGAATACCTGGCTCACAGCTCCCACCAAACTGGGATCCATCCAACTTATACTAAGAGAGGTCTCATCAGATTTGCTTTGCTTTTTGTTCCCTAAGTTTTGGCCTCCTGTACCCTTGGCTGTTCCTCTAGTCTGGAGCTTGTGTTCTGGTCCCAATCTTTGGTATGTTTACAGACTTTAGTAAGACTATCAGGCATCATGCTGAACACTCTGCCTTCTTGATTTCATTCAATTCTCACAAACAAAAACATCTGAAATGGGAATTATGATGGTTGTTTTCAAGATAAGGAAATCGGGGCTCCAAAAGTTTAATAAAATTGACAAAAGTCTCAAACTCCTAACTGATGGACAGTAGATCGAAACTCAGATCAGTGTAAAGAGAGCCACTTGTCACTTGATCACACAGTTCCTCTCAAGCAACCATTAAAAAAAAAAGATGTGAGTTAGGATTAAAAATTCAAGGCAACTTGTATTGGACCAATTCTATCTTTCAACAGTCTTATTTACATTCCAAGAGGGAGAATGAATAGATCCAGATAAAGAATTATGTTCCTTTTAAAATTTTTAATTTCTGAACTTTGAGTCTCCTCTCACTTATTTATTTGGGTGTTTATATTGAGAACTATGCTATCTCTATCTATTAAATCATTCATTACCACAATGCTATAAAATACTTGATGGCCCCAAGAAGAGTTTCTCTCCTTGGTCCTATACTTCATACAAAATCCAGACACACTTCTTTTTATATATCAAAATAACAGAGAGCATCTGAACAGAAATCCTTTCGGAACCAAGAACTAGATTTTTTTTTTCTTTCTGCATCTTGAAGTCTATTGTTTGGTCTTTTTTCCACACACTAGAATTTGGAGTCTTTTTAACAGATGGAATACTCAATTATTTTGGGGAGCAGTAACGTCTGCTGTATGACAGTCCCTTCCTACTACAGCATTCAATAAAACAAAATAATCTTGATGCCAAAGATTACTGTTTCTAATCTCCAGCGCCATTATGATCTGAAACTGTAAAGGATGCAATGAGTTACTTGTAAAAGTTCCCAGTGCTTGGTAGGTACCAGATGGAGGCTAAGCTGCTTCCCTCCTATTAACACTTACAAGACAGGATACAGGTTTCCATTTTGCCAGAAAATGACTTTCATGTTTTGGTTACATTATCTCAAATATCTCCATACATTACAGAATCTTGCAGAGTGTTTGTTGCTGTTTGCCAAATGCATTAACGTCCAGCATCAAGCCAGCTGCTCATTTGTTGGGGCTTTATCCATTGTCTTAGTCCATTTGAGCTGTTATAACAACAACAACAAAAATCACAAAGTGGGCAGCCAAAAAAACAACAGAAATTTCCCTCTCCCAATTCTGGGGCCTGGAAGTAAGATCAGGGCATCAGCATGGTCAGGTGAGGGCCCTCTTCCAGGAGGTATACCTCTCATTGTTTCCTCACACGGTGGAAAGGGATGAGGGAACCCACAGAGCCTCTTTAATAAAGGCATCAATCCCATTTGTGAAGGCTCCACCTTCATGCCCTAAACACTGTTCAAGGTCCCATCTCCTGACACTATCACTGGAATCATTAGGCTTTCACCGTAGGAATTTTGGGGAGACACAAACACTGAGGCCATGGTGCCGTTTTTCAGGGGGACAGTTTGTGACTCTTGCAGGCGGACACTGTAAAGGGCAGCAGGAGCCAGGTCAGGCAGGGCTGCAGAAGTGCAGAGAAGACTTGGTACTCTCTTGCAGGTTTCCATGGCATTTACTGCACTCCTAGTAAAGATAATAAAACACATTAGGAGAAATTTATTTGGGATATTTTTCTCAATGAAATCAAATCAGAACCTTCTTTCACATGAGAGCTGTTCAAAAAATTGAAAATTATCTATTTTGCTATTAAAAACTGTCTTTCTTCTTCTAAAGCTTGTATAACTCCTTTAGGAGTTTCCTAAGTGGCAGTGTTATCCAGAAACCCATAATTTCCTACTCACTGAATGGTTTTCATTTATAATTTTCTCTAAAAATGGATTATGTGAATTTTTCTAAGCCAAATTATCACATGCCTCTTTATCATTCTCCGGTAGAAAGCATTTCAACCTATGACTTCAATGCAAGCCCACCTTGTTCTGTTCCTCACACTCTCTCCAGCACTGCCTGGTTCCTGAAATTTTTCTTAGTCTCCAGTTCCAAGGATATATTTATCCTTAAAGACAGGTAACCATTTGGTTTATCTGGGTGCTGAAACTTTATCTCAATCTACATAGTGCCATTTCTTGCAGGGCTGGTGGAAAAGGCAGGATAACATATTGGGAACATATCGGGAACATTTAACATATCCTTTGACAAAGAAACTACTAGCTCTTCATCTAAGACCCTGTCATTTTCTTTCTGGACACCCAGTTGTACTTCATTCCTCAGGCTCCCTCATAGGTGAGTATCACTGAGAGTCTGAGTTCTAGCTGCTAGAGGATTGGAAGAAGCACCATGTGCTACTTTCAGGCCTTGCTCGTTTAAAAAAAAAGAAGAAGAAGAAGAAAAGGATGATTTAACTGGCATTATTATAAGGCCAGCAGGCTTCCCTGGTGGCTCAGATGGTAAAGAATCTACCTGCAATGCAAGAGACCAGAGGTCAGTCTCTGAATCGAGATGAACCCCTGGAGGAGTGCATGGCAAACCAGTCCAGTATTCTTGCCTGGAGAATCCCCATAGACAAAGGAACCTGGCAACTACAGTTCATGGGGTCTCAAAGAACTGGACATGACCGAGCAACTAAACAACAACAGCAACCATAACTGTAAGGCTATGAGTTTATAACACTTTACATGAAGTGGTATATTGTTAATTAAAGGTGTATATTGAACCCAAAGAAGGCATAAGAAGATTAGATATGGAATATACAAACAGTGGGCACAAAATAAAACATAAAGATATCCAATTAATCCAAAAACAGTCAAAAAAAGAAAGAAAGAAAATAAAAAAAAACCATAGGACAGATGAAGCAAATGGGAAACAACTAACAAGATGGCATGTTCAAACCCCAGAGTATAAATAATTATATTAAAAATAAGGACTCCAAACACAATTAAAAGGCCAGCAATGTGATCAGTTTGGAAAGCAAAAAAGAAAGGACAAACTACGTATTGTCTACAAAAAAACACATTTCGTATATACACACACACACACACACATAGATTACAAGTAAGGCACGCGTGTGCACGTGCTAAGTCGCTTCAGTCGTTTTCAGCTCTTTGCGACCTTATGAACTATGGTCCGCCAGGCTCCTTAATCCACAGGACTCTCCAGCATGGAAGAGGACAAACAGTGCAAGTACTCATTAAAGAAGCTATCTAGTGCAGCAGCATTTATATCATACATAGAAGACTTGAGAACAGGGCATTTTACTGAAAACAAAGAGGAACAACACTAAATGATAAAGGAGTTATTTTCCAAGAGGACATAACAAATCTAATTTTATACCCATCCACCAATACAGCTTCAAAATACATGAAGCAAAACCAGTAGCTCTAAAATTATAAATAAGCAAATGCACCGTTAACATTAGAGATTTCAACATTCCTCTCTTAGTAATCAGAACAAACAGAGGGACTCAGCAAGGATGTAGAAGAACTTAACACATTGTTGAACCATTTATCTATCTGAGATTTATAGAACGTCTCATGCCAACAGAATCTTTTTTCCTAATGCCCAGGAGATCATTCTGCAACATAGACCACATTCTCAGGGGAATAGGAACCTGGGGTGGGATAAACTGTATATTCTTTAGTCACATGACTGTAAACAAGAAACTGATAACAGAAAAGTATCTGGGAGAAAAACCATCAAATATTTGGAAATTGAAGAATATACATAAATAATTCAAGGGTCAAATGGAGAATCAGAAGAAAAATTAGAAGACATTTTAAATTGAGTGGAAACAAAAATATGACATAGTAAAACATGTGCAAACAGCTACAGCAGGACTTGAGGCATTTGTAACATTAAATGTTCATGTTAGAGAGAATGACAGTCTCATGCCAGTGATCTGAGCTTCTACCTTAAGAAACTGGGGGCGGGAAGCAAACTCACCAAATCAAGTGAAAGAAAGAAAAAATAAAGAGAAAAAAATGTAATTGCAAAGAGAAAAAAATAGAAAATCAATGGAAGAAAGAAAAGGTTCTTTGAAACGATCAATAAAAATGATAAACCGCTAGTCAGACTGAATAATGAATGACAGAGAAGAGATACAAGTTGCTGAAGTCAGAACTGAAACAGGGACTTCTCCATAGATCAATCCTTCAGACACTGTCAGGATAAGAAAAAAAAAATACATAAGGTTGTTGTTGTGGTTTCGTCTCTAAATCATGTCTGACTCTGTGATCCCATGGACTGTAACCAGCCAGATTCCTCTGTCCTTGGAATTCTCCACAAAGAATACTGGAGTGGGTTTCCATTTCCTTCTTCGGGGGGTCTTCCCAACCCAGGGATGGAAGCTGTGTTTCCTGCACTGCCTGTGTGTCTTACACTGCAGGTGAATTCTTTACCATGGAGCCACCAGGGAAGCCTATGCAAGTTTATGCACATGGGCGTGAGTGAGTCAACAAAACACACAGTTGGTTTTTTGAAGAGACCAATAGAATTGAAAAGCCCTAGCAAAAATTTTGAGACAGAGACAATATAAGGAAATATCCTGAACAACCAAAGGGCATAGTATTCTAAATCTTAAAGACATTAAAATATGCAGCAAATAAATTTACTAACTAAATTTACTAAATTTATTTGCTAATAAATCTACATTTGAAAATGTAGATTAAAAAAAGACAAATTCCTATGAAAACAAATGTTTCCACAAACTGAAACAAAGTGTAACATTAACAAAATCTGAATAACCATATTAAATACTTCAAAGATGTACATGAAAATATTCTCAGGAAAAGATAGCTAGACCTATAAACTCTTCCAGGCATTTGAAAAATATATATATATACACTAATAGCATGCTTCTTTTTCCCCCTCAGAAAATGGGAGAATAGAGAAATTCTGTAATTTGCTTTATGAAGCCTAGACGTAACTTTAGTATGGAAACTAGAAAGGGGGATAGCAAAACTGAAAAATACTAACCAATCTCTCTCACAGATAGAAAATGAAAAAAAAATCAGTAAAATATTAATAGATATATAACAGACATGTAATAGATATAGATATATATAATAGATATATAATAGACATCAAATACCTTTCAACCGGTTTATTTCAGAAGTTCAAAGGTGGCTTAATTGCAAATTAATCAATGTGGGTTTTAATATCAACAGAATAAAGGAGAGCCATCATATTGTCATCACAGTAGATGGAAGAAAATCATTTTATCAATGTCATCATCACTTGATAATAGAAAAGAAATACTCTAAGCAAAGAATAGAGGCAAACTTTCTTGATAGATATTATTAAGAAATAATTCTGCAGCCAGTACAAAGAAATGAAATAAGATATATGGATCAGAAAGAAAGAAAAGAGCAATATTATTTACAATTAGCATAACTGCAGAAGTAAAATATGTAACAAAGTTGACTAATCACCATTTAGAATTGAAGAATGAATTTAGATAATTGTTGGATGCAGATCAATATGCAAAACTCAGTTACCTGCTTATATTCCATCAAAAAATGTAAATAAGCAGTTTTAAAATGCCACTTAAATATCATTAAAATGTCAGATGTTTAACAGTAAATCTAATAAGTGACATGCTTTGCATGTGACGCTAGTGGTAAAGAACCTGCCTGCCAAGAGACACAGGAGATGCAGGTAAAATCCCTGGGTCAGGAAGGTCCCCTGCAGGAGGGCACAGCAACCCACTCCAGTATTCTTGCCCAGAGAATCCCGTGGACAGAAGAGCCTGGCGGGCTACAGTCCACGGGGTCACAAAGAGTCAGACACGACGGAAGAAACTTAACAGCACAGAGCACAATAAATGGCATATAAGACCTGTATTCACCGTACTGCGAAATACAAAAGAGAACAATTAAATGAATCCTAAATATAAGGAGAGATACATCCTGATAATCTGTTGAAAGGCCCACTATTAGAAATATTTCCATTTTCCTCAAACTGAACCATAAAGTGATTGTGACAAAATACCACATATTTTTAAATTGAGTATTGATAGTTCAGTTCAGTTCAGTTCAGTCATATTGATAAGGTGATTCTAAATGTATGTGGAGTTTCAAAGTGATAGTCACTGCAAGGGCAAACTTAAGGAAAAGGTTATATCATTTATTAGTAGGCAATAAGAGTTCCCTGGTGGCTCAGCTGGTAAAGAATCCGCTTGCAGTGCGGGAGACCCGAGTTTGATCCTGGGTTGGGAAGATTCCCCTGGAGAAGGAAAAGGTTACCCACTCCAGTATTCTGGCCTGGAGAATTCCATGGACTATAGTCCATGGAGGTGCCAAGAGTCAGACTGAGCAACTTTCACTGTCTAGACTTACTATAAAGCTACAGTAGCTTTAGTAAATAAAGAAAAAGTAAAGCTTCATGACACTGTGGTATTGGTACAAACATAAACTGTATGCACAGTCACCCTCAAGCAGCTTTCCAGGATGAGCTAGGCAGAGTTTGGAGTCAAATGAGTTGGACCTAGAATTTCTAATTCTTCCAGTTGTTGCCACTTTCAGTTCAGTTCAGTTCAGTTGCTCAGTCAGGTCTGACTCTTTGTGACCCCATGGACTGTAGCACACCAGGCTTCTCTGTCCATCACCAATTCCCAGAGCTTACTCAAACTCATGTCCATCATGTTGGTAATGCCATCCAACCATCACACCCTCTGTTGTCCCCTTCTCCTCCTGCCTTCAATCTTTCCCAGCATCAGGGTCTTTTCCAATCAGTCGGTTCTTCGCATCAGGTGGCCAAAGCACTGGAGTTTCGATTGTTGTGACTTTGGGCCAATCATTTTTTTAAATATAAATTTAGGCCAATCATTTAATATCTCCAACCATGCATTTCATTTGTATATAGGGTTTGACAATAATTCAAATGTCATTATAAAAATTAAGTAATATATTTAAGGTGCATAGCATTTAACACAATGTCTGACACCCAACAAATCCCAGAAAATTTAAATGTAACTGTCAATGCATGTTAAACAGTTAGGAGAATATCTAGCCTGTGGTAAGCAATCAATGTTAACAGCAATTGTTATATTAATATTAAAAAGGCCAATGTGGAAATAATGCTTGCCCAATGTTAAGCCTTTATTATTCACTCTCTGAAAAGGATTGTGCAGGAATATTCAGGAGTGACACTAAAATTCTAGAGATAGGCAGACTTGTTCTCGATCCTGAAGTGGGTAATTGCTCCAAATCTCCTGATTTTTAAAAGACCTGGAGAGTATAGAGAAAAAAAAAAAAGAACATACCTCTCTGGTAGTTATTCCTGAAGTATGGGGACCATGTTGATAATGACTAAAAATTGCAATTAGAGGAATTTCTTCACAGCACCTCTGGGTCTCATCACCCCTGTTTCACTACAAGAGTGTTTAGCCATTTTCAGTCTGTGCCTCATGAGACAGTTAGCAGCAGGTGCTTCCTATAGAGACGTTTGGAAAACAAGCTTTGTGAGGAGTCGGGGTGGGGTCCTCCCTCACCCTCCCGACCTTGTCCACTCTGTTCTGCGGAGGCTGGGGGACGCCGGAGAGAGGCTTTGGGAGAGAGGCGTCTCGCCGCTGAGCAGCCCGGCACAATTTCTTTCTCTCAGTTTACATGTGTGCTCTAAGCACCGGTTGTGGTGGTTTAGTCACTCAGTCATGTCTGAGTCTTTGCAACTCCAAGAATGGTGCGCTGCCAGGCTCCTCTGTCCTTGGGATTCTCCAGGCAAGAATACTGGAGTGGGGTGCCATTTCCTTCTCTGGGGGATCTTCCCGACCCTGGAATCAAACCCGGGTCTCCTGCACTGCAGGTATATTTTTTACCAACCGAGCCGCCAGGGAATCCCCGAAGCACGGGAGAGGTTGCCGTTCTGTCTCATCAGGGAATCCTTAGCTCTTGTGGAGTCCTTCCCTTTCCCGTAAGCTGACTGGACATGCACGTGGTCTAAGAGGTCAAACGCTCCAGCCAAATGCAGCCACTTTATTCCTGGACATGGAAGAGCTAGGAGAACCCCATGACTACCCACGTGGCCTTGGCACAGCCACTTCACCTCTGCATACCTCAGTGCACCTTTCTGGGAAATGGGAGGGAGGTGGGAGGGAGGCTCAGGAGGGAGGGGACATCGGTACACCTGTGGCTGATTCAAGTTGGCAGATGGCAGAAACCAACACAATCTTGTAAAGCAATTATCCTTCAGTTAAAAATAAATAAATTTAATTTAAAAAAATCATTTTCAGGCCAGAGCTGAGGATTGAATACAATCTAGAGTGATCAGCTTTGCATGTCTATCTCTTCCTATTCGACTTTGAGGAATTCCCTCAGCTAAAGGTCTACCCTCATCCATCCGCTCCAGACTCTGGGATATTTCCCAATAGAAACCTTCCAGCCTCTCCTCAGGGTCTTTGCTCAGCAAATGACAGTCCCCCCAAGACACACTCTTCCCTTCCAGATGTGCCTGTGGAAATAAAACGCTGCTTTCGAGGGAGACTACCGCTCTGTCTTTTGACCTGTTTAGAATGAACCTTGTCGGATTCTAGGGGCTCTCAGCACGTGGTGATTTCCCTCTCCTGCTCCCGTCCCGCAACATCAGCAGACACTTTTGATCGTCAGAAGTGGGGTACACAGTGATGAAATGCTACTACCATCCTACAGCTCACAAGTGAGCCATCTCAGTGAAGAACTTCCCAGCCAAACATGCCACAGTCCTGAAGTTGGAAACCCCGCCCTCATACAGCACAGTGTCCAAATCCTCAGCTTGTCCTTCAGACCCTCTGTGACATGGTTCTGGATACAACAGCCCCATTTTATTCCTTGGCCCTTTCATATGTCATTTTTCCATCTTCTTAGTCTAAAGCCTGAAACATTAGGAATGTGTGAATTCCATGAAGACAGGGGTGGTTTTTTTTTTTTTTTTCATTTTATCCACAGCTGTGTCCCCAGGTGCTTGATAAACAATTGCTGAATGAGCTGGTGAACAGAAAGGCAGCACCTACCCCCAGGTTTGCACAGACTCTCTCCTCTGCCTGCAATGTCTTCTCTTTTTGTTAAGCTAACAAAGCCCTCGTCATCATTCAACATCTAAGCAGGCCCCCTCTTCGAGATGTCCCTCCTTGCCCCCAGTGTCCCACCTTCTCCGCTGGGCTGTTTGTACCTTTGACATCTGCCTGGCTTGTCTCGTCACATTGTTCTGTAATTTATCTTCCTCCGCATTCCTCTTCTCTGCGTGATTACAAGAGCTTTCAAGGCAAGTCTCCTGTCTTAATTATTTGAATATCTCCATCACTGTTCATAGCACCTGACACGGAAGAGGTTCTTAGTAAAGATATTTTGAATGAATGAGTGAGCGCGCGATGACTAGAGGTGTGACAGGCATGGTGATAATAAGTATGAAGCTGGAATGTGGGCGTCAATTCATCTAGGAGGCAGCAGAGGGTGAAACATCCCTTCTCCACGTGACTTAATGATTCTGCTCATCACCGGGAAGGATGCAGGGCCCTTGTGCAGGGTACCAACTGTTTCCTAGTAGCTATCGTGGACATAGCTGGGATTTGGAAGAACAGAGACAGCATCTTGCATAGATTCACAAGAATAGGAGAAATTGAGAGCATATATTAAGACAGATGCAAAGTGTAGCTTGCACCACTCTGGGTAATTTCTTCACTTTTTATAGAGGAAATACCACACTTGCATGGAGGCAATGGGGGAGAATTGATGTTTTCAGGGTTAAGGCAGACACTCAGGGGACTGATGGAGTAGACGAGGGTCAGGCAGTCACACTGCCTCCCTGCAATTGGTTACGATAAAGGTGAAACTCCACACGGGGCCAGGTGAGCTGAATGTCAAGGTGGCAGGGAAGGTGGAAGAGGAGAAAGAAGTCAGGTCAGGGAATCAGCCCAGGGGGAGGGTACACATTTACTGCTGGAAAATTCTCCCAGGGTTGAGTCTGGTGGGCATAGCAACTGTGCTAATCCCTCAGAGTTTAAGGTGATTTTGCAGGAAAATGGAGTAAAATGTGTTGTCCCAAACAGTTGATTTTGGCCTGTTCACTGATGCTCAGAGTAAGGAAGAGCAGGTCTAGCACTGGTACAGGTCTAGAGAGAAAGGGAAAGAGAGCGACCCAAGAAAGTTATTACAGAAAACTGCTGACTGAATTGCTAAACAAATTTGGCAGTCTTAGTGATCTTATTGGATAATTCCATAAATACATCTTGTGAAATTGTTCAAGAAAATATGGCAGGCAGAGAAAGAAAATCACCCCTTAATAGAGAAGAGTTATCCAAAATAAAATCCAGAGAGTGTTGAACTTATGATGTGGGGCCACCATATGTAAAGGCTCTTCTGTCCATGGGATTCTCCAGGCAAGATTTCTGGAGTGGGTTGCTATTTGCTTCTCCAGGGGATCTTTCCAATGCAGGGAACAAAGCTGGGTCTCCTGCATTGCAGGCAGATTCATTATCGTCTGAGACACAAGGGAAGTCCCCTTAATTCTCTAAGGGAAGAGACTTTGGGGGCAGTCAGATAGCTGCACAAACAATTCCATGAACAATTCCATGAATCAATGAGAAAAAAGACACTTCTCTTCTCTATGCAATTGTTATATTGTTCTGAGAGCACTCTCCTATGAGCATAAGAAGCTCAACAAGGACAGTGTTTTAAGTCAAACCAAACACTTTTGGAAATTTTTATAGAGATAAATGTTGAGGTTTTGGCTCATTTAGCAACAGTGTTTATTTGAATTTTTCAATTAGCAGTCCTTGATAGAATTACCTTCCCATTTTACATTTTACATCCATTGGTCTTAATTGCCCAAAGCATTTTTGCTATGGTATATTTAAGTTTGGGGCTTCCCTGGTGGCTCAGACAGTAAAGAATCTGTCTGCAATGCAGGAGACCCAAGTTCGATCCCTGGGTCAGGAAGATCCCCTGGAGAAGGGAATGGCTACCTACACCAATATTCTTGCCTGGAGAATTCCATGGACAGAGGAGCCTAGCAGGCTTAAAATCTATATCAACATTTGAGAAATGAAGGATTTCACATTAAAATTCATATTTATCCTTTTGATTAAAGAAATCCTGAAGATCTGGCCATTTGGAACCTTCTTTTCCTCATAGTGTCTTTGGATGGATCTGCCCCGTGCCAGTCCCCTTGTTGCCTCCCATCATGATTTAACAACATTTATAAATGTTTTTATTGAAACATAGTTGAGTTACAATATTGTGTTTGTTTCAGGTATTTAGAATCTTCTCCATTATGAATTCTGGGAGGGTCTTGAGGATTCTGGCTGCCCCTCACCCCACTCCCCGTGGCCTTACCCCTATATTTGCCCAGTTTGCTCTGATGGATATTTTGTTTCCCCAGGTCACACTGTTCCAATGGTCTCTTGATCCAGTGAAGCCCAAATATGGACCCTGCACAACAGCTCCTGCCCATCCAGAAGGGATCTCCAGACACCAATTGGTTTGATCGTTACCTTGGTCCTTAGTTAATAGGACCATCAGAGCATTTGAATGAGAGCTCTTTATCATCTGTACCTTACAATATTCTGTGGGGTACTTTGATGCTTACAATTGCAGGACACCAGAAAAGGCACGGATACCATCCCTGTGTGTGTCAGGGCTACCACAACCACACAGGCTAGCGCAGTGCTGACAACATGTTTGTGAAATGATTGAATGACTTAATGGCTACTGTTTATTGAATACATACTATTTACCAGCTACTTTTCATGTATTTTCTCAACCAGCTGTCACAGCAGTCTAGTAATGTGGGTGGGTGTCTTAGTCTCCAAAGCCGACATGAGACCCATGAAGCTTAGAGAGGTAAATCATTTATTTGAGATCTCACAGTTGAATTTCAAAAACTGTCTGACTCCAAAGCACTTTAGATGAATGGATAATCGAATGAATGAAGGTATCAATGAAGGAATGACTCTATGAAAACGCTGGTTATCAAGCTTGAGTCTCATATCAGAGTCTGACACAGTGATTCTCAATCCAGGTTGCCCACTGAATCAACCGTGGAGATTTAAAACCACTTATGACCTGGGCTCCGCCCACAGAGACTCTGGTTGAACTGGGGACAAGAGTGGGCATTAGGATTTTTTTTTTAAGCTCTGAAATGATATTTACATATACTCAGGGTTAGGGAAAAGGACATTATTCACCAGGCCTGGTTACATGATGAAGGAGATAAAGCTCATATTGGATATTTCTGGAAGTCAAGTATGTGTATTTTTAAGAATCACATAGAATGATTCTTATCATCCAGCAAGTTTGAGCTCCACTGTAGTAAAACTGAGGCAGCTGACTATGTGTCTCCTGTCCAAGGATAAGAATTATGCCTGGACGTAGAAATTGGCCTGATTTTGCAAGGGGATAAGAGGCAATAAAAGCTCATTGGCCCCACCTAGTGTTGGAGAAGGAAATGGCAACCCACTCCAGTGTTCTTGCCTTGAGAATCCCAGGGACAGGGGAGCCTGGTGGGCTGCTGTCTATAGGGTCCCACAGAGTCGGACACAACTGAAGCAACTTAGCAGTGATGGACAAGAGAGACCCACCAGATAGAGTGAAGTAGATGGCCAGTAATTTGGTGCTCTTCAAATTGACCATCCTTAAGTGTTCTTTAACATTTATTTCATAGGGGCTTAGAGTGATTGATTTGCTACTAATGCAGATATAGGTACATGAATGTGTTTCCTTGGTTTTTATTTTATTATTTTATAATAACATTTTATTGCTGTGACAGCATTTTGTAAGAAGAAAATTGTTTAATAGAGAAATGTTAGGTTTTTGTTTTGAAATTCATTTGTATTACTTTCTAACTTTGGCAGAATAATATAGTCAAATTATATTAGGCAATTTTATTTTGTGGGTACTGAGAACTACTTATGTGATATCCCTAAATAGAGATGAAAAAGATGACCATATACTGTTAGAGGCCTCGTGGTGCTAGGTCCTTTAAAGGACCAAAAAAAAAAGAAAAAGCAGTGAACTCTTCCCTCTAGTGGGGAAAATTGTACATGCAGGGACTCAGAAACTGCACATTGTAAAATCTCAGGAATAAGACTGGTTTAGGGCCACCATGGGGCTTCCCTGGTAGCTCAGCTGGTAAAGAATCCTCCTGCAATGCAAGAGACCTGGGTTCAATCCCTGGGTCCGGAAGGTCTCCTGGAGGAGGGCATGGCAACCCACTCCAGTATTCTTGCCTGGAGAATCCCGAGGACAGAGGAGCCTGGCGGGCTACAGTCCTTAGAGTTGCAGAATCGGACATGACTGAAGAGGGCTTAGCCTCTTCATAAGGAGAGGGCTTAGCCTCACCTCAGGTATCTCAGAGGGATTAGTGTGGGTTGGCTTTGTGCTGTGTACTGACCCAAATACCCTGGATAGGGATGAGCAAAATAGACAAGAAAGATCCTGGCTTTCATAAAAGGTATATTCTAGCTGAGTTTTAAATTATCCATATTAAAAATCAGCAAAGACCTGAATAGACAGTCTTCCATAGAAGGTATAGGCCCACAGATGCATTAAAAGGTGTTCAGCATCACTAAACATCAGGGGAACACAAATTGAAACCGCAGTGAGGTGTCTCCTCACATTGTTAGCATTTTTGTTGTCGTTCAGTCGCTCAGTCCTGTCTGACTCTGGGACCCATGGACTGCAGCACACTAGGCTTCCCTGTCCTTCACCGTCTCCTGGAGTTTGCTCACACTCATGTCTGGCTACTACCAAAATGACAAGAGATAAGTGTTGGTGAGGATGTGGAGAAAATGGAACCCCTGTGCACTGTTGATGGGGACGTAAACAGGCGAAACCACTCTGGAGAACAGTGCAGAGCTTCCTCAAAGATTAGAAATAGAACTACCATGTGACTCAGCAATTCAAACTTCTGGGTATAAAAAAAAATCTCAAGGAGATATTTGAAGTCCCATGTTCATTGCAGCATTGATCACAATAGTCAAGACATGGAGACAAACTAAGTGCTCCTTAAATGAATGAATGGATAATATATATGTAAAATGGAACATTTTCCAACCTTTACAAAAAGGGAAATCCTGTCATCTGAAGCAACATGGATGAAAGTGAAGGGCATTATGCTGAGTGAAATAAACCAGACAGAGAAAAAAATTTCTTCATGCTAGCTAGCACTTATATGTGGAATCTAGAAAAAATGTTGAATCAGTAGAAACAGAGAATTAAAAAGTGATTGTCCGGTGTTGGGAGGTGAGGAAAATAGGAAGAGTCTGGTAAAAGGATACAAACTTGCAGTTACAGGAATGGCAAGATTTGAGGATCTAATGTGAACTTGAAAGTTCTCACCCTAAAAAGAAATGAGTATGTGAGGTGATGAATGTGATCATTAGCTAGATGGAGAAGGATCCTTTACCGTGCATTTGCACATCACATCGTCACGTTGTCCTCTGTAAATACCGTCCGCCCCAACAAGGTGCTCCCCAACAAGAGCAGCCACCACAGTGAGAAGCCAGGGCCCCACAACTAGAGCACAGACCCTGCTCACCGCAACTAGAGAAAAGTCTGTGCAGCAACGAACACCCAGTGCAGTCAAAGAAATACAATTATTTAAAAATGCAAAATATCTTATAATTGCATTTGCCAACTGGGTGAACGGATAATGGTGAGCAGTTCAAAGCCCCATGATCAGTGCTCTGCACTAGGTTCTAGGGCTTTAATAATAAGCAAGAGACAGAGCTTATAGATGGCTGGAATAGGTCAGGTTTTACAAGACATTTAGCCTTTGTCCCAAGAACAATGGAACTCACTGTAACGTCACAAACTGAAGGCAACATATCATATTTACCTTTTTAAAGACGAATTTGTGAAGTGAGAGTTTTGCAAATGTAAGGGGTGAATTTTTCCCCCTATGAGGTCCCAAGCCCAAAGTCCATGAATTCCACTGCCTCACTTCTGATTATCATCCTTGAGACCAGTGGATCAGCCACCATGAGCCTTGTCATTGAGGGTGACTGTGGAAAGAGCATTAAAAAAAAAGGAAAAAAGAAAAAAAAAAACAAAACACATGGCCAAAAGCCTTTTCCATTTATTATATTGGAAAATTCAATTTAATTTATTGAAAAGTATATTACTGGCAGGAGTAATAATGATATGAATTCAAAAGGCAAATATTAACACTCAACCTACAAGCCCAGGACTTAATGAGAACTCATCCAACATCTGGTCTCCCATTAAAAGGGCTCAGAGGGCCCCTGTGATTTATATCTGAGTAAAAGCTACTCTCCGTCGCTCAGAAGTTCATTTTTTAAGGGACAAGATAGAGAAAGGAAACTTGGGGCAGAAAGTGTTAAAAAAGCAGCCCCAGACCCGACTGTGGGGTGACCCCCTGGGGGAGAAGCAGCTGTAACAGGCCGAACTCCAGGCTCAGACAGTGTCAGTAAACCCCCGACACAGACAGGGGAACACAGTCTACACTGTAGCCAGGGTGGCTCTGGGTCACGGCTTCTAGAGGCCAGCAGGCAAAGACCTGGGCCCTAGAGCAGCTTAGCTACCTCCTTCTGAGTCTCAGTTTCCTCATTTGTGAAATAGGTGCTTGAACCCATGATTTTTAAGGGACGTCCCCATTCTAAAAATGCCAACACCTCTCTGTCATAAGGAAAGAAGGGACTGGTTCCAGGGTGGGCAAGAATACTAGGTCCTGGGAAAAGCTTGGCCACTCCTTTGCATTTTTTGAAAACTCTGAGCAATAGATACTTCGGTCTGTGGCCACACCATTCTCCTCCCTACACATTGTCTGACACACATCAGAGCCTTTCATAAACTCTTGGAATAAACAAATTCACTTAACATACAAACAGGAGGGGCAGGAAAAAGTGCAAAGAGGGAAAATGATGCTAGAAGTATTCTGCTGTAAGTTTCGAAGAGCAGGAATTCTGGACCCCAGCTCCCCAAGTGAATCCCTTGGGCTCTATCCTTTTTGACAGCTGGGGGTTATGGCAACTGTTTGCAAATGAGGAGCAGGAAATCTAGAAAGGTCAATCCCTGTTTTATTCTTATTCACAAATTCCTCCGAGAAGAGTACAATCTGACAGGGGAAAAAAATCAAACCCTCAACAATAGGAGAAGTCATCACTAATACTATTAACTATTAGACATGAGAATCATCAGCGGGCCAGCCCTACGGGAGCTACGCTGATGGGCGGTTTCTACTGGAAGTGGGCAGTGGGCATGAGTTCATGGCAAAGGGCCTTTCCATGTAGCAGGAAACAGTGGGTTCTTTTTTCCATGGTGTGCTCCTTCTTTTCTTTAAGAAATGAAAAAAAAATCTGTTATTTGTCCTTGTGATTTCTAGCAAAAAAAATGGCAACAACAACAAAAAAAAAACACCTCTTTTTGGAGAGAAGGAAATTATCCACTTAAAATACTTAGAACACTTAATCCCAGTAGTTGACTTAAATATCTTAATTCTGTTTCTCTCAGAATATTGATCATCCAGACACTTTTAGCCAAACCACCATCCAGAGTCTGAGAGTTCACTCCTCCAGAAGCATTCTGAGTGACAGCTCTGATGGTTAAAGTGTCCAAGTACACAGGGTACGTTGGGCACACGGATGAAGACTTGGGTGTCCCCTCTCACCGAAGGACACGGCCCACGTCCTGACCTGACCCTCCTAAAGGCCAGTTTGGAATCTCCTCACTGCTCTGTTCAACCACCTCAAGACACCATGTACCCTTTTTGCTGTGTGAGTAACAGAAATAACTTCCACCTGCCAGATGTCCTGCCAAATGTAGAAATAACCCCTTCAGCCCTAAGTGCATTCCTAGAGAGAGGCTAATGTACATTTCATAAACACAAAGTCCCGGCCAAAGAAAGTCAAAGGATTTTTTTTATTATGATGGTTGTTATCACTGATACACATCACGAGCTACACAAAATGCTGACCAAAAAGCAAATGTAGAAAAATAGTAGAATTATATTGGTTCTGATGACTTTGTTATTCCCATCACCGTAATTTTACAATTTCCAAGGATGTTTGGGAGATTATAATTATTGTATACATTGTCACCAGAATAAATATGCATTAGGAATTCACAGTGGCATCAAGCTATACATTCAGGTTCTATTTTCAGAGAAAGGGACCGTGCTGAAGACCCTGCCTCTATTTACCTTCTACAGCATAGGAGGTCACATTTGAAAACTAAATTAAAACATAATAAAACAAAATGAATTCCAGATCCCTGCGTTGTATGATGGATAAACAAAAAGCCACAGGCTGGTTCTCCTGGTTAAGCTAGAGTGTGATAATGTTTATGGACACAATCAGTGGACCATTTATTTATTTGATAATCTGTTTCACCTATTAAGGGGCTTCCCTGGTGGCTCAGATGTTAAAGAATTTGCCTGCAAGGCAGGATACTCTGGTTTGATCCCTGGATTGGGACGAACCCCTCGCAAAGGGAATGGCAACCGACTCCCATATTCCTGCCTGGAGAATCCCATGACAGAGGAGCCCAGCAGGCTGCACTCCATGGGATCAGAGTCAGACAAGACAGAGTAACTAACACTTTCACTTTTCACACTTTCACCTATTAACTTGAAAAAAAAAAAAGTAGAATAAACAGTTTAGCCACAGAGCATCCAGAGACTTTGTACTACAGACTGATAAGATGCCATTCGGGAGGTGGTGCTTCTAGGCAGACTGAGCTGGAACCAGCAGCACTGAACATCTTTGACAAATTTCCTGCCTTGACATTGACCTGGGGATGGTGTCAGGGTCAGCAAGGAAGCTTGGAGGTCCTGCGTGAGAGGCACGGCTTATACCACTACAGCATCTCCTCTGGGCTAGTTTCCGCCTTCCAGACCCTGGCAGGATGCTGGCATCCTGGTAGAAGCAGTTTGGCTTGTTCTAAGAGATGCTGAGGTGGTAATGCTCTTGGTGTTTCTCATCTGCTCTTTTTCCCCATTACTCTAAGTGGACATTCTTCTGTGTATGTGGGTCTCCTCTCCTCCCCTCAGATTATAAACTATTGTATGGCAGGGTCTCTGATGAATTTCTGTAGCCACCTGTAGCTAGCATAGAACTCAGCAGAGACTAAATAAACACTGTTTAAAAAGAAATGCAGTCAAGTGTAAGCTCCAGGAATATTAGGAATGAAGGGAAAATCAGACTTTGATTTTGTTACATAGGAGCAAGACAGTTCGTGGGACAGAATGGGATGCTTCCTTTAAAAAAAAAACAAACAGTTTCAAACAAGCAAAAGATAGTAATATATGCATAGGTTATCAGGATCATTATTAAATTCAGTATTTGGATTATTATGAAACTTCCTTGGAGCAAGAAGAATGGAGCAGAATATTTTGCCGTATGCAGTAAGCTTAACCTTGGACTAAAGGACATTTAGCCCAAGTGCTAAAAGTCTTTTTTGTTTGATGCAATAAAAAGATTCTGAGTGACATTTACAGAATTAACACTTCTGAACACCTTAAATTTGATGTAATATTGTTCTTAGTTGGGTGTCAGGTTTCAGCCCCTCCTCTCAACTTAACCATGGCTTACATTATACCCTGAGAAGGAAAATAGTTTTACTGCTTAGATCATCCAGTTATTCATAGAACTGAGCTGGAAAACTCCAGTTTGGAGGCTCTTGGAATCATAACGGAATGTTCTAACTTCTGGAAGTTTGAGTCTTCAAGTTTCAAACAGGGTGATCTCCCTCACACCATCAAGTACGAATGTAAAAAGGTGTGGAGTTATTTTTTTATAAAGAAAATTCCTCAGAGCTAACATTTGCTATAAAATATTTCTCCCCTCAGTGCTTACTCTGCTCGGGCATTGTTCCTCTCTGGTTACCCCCTTTCTCATCCAGATGCCCCTCCAACCCCCACAGCGACCTTTCAAAGTAGACACGTGGAAATCTGTTTTATAGCTGAGGGCACTAGCCCACTGGCTTGAAAGGACACCCCAGAGATACAGTGGTTCTTCCCATTACAGGAAACTGCCACAGTGAGATCTTCTCAGACACAACTACTTTCCTCTTGCAAATCCAGAAGCCTAGACAGCAAACAGGAACCAAGGTCAAACTGTTTCTTTATGGGAATCCATTGCTGTGTGTTGGATGAGGTGCTAGAGAAGAAAACGCAAGCTTTCAAAGAACTGGCCCTGTCCAGAACTTCCTTACTGAACCCTGGCTCTGTAATGGGAAACACTGGCAAATTAGACATGACTCTGGCTCTAAGGAGCCCGTATGGAGGAGAACCCCCAGAATACAGGAAGGAGAAGAGAGTGGGTTCATGGAAACGTGAGAAAACCGAGCTCTGATGGTAAGACATCATGCTGAAGCAGGATCTACAGGCCAGGAACCACTGGGTCCCGGTTCACAACCAACGGACAAGGAATTGACTCCCACAAGAAAATGAGGAACCCCTCCAATGTGGGAAAAGCAGAGAGATACAGGAGGTATAGATGGAAGGGTATGGTCTGGGCAGTTATGGAACGCATTGTGGTCTAGGGGAAAGTGGTTTCAGGCCGGTAGGAGAAATAAAAACTTGAGACACAGTGATTGGGAAAGACAGATGATTGATCAAGAGCCAACAGGCCAGCCAATCACCCCATTATGCTTATGGACAGTGCTTTATAAAACCACCCTTATCATTGAATTATCATTGAATTATGCTTTCCTTTGCCATCTCACTTATCAGTTATGTAGGTGCCTTGAACAGGAATATATTATGAGAGAAAGCTCATAAGATTACGGTTTAGGATTTGAAGAATCTTGGCATTGACTTTTAACAGATATATGACTTTTGTGATCTATTAATGTCTCTGGGTTGGATGCGTTCAATAGCATGAAGGATAACAGGGAAGCTCAGGGCTCGAATCTTGACTCCACCATGGCTAAGTTGTGTGACCTTAGTCAAGTTACCTGACTTCTCCCAATACCATCTGCATGCTGTATGAGTTTTAAAGATTAGGTGGACTCATAGATGCACATGACCTAGCAAACCAAAGTGGAGTGCTGCATATTATTTCCATTCCTTCACTCCTTCACATGTTAAAAAGAAGATAAATGAGAGCCCGGATTTCTTTTACCTCTAGAGGTCTCTGAATCCGTGTTAAGTCATGAAGTTTCGGGTTTGAGGATCGTGCCTTGCAGTCATACAATCATAACCACATCTATGAAATGAAGACACACACAAGTGGAGACACTTGATAATTTAGTTGTGAAAAGATCAACTGTAGGGCTATGACCTGGCTTAGATATAAACAGAGCGTGACCCACACGGCCATACGTTTACACCTGTTCTAAGCGTACTTGTATATAGTAAGACCATTCCTTTGTTTGAGAGAAGGCACTGGAGCCTTTTTCCCTAAAATTAAAACTGGTTTTTAGAATTCGATCCACTGAATAGTAAAGTGTGTTATTACCATTCAACATAAAACAAGCACTGGGAGAAGTTCAGCTTTTTTCGAGACTTTCCTTTTCTATTGCAATTTTCTATTGCAATATCTCTAGCATTATGTATAAAGGTAAAGAGGTACTTCGGGGATAAAAAGCTTTGAAAAAAAGTCAAAAGAGAAGGGGACATAGAAAGATTTAGGAAGGCACCTTGAAGGTTTAGAAAAGTCTTCGTGGGGCAGTCCTTTATCTGAAAGAAGCGTGCAGGTAGGCATGCATGTACTACTGCGTGTAACTTCAAAAGAGTGCACTTCGACATACATGGATGAAGACTCATGTGGTTAGTGGAGGTTGGGAGAACAAAGCTCAGATGCTACATATCAGGTAGAGTCTGAATGAAACAACACCTCGGTCCTCTTCCAGTTCTGAGATTTCAAGGTTGCAATTTAAAAACTACCAGCTAAAAATAAAACATGAAGCCTGATGGTTGATCCAGATCCTTTTAGTGTTTAGAATTACACGATGTATCTTAATATCTCTACAGCCTAGGACGACAGCCAATGCAAAAGAGATTTATAATAAAACATGGAAAGAGTAAGTGAATGAAAAAATAAAAAAGGAAAAAATGGATCCAGATTTCAGCACATGGTGTTTGGCTTTATAAATTAGAGAACAACATTTATCTTCCCTAAGGATATTGAGAGGGACTCCTTGGAAGAACAGCATAAGACAACACCATTCCTCAATGTGTCCCGTGCCATGACCTCACTTTCTTTTTATCCAACTCGTGCAGCTGCACATGGCAGCCTGGTTATTGCCAATGCTTAGCAGTAAATTCTGTGAAATCAAAGCAAGAAAAGTGTTAGTTGCTCAGTTGTGTCCAACTCCTTGCGAGCCCATGGACTATGCACCCCCAGGCTCCTCTGTCCATGGAATTCTCCAGGAAAGAATACTGGAGTGGGTAGCCATTCCATTCTCCAGGGGATCTCATCAAAGCAAAGAGCATGGCCAAAAAAAAAAAAAAAACAACTTGTCAGTTACATTTGAAAGTGAAAGTGAAAGTCGCTCAGTTGTGTCCCGCTCTTTGCGACCCCATGGACTATATAGTCCCTGGAATTCTCCAGGCCAGAACACTGAAGTGGGTAGCCCTTCCCTTCTTCAGGGGATCTTCCCAACCCGGGAATCAAACCCAGGTCTCCCTCATTCCAGGTGGATTCTTAACCAGCTGAGCCACCAGGGAAGCCCTCAACTGGGGGCTTGTAAATACCTAAGAATAGCCTCCCTGGTGGCTCAATGGAAAAGAATTCGCCTACCAGTGCAGGAGACACAGGTTCATTACCTGGGAAGGAAAGACCCCTGGAGAAGGAAATGGTAACCCACTCCAGTATTCTTGCCTGGGAAATCCTATGGACAGAGGGCCTGGTGAGCCACAGTTAATGGGGTTGCAAAAGAGTTGGACATGACTTAGCAACTAAACAGCAGTGTACAGCAAAATACCTAAGAGAATGCTTTCAGTTCAAAAATCCTGGAGAGAGATGTGATTACAGGTGTGAACTCTGGTTTCTCATGGGACCCTCCTTACTGAGCAGAAATTTCCCTACTAGTGTTAATGATGGAAATTTCTTCCTGATATAAGAAGACAATCCCCCATGGTGGCTAACTTCCTACACTTCCTTTCTTGTACCAAAACTGACTCTATCTGCCTGTCCAGTGTAACAAAGGCTCTCAGCTCTCTCTCTTCCTTACCCTGTTCACTCCCTGAGGGTCCCCACAACCCACCCTCCACCCAGGCAACTCTTCTTCAGCCTGGCATCTGGGTGAAGACACGGAATCTTCCACGAGGCCCTTTCTGATCACACACCGCCCTACATCCTCAGGGTCCCTCCTCTAAGCCGCCATCAGATCCCTGCCACTTCCCTGGGGCCCACCTGCTCTAACTTTCCATCTGATTGGCCGTATTCCTTGCTAAATTATGAACTACTGAATCTTACCAATACATTCCCGGCACACAGTAAGCCCTCAAGATGTGTTTGTTGAATGAATGATTGAATAAATGAATTGACGAATGCGTGCACTTGGTGGTAACAGGCTGTGCAAGGCCAGTATCATGCTTTTCGGATCTCACTTTGAAAGCCCCATTCTTATTCTCCAGGCACTGAAGACTAGACTTCTAGAATCCCCTTGATCCTGCCTGTGTCTCATTAAAGCCCTCATCATACCTTGCTTTACTAACAAGGCTGGATCTTCCGTGCATTCTCTGAGGACACAGCCTCTGCATTTTAGCCCTGTGCTCCCACCTGGCATAGGTGGAAGGTGCTCAGTGAATACCTCTGGACTCCAGAAACCAGTAGGAATCCATTCTTGTCCCACCTGCTCCCCAGGTACACAGCACTTCAGCTGATTTCAACCTGCCACGGAGATATTACTTTTGCCCCAAGGTGACTTTAGCTTCACATTTGTTTCTCTGGGTGTATCTGGCTCATGAACAACAAATTCCATTCATCTCAATATTAGTCATTTGTACTTCTAAACTAGTTCTGAGAAATTTAACAAATCATAAAGACAAAAACAAAAATTCTGTTGAAAATGAAGACATACTATTATTATCTTGGCAGGCATTTTGTTATAATTTTATAGTCAATAATAGATAGTCCCTGTTTTACATTATATGTATATTTACGTATATATATATATGTCTATACTTCGATAGAAAGAGACATAAAAAAGCCTTTCAAATGAGGCATGACACGCAACACTGGACGCTCTTATTTACAATACAGAGATGTATACTTTCTACACAATTATAATAGATGCTCAGAGGCCAGAGAGGGTTTACAAAGACAGCAGAGCACCCCTATAAAAAAGAGGTGCACCACACAGCTGGATGTTTATTGCCATTAGTTCTATGTCCAGACAGCATATTGAAGTTAAAAATGGCATCTGGGTTATTGGAAAAGACGACGGTCATTGATTCACCCTGGCTTCATAGCTGCTGGCTGCACGGTCTTTCAAATGACCAGGGGATGACAAACTTTGCTGATGGGCACAGGAAAAACAAACGTGAAATGCTCTTCATTTGGCCAAAAAGGAGAAGATGCTATAAACCATGGTCCCGCCCTGCACTTGGGCACTTGTAAGGAATTGCAAGTTCATAGGCTGTGCTGTGGGAACCACACCCGCTCTGTGTCATACAGCAGACTGGTCATGTTCATAAGTAACCAGAGTCTACACCCATCAAGAGCTTGGAAAAGTACCCAGTGGGAGAGTGACCCAAGGCATTACTTATCCCATACATGTTGAGACTAAGATACAATGAGATTTTGAAGAAGACCCACAGAGACCCGAAATCTCTTGTGTGGGAGGTTTTTCCAACTTCCTCTCCAGCTTTTCCTTTCTTTAGAAATGCCTCAGTCTGCTCTCCTGCAAAGTTGTCTACCTGGACTTGATTGCCATGGTCTACTGTGTTTTCAAACTCACACTGTTAATACCTGAGGAACTGAAAGTCTCAGCTGAGTCTAGAATTCCTTGGCTTACTACCATGGCATTGGTGGGCATCACTAAAGTTATCATCCAGGCACTGGGACCAGGAGCCTGGCTCCAGACGAGTTCCCAGTTTCAGAAGCAACTTTTGCAGAAGTGGGAGGAGCTTCTGTCTGCAGAAGATGTGTCTCCTGTGATAATGATCCCTATGGTCCTTGTTCATGTGTTCCTTCATTACAACTAAATGATCCTGCAGGCTTCTGTTAGCCCATAGCACACACTCAGTCTTTGGGACCATATTAAACACGCCCCGTAATTTTTCAAAAGTCCCCTTAAGTCACTTACCGATAACAATCTGAGTCCCCAACCTGGCTGTTGTTCTCTCTGATCTCACATTTGTCCTGTTGTCTCGTGTGTGTGTGTGTGTGTCTGTGTGAGTGCGTGTGTGTGTGAATCAATGGTAACCTTCCCTAGCCCTTTATTTTCCTAAGGCAAGAAGACATTTCTAGTGAAAGATAACCAGCACCCTTCTCAGAGCCCCCCTGAGGTTTTAAATCCAGCACTCCTCCATTGAGATGTCTTTCCCCTTCCATGGAGAGGAGAAGCAGCTGGCCATGTGGATGGTTTTAATTTTTTTGCGAGTGCATCAAATGCTAACATAGCATTTCTTTGGACGTGTATCAGCAGGAGCTTCACAAGGTGTGTGTTCTATTAAGGGCCACCTTCTGCTAGGTTTAATCTCAGTCTATTTTCCCTACTACAGACAGAGATGTCAGCCATCACAAAAAATAATGTGTGAACCAGGGTTATGCATAGAAAAAGTCTGGAGGAGTAGTTGGAGCAGCCAGTTCACCAGTCAACTTTTTCTCTGCAACAAACTTGCATTTACCGATAGCATCACTCTATACCTCAAATCACCCCACCAGCTGTTGTTAAGAAATAAAACCAAAGTTTATGAAGCATTCCTTTGTCCCTTGTTGAGAAAAAATGAGGAAAGCATAAGAATATGGGTTCACACGGTCTTGAACAAGTGGCACATTTGAATCAATTAAGGATTATATTTACACAAATATGTTCCACTTCTGCACAGAGGTTAACCTGAGTTCTGAAATGCTTGAGTGCATCAAAAATGATAAAGCTATGAACTAGTCACATACCCAACAAAGCTAGTTAACTTGGAGCCATCTCTTTGTGAGCCAGGGGGAGTTAAGAAGGTGGGCTCACCAACTCCAAGGATTCTGTTTCTTTATTTTCTCCAAATTTTGCTAGAAAGCATCTTGAATGAGACTCCAGGTGGCTAGACAGGTTCGGGCAAAGTCTGTTGTCTTTGACACTATCGATTCAGCTTTCCCAAACTCTCCAAAAAGGGAAGCACCTCGAATGTCCGGTCCCACCCCACCCTCTACCCCTAGCGCCTTCCTCTCTGAGCTCAACCCTGGAATGACAGAGGTCTGTAAAAGGATGTCTCAGCCAGAGCTCTCTCGGATCTTAAACGTTTCTGGCGAGCTCCCCAAGGCCCGCACGCTCAAAGCCACTACTTGAAGTAGTTGAGTCCCGCCACCAAGAAGAACTTCTCCAGGAAGAGCTCGGAGTCCAGCACAGCGATGTGAGCCGCTCGGCCAATCAGGGTGTTGGCAGTGTTGGGCAAGGCGTGGAACACATTGTGTCTGATCAAAGTGCAGTCCTTGGCATCCACCAGAGGGCGGAGTAGGTTGTTGATCATTTCCGCGTAAACAGGGCCTGGAAGGAGGGAAGCTGGATGAGACGTGGGGGCAAAAGTTCAGCAGTGGAATCTACAGAAAAACACCAGGTGTGTGTTGGGCTCCTAGTCCTTGGCGGAATATCTGATGCGCCCTACTAGGCAGAGTTACCTTCATCATGATTTCCTTTTGCTTTTCAAATCAGAAAGTCACGAAAATGAAGAAGAAGGAAGAGGAAAGAAGAAGGAGGAGAAGGGGGCGGGGAGAAGAAAAAGAAGAGGGAGATGGAGGAGAAACGGGAAGGGAAGGAGAAAAAGGAGAAAAAAGGAAAGGAAATGTGGCTTACCTGTGTGTCTGTCTCTGAGGGCGGTTTTACACATCTCAATCCTGGCTGAATGAAAGGGCACATAGCGGTCTTGGGGAGAAGCAACCAGCACAACATTTTTAAAATACTGCAGACCTGCAATAAACCGGGTGGGTGCTGTTTTGCTCAGGCAGTTTCAACCCACAGCCTCTGCTTTGTACACATTTCACAAACTTGCCCGGGAGAAAGGAAAAGTGGGAAGACACCAGACACACCAGTGGAGTCACTGAATGAGGGTCTTTGGGTCTGGGAGGGGGAAAGAAGCTCTGCAAGTTAGGGGGGAGGGGCGGCTTTGACTACATCAGCCGCAGAAACTAAGGAGATCACGACCCTGAGCAGTGGAAGATAAATAACAGGTAAGTGAGAAGAATGCCTTTCTGGGCTGGGAACAGTGAGGAGTCCGTAAGGAAATAAATCTAGTATTTTGCCACTCCTCTTCCCCAACCCCATGGTTCCCTGCATTCCAGCCCCAGTAGCATCACCTGCTGGAGGAAAACAGCCTCATCACTCTGCAGGTCACCTCACTTCCTTGAATCAGCCTGCTCTGAGGCCCAGGGATGTCCCAGTTGAAGCATCACAGCCTATTCTTTCAGTCCCCGAGCTTACCAGGGATATCCTGACACTGTGATGCTCTACCCAGGTCCCCCATCGGACTGCTTTCAGCTCAGGGATCCTGTGGGGGATGCCTCCAATGAAATGAGCCTTTTCATCCCAGATATCAGCCCAAGACCACAAGCTGGGGTTGGCCAACTCTCAGTGATCCGCAGGGGGCAGATACCAGAACTCTTCCCTCTGCAGGATAACTGTGGAGGGGCCACGTTGTGATCCAACTGCTCCTCTGCCCAAGCCTGCTTCCCTCCCTTCCCCATGGGGGTGTAGCTCTCATGGTAGCATACAGAGACAGACATGGGTAAGGGACTCGTCCAAGGTTATCAAGCCCTGGAACTTGTCCAGGGCTATGCCAGGCTCACATCCAGGGAGGCAGAGATAGCATCAGAGTCAGTGTTCTGACACTGATGGAAGATTGTGAGCCATGGGACAGACCCTGGGCCAGGCCAGCTTGCTGGGAAGGACTCAGTGGGACAACTGGTCAACCTCTCTGCTCCCTCAGTGACATGAGGTCACCACTATGCTCTGCTCACTCACTTGGCAGGTAGAGTCTTCAACACCTGTATGTGCTTCCTCATTGCAAGTGTGGGTGAAGGTGTGATCTTAGGCACTCCCATGTCCCCCTGCCCTGTCAACAGAGATGGACAGTGGCTACCTGCCCTTTTGGTAGGGGAATCTGCACCTGGTAAAGGAGCCGTTGGTTGGCACACAGACCTGGGGACATTAAAAGCTTGGTGGGAAGTGGATGCTGCAACTCCAGGGTAGAGGACACTGCAGACACCTGCCCCTGGCCCCCAGGCTGTGAGGGAGGCGGTCAAGGGGCAGCTAGTTCTTGGGTAGCTGCTGGGCTTTCTGTGAACTAAGGAAGCTATGTCACACTGCAGCTCCTGATGGCATCCTTCTGTGAGTGAATTAATGCAACTTTGAATCTAATTTGGGTCTCAAGGTTTGGCTCTCCAGCTCCCACTCATTGGCACCTCAGGGTGCAGATGGGGAATCCACTCACCTGTCTTTTGGCTTAGTTGGTAGAGGAAACATTTGCGCAGATCAGCATTATCCCTGAAGGTCAGCTGCAAAAGCGACCCAGATTTCTTCAGTTTCTGCATGAGCCATAAGCCTAGAAAGATGACAACCAAACCAGACCCACATCAAACACATCCAACCAAAAAAAAAAGGCAAAAAAGAATAGGGGAAAGATTAACATTCAACTGTGGCTTTTAGTTAACTTAAAAAAGGAGAGTGTGCAATTTAGCAAATCCTTGGGAAGTTCGAGGTACATTTGTATTGTTATATTCTGAAAGCAGAGATAAAATCTTTTGAGACAGGCTTCAGGAGTCATGAAGTTAACCAAACCCTTTGATTTTTCAATCCCCTTCCATAAATCTAGCCTAAGGAAACAGTCTGAAATACATACATACATACATATATAGACGCTCCTTACAGAGTTTTGCCAAGAGAACAAACTGGTCATAGCAAACACTCTCTTCCAACAACATAAGAGACGATTCTACACATGGACATCACCACATGGTCAATACCAAAATCAGATTGATTATATTCTTTGTAGCCAAAGATGGAGAAACTCTATACAGTCAGCAAAAACAAGACTGGGAACTTACTGTGGCTCAGATCATGAACTCCTTATTGCCAAATTCAGAGTTAAATTGAAGAAAGTAGGGAAAACCACTAGACCATTCAGGTATAACCTTAATCAAATTCATTACAATTATATAGTGGAAGTGACAAATAGATTCAAAGGATTAGATTTGATAGACAGAGTGCCTGAAGAACTATGGACAGAGGTTCGTGACACTGTATGGGAGGGAGTGATCAAGATCATCCCCAAGAAAAAGAAATGCAAAAAGGCAAAATAGTTGTCTGAGGAGGCCTTAGAAATAGTTGAGAAAAAAAGAGAAGTGAAAGTCAAAGGCAAAAAGGAAACATATACCCATCTGAATGCAGAGTTCCAAGGAATACCAAGGAGAGATAAGAAAGCCTTCCTCAGTGATCGGTGAAAAGAAATAAGAGGAAAACAATAGAATGGGAAAGACTATAGATCTCTTAAAAAAAATCAGAGATACCAAGGGAACATTTCATGCAAAGATGGGCACAATAAAGGACAGAAATGGTATGGATCTAAGAGAAGCAGAAGATGTTAAGAAAAGGTGGCAAGAATACACAGAACTATACAAAAAAGATCTTAATGAGAGCCAAACATCCTGGAGTGATAAGTCAAGTGGGCCTTCGGAAGCAACACTGGGAATAAAGCTAGTGGAGGTGATGGAATTCCAGTGGAGCTATTTCAAACCCTAAAAGATGATGCTGTGAAAGTGTTGCACTCAATATGCCAGCAAATTTGGAAAACTCAGCAGTGGCCACAGGCTCAGAAAAGGTCAGTTTTCATTCCAATCCCAAAGAAAGGCAATGCCAAAGAATGCTCAAACTACCGCACAATTGCACTCATCTCACACACTATTAAAGTAATGCTCAAAATTCTCCAAGACAGATTTCAACAGTATATGAACTAAGAACTTCTAGATGTTCAAGGTGGATTTACAAAAGGCAGAGAAACCAGAGATCAAATTGCCAATATCCGCTGGATCATAGAAAAAGAAAGAGAGTTCTAGAAAAACATTTACTTCTGCTTTATTGACTACGCCAAAGCTTTTGACTGTGTGGATCACAGCATACTGTGGAAAATTCTTAAAGAGATGAGAATACCAGACCACCTGACCTACCTCCTGAGAAACCTGTATGCAGGACAAGAAGCAACAGTTAGAACTGAACATGGAACAACAGACTGGTTGCAAATTGAGAAAGGAGTATGTCAAGGCTGTATAATGTCATCCTGCTTATTTAACTTATATGCACAGTACATCATATGAAATGCTGGGCTGGATGAAGCACAAGCTGGAAACAAGATTGCTGGGAGAAACATCAATAACCTCAGATATGCAGATGACTCCACCGTTATGGCAGAAAGCAAAGAGAAACTAAAGAATCTCTTGACAAAAGAGGAGAGTGCAGAAGCTGGCTTAAAACTCAACATTCAGAACACTAAGATCATGACATCCAGACCGTCACTTCATGGCAAATAGGTGGAGGAACAATGGAAACAATGACAGACTTTATTTTCTTGGCCTCCAAAATCACTGCAGATGAGGATTACAGACATGAAATTAAAAGATGCTTGCTCCTTGGAAGAAAAGCTATGACCAACCTAGACAGCATATTAAAAAGCAGAGACGTTACTTTGCCAACAAAGGTCCATCTAGTCAAAGCTATGCTTTTTCCTGTAGTCATGTATGGATGTGAGAGTTGGACTATAAAGAAAGCTGAGTGCAGAAGAATTGATGCTTTTGAACTGTAGTGTTGGAGAAGACTCTTGACTCTTGGACTACAAGGAGATTCAACCAGTCCATTCTAAAGGAAATCAGTCCTGAACACTCACTGGAAGAACTGATGCTGAAGCTGAAGCTGAAGCTCCAATACTTTGGCCACCTAATGTGAAGAACTGACTCATTGGAAAAGACCCTGATGCTGGGAAAGACTGAAGGCAGGAAGAGAAGGGGATGCCAAAGGATAGGATGGTTGGATGGCATCACTGACTCAATGCACATGAGTTTGAGCAAGCTCTGGGAGTTGGTGATGGACAGGGAAGCCTGGTATGCTGCAGTCCATGGGGTTGCAAAGAGTCGGACATGAGTGAGTAACTGAACTGAACTCAACAGATCCATTTAGGATACAGAAAAGTGAAAATCAACCTTTCATTTTGAAGTCCAGCTATTTACTCTGGTTATGCTGACAATAACATGGATGAGTATTATGTCACATGCACAAATACATGAATTTGATAAAAATGCAAGGAAATAAGTAAGACACAGGGCGGGTACATATTATGATTGACGTGATGGTGTGCATGCTCAGTTGTGTCTGACTCTTTGTGACCCCATGGACTGTAGGCTGTCAGACTCCTTTCTCTGTGGGATTTTCCAAGAAAGAATACTAGAGTGGTTTGCCATTTCCTACTCCAGGAATCTTTCCAACCCAGGGATCAAACCCATTTCTCCTGCATTGGCAGGCGGGTTCTTTACCCCTGAGACACCTGGGAAGACTTACTGCCACGCAAATGTGGATGAATGCAAATATAAGGAGAGCGAGCCATACAGAATCACTCTAAATGTGCGAGATGGGAAGGATTATTGGGAATGTCTCATTTTTCAGAGAGACATTTCACTAGTGTTGCAAAATTACTATTGGGGAAAATGTGGTCTAAATCATTTGTTTCTGTTTAAAACTGGCTTCCTTGGATTGTGAGGGAAGACAGCTTGACAAAGGAAAGAACTTCATTTCTTATATATTGACGTCTCGAATAACCCATGTTCCCAGCTTATGATCTGTAATAATGTGAAAGCAAACGGATCTGAGCCACCTCCTGTGAGGACATCGAGCAGCCCAGTCTGCCCTGAGGGCAGGCAGGTATGGTGCAGGGACAGTGTCAGACAGCCAGCGCCACCACTTTGAAGAGGCTGGCTCCAAAGCCAGGAGGCTCCATCAGGAAGAGCCTCCATCTCTGCTTTGCCCTCCCCTGGGCCCTGCAATGATGCTGAGGAGTGCTAATGCTGGTGGCATCTTACCTGTGCTGACCAGGGCACTATTGTTGTACAGGGTCCCCAGGTGGGGCCCAGACAGTGACAGGAAGGTGTGGAGTTTGTTGAGGTAATACCGGAACCGAGGCCGCGTGAGGACCGATCGGATGATGATGTTGCCGAGAGAATGGCCGATGAAGCTACGGAGAGATGGGAAGGGTCCACGTGAGCGAGCGCAGGACAGCAGCAGCCCAGAAGATGCTGTGCCAGGCGAACTGAGGTGTGAGCCAGCCTCCAGCTCCCTCAGGATTTAGGGGGACATGCGGTGTGAAGTGAGGGGAGCAATAATTCATTCCCATTGGGTTTCCAAATGCTGGATATGTAGAGCCCAGGATGGAGCCTTTGTGACGGAGACCCTGGGCCCAGTATGGACAAGTATGGACACCTTCCCACTGTGTGTTATTAGAGCAGCCCCTCCACCCAGTTCTGGTCTCTACGCCTCCCTCGGGGGACTTGGGGGTTCTTTCTGGAATACACATGGGGCATGACCCCTCCTGGTCATTCATAGGGTCAAATCCCGGCTTCTCAGCCTGGCCCACTTCTATCTGCCTCTCCAGGACCACTCCGCCCTCCGTCACCCCACTCAGCCCCCCGCGCACGCTCTGCTCCGGTTGCTCCACTGCTCTGAGATCTGTGGATCTCACACATCAGGACTTTCAGCTTAAATAGTTATTTGTAGAAACCCAACTAGATGAGAGTCAGAGCTCCCTAGCTCTTTTCATGGGTATCCTCTTGAAAAGTTTAAGTGAAAGTGTTAGTTGCTCAGTCCTGTCTAACTGTTTGTGACTCCATGGACTACAGACTGCCAGGCTCCTCTGTCCATGGGATTCTCCAGGCAAGAATACTGGAGTCAGTTGCCATTCCCTTCTCCAGGGATCTTCCCAACCGAGGGATCAAACCTGGGTCTCCTGCATTGCAGGCAGATTCTTTACCGTCTGAACTACCAGGGAAGCCCTGGTATCCTCTTACTTTTTAGTATTATCGTTATTAATTTTGTCCGCACTGTGGGGCTTGCAGGATCTTAGTAACCCAACCAGGGATTGAACCCAGTTCTTTGGCACCAAGTCCTAACAACTAGACCACCAGGGAATTCCCATGAATTTTTCAGTTTGTTGATAGTCTGTTTGTCGTCTGTGCTGTGCAGCTTGTGGGATTTTAGTTCCCTGACTAGAGATCGAACCCAGGCCCTGGCAGTGAGTATGGAGCCCTAACCACCGGACCTCCAGGGAATTCCCATGTCCTTTTATTTTTACCTGACTCTGTAGGCCTCTGAATCCTCATTTGTGAAATAAAGAAGTGATAGATCATCCCCAAGGCCTAAATGGGATCGTGGATATCGAGGACTCATTTCCAGATGTGTCTACATTGGCAAGTGCCTGAGGAACACACTATTGACTATCCCCTTAATCCTTTCAACATTGACACTATTACACTGTAAGGTCACAATTAGTGCTGAATGAAGCCCTTTTATGCAGCAGCTAATGAATCCCCTCGGGCTGGTCCCACTTAATGTATGGGGAAACAGAGGATCAGAGATGTAGAAAGCTTGTTCAAGGTTACATGGTAGAATGCGGACACAAACTTGTAACTGTCAAAAGAATAAGGATTTAAAACCTAGAGTATTTGTTTAAGGCCTTCCCCAATGGCTCAGCAGGTAAAGAATCTGCCTGCAATGCAAGAAATGCAGGGACGCAGGTTTGATGTCTGGGTCAGGAAGATCCCTGGAGAAGGGAATGGCTACCCGCTCCAGTATTCTTGCCTGAAGAAATCCTGTGTCCAAAGGGTCACAAAGAGTTAGACATGACTGAGCACACGGAAGACACATATTTAAGCCCAGTTCTCTTTGTACTGAGCTGCACAAGCTATAGGCTCCTACACAGCGGCTATGCCAGACATAGGTGTGTCAAGCAGGCCTGGGACCCACGGCTGCTCTGAAAGTAATCTAGTCCCTTGAAAGCCCTAAGTTAACTAATCCCAGCCTGGTATTCTGATGGCATCATGCTGAACTCGTACACAGCAAACACTTAAAAATGGCACTGCTCCCCCCAACATTAACTACCTGTGGTTTCCTTTTACCTAATTCTCGATATGGAGAGGTTGTACAACTGGATGTGCTGAATGATTTCATCCAGTAACCGATCGGTCATGGTATCAAAATCTGCAAACGTGTCCATCTGGAAGGAGAGAGATGAAATGGGTACCGAGGGGGCAGTTGCACAAGGCCAGGCTCTGCGCACAAGCCCATTTTCCTCCACTAAGCCTCAGGGCACATCCTGGGGGTATGCCCATGCCTGACCTTCAGGCTATAAATTAGGATTCAACAGCAAGAAAAAAAGCCCCCAACTGGGGCTTTCCAGATTGGACTGACTATGGGTTCCCTCTTCCGTGGGGAAAAAACAGGGTCCACACTTCAAAGAAAGGTTGTGAAGATTAAAAGAGCAAACAGGTGCAAGTGCTCAGCACATCGAAGATGTTTGAAATTATTCTCTTTCCTCTTCCTCACATGTCTGTCCCTTCACGCTGCAGAGTACATGGCCTTGTACAGAGCAGGTGTCAGAGAAAAGGCAAAAGGACCGACCACTAAGAGGGGAGCAATGAGACTAAAATCCAGTGTTCGCTTGTTGACTATTCTCTGTATGGCTCCCATGTTCCGTGGCCATGAGACCCTCTAGTGACAAGCCATTCTCTGCCTCCAGAGGATACTTAGCCTCATCCATCTCAAGTCCCCTGGGCTGGGAATCAGTGACAACACCCAACCCCACCTCTTGGTCATGACTCTTGCAAGTCTCATCTACCTTGACACCCCATTAAAGCTCCAGCCCTGAAATGGCAAAGGCTCCATAGTTTCCCTCTGGTTATGAAAAGGTCACGATCCAGCTCCACCGGTTACACCAACACCAGTGACCTCTTCCCCAGACAGACCCACAGATGCCCTATTATTTATGCTCCAAAGCTGTCAGCCAACCTACGACCTGTGAGGTCGAGAGGGCCAGTCACCTGACTCACATGTTCCCCCTTCTTACTATTTTCTCCTCCCCAAGGAAAAGGAGCTCTCCAGACCTGAGCACCTGGCCAGGGTTACCTGGCAAAGCTCCCTCCCACCTGTGTGGCCATAACCATCACGGTGACTTTAGGAGGCTCATCTAAGACATGAGTCAGGGGTTGTTTCAGTTCAGATGTTTTTGTTGTCATACCTGATTCTTCTCAGACATGAGAAAATCCAGTTTTCCTCCAGGGAGCCCCAGTTCTATGAAAGTCTTTACCAGCCGGAGGTCTGCACTGTTCCCTAAAGAGGAGAGATGACCCCACATAGACCCACATTGAATCATGTGACATCTGACACACTAAGGATTTATTTCTCATTTCTCTCGTCTCCTTCCTATTTCCCATTTTTCATTAAGTCCATAATAAAAGCAACTAACACATGTCCAGTCCACTGGTCCCCGTGCTGCCCCCTCCACCCGTCCACACAGGCTCAGGGCCACCCTGGCAGCCCTCCCTCACTGGGATTATTCCCCGATCTATCAGTTTCTGGCTTGTGAACATAACGGTCCAGGAACAGTTGAAGACCCGCTGCCTCCCCCTTCTTCGACAGTTCTATTTATTCAGGACATTCTGCAAGTGTTGTTGATAAGCAGCAAAACCCAGCCTGATAACTGTTTTTTTAATTTATTTTTTTTTTACATTTCTACATTTTTAAAATTTAAATTTATTTATTTTAATTGGAGGATAATTACTTTACAATGTTGCATTGGTTTCTGCTGTAACAGCACAGATCAGCTGCAAGTACATATATATATTCCCTCCCGCATTGATAACTTTTTTTTTTTGATGTGGACCAATTTTAAAGTCTTTATTGAATTTGCTACAGTTTGTTGAATTTGTTCCTGTTTTATCTTTTGTTTTTTTGGCCATGAGGCAGGTGGGATTTAGTTCCCTGACCAGGGATTGAATCCCCAGCTCCTGCACTGGAAGGCGAAGTCTCAACCACTAGACCACCATGGAGAGTCAACTGCAGTAGCTGTGGGACCTTATACAAGTTACTTAGCTGCCCTCTTACTCAGTTTCCCCCTTTATAAAAGGGGCGGATAATAGCAGCTACTCTGCAGGGCTCTTGTCAGGGTCAACAACATTAATATATATTAAGCATCTAAGAAGGCTCTGGGACCATGGTGAGTGATGTATACAACCTGGTCTTCATCATCACTACCACCACCGCCATAATCATCTGCAATGGGTGATCTACTGCTGGATTCTTGGACACTTCACCAAAATAGACCTATTGACTCAGCGTTCTGGTATGCAGTGCATGTAGCCAGGACTGGATACAGACAATTAAGTGCATTAGCCCCAAGAGTGAGAAAAATTAAGGATATTAACAAGAGTGTGTCATGGAAGTGAAGTCATCGCCACTCCCTATTTGGTTATCATAAGAAGTATGTGACCACAGGTTTTGCTGCTCAGCAACAGCGAAGCCCTAGAGAAGCCCTTTCATTTCTTTGTCCCTTAATTATTTGTTAGATCCCATATAAAGTGGATATGACTTATTTATCCCTCCATTGCATTAATTCATTTATTTGGGTATTTCATTAACTCAAACATATTTTTGGCCAAAGAGATCTTTCCTTTGAGAGCAAGGCCATGCCATTTTCCTAGATCCAGTATACTTACTATCATTCCACAGTTGCCTACTGAACATTTGTTGAACAAGTCCCTGATCTAGAGTCAACCATAAATGTGATGATGTGTCTATATCACATTTTGCGGAGGAAACCTGTTAGAACTCACCATCCAGGCCATGGACACAGACTACCAGGTGAATCCCATCTTCCAAATTTTCTTCCTCTTCCTCTGGTGGGAAATACGGTATGTCAGAAGCTAGTACAGATAAGTCACTGTACAGAAATCCATCAATCTTCAGCTCTTTTTTAAATTTCTCTTTGGCCTGATAAAAACTGGAGAATACACTAATTAATCACAAGGTGAGCTGTGTGCTCCACGTTGAACAGGGGATGAGTTGAGCTGAGATGCAGGAGTGATGAACATCTATAAGTCTCTGCCAAGCGGCAAAGGGTGAATATGGTACCTCAAGGGAGAGGCTAGTGAAGGAGGCTTGGTTCTGAAGGAGGCAAGAAAGCAATCCAGGAAAAACAAAGGCTAGCTTGAGTTGGTTTCTGCAGATGTGGTTCCTGCAATGAACAGAACCTCAGAGATTCTATCCAGCTTCAAGGACCCATACAATCTTTAAGCAGTATTCCAGGAATGAAAGTTTATTACCCTGGCCACCACCTACTTCTCCGTCATCATTCCCCAGCCCCCAGAAAGAACAGTTGGAGAAGATATTTCATTCCCTGCATGAATTATGTCTCTTATCTTTATTTTCATGCATTTGTACATTCGAGTCTATCTGCCTGAAATGCCCTTTCCATCTGGTTATCATCATCTTTGCCTGGCTACCTGACCAGGTGGTGATTGAAAGCATGAACACAGGAGTCAGAACCCCAAGGTCACAATCTCAGCTTTGACACTTACTACCTGGAGGTTTCCCTAGTGGCTCAGTAGTAAAGAATCTGCCTGTGAATGCAGGAGACGTGGGTTCCATCCCTGGGTTGGGAAGATCCCCTGGAGAAGGAAACAGCAACCCACTCCAGTATTCTTGCCTGGGAAATCCCATGGATGGAAGATCCTGGTGGGCTACAGTCCATGGGGTGGCGAAGAGTTAGACACAACTTAGTGACTAAACAGCAACAACAACCACCTGTGGGCCAACTAGTAACTGCCCTGTGTTGTTTCCTCATTTGTGAAAAATGAGGAATCACACCCTCATTGAATTCATAAAGGTGTCTCTGTTTTGTGTATGAGTGATATAATCAATGCAAAATGCTTAAAATAGTACTTGGAACAGAGTAAATAGTGAAATAAAAAGATGAAATCTATTACCAGCCTTATCATCATTGCTATCATTGTCATCAACATGGTGTCTCATAGTTTCTCCTCCACTTAGGCATCATCTCTAAAGAGCTTCTCCTGGCCACCATCCATTTCCATCCACACTGACTGCTCCACAGAAAAATTAGGCCCTGCTCTTTCTGGCTCAGCTGTGCACACATGAACCACCCCGTGCACTCAACTGCTCTCATCTGCTTCTGTCATCTCTCCACCTCCTTCTTAGACTGAGAGACCAGAACACTAGCCAGTACCGGACAGTGTCTGGCATGTATTAATTAAACTCATGACATGGGCATATAATAGGTATTGAATAGCCTTCATAAAACATGGGATCCAAAATTTACCTGTCTGTGCCATTTCTTTTGGAGATATTGTTAATATGTAACTGTTCAACGCTTTTTTGAACAAGTGAGTGAAATGGGATATTTTGGTTAAATGATTCAATACTATATTTAATCAAATGCATAGTTTATAGGGGAAGGACTACTATGAATACAATCCCAAGACAAGGATAAAGGCATGGATTCTGGCATTTCAAAAGGAATGATAAACTTAATAATCACACAAGAGGTATTTAGGAAGAAAGTCTGATGAATTAGTCCTGTTCTCAAATGGCTTAAAGGAATTGTGCAAAGACAGAGGTCATTCATCATAAGAAAAACTGAAAAAACATTTACAGTTTATCTCTAAAGGATTCTGTTAATAATTCATGGTACATTTAGACAATGGAACATTATTTAAACACTAAAATGGTAATGGAAAACAGATTTATAAACATAGAAAGATGTTTCCAATATATGAAGCTGGAAAAACCTTGGAGTTTGTAAAAATTATCTTACTTTTGCAAATTAATAATATATACATTGGAGAAGGAAATGGCAACCCACTCCAATGTTCTTGCCTGGGAAATCCCATGGACAGAGGAGCTTGGATGGCTGTGGTCCACGGAGTCGCAAAGAGTTGGACATGACTTAGTGAGTAAAGAAGAACAACACAATATATACATAAGAATGCACATAGGAAAAAATATAGAGGAACTTACACATGGGCTATATTTGAGAGATGAGGTTATTGATCATTTTTACTTCCTTTTACTATTCTACATTCCTGACTTGTACAATAGGAGCATCTTACTTTATTTAAATCAGAAAATACCTAGTACGCCATCCTGCAACAGTATGCGTGAACCTGAGAAATATGTGGGAAAGTCTGAAAGATGATACCGGGATAGGTTAGCCATCAGCAAACCTACCTGAACATCCTTTCGCTGACTTCCTCCTCCAGCTTTCTGGAATGGTTAGGAACGACTCCAAAGGAACCCAAAGGTTGATGAGTGATGGGGAACGGGGTCTGTTTGGAAGAGAATCCAGCCCTGGCAGGGGTCTCCTTGGGCACAGACGAGAAAGGGAGACAGGTGGCAGTGCAAGAAACAGACAGGTTGACGACCTCGACAGCTTTCAGGCTGTCCAGAGAGAAGGTCTCTGCAGAGGTCACGTGGGACAGCATGATGGAGGTGCCTGCCCTGGGCTCCTGGTTTCCCAAAACTGGGGAGGGAACGGACTGAGTCACGGCAGAGCCCACGCCTGCTTCACGGTCATCCTCTGGGAAGGTGTCAGCCCCTCTGCTCGGTGCCATATCCTCCATGACACCAAGGGAGCTGCTTTGCTCACCTGCAGAATCCACGTTGATGGTTTTGGTGGCTGGTGCACAGCTCACTTCAGGCACCTTGGGGTGGGTGAAACTCTCAACATCCAACATGCCGCTGTCGAGAGGAGCTCCTGTCCCTGCATCGGAGTCTCCAGGCACGTCTTTTGGAGTCTCCACAAGTTCTCTGGGCAAAGCTCTGTGCACAGGTGATGCAAGTCCAAGGAGGTGTGGTATTTTTAAACCCATACCTTTGGTTTCAATACCTGGAGGGTTGTCAGTCCTGCCATCCAGACAACAGGGGCCTTGGGGGTCAAACCGATCCTCTTGACCTTTGGGGATATCTATATAACCGGGGCCCTGCAAGTTGTCAGCATCTGAGACTTCCTCCACAAGGGCATGGTCGACCCCAGCTTCCTGGATTGCGGGGCCATCGCTGGGTCGAAGGCAGCGTCCTGAGGGGTTGGTGCTCTCGGTGGGCACGGCTGAAGTTTCACAGGGACCTCCCCTATGCTGTGTGGAGTCCGCATCTTCAGCAGACTCCTCGGGGCTACTGATCTGGGGCGCGGACACTGACTTGGTCAGCTTTGTGAGTGCCAGTTCCCGCTCCTCCTCCTCGAAAGGCAAAGAGCTAATGGACGTGAGGGAGGCCTGGATCCCACTCGGCAAGCTCGTGTTGCTCTCGGTGTGCCCCCCTTCCAGGGAGTTTCTGTGCAGGGTGTGTCTTCGGACCAGCTGGTGCAAGAAGTCCCTGTCACTGGGTAGCTCCAGGGTTCTGCTGCGAGCCTCGGACCAGGCGACGGAGCTTGGCTCGCTCTCAATGCCTGAGTCGGAGATGATGGAAGCAGATCTCTTGATGACCCCAGAGAGGACACATACTTCCTCCTTCTCCTCTGCCTGAGGGTCCTTTGGCGAACCCTTGATGTCCAAGGGGTCCCTCAAAGAAGAGTTCAGGGGCTCGCAGGGCTCCGAGGGGGTGACCTTCAGACTCAGCAGCACCACCTTGCTCCCTTGGTCTACCCCCTTTCCTAGACTACTTAACTCATGCAGGGTGGTTTTCTCTGAAGAGACAGCACTGTGATGACCTCCACCTGCTACCCCTTTGGTTCGCTCAGTTCTGCCTAATCCGTGCTTGTCTCTGGAGCACCCACTCTCATGCTGGGCACCAGTGAGCACTGTGGGTTCTGCTCTGAAGGGGTTCTTATTGCTAGATTTCACGTCAATGTAGGTCAGTGCTGGGGCCTGGCCATCCTCTGGACCAGGGCTCCTCCTGGGCAGGTCCTCATCTGCCAGAGGATGCCCCCCAACATCAGACCTTGGGCCAGTCTGATGATCAACTTCAGGCACACCTGCCTTGCTCTGGAATTCACCAACTGTCAGATATACCTGAGATTCAGAGCATACGTCCACATGAATGGGTATGGCGACATTCTTACTGGGCCCTGGACACCTAATAACCTCCTCATCAGAGTCCGTGGGGGGTGGTTCCATGGAGTCCAAGACTAGGTTTTCCCTCAGAGGTGATTTTCTATTTACAACAAGGTTCTCCTCTCTGTTGTTTAGGTTCATTATTGCTGGACTTGTTGCTGGAACATCAAAATTAGGGTAAATATTCAAATTACATCCTACAGAAAGAAAAAAAGAAAGAAAGAAAAATGTGTTATACTCTTCAGAATCTACATTCACAAATGATCCACCTGATTGTATAATAAAGTTTGTCTACTCTTTTCCTTGATCCTGAGAGATAACCTCTAAATTCTTGAAATTTTGCAAGTAAGAAGGGCTTCCCTGGTGGCTCAGTGGTAAAGAATCCACCTGTCAAAGTAGGGGATGCAAGTTCGATCCCTGTGTCATGAAGATCCCCTGGAGAAGGGCATGGCAACGCACTCCAGTATTCTTGCCTGGGAAATCCCATGGACAGAGGAGCCTGACAGGATACAGTCCGTGGGGCTGCAAAGAGTTGGACGTGACTTAACAACTAAATGATAACAAAGGATGTCAGTTACTCATGTTGGATTCTGATAGACAGTGGTGCTTATTTTAAATATCTTTTCCAACTGTTCAAATTTTCTGTAGTTCAACCATATAAATATAAAGAAGATTAACATACCTATAACATATATTAGCATATATATATATATGTGCAGGTGTATATGCACGCGCACACACACACAAGCCAATGTTTTGCACTTGTTTTGAGCAGCTGGGTTGGCTGCTATCTCTGGAGCTTATACACATTCAAGCTGTCATGCACAGTTTAGACACTAGATGTCAGGGTACAACTAACTGAAAACCAAACAACGTGTTTTGTTTGAAACGCTGTACTGTTTTCAGAAGTCACCTACACTTTTATGTTTTAATTGATGGATATTTGCCTTACAATAGTGTGTTGGTTTCTGCTGTACATCAACATGAATCAGCCATAGCTATACACAATGTCCCCTCCCTCTTGAACCTCCCTCCCACATCCTACCCCAGCGGGTCTTTCCTGTAACTGTCCTTGAGTTCCATGAGTTTGTCCATTCACCGGGGAGAAGTCATTTCCAACAACAAGCTTAATCTTAGTTCCTGCTTTTCCTCTGTGAACTGACAAAACACCTCACTGATTTGTTCCCATGGCTGTTGGGAGGTAAGCAGAGCAGCCGATGGGAACCCAATGGTAATTCCAACTCTTGAGTTTTTCCAAAACTAAAAAGACACACCTGTGGCTGGGCAGTCCACATATCTGTCCTCGAAGATAACAGGCAGGGTGTTCCAGTCTCCGTCAATGTCCAAGCACTCTGCGGGCAGCGGGGGCATGGTGGTGAGGTACTCCGAATTCCGGATATCCAGGGACAGCTGGCTGTGGGTCTGGATCCTGGGAAACATGGACCCGGTGAGCATCCAAGGGAGATTTATTTATTTATTTTTTTTTTTTTCCCCTTCCACCCCCAAGGGAGATTTAAAGGTTTTATTCTTGCTGCCCCTTCCCTCTCGCCCCAAGACAGCATTTAGAAGGTGTACAGTAGACAGTAACAATTGCCATCTGTCTATCCACCCTTCCTTTCTTCCCAGCTACCTATCCAGCCCCCAAAGCCCCGGCTATAGGTCTTCATATCAACATTTTCACATTCATTCATTCAACAAACTGTCACTGAACACTTCCTTCCTATGTGAAAAGAACTGGCTGGCATTGGTGAAACAGGAAGAGAGGCGATAAAACATACCCTTGCAAAAAACCAGTTGTACGTCACTTTTAAACACTTTTTAAATAGTGCAACCCATGGCAAGAAATGCCCTTCATTTTCCATGGCCGCCCAGGACAATCACACACACTCCCAGAAACACTCACGCTGAAACAAAAGCTTCAGAAATACTTCTTCTTATTACTACCTATCTTATCTTATTTCATTTTAAAAGTGTTGTTCTAAAGCCATGAAGACAAACTCATAGTCCACTAAATGGCTGTAACCTATTACTTGAGAAACACACTCTAGTCTGTGCTTGAACACGACAGGCCTTGACAGCTGAGTTTCACTTGTCCACCCTGATTTGCGAGGATGCTTCTGTCTCTGATGCAAACACCATGACCTCCCTCCCCTCCGCCTCTGACTCTAGACAAGAATGCCTGTGTGCAGGCTTTGTTGCCAGCATCACAGAGCCCAGGTTCACTATCTCAATCTAAGGTTTCAATCTGTTCACAGCACTGAGGACCTGTCCCCTGGTAATTTTCTCATCTGAAATAGAATTTCCCTCTCACTTCTATAGTTCTTATTCTTTTATTTTTTAAAATTTACTTTTAGTTGGAGGATGACAGCTTTACAATGTCGTATTGGTTTCTGCTGTACAACAATGTGCAGTATAAGTACACATATATCCCCTACCTCTTGAGCCTACCTCCCACCCCTCTCTCCCACCCCTTTAGGATACAGTTCTTATTCTTAATGACCTAATTAAAAGTTCTGTTGTTGTTGTTCAGTCACTAAGTCATGTCTGACTCTTTGGGACCCCATGGACTGCAGCACACCAGGCTCCCCTGTCCTTCACTATCTCCCAGAGTTTGCACAAATTCATGTCCATTGAGTCAGTGATGATATCTAACCATTTCATCCTCTGTCGGCCCCTTCTCCTCCTGTCCTCAGTCTTTTCCAGCATCAGGGTCTTTTCCAGTGAGTTGGCTCTTCACATCAGGTGGCCAAAATATTGGAGCTTCAGCTTCAACATCTGTCCTTCCGATGAATATTCAGGGTTGATTTCCCTTAGGATTGACTGGTTTGATGTCCCTGCTGTCCAAGGGACTCTCAAGAGCCTTCTAAGTTTACCTCCTCCTACCTAGCATCATTGCCATCCTAGTGTATGCTCTTTATTATAGGTTAATATCTACTACTAATTAAATGGTAATCAATTTCTCTAATATCTGAAGTTACACTATGGGACAAATTATATAATCACTTAGGTATCTGCAGGGCTCAGACCCTCACCTGCTTTAGAGCTCTGCTCAAATGTCTCCTGAGGGAGCCCGTCTCTGGTATATCTATGAAATAGCACCTTCTACAGCCTGTCACACTGATATATTTCTCCATAGCATTTACTACATTTGGCATATCATATTTATTTATTTATGTTTAAATATGTTTCCATTACTAAAATATGAGCTCCATGAGAATGTGTCTGTTTGGTTCACTGCTGGATATCCAATGCCCAAAATAGTGTCTGGCATACAGTCAACACTAAATAGGCCCTTGCTAAATGAAGGAATCTGCCTTTTACACCTAACCACAAAGAAAGGTTCAGTAACTAGTCAGATGTCACAAGTAGTAGAAGTTCCAGGATCAAAATTTCAAAACATGTATATGAGATCTGAAACCCAAGGTCTTTCCACCATAGTCACTTGCCAGTTTTTTAAGACGTTAGTTATAATTATCATAGCACGAAGTCTGAATTCTTTATCCATAAGTTCCCACATAGGCTCGGTCCTACCCGACTTCTCCTACTTGCTCACTCCAGTGTGGCTATGCTTGCTTCTTGATGCTTTCAAACACCTTATGTTCCCATATAAGAAATCTTTACACCAGCTATCCCCTCTGACTCAACAGTCTTCTCTCATATCAGGATATGACGTATTATAACCCCAATTCAGTTCAGTTGCTCAGTTGTGTCTGACTCTTTGTGACCCCATGGATTGCAGCACACCAGGCTTTCCTGTCCATCACCAACTCCCAGACCTGGAGTCCTAGTATAATCCCAGTCTCTGCTCAAATGCTACACCCTCAGAAAAGTGGTATTTTATCACTTTGGCCAAAACATTCCTAACCTCTAAGTAATGCTTTCGCCATATTATATTGACATACAGGTTGTTCTTCAGTTGCTCAGTTGGGTCTGAATCTTTGCCACTTCATGGACTGTAGCACACCAGGCTTTCCTGTCCTTCACCATCTCCCAGAGCTTGCTCAAACTCATGCCCATTGAGTCGGTGATGCCACCCAACCATCTCATCCTCTGTCATCCCCTTCTCCTCCTGCCTTCAGTATTTCCCAGCATCAATATTTCCATGAGTTGGTTCTTTGCATCAGGTGGCCAAAGTATTGGAACTTCAGCTTCGGCATCAATCCTTCCAATGAATATGCAGGGTTGATTTCCTTTAGGATTGACTGGTTTGATCTCACTGCAGTCCAAGAGACTCACAAGAATCTTCTCCAACACCATAATTTGAAAGCATCAATTCTTTGGCACTCAGACTTCTTTATGGTCTAACTCTCACATCCACACATGACTACATACAGGTTTTACAGGTGTAAAAAAGATGAAAGTGAAAAGATCTTCCGGTCTGTCCTAAGTGATAGATGAATTTCAGTGTTTTTCTTGCTGGATTTACTGGGGCATCTCAAACATTATTCCATCCAAATTTATTTTGGAGAAAAACATACTGTTCAGAAACAGAAAGAAACCCATAAACTTGTGTAGCCAAGACCAAACATCTTGGAGGAAGCAGGAAGCACTGACTCTGCCCACCAGGGAAATCTACAAGGAGAGACAATGATCTCCTCTTCCGTCAACCCTCTGACTTTTCTGAGTATTTTTACATTTTTTTCCCATCTATCCTCCTAATTAGGTAGTTCAGTATTAATTCTTATGCTCAATGCATTTCATAGCTGCTACAAAGTCTCAGGTGAATTCTGTAGTTTTTTTTTTTTTCCCCTGACATAGCTTGTGGCCATACCACCTGCTCCTATTTCATTTTGCAAAGAGGACTCAGCACAGATGTCTTCAGGGACCTAGGAAGTCTTGAATCTGTCTACAGAACCATCATGATACTCAACAACAGCAAAAACTGGCTTTGACCTTCTCTGCCACCTGCCAGCTCCAACCTCTGCAATCTGTCTGGCTCTTGCCTTCAGAGAAAATGCACCTGAATGTAAAGAGATGGGCAGACTCTCTCCATAATCGGGGATGAAGGGAAGAGCTAACTTTGAACAAGAATGTCCTTGGCACTCATGGTGTGATGTGGACATGCCATTGGTTACTTACAGGTTTTCCTGAAAAGTCAGGACTGCAAGCTTTTCGTGCTCCATATAAAAGAAGGCCTCAGAAAACCTTCGGACCTAAAGAATAAAACAGTGTAAACAGCGTGACTCATTGGGTGGGTTTGCCTTCGTTTTCTAAAGGGAAATTAAGGCTCAGTGACGGAAGTAACATATATTAATAAGAAGAGAGCTGAGCCCACCACCCAGAGGTTCTGAAACACCTTTATACCCTCCACAGCTGCCCTCTCTCATTTCTAGTTCTTAACACAAATCTGATTTATGGACACAATTGAACATATGTTTTAATCTGCTCTTGTTTGGCATTCTGTCATTTTTTTAAAATTTAGGTCTTATTTCTTCTACTAGAATAAAAGACACTTGAAAACAGAGGCCATAAATAAATGCAGATGAATTAGAATGTGCAAACTCAGTCATGTAAGTGTGTCCGGAGACTCAGCTATTTTTCCTCTTGCTGGAAATGAGAAGACCAACATCTTTTGTTATGCATGCATCCCCACCAAAAAAAAAAAAAAAAAAAAGGCCTTAAGAACAATGGATGACATGTGAAGACACTTCTTCAAAATACTTTCCAAGTACTTCATCGTATCCTTTAATATTGGCTCGCCATCACTTGGTAGCAAAGACTGGTACTTTATGAACAGAAGAGCAAAGAACTTCCTTAGAACAAATGGGCTTCCCTTGTGGCTCAGTTGGTAAAGAATCTGCCTGCAATGCAGGAGACCCTGGTTTGATTCTTGAGTCGGGAAGATCCCCTGGAGTAGGGAAAGGCTACTCACACTCCAGTATTCTGGCCTGGGAGAATTCCATGGACTGTAGAGTCCAGGGGGTCGCAAAGAGTCGGACACGACTCAATTAAGCAACTTTCAGAGCAAAGAACTGAGAACCAAAGGAAGTTCACAAAGTTTCTCTGCAAGTTCATGGTGGGTCAGGACTAGCACTTGGATTGACAGCAGCCAATCCTGACTTTTATTCTGCCCGATGAACCAACTGCTGAAAAGCTTCCTTGAGATATCTCTGCCATGTGACTACAGAACTTATACTGTTTGACCCCTTACCCGCAGGGTGTGATGCTCCTGGGTGAGATAAGTGGTCACTTGGGAGTGCAGCGTCACTGTGTCCAGGAACTGGGTCCACAGGGCCATCAGGTGGGAGGCCAGCCAGGCGAGATCCTTACTTATCTGCTCAGCTATCTTCTCTGGATTATTCAACATCTGGGGAGGCAAAAGGTTGCAGTGAAGGACCTCTGCTCCATGTAGCCACTGCCATCTTCCTCTGAAGCCTTTGCTGGCTTCTCTGCTTGTAATGAATCCCTCTCCCCAGACTCTCCTCTATAGCCCATTATGTTCTGAACCCAGTATCTGGCCATCATGATAGCCTCCAATTATTAAGTTACTACTTGGTAAGTAAAGCATGAAGCGTCTTTTTAAATATATGCATGAACTACTTAATCTCTACAATGATTGTAACTATCATTTTACACAAAAATAAAATGAAAGAATTAAATAGAGCATACCCAAAGTCACAAAAAGCTGGGATTAAGCTGTAAGATCATCCCCCCACAAAGCCAGGGCACCATGCTGCCTTTCCAGAGTAGGTGCTGGAAAACATCTGAGAAACGATGAAGTCTTTATAACTTCACAGACAGCATCAAACTCACTAGGTGGTTTCCACATGGCTGGGCTCCACAGACCCAGCACCATCTTGCTGCCACGACTTCATATTTCCTAGGTAGAATCCAAGGCTGCCTAAACGAAAGCTCGAAGGTTCAGCCTAGAAAGGGCCTAGAGCTCTTGGAGGAACCTCAGGCTAGCTTCAGTTTAAAGCTAGGAGAGCCACCTGCTTGGGGGTGACTTTTGTTCTGGAGAGGTGAGAAGAGAGATTACATCTCTGAGGACAGCCAGAGAACCAGTGGTCCAAGCCTAACACTGAATCCTAGGCTTCATCATTTATCTAAAATAATTTAAAGTGCATCTCCCATGACCCAGGCTCATGCTTAGAATACATGGGGACACGAAGATGAATAAGAGAGTCTCTGCCTACAGAGAGCCTCATCCAGTGCAGGAAGTAGGAAAGTGAGTTTTCCATGAAGAGTGTAGTTAATATTTTAGAATAACTTTAAATGTAGTATAATCTATAAAATATCAAAGATTATGTTGTACACCTGAAACCAATGTAATATTATAATTCAACAATACTTCAATACAAATGTGTATAGTATCCTTATCCTTAAGATATGGTTAAACATGAACTCAAGAACATTGAAAAAAAAAAAGTTTAGGGATCTATCTGCCCTGGAAGATGATGCAAAGATACATAACCATGCCATTTCAAACTCATCTCTGAGCTCCTTCTTTGCTGTGTGCCTCAGATTCTCATCTGCAAAATGAAGGTGCAAAGCAAATAACTGTTTATTAGACGTAATGATGTCCAAAGCCTAGCCTGAAACACTGAAAGGTCTCTTCACTCTTCTTGGACTAACAGCTGACACTAGCAAAATGCACATGGGGTGGAGTGAAGCATCTGAGAGCGAGAAAAACAGAAAAGAAGAAATCTGACACCCAGTAAGGCTCTTTAATTGTTGGGTATTGAAGCTTTGTAATTAATGACTAGCTTCCAGATAACAAAGCATCATTCAACTGTAGTGTCTCTAAGCTGCTTCTTCCAAGGGGAAAGATATGTCTTTGATGAAGACACAAGGTGCAAAACTCCAAAATGAAAGAATGACCCTTACTTTCTTCTCATGGAAGCATTGCTTCCATCACTGGTTCTGTTGGGAGTCAGGGAGAAAACGGGATGTTCAGTCTTGATTCAGGCCCATAATCCATGGCCCAAAGTGTTAAGGGTCAGAAAAAGAAGGACTAGGAGGGTGGGGGACAGGGTCAGCCACTGGAAAACCTCAAGGCTGGAGAGTAAAGCTTTTAGATGGACTACTAGTGGCTTATCTTTAAATTCTCCAACCTGTTACCCTCACTAATGGACACCAAGCTCCTGTATCAGCGCAAAACACTTTTTTGCCCTGATCATGTTTCCAGCTGTACCTCTGGCCTGGGGCTACCCATGGCTCCAGCCACATCAACCTGAACACACAGCTCTTTGCAAGCACCAGACCCTTGATCGGCTCTCACTTTTCCTTGGAAGGTCTCCTCCCCTCTTCCAATCTCCTTTCCTCTTCTCTTCACCACTTTGGACTTGTCTGTTCTCTACCAGGGAACTGTTTCCAGAGCCAATGTAGTTTGCCTTGTTTCTTTCTTTTCAAATTAATTTTTGTTAGAACTGCTTTCTTTTTGTTTAAATATAAATTTATTTAATTGGAGGTTAATTACTTTACAATATTGTATTAGTTTTGCCATACATCCACATGACTCCACCACAGTTATACACATGTTCCCCATCCTGAACCCCTCTCCCTCCTCCCTCCCCGTAGGGTGGGATGATTTGGGGGAATGGCATTGAAACAGGTATAATATCATATATGAAATGAATCACCAGTCCAGGTTCGATGCATGATACTGGATGCTTGGGGCTGTTTATAATGTTGTGTTAGTTTCAACTGTATGGCAAGACGCATCAGCCATACATATACACACATCAGTCTGCCTTGCTTCTGACGATTCTTTTGAAACTTCTGCTGTGTTTCAAGTGTGAGACTAGCCCTCCTCTCCTTGAAGTCTACTTGACCTTGCACAGACCACTCTCAGGGCACCACTTGCCAGGTATTGCTCAGTGCCCTGCCTGGCCTGCACGCTGAGGTGTATCCTTTTCAATATTCTCAGTACCTTCTCCGCAGCTGATGGATGATAAAAACTCAGCAGCTCTTTTCTAAGTAAATGGGTGATTCTGCATCTGTTGAGAGGCACCTGGGCCTCAGCAACTGGACTTCCCTCACTGGGCTTCTTATCCCAACACCCCAGCCCTCCCCACCGTCCATTTCAGCAATACTGGCAAACGCAGCATGAATTCTGAGCTCAGCCACCAGAGAGATAAGGCAAAACCATTCATTAAATGTGTCTTTGGGAGAATTATTTTTTCCCCTAGTTGATGACAGAAATGGCTCCAGATAAGATTAAGAAAGCTTCTAATTAAGCCACAAGAGGACTTTCCTACCCTCACGGAGGCCTGGGCCTGTTCAATTACAGATGATGGGCGTGGAAGGGTCTCTCTGGTGAGAAAAAGAGAAGTCCTTCCTGCTAACAAGGAGGCATCTTGGACCCAGTGACATTTCAGGGGGAAGTTGCCTGCAAAACACACAGCTGCTCCACCTTGCGACTGCCCTCACGCTTTTCACTTGGGCCCAGCCAAGCTCCTTTGCTCAATCGTGCCCCTACCCCCACCCCCTTGTGTGGTTTACTGATGTCTCTTGTGAGCTTGGAGGATGCTGAGCTCTGGGGAGCCAAAGATACATACTTGTAGTCCTGGAAGAGGCACGTGATAGCTATCTATCTCCACAGTTAAACCTACCAAGTGCTATGAAAGAAATGGATTCTGAGTACTGTAAAAAAGTCATGGAAGGCTTCCTGGAGGAGATGAAAGTAGCATTGCATCTTCTAGGTAAGCAGGGGTCAGGTGGAGAAAGCCTGCTTTATCTCCCCTGAGTTAGCTGTGTTCTCTCATCACGGGTCTCAGTCCTGGCTGCAAACTGAATCATCTGCTAAGTCGCTTCAGTCGTGTCTGATTCTTTGCTACCCTATGGACCATAGCCCGCCAGGCTCCTCTGTCCATGGGATTCTCCAGGCAAGAATACTGGAGTCGGTTGCCAAGCCCTCCTCCAAGGGATCTTCCCAACCCAAGTATTGAACCCACGCCTCCTAAGTCTCTTGCACTGGCAGGCAGATTCTTTACCACTAGCACCACCTGAAGCCCCAAACTGAATCACAGGGTTTGGGCTTATCTCTGAAGGTAGGACTCAAACATCAGGATCAGCTTCTGTCTGGTGGACACTGCATGATCTGACCCTGTCTGCTGTACCGAAACACGTGGCTGAGTTTCACTAGAACCTTTTCATCGGTTACAGAGAGCACAACCTGTCCTTTCTTAAAGCACACTGCACAGCACCCTGACCAGCTGCTCCAACTCACCTTCCCAGCCCAGCCTCCCACAGTCAGCTTCAAATGCACCCCTTGAAGCCATCCTGGGTCCCAAGCACCCATGGCACTCCATCAAGTCCAGTCTTGCCCTGGTTTTTCACGGTGGTCCCTCCCTGCCTCTCTCCTGACCTCACTGAGAGCCGCCTGTGCTCTTACAGCCCTGCCCCCCATCTTATGCTCCTGGTCCAGCAGTGACGGCTCCTGCCTCATGTGGGCTGTTAATCCTGGGAAGCTCTCTGCCATCTTCGTGCTTGTTGTATTTCCAACAGAGTAGCCAGCACATAGTAGGTGCTTAAGCGAAGTGAATAAGATTCACATAGAGTAAAAGTGCAGGGATGCCCCTGGCACTCCAGTGGTTAAGAACCCAGGGATCCACTGCCGGGGTAACAGGTTCGATCCATGGTTGGGGAACTAAGATCCTACGTGTTGCGTGGCACAGTCAAAAAATAAAAATAAAATTTAAAAAAAGTGCAGGTGAATTGCTCCTTGACTGTAGAGCTCTATGTTTTCAAATTGTCTTAACTCACCCAAAACAGTTTCCACTTCAGAGTCCATCCTTGAGACGGATGCTTTTGTGACCAAGTGCTTGGTTGACCACTTGGTGGCGATGCCCTGCCTCTAAACACCCTGTATGCAGTGATGTGCCTTTTAGGAAGGTTCTGGGGAGGCAGCTCTCTTTCTTCAACAGCGGGCCAGCCCTTCAGCAAACCACAGAGCAGCTCGGTGCACACCCCAATTCCAATTTTCGCTCCCTGACACCCAGCTGCCTCCCTCCCTGCAGCTAATCTGGTTACTCTGAACCAGATTAAAGTCTGCGGCAACACTGTCACTCAAAACCAGGGGCCATTTCCCTGCAGTTTGTGGGCTCCGTGCCAAAGCAGACAGGCAACCCACTGGCTTTTCATGAAATATGTCTAGCAGCCTGAGTTGTTGCCTGAACCACTGCGGGGACCAGATGCATCAATACTGCAGTGGCTCCCAAATGGCCTTGGGTTCAGACCCCAGGCCCACCCCTTAGTGGTTCAGGGACCAGCATGCTCCTCTGTGCAAAATGAATGGGGACACACCTGTGTCCCCCCGACCCCAGGCACTCACGGGGCTGCCGTGGGGGCAGCACTTGGGGCACGTGTGCATTTCAGGCACACAGCATGACGACATATCCACAGACTGTGACCCCGGCACAGGCTGGGACCTGGGACCCTCTGCAGCAGTGCTGCAATGCCTGCATCTGGACACCCCTCTCCTCCAGCAACAGATACAAAGAAACTGTGTGAGACTACAAATAACCGGGTGCATGGAGACTTGAAACAAATTCCGGGCAAAAGACACAAACAGACCAAGACCCAACTGCCAGTTTTGAAGAGCCTGGAGCAAAAGCATGCCCCCTGCACAAGACACCTCCTAAGGGGTGGGCACAGCACCTAAGCCCTTCCCCTGGCCCTGGACATACCCTATCCTCACCCGATATAAAGAACCAGCTGGTCCCCACCTTGAGGAGTGAGCAAGCAAGGGAACCTGTTACTTATTCTCACTCCCTCCTATTGCAGCAGGGACCCCAGTAAAGCCTTGCCTGAATTTCCTGTCTGGCCTCTGATCAATTTCTATTGATTAAGAAGGCCAACAACCCTAGCTGGTAACAACATGACTGCCACAATAAACTTCTTTAATACACCTATCACCTCATAGAGCTAAAATAGTTTTTCTTGTGATGAGCACTTCTAAGATCTACTCTTCTGGTAAATTTGAATGTATAATACAGAAGTGTTAGTTATAATCACCATACTGTATATTACAGCCCCAGAAGTTACTTATAATGTAAGACCACCAATGTGGTCTCTTTTCCTATGAGCCTTTTTTTTCTAAGATTCCACATATAAATGAGATAATATAGCATTTGTCTTTTTCTAAATGACTTATTTCACTCAGCAACATGCCATCAAGTTTAATCCATGTTGTCACAAATATAACAATTTCCTTCTTTTTATGGCTGTATAATATTCCACTGCACATAGACACGGTACATCTTCTTTATGCACTCAGGTTGACACTCAGGGTATTCCCATGTCTTGGGAACATAATGTTACAATGAACATGGGGGTGCAGATATCTCTTTGTGATTTCATTTCCTTTGAATAAATACCCAGAAGTTGGAATTGCTAGATTGTATGGTAGTTCTAGTTTTAATTTTTTGGGGGAACCTCCATACTGTTTTCCATAGTGTCTGCATCAATTTACATTCCCACCAACAGGGCACAAGGGTCCTCTTTTCTCCATATTCTTGCCGGCACATTTTTCTTGTCTTTTTGATGAGAGCTACTCTAACAGGTGGGCTTTCCTGGTGGATGGTTAAGAATCTGCCTACAATGTGAGAGACCTGGGTTCAGTCCCTGGGTTGCAAAGATCCTCTGGAGGAAGGCATGGCAACTTACTCCAATATTCTTGCCTGGAGAATCCCCATGGACATAGGTGCCTGGAGGGCTACAGTCTATAGGGTCGCAAAGAGTCAGACACAACTGAGTGACTAAGCACAGCACAGCACATTCTAACAAGTGTGGGGTGATACCTCATGGCAGTTTTGATTTATTAATATCTGGAGAGCTTTTAATTAAACATGCAAACCCATGAGCTCCACTCTATTCCCATCTCCTTTGTTTCAACCAGTTTAGCTGGGACCCAGGTCAAGATGTTTCTTTAAAGTCCCAGTGTACTTCTACTGAAAGGCCAGGGATAAGAAACACTGGTGTAAAAGGCAGAAATGCTAGTTTGCAATGAGACCATCTCAAGTCCTGCCCAGACATGGATTAGCAGGTCACCAACCCTGAAGTGCATGCTGCCTTCCACCTCATGTGCCTCTCATTACATGAGGATAACCGTACTCACCCAGACCTGGCAACACCTTGGGGTGTGACAGTGCTCCAGAGACTTAAACAACTGCTTGCATCGGCCAAGTACTTATTAAGCACAAACTCTTAGTACACGCTTGATGAACATCTGGCCAATACACATCACTGTTTCAACATCATCGTCATCACTGAAGCTAGCCTCATGATATGTGTGAGCCGTCTGAGCCGAGCCGCAAGATTTCTGTCACCCTCCATGAGAAGCACATACCCCAAAGTCAACAAACGTTTGTTAGGTGGATGGATAATGAACAATAAAAAGTGTGAGTGCTAGGTTGCTTCAGTCACGTCCGACTTGGCGACCCTCTGGACTGTAGCCCGCCGGGCTCCTCTGTCCATGGGATTCTCCAGGCAAGAATACTGGAGTGGGTCGCCATGCCCTCCTCCAGGGGATCTTCCTGACCCAGGGATGAAAGTCACGTCTCCTGTGGCTCCTGCATTGCAGGCAAATTCTTTACTGCTGAGCCACTGGGGAAGCCCAATAAATAGTGTAAATGTCAGGGAAACTGAGACCTGTTAACCTGTTTGGTGTTTTTCAAAATATCTAGCATGTGGCCGGGCACACAATAGACGTCTAAGAGACCCAGAGATTTAGGGCAGTGGGATGGGAGAGTGTTTCTTCAGTTGAAGATGTAACAGGAGGTTACCAGGCGTGTCTTTTCATCTTTGATCTCTACACCAAGCAACCAATGCTGCCCCCTATAACTACTGCTGTTGTTCAGAAGCAAGGAGTTGGCTCCCTGATTACCTGCAGCTCTGAGCACAGCTGAGAGAGTGTTTCTTCAACAGCAAGTGACTCTAGAAAGGAAAAAAAAAAAAGCACAATGAAACAGACACATAATGAGCTGTGGAATTGCTAATGGAAGGAAAGAAGCACAGACTTCAAGTCGGCATTGACGTCACAGAAAAAAATACAGGCTCTGTGGACTCCTGTCATCTCTTGTGTCTAAAAGATCCTGTTTATAAGAAGCATGATTTGAAGCCATGTGCTGTCACCCTGGGCTAAAGTCAACATGTTCCATGTGAAGCATTTCTGAGAAACAGAAGATCCCCAAGTTCACTTGTGTGGTCCAAAGCAATCCCACATTCTGCTGTGCTTTTGTGGGTATGTGTGCATGCAAACACACACACACACACACACACACACACATCTGGGTCCTGACATCTGGGACCTAGATCTAGATCTCCTTCACTCAGGTCGATGTTCAGAAGTCCAGGAACGTGGGATGGCAGAGCCTAGCCTCCTGCTCAGCACCACCACCTCATCACGACCTTCCACGCAGGCAGTAGAGGAGCCTGCAACCTTGCCATCTTCTCAGTTGGAACTGGGTGGACTCTGGCCATCTGTGGCTTCACAGTTTTGCCTGTGTTTGAACTCTCCCTAGTTCCACGCGGCTGTGGTAAGACCTTGCGGGCGGCTGCTGCACGAGTTTTACTTAAAGCATCGTCGAAAAGGTGAGTGCGAGGAAACCTTCAGCTCCGACGGGCCTCACGGGTGGGCACACACCTGCCTACCTGGCAGCTGCCCTCAGCCCCCCACGAGGCAGAACAGGCCTTGGTCAGTGTCCATGGCTGTGCACTCGGGGTCTGGTACAATGCCTGGTACACAGTAAACGTTCCATAAAAACATGGGGAGTGAGTGAATAAACAAATAAATTCAGTTCTTTTTTCGGTTAGAAAAAAAAAAAAAGGTTGAAGCAAGAAGCCAGCTACAGGACACTCGCTTCACTTTCCGTCTGAGCTAAATTGGCCCCGAGCTGTGCGGGTCTCCTTTAGTGCATCTGACCTGAAAAATTTCAACTCCAACATCATGTGCTTCAAAGAGGGCATCAGAGGGACTTCCTTGGCAGTCGGCAGTTAAGAAGTCTGTGCTCCCAGTGCAGGGAAGACGGGTTCAATCCCTGGTCAAGGAATAAAGATCCCTTATCCCATGCGGTACCGCCAAATACAATTTTTTTTCAAAAGAGGGGCTTAGAGCTGACAAAACCCAGCTGGTAAGAGGGCGCCAGAGGTCAAGGCAACAACAATGCTGCGCCTACTTCTTCATTCTGCACACCAAGCACTGTGTGTGAGGGATCTGGGCTCAGATCCGGCTTCTGCCCGTAAAGACCCCCAGTCTAGTGGGGAAGAGAAATATGCAAATACAGGATTGTTGTAAGGCATGTTCAGTGTAATAACAGACACACACAAGGCCACTGATCCCACCAACACTAGGACTTGCTCCACAGGTGAGATCTCAGGGCTCAGGGAGAGATGCTGAGGTTCCCCACAGCAGGACTGTTATTAACTGTGAATACCAGGCTGAGTTGGAGAAGGAAATGGCAACCCACTCCATTGTTCTTGCCTGGAGAATCCCATGGGCAGAGAAGCCTGGCAGGCCATGGTCCATGGGGTCGCAGAGAGTCAGACACAACTGAAGCGACTAAGCATGCACCAGGTTGAGGGCCTGGCTTCTGTTCTAAGGACAGAGGGCCTCTTCAGGGGACTTCAAGCAGAACAATAACCCACTACCTGCTGTGAATGAGGGTGACCTGATATAAAAGGCTGCCCCAAGCACAGCACCTCTGTGCTCCTGCCTCATCCTGCCACACACAGCTGTGTGACCCGGAGTGGTCATTTCACCTCTCTGAGCTGCAGTCCCACCATCTGTCAGTCAAGAGGGACGGGGCCCAGTGATCATGATGTCTGGTGATGTACAAGAAGCAAGTCATCCCTGGAAAGCCAAGATGATGACTACTGAGAGCTTTCTCTAGTCACCCATTAAACACATACATTTAGGTATTTCTTGGACTGTTTTACACTCTTGTAAGTTTCAAGCCCATAGCTACAGCCTCATGAAGAAAAAGGGTGTAAACAGGCATTTTCCCTTAGAAAGCAACTTCACATTATGTGCCCAGGGTAGACGTTTAATACATGTTTAATAAATTGAATAACTTGGTGGATGAATGCATGAATGAGTAAATGAATGTGATGACTAGAGGCACGTGTGCCTTTTCTTCCTGCACTGGCATGCCCAAGATGTCCTCCTGCTGGAAGGATGTAAAATGCCAAAACACCAAAACAAAAACCAAACCAAACCTACCTGAAACAGTGCTTGCTACTGTGACATTTACAAGAGCATGCTGACTGCCGAGGGCAGAGGGCCAGCTGCTGGGGTGAGTCTCCCCAGTCCCTAGTTCCCAGCCCCTTACCTAGCTCCATGCGCGGCAGCTCGGGGATGTCCCTCAGGATGGTCAGGAAGTAGGCGCGCAGTCCCCGGTAGGCGTGCAAGAGCAGGAAGCACAGCTCCCGGTGCCACTTGTAAGCGTGCTGCATGCAATTCTCAGAGGGCACGTAGAAGCTCCCCTGTGGCGGGAAACAGAAGCAGAAGCTGAGGACCATCCCTGTGGCCTGGTCCTGAGAAAACTGGGGAAGACGGTCAAGACTGCAGCAAAAGAGTTGGAATCTCCTCCCTACCTTTCCGCATGGGAAACCCACTGAAACTGGCCAAGCCTCCGTCTTATAATTTTCAAATTAAAACAATAATGATAGTAATAACAACATTAGATGATGATGATGACCGTGATGAGGGCACGGACCTCACAGGTTTGGGGTAAGTGAATGTCGCCCTCTCTTGCCGCTGTAAGAAGAAGCCATGTGACCGACAGAGGGCGCTCCTTTTCACAGGCATTTAGAAAGACCTCTGTATCGGCGGGTCAAGAGCACAGTACTGAGAAGGAGAAAAACGCTTTGCTGCAAAATAGGAGGAAGTCGGTGAGTTTCAGCTCTCAGTGTTGACAGTGTCAGAGGCTGTGGGTGTGACTATGGAGCCTGAGAATGCTCCACACTGTGTTTGTAGGTGTAAGACACATTACACCCATCATGACACATTACAAGTCATTTATCTGAAGAGGAACAGATGCCTGAGTCCACAAGTTACTTGTAGGCCGAGACACGATGGAGGAGGACCAGGACAATTCTGAATTTCTTGCAACCCTGCCAGAGAAGGATGACTTCGGGTGAATTTCAGGAAGGACTTAAAAATGAGAGAAAGGATTCTCAGAGATGGGTTTGGACAGAAAAAGAGAGGTACTGAGTACTGTGGGCTTCCCAGGTGGTGCCAGAGGTAAGGAATCCACCTACCAATGCGAGCAAAGTGAGACATGGGTTTGATCCCTGGGTTGGGAAGATCCCCTGGAGGAGGGAAATGGCAACCTACTCCAGCATTCTTGCCTGGAGAGTCCCATGGAAAGAGGAGCCTGGCAGGCTATAGTCCATGGGGTCACGAAGAGTTGGACGCAACTGAATACACACCCACACACACCAAGTACTGAGTGGAGAATTCCATGGGGTAGGAATCTATGGCCTGTGTGACTATGAGGGGAGCAAGCAAATGTCTTTTCACCATCTCGTGCTTCCTAGCCTGTCCTGCTGGGTGAAACTCCAGGTAAAATGTTGTCGGAACTACATCCTCTTGGCTCCTGTGAGTTGACTTGCATGCTGTCCATGAGGCAGCTTCCTGCCCTCTTTGTCTCCTTCTCCCTTGCCTCCTCCTAAGAGGGCTGAGTCGGTGGGGGCAGGACAGGTCTGATAGGGGTCAGCAGCCATCTGAACCTCCTCTACTCCCAATGGTGTCACGAAGGTGGGTGCAATTGTTTGCACTCTCATCACTACATCATGATTGCTGGGTCATGGAATGCTGCTGCTGCTGCTGCTGCTAAGTCGCTTCAGTCGTGTCCGACTCTGTGCGACCCCATAGACGGCAGCCCACCAGGCTCCCCCGTCCCTGGGATTCTCCAGGCAAGAACACTGAAGTGAGTTGCCATTTCCTTCTCCAATGCATGAAGGTGAAAAGAGAAAAGTGAAGTCGCTCAGTCATGTCTGACTCTTAGTGACCCCATGGACTGTAGCCTACCAGGCTCCTCCGTCCATGGGATTTTCCAGGCAAGAGCACTGGAGTGGGGTGCCATTGCCTTCTCCAGCTGGGTCATGGAATGCAAAGTGGTACAAATTAGGAAACCTGGATAGAAGTCTCAGTCAGGTCTGCCGTCACCTCTCTCTGAGTCAGTTTTAGGTTAATTCCTTGTTTTTTTTCAGTCACTAACTCATGTCTGACTTTTCAATCCCATGAACTACAGCACACCAGGCTTCCCAGTCCTTCACTATCTCCCGGAGTTTGCTCATATTCATGTCCACTGAGTCGGTGATGCCATCCAACCATCTCATCCTCTGTCACCTCCGTTTCTGCCCTCAATCTTGTCCAGCATCAGGGTCTTTTCTAATGTGTTGGCTCTTCACATCAGGTGGCCAAAGTATTGGGTTTCAGCATCAATCCTTCCAGTGAAAATTCAGGGTCGGTTTCCTTTAGAATTGACTGGTTTGATCTCCTTGCAGTCCAAGGGATTCTCGAGAGTCTTCTCCAGTGCCACAATTCAAAAGATTTCAACTTGCTTTTTAAATTCCCTGGTAAAAGACTGCACGACAGACATTAGCCGGCAGGAAGATCGTGGCCTGTGCTCTGGAGAGCAACATCCATGGGAAGGGGGTGGGGCAGAGGGAGGAGCCCGCTGCACAGAGACCTCAGTCAATCCCAGGGGAAGCTCTGGACCTGCAGAGCTCTCTGGCCAGGCCTTTGGACTCATGCATTGACTGTTACTGGTCACCCAGGGAGGAGGTGTGACCTTGGTCAGCAGCTCTCTCAGACAGAGCAGCCTCCAGAGAGGGACTCGGCCACCCGCTGTTGGCCACCATTGTCCTTGGCAGAGCAGGAAGGAGAGATTCAGGTCTAAAGGTAGAAACTGGGCATCACAGAATTCCCTGTGGAAAGTCCCAGCAGCATCCTTCACTCCCCAGCACCTCAAATTAACCCTGGCTTTGCCTAACGAGGTCCCTACTGATTTGAACTGAAGAAAGACATTCAATAAGCTTTGGCATTGAAAGGCTTCTGCATTTCATCAAGCAGAAAACCCAGGCAGGACACCTGTCGTCACCAGGGGCCCAGGGTAATCTGAATATTCCTACTTCTCATCTTTCCTATTATACTACGACCAGAAGCAGTACAGCTGTGGGAAGACAAGCAAAGTTTGTGCATAGCAGGGTGCGTGTGTGCTGCACTCTCCAGGTCTACGGAGCAAGAAATAATTCACAGTTCATGAACCATCTAGACATTTCCATCACACTGTATCTCACTGGATCCTTAACAAGCACCTTATCAGGCAGATATTTGCACTTTGATTTTCAAAATATAATACAGATATGGTAAAAAAAAAATCTCAGTATTACCAAAGGAAACACAATATATAGTTCCCTTTTCCCCAGAGTGAATAACTTTCTTGTACATCCTTCTATGAAGCTTCCATATACATGCATACCCATGTATATTTATGTGCACATACATGCATGTATTTTCTAAAACAGACAGACTCATGTTGGAAGATGTTCTGGGACATTTCTCTGTTACTTATTTTTATCACTTATGCCTTGAAGTTCTTTCTTCTCAGACCAAATAAGTGATAGAAATCCAATTCCCATTTCGCAGGTTGAAGGCTGTGGCTCAAAGAATACAGTGAGCTGCGCAGGGTCACTCTGCGTTTCTGCCCACAGCAGAAAGGATTCTCAAGTTCAGGGGCTCAGCGAAGGCAGTCCTCGCTCACCTGCCACGTGTGCCTCTGGGAACCACGCTGGCAGAGGACAGCTGCTCCACTTAACTGCGACAGAGGCCTGAATACAAGCCCTGCAGTGCCTCCCTCAGCCGTGACTAAGCAGAAATAAAAGCGACAGGGGATTAACAAAGGCATCGGACCTCTGAGTTCCCAGCTTGTTTGCTTCCAACAGCCCCAAAACCCTCCTTTTTCCAGTCCTGCTCACAACTGCATTTTCTTATCACCAAGGTCTCCTTTTGAAAGTTCTCCAGGACCCATGGATGAGGCAAAGTCTATAAAGTCTATAGATCTATAAAGTCCATTATTAAGTTCCACTTTTCAGACTAGACATGAATCTTATACGAATCTTATTCTTACACGAATCTTATTCTCCAACACAGAATGTTGGAGAACCTTCAGAAGGCTGATTCAATGTGATTACTGAGATAATATGAAGTCAGAATGCTAAGCCAAAGAGAAATCCTAATAAAATATGCCTGATATTATATGCCTATTATTATAAACAAAACAAATGGTATTTCAATAAGTACTCAACTGCATATTTGGAAAGTGAGTGATTTGCCATAGAAAATCCCATTCACTGACCCTCCAGGCCTGCAGAGCCAGCATGGATGAACCTATGCCCCTCATAGAACTGCAAGAAGTGGAATGAAAAACCTTGCCCAATCTCCCCAGTACAAAGGGAGAACTTTTTAGCCACCCTCCTGATCAACAATCTGGCATGGAAACCCTAAATAATACAACAGGATTCATGCAGGGTGAGCCAAACATGAGACTGTGTGCAGACTCACAACGGAAGGCACTCCTGGCCAGGGCCCACCCCCATGGGATCATCTGTACAACATGTACATAAAGGAAGTGATCATAGTATGGTCTATTAGGGTTAAGGATTAAACAAAACCACTTGGGTAAAACACAGACTTATATGATCGCTCAGTGCAATGTCAGGGTACACCAAAAGGAAATTTTAAAATTAGGACACACCCACTGATGGCCTTTGAAAACACTATCAATTATGCAGCTCGCACCTCCACGGTCATCCAGGAGGTTGAAACCGACAAGTGGACTTTAACTTAATGGAAAACTTCAGGGAGCTGTGCAGGGATAAAGTTTGGTTGGAACACAGAATCCGAAGTCAAATAGGTTCTATTTCTTGCTTGCATACTATCCATGTGACTAAGTTAGTCCTTCAACGTTTGAAATGTCAGTTGCCAAACATGGAAAGTGGGGATAATAAAGTTCAATTGTTCAGTACAGTGTCTGGTTTATATAAGGTATCTGTTAAATGTTAGTTAGGAAGTTCATCTTTCTCCTTCATTTATTACCTAATGAAGATAGCTAAACTTTCCATCATTCAATATCACAGTTATCCAAGTCTATGCCCCAACCAGTAACGCTGAAGAAACTGAAGTTGAATGGTTTTATGAAGACCTACCAGACCTTTTAGAACTAACACCCAAAAAAGATGTCCTTTTCATTCTAGGGGACTGGAATGCAAAAGTAGGAAGTCAAGAAACACCTGGAGTAACAGGCAAATTTGGCCTTGGAATGCGGAATGAAGCAGGGCAAAGACTAATAGAGTTTTGCCAAGAAAATGCACTGGTTATAGCCAACACCCTCTTCCAACAACACAAGAGAAGAGTCTACACATGGACATCACCAGATGGCCAACACCGAAATCAGATTGATTATATTCTTTGCAGCCAAAGATGGAGAAGCTCTATACAGTCAACAAAAACAAGACCAGGAGCTGACTGGCTCAGATCATGAACTCCTTATTGCCAAATTCAGACTCAAACTGAAGAAAGTAGGGAAAACCACTAGACCATTCATATGACCTAAATCAAATCCCTTATGATTATACAGTGGAAGTGAGAAATAGATTTAAGGGCCTAGATCTGATAGAGTGCCTGATGAACTATGGAATGAGGTTCATGACATTGTACAGGAGACAGGGATCAAGACCATCCCCATGGAAAAGAAATGCAAAAAACCAAAATGGCTGTCTGGGGAGGCCTTTCAAATAGCTGTGAAAAAAACAGAGGCGAAAAGCAAAGGAGAAAAGGAAAGATATAAGCATCTGAATGCAGAGTTCCAAAGAATAGCAAGGAGAGATAAGAAAGCCTTCTTCAGCGATCAATGCAAAGAAATAGAGGAAAACAACAGAATGCGAAAGACTAGAGATCTCTTCAAGAAAATTAGAGATACCAAGGGAACATTTCATGCAAAGATGGGCTCGATAAAGGACAGAAATGGTATGGACCTAACAGAAACAGAAGATATTAAGAAGAAGTGGCAAGAATACATGGAAGAACTGTACAAAAAAGATCTTCATGACCCAGATAATCATGATGATGTGATCACTAATCTAGAGCCAGACATCTTGGAATGTGAAGTCAAGTGGGCCTTAGAAAGCATCACTACGAACAGAGCTAGTGGAGGTGATGGAATTCCAGTGGAGCTGTTTCAAATCCTGAAAGATGATGCTGTGAAAGTGCTGCACTCAATATGCCAGCAAGTTTGGAAAACTCAGCAGTGGCCACAGGACTGGAAAAGGTCAGTTTTCATTCCAATCCCAAAGAAAGGCAATGCCAAAGAATGCTCAAACTACCGCACAATTGCACTCATCTCACATGCTAGTAAAGTCATGCTCAAAATTCTCCAAGCCAGGCTTCAGCAATACGTGAACCGTGAACTCCTTGATGTTCAAGCTGGTTTTAGAAAAGGCAGAGGAACCAGAGATCAAAGTGCCAACATCTGCTGGATCATGGAAAAAGCAAGAGAGTTCCAGAAAAATATCTGTTCCTGCTTTATTGACTATGCCAAAGCCTTTGACTGTATGGATCACAATAAACTGTGGAAAATTCTGAAAGAGATGGGAATACCAGACCACCTATCCTGCCTCTTGAGAAATCTGTATGCAGGTCAGGAAGCAACAGTTAGAACTGGACATGGAACAACAGACTGGTTCCAAATAGGAAAAGGAGTACGTCAAGGATGTATATTGTCACCCTGCTTATTTAACTTATATGCAGAGTACATCGTGAGAAATGCTGGACTGGAAGAAACACAAGCTGGAATCAAGATTGCCGGGAGAAGTATCAAAAACCTCAGATATGCAGATGACATCACCCTTATGGCAGAAAGTGAAGAGGAGCCAAAAAGCCTCTTGATGAAAGTGAAAGAGGAGAGTGAAAAAGTTGGCTTAAAGCTCAACATTCAGAAAACAAAGATCATGGCATCTGGTCCCATCACTTCATGGGAAATAGATGGGGAAACAGTGTCAGACTTTATTTTTTGGGGCTCCAAAATCACTGCAGATGGTGACTGCAGCCATGAAATTAAAAGATGCTTACTCCTTGGAAGAAAAGTTATGACCAACCTAGACGGTATATTCAAAAGCAGAGACATTACTTTGCCGACTAAGGTCCGTCTAGTCAGATGTAGAGAACAGATTTTCCTGTGGTCATGTATGGATGTGAGAGTTGAACTGTGAAGAAGGCTGAATGCCAAAGAATTGATGCTTTTGAACTGTGGTGTTGGAGAAGACTCTTGAAGAATCCCTTGGACGCAAGGAGATCCAACCAGTCCATTCTGAAGGAGATCAACCCTGAGTGTTCTTTGGAAGGAATGATGCTAAAGCTGAAGCTCCAGTACTTTGGCCACCTCATGCAAACAGTTGATTCATTGGAAAAGACTCTGATGCTGGGAGGGATTGGGGGCAGGAGGAGAAGGGGACGACCGAGGATGAGATGGATGGATGGCATCATGGACTCGATGGACGTGAGTCTGAATGAACTCCGGGAGATGGTGATGGGCAGGGAGGCCTGGCGTGCTGTGATTCACGGGGTCGCAAAGAGTCGGACACGACTGAGCGACTAAACCGAACTGAAGCTTTCCATCAAATCAGACCTTTATATGCATGCCTCTCAAACCTACATTTCTGCATCTAATCCCTGCTCTGAACTCTAGATCTCTATTCCAAACTGCTGATTGGATAGCTTGCCTGTTGTCACAAAGGCATCTTAAAATACCTGTTATACAGAGTGAAGTAAGTCAGAAAGAGAAAAGCAAATATATTAACGTACATCCATTGAAGGGACTGATGCTGAAGCTAAAGCTCCAATACTTTAGACACTTGATGCAAAGAACTGACTCATTAGAAAAGACCCTGATGTTGGAAAAGACTGAAGGTAGGAGGAGGGGATGACAGAGGACGAGATGGTTGGATGGCATCATTTATTCAATGGACGTGAGTTTGAGCAAGCCCTGGGAGATGGCAAAGAACAGGAAAGCCTGGCGTGCTCCAGTCCATGGAGTTGCAAAAAGATGCGACTGAGCAACTGAACAAAAATAACAAATGGAATCTGGAAAAATGGTACTGATGAACCTATCTGCAGAGCAGGAATAGGGACGCAGATGTAGAGAACAGATTTGTGGACACAGTGGGGCAAGGAGAGGGTGGGATGAATTGAGACAGTAGCATTGCCATATATGCACGACCATGCGTAAAGTAGATAGCTAGTGTGAAGCTGCTGCATAGCACAGGAAGCTCAGCCTGGTGCTCTGTGATGACCTAGAGGGGTGAGATGGGGGGAGATGGGAAGGCGGCTCAAGCCAGAGGGGACATATGTATCCTTATAGTTGATTCACATTGTTCTACAGCAGAAACCAACACATTGTAAAGCAATTATCCTCCAATTAAAATTTTAATTTTTTTTAAAGGAGCTTATTACTGTCCCTCTTACGTGATCCTTAGGGCTTCCCTGGTGGCTCAGAGGTTAAAGCATCTGCCTGCAATGCGGGAGACCTGGGTTCGATCCCTGGGTCGGGAAGATTCCCCTGGAGAAGGAAATGGCAACCCACTCCAGTATTCTTGCCTGGAGAATCCCATGGGCAGAGGAGCCCGGTGGACTATAGTCCACGGAGTCGCAGAGTCAGACACGACTGAGCGACGGCACTTTCACTTTCACTTTACCTGATCCTTCTCTTCTCTCTGGTCTTTGTAAATGGACCCACCTTGCCCAACATTCAAGGAAGCCAAGGAGTTCCTCTAGTCTCCAGACCTCTCTCATCTCAAGAATCTAAGTCTTGATAGTTTGAAAACACTCTTGCCTCTGCCCTACCTTGAGTCTTCCCTATAGCTTACTTTAATTGCTACCACATCCTCTGGTCATTCTCACTGCCCAGGTACCACCTTTCATCTGCAGCAGGACTGTATGCAAGTTGGTTTAGAGCATCCCCACTGACTTCCCAGTGGTGCTCGTGGTAAAGAACCCACCTGCCAATGCAGGAGACAAAAGAGACACAGGTTCCATCCCTGGGTTGAGAAGATCCCCTGGAGAAGTAAATGGCAACCCACTCCAGTATCCTTGCCTGAAAAAATTCCATAGGCAGAGAAGCCTGGCAGGCTACACTCCATGGGGTTGCAAAGAATCAGACATGACTGAACGAGTGAGTGCACAGACACTGTCAACAAGACCGAGTTCATATTCCTTAGAATGGCATCCAAGGCCTCGAGCCCCAATCACAACTCCAGGGTCAGCAGCTGCCTCTTGTTTCACTCCAGAACCCACTAGTTGCCATTCCTTCTCTTAAAAGCCTATCCCCTTGCTGCTTGAAACTCACCACAAAGAATCAGATCAATGTCCTATCCCTTGTGAAGCTTCTCCAACTACCCCCTCCTCTCGAGTCCCTTACACATACCTCATTAGACCACAGTTATTTCTGTAAAGTTCTTTCTCCAAACCTCCATGCACACTTTGAGGTTAGATAGTGTGCTATGTCTTTGAACTTGAAACACTTACCTAAAGAACTGATGCTTTCAAACTGTGGTGCTGGAGAAGACTCTGGAGAGTTCCTTGGACTGCAAGGAGATCAAATCAGTCAATCCTAAAGGAAATTAACCCTGAATGTTCACTGGAAGGACTGATACTGAAGCTGAAGCTCCAAAACTTTGGCCTCTTGATGAGAAAAGTTGACCCACTGGAAAAGACTCTGATGCTAGACAAGATTGAGGGCAGGAGAAGAGGGTGACAGAGGATGAGATGGTTGGATGATGTCACCAACTCAATAGACATGATTTTGAGCAAGCTCCAGGAGATAGTGAAAGACAGAGAAGCCTGGTGTGCTACAGTCCATGGGGTCTCAAAGAGTCAGACATGACTTAGCTACTGAACAACCACTGTTCATTGTACGCCTGCTGTGTGTCTGGTACTATTCTCTGGTCCCTGAATTCCTCTTCTTGGTGATTTAGCTAGTTTTTCACCACTATCTTTGTTTTAATAATAAAAAAAAACAATAACAACTGCAATGTCATTAATACACAGCTAACATTTATTATTTAACTCTATTAAATGTCAGGCAATAAGTGTTTTATAGGTATCAATTCATATGCCAACCCAATGAAATAAGCACAATTATTTATCCCCATTTTATAGACTGGGAAACTGAGCTCCAGAATGGTAAATACCAAACAACTTGTTTGCAGGTCTCATGGCATACAAAAGGTACACCAGCAATGCAGACACAGTCTGACACTGAAAACCACACATTCCTAGTCTTAATGCAGAGTTTAATCTTTGATTTGAGCTTCAGGGAGTTGAAAGAGTCTGTGTTCACACATCCAGGAGGCAGAAGAGTTAAAGCCTCCATTTTCAAACGAAACTAGCTCTACAGATTTCAAGAGGAATCAAAACCTCCTTGTGCTAGCCTTCACTTTGTAACTAACTAGCTGTAATTCCAGGAAAACACTTTTAACTTCTGCCCGTTTAATTGTCAGCAGCACACTGATGCTGGGCTTCCCAAGTGGTAAAGAATCTGCCCGCCAGTGCAGGAGACACAGAAGACCCGGGTTTGATCCCTGGGTTGGAAAGATCCTCTAGAGGAGGAAATGGCAAGTCGTCCAGTATTCTTGCCTGGGTAACCCCAGGAACAGAGAAACCTGGGGGACTACGGTCCATGGGGTCGCAGGGAGTCGGATATGACTGAGTGATAGGGCACACACACAACACATCACTGCTACCTTAGTTAACAGGTCCCAATTTTTGTGCCCCGACACACTGGATCATGGTGACTAGCTGTGAGTTGAGTTACACGTATTTCTTACCCAAAATGGTTAACATATAGAAATCACAAATTCAAAGTCGTTCCTATCACCCTCTTACTGGTAATCCACAGAGGTTCCTGTAGCAGGAGCAAAGGGGAAGGAGAGTTGCCAGGCTTGGACAGATGAGCAGGCATGATGCGGGGAAAGTAATTCATGGTCTCAAGCCTAGGGCATATTCCCACCTAGGCATCTGCTCCAGTTTGCATGCATGTACGTGCTGCCCTCCAGCATCACACGGCTCCAGGACTGAACGATCATACGAATGACTCTTGAACAATCCCAGGGAGATCTATATGGCTCTAGCCATAAAATGCATATGTTTGGTTTTGTGTTTCTCTCCCTCTGCAAGTTGGTTGTACCCCCACCTGCCCTCCTGGAAATCAGGAACAGAGTATTATTCATCTTCTCATCCCAGCCACTCTCACATACTTTCCATCCCTGTGGCCGACTGAAGGGAAATTTAGAAGAAATGAAGGGCAGTAGGGAAAATGAAGAGATGCGCTGTAAAGGAGCATCACGGCAGTGGAAGGGGCAGCTCTGGCACAACGTCCCACTGAGGGGAGCTACAGCTGATGGATCAAAGTCCTAAAGGCACACACTGTGGATGAGAATGCTCTTCCTCTACTCCTGATGTGTTTTCAATGTGGAGGGACACCCACTAGCTTCGTACTTCCAGCTCCTCTCCACCCACTTATTGAGCAAAAGGTGAGTTCTGGATAAGAAACGAGGTTCTTCCTTGGACGCTCCCTCTCTCAGTAGGAAGTCCACGCTCAGCCCTGGGGGAAGCCTGGTAGATGAGAAGGTCTTCCAGGGGGGCCTGCATTTACCTAGCATGGCTGTATCTGATTAAGTAAGCAGTTGATTCTGGAGTTCAAGATCCGGGAACCTCCTTGATCAAATATATAAACCAAGTGATCTCACATCTTCATTTTAGTTCTAATCTGTCTTATTGTCTTATTTTCCAATTGGCACAGCACTCAGTTGGGGGGAATAAGATATGGTGTAGCAGTTTCTCTCCACACCTAGCAGCTCTGATCTCCTGTGATGACACTGATTCTTCCCTGTGTCATGTTACCTGGGGTGCTCGGGAACACAGGGTCAAACAGAAGAGTTGGTCAGTGTTGGCTGGAGCGTTAGAATAGATCAGTGGATTTCAGTCACTATTTTGAGAAGTCATGGGGCTACCACAGCAGCAGCAAAGGGGCAGGGTGGGTGAGGCCCCAACTTCATCAGAGCTTTTCTGTCCACAGCAGTTTTATGTTGGACTCTGCCTAGGCATTCATTTGAAAAAGAAGTCCTCAGTTAAAAAATAAATAAATAAAATTTGAAAATCACTGCACAAAGCTAATGCCCCTGAGTGCTCAACTGTTCTATTGTGGTCCAGAGGACAAGCCTAAATTGTGTGGCTGAAAATCAGACCTCAACAGTCCTTGTTGTTTATTGTTTAACTTCCTGATTCTCAATGATTGTTTTCTTTCTTCTTTATTCACACTGTCTTAAACAGCAGTTTTTAAAAGACTTTAAAAAGTTTTTAAAAGGAAAGAAATGACCCCAGGTCATTTCTGTAATTGCAAGTTCAATGAATTTTTATGGAACTTTGTTGCTTTACCCCACAAAAATTAAGAAAACACTGAGGGGTTACAATCCTGCATTTGCTGCTCACCAACTTCAGCACCTCAGACAGTAGCTGATTGACCTCATTGGACAAGAGTGGGGATAAAGGAAAAGTGCTCTTTGTCTTCTTTCCTAAAGCACAACAAACACCAGCCCATTAGTCTTCTAATCATTATTGGTAAGAACTCCATATGAATTCTCCCACTGATGCACTGAAGGGATGGTATTTTCTTTAATAATTATTTTCAGTCTCTATATCACCAAGAGATTGTGACTTATTTAAAAGTTTAAAAAGTAATAACTCATTGGTTATTAGCTAAGATGACATATTGACTCTGAATAATTCATAGCTATCTTCAAAGCTTCCTTAATGCCTATTAAGTAATTTGGGCAAATGCATATACTGTTGTTTTGGACCCACTTGACTTCAGAGAACTGTGTCCTTATATTAGAAGTACTATGATTGGAGGTCCCGTTGGGTGTCTTCATCACATCAATAGAGTCAGTTCAATCTGGGTGATCATCATGATCCTAATTATTCTATGTTCGGTGCTTCCTGTGTGCCTATCATTGTGCTTAGCACTTGAGCTCCAGACATTAGCACACACTGCCCTCCTCCTCCTGGAAGAAAATAGTCTCAAGTTGGAGGAACCAGGGACATGAATGCAAAATTGTCGTGCAACATGGCAAGGATACTAGACAAAACCTTGGGATGTGATGAGTGTGTGGAAAGGAACAGCTAGGGTAAGCTTCTTGGAAGAAGCAGTGCTATAGTTGAATCTCAAATGGCTAGGTGGGTAGACCACGGATGAGGGAGGGCACCAGAACAGTCATAAACAAAGGCAGTGAGGGAACAAATTAATAAAGTGCAGGGAAATATAATCAGTAGTTTGCTGCTAAGGTAAATGAATCAGGAGAAACAAGCAGGAGATGATTCGGGACAGAGCCTGGAGTCTGATCACAGAGGGGCAGACGTATCATGTTGTGTGTGCGTGCTCAGTTGCTTCAGTCATGTCCAACTCTTTGTGATGCTATGGACTGTAGCCCCACCTCAGGGCTCCTCTGTCCACAGGATTCTCCAGGCAAGAATTAGAGTGGGTTGCCATGCCCTCTTCCAAGGGATCAAAAAACAGTTCCCTGGCACAAAGAGACATGTAAGAAATGGACAATACGTGGCTGGTATGCCCATTAGTGGGGGATGGGAAGACACATGTTTAGTCCTCTTCTATGACTGGCTTCTCATTAGTCATTGCATCTGGCCGTCCAAACATTCAGGGAAGTTGAAATCATGATGTAAATATGCAAAAATGGAACAGTCCCAGAGATGTTAAGTAAATAGCCTGAGGTTCCATAATTACTAAAAGACAAGTCCAGGATTCCAAAGCAGCACAGCCTTGCTCTGTTCTTCCACTGGGTCCCATTCTAAATTCACCAGAAACAACATCTTCTCAACTGAGGATAAGACAGCAAGAACAGGGACAATAAAAATGGCAGCAGTAAGGTGAAATGGCCATCAGATATACTGGGTTAATTATGTAGCATGTTAAGGGTCAAGCAATTAATACTTCCACCCCAAGGGACTAGTTTACAGATCAGAAACCCAGACATATCTGCAGAATAAGTGAGCCGTCAGTCTCAGCGCCTTGGGATATGGTAACCATAGTAAATGTTTCTACTTAGAATGCTGGAGGGGTTCACTAAAGTCTCTTAAAGATGTAAAATTCTATGCCTTTGTGACTGTAATTATCAAAGGTATTAAATTCCTTTAGTTGGCACTAGAATTAAGTCAGCATAGAGTCAGCATCAATAATAACTCTCTTATTTTAGAGTCCTAAGTCTCCTGTGTAAATTGGGTCCTTATCTTTCTCCCTAGTACTTCAGGTGGACTTTCTATTATACACAGCTCATTCTATGGGGAACCAGGAAAGAAGACCAGAATAGGGCAACACAGAAAGAAAGAATCTAGTTCTGATAGGAAACATATAAACACCACCCATGTGGCTCCTTATAAACCTTATCTGAGATACACAGCATTCAGAGTCATTTCTAAGTGAGGTGGGGGACTACTGGCTCAATGTCACATGGAGGGTACAGGTCATGGCTATGGCTGGAATGACATGTAACTAATCCCAGAGCCCACTTTCCTAACCACCAACAATTCCAGCCTCTCTGGAGCAAACACTGGTTCTCTCTTTGCCTCTGCAGAAAACAGATCATGCTGTTCTGAGAGATGATTAAGGCAAACGGGAGGCCACTGCACCAATACTGTCAGTCATTTTAGAATGTTTACTTCTGTAAGAAACCAGCTCAGAATACTTCTGGCTTTTATTGGAATGATTATAGCTATTGTAGAAACCAAAATAAGAGTGTTTGCATAAAAAGTCATAGTATAACTAGAGCTTTTAAATCAATTCTATGAAGGATGTGTCATTATTATCCTCATTTTATAGATAAAGAGACAAAGTGTCAGGTATTGAAGAAGAGCTTTCTATAAAATACTATCAACATTTATAGACCAATAATAATCTTAACACATGTTAAGTAAAATCTGGATTGTGTCCATGGCCATGGTGCATTCAAATATTGCTGTGCAGTTTATGTAGCTGCATTTTCCTTAGCTGAACTTTTAAATGTAGGGCCACTAAAGTGACAGCATTAATATTGCAACACTTCTTAACTGAGGCTAGGGCAGTTGACTTATTTTTATGCTGGTCTATACTCATCATTATTTCGTTGCTAACTCTTTGTGACCCCACAGACTGCAGCACACCAGGCCTCTGTGTCTCTTACTATCTCCCGGAATTTGCCCAATTTCATGTCCACTGAGGTGGTAATGCTATCGCACCATCTGTACTTATTGACTGCATATTATTTGCTATTACTCTGTTGAATATGGTAAGCACCTTCTGTATGACATATAGCCCAGTCTGAATGTGTGATTAATACCTCACCCACAAAACAAGACTAGTAAGAACAATTACCACCAAGAAATATAGTGAGGAATAACCGAGACAGGAAACGGAAACTGAGTACTTAGAAGAACATCTGGCCAAGAATGAACATCTCACAAATAACAAGGGCTTGTATTACAGCAATACAGAAAAGGTGCACATATACCACTTCGTAGATGTGGGAGGACAGATGACAGAATCCCAGCTCGCACAGAGAGGACAGGCCAGAGAGCCCAGAAGCCAGCGTGATGCTGGTAGCCACTGCACTGGTAACCACACTATACAGACACTGTCTCCCTTTTCTCTGTGGAAAGAGATCAAGGCATAGAAGTGGGAGGTGAACCACAATCCCACGTCCCTCCTCTCTTCCAAATACAGGTGATTTTTTAAATTTTAATTTTAAAGTTTATTACAGACTTCATTTGAGGGGATGAGTAATACTGGTTTTGTTTTTTTGTGTGTGTGTTTTTGGCTACATCGTGTGGCATGCAGGATCCTAGTCTCCTGACCAGGGATTGAACCCATGCTCCTGGCACTGAAATTGTGGAGTCTTAACCATTGCTACACCAAGGAAGTCCCTAAATATGGGTGATTTTGATTTTCAGTACTATAGACAGAGCCTTCAAATGATATGAATAGGCCACTTGAAAACTGTGTGTACTAATGAGGATTCTGCAGACAGCAGATTCTTTAATTAAGGTAACTGGAGTCAATACACATCATTACAATGCAGAATATCCTGAAATATCCAACATTTGAAAAGGCTGAATCTCATTGAAACATTTATAGCTTTGACACTTTCATTTTCTAGTATTTTACTTCCATTTGTTCTTCATTAAAAGCAGTTCCCCAAACTGTGTGTAACGTTCAGCAATTTTGCCAGCAGCTGGCAAACTGGATGCTTAATATTTAATCTAATTGAGAGCAACATTACACAACTCAAACTGAACAAGCAATTTAGTTGTCAGATCACCATAAAAACCCCAAACACCTTTCTGATGGATGTCTTTATTTTTAAAGTCTAGTTTGAAGGAAGGTTCTGACTTAACTAAATAACTATCCATCAATGCAATTGGATGTATACTAAAGCTCTTTAAAAATTCTCAAACAGTTGCTATGTGTGATATTTTAAAAACACGAGAGACCACGTGTTGAGTGAAATGAGCATGCCCTCCATTGTCAGGGTCAATCTGAATTGACATGTTGGCGTAGCAGATTTTAACCTCATCAGGGCTCCTCCACTCTGCATGTGAAATTGCTGAATCTATCTGTTAAAAAAATTTGGGGATGAGATGCCATCCATAATACAAGATTGATGACAGATTTTAGTTATGTAATAAATCAAGAGCCTGGTAGATATTAAGTATACCAGATGGCCACTCCATAAATAGTAGGTACAATGAATAAATAATAATAATGACTTTTATCACTATCACAGCTAATTCTATTATTTTTATTAATAATATTTTAGTGTTAATATAATATCATCTCATTTCTCCTCATAATCAGATCACACTCAAGGGTTACAGGAAGCAGGCAGTGGAAGCAATGGGAGAGGTCAGTTCCACTTTGGGCATTATTTCTGATTTCATATAATTCCTTTTTTGTTTCACTTGATGCCTTTGATTCTTAAAGATTTGACTCCCTGCTCTGGCATGAACATCTTTTGGGAATTGGACTTTAGCTTGTTCAGGATCAAATACTGAGGTTTATCTTCCTTGAAAATTGCTGTTTGTGGATTTAAGCAAAAGAAGGGTAGAGCAAAAGGTGAAAGGAAATAGAGTGCAAAGGAGGGAAAGTTTGCTGAGCTTGATGAGCAGCAGAGAGAAAGCCACCAGCTCCACTGGGCTGGAAGCCATGCAGAGGTTGGCACCAAGGAGGCACCATACAGAACAGGAGAGCTTGATGGGTATGAATCCCTCATCAGCCCTGGAGACCAGTGGCTGGATGCCTGGCTTTCAAGCTCACTCACAGTAACTTGACAAGTGGTCCCCCTGGGTTTGTTATGAAAGCCACTCTAATCCAGAGACCAAAGCCTGGGCCCTCTGCCCATGGTTTCCCCTCGCCCTGACTTCAATTGTCCAGACACCAGCCTGTTCTGACACTGAATCCAGTCTCCCATCCCCACCTGCCAGCATCTATATACCTTCACCTCACCAAACTCAAGTCACAGATGCCCTAGGGCTGGCCACTTGCTGCTTCTCAACAGAAAGAAAGTGAAGTCGCTCAGTCATGTCCAACTCTTGTGGCCCACAGGACTGTAGCTTACCAGGCTCCTCCATCCATGGGATTTTCCAGGCAAGAATACTGGAGTGGGTTGCCATTTGATCCTAGTAAATGAGAGCTGTTTTCTTTTTACAAACTACTCCACCATTTCCCTTATGCAAATGTTACTTTTAGTAATACTTCTACACCCAGACAAGAGAAACTTTCGAGAAGAGTTTTGGGTGGTCTTAACCCTAATTATGGTTGATATTATTACAAATAGCCATTATCTTAGAATGAAGAAGAATACATCTGGTCTTTGTTGCTAAATCATGTCCAACTCATTGTGACCTCAGGGACTGTAGCCTGCCAAAGGCCCTCTGTCCACGGAGTTTTCCAGACGAGAATACTGGAGTGGGTTGCCATTTCCTTCTCCAGGGGATCTTCCTGACCCAGGGGTCAAACCCAGGTCTCCTGCATTTCAGGAGGTCTATTTACCAACTGGGCCACCAGGGAAACCCAAAGTAGAATATACATATGTAAAATATTCAGCGTGGTGCCCAAATCAATCATGTATATCGTTTCTTCAAGAATCATTTATTGAAAAAAAAAAAGAATCATTTATTGGGTGTTGTTTCTGGGCTAAGCACTAAGCAGAATGTTGTTAGAAAATTTAAAAAGATTATTGGTACCTAATTTCTGGATTCAAGTCCCTTGTAGTTGAGTGTGTGAGGCAGCACACAGATGAATGGTTTTGGCGCAGCTTGGTAAATGCTGTGATAAATTTATATATAAATGCTACAGCAACACACACACACACACACACACACACACACACACACAGGGTATCTGTATCATTCTTGGGCAAGTCAAGAAAAAAAGCCATGTAAGAAGTGACCCTATAATTTAAAAGACATAGTCATTTCTTTTAAAAGGAGGATGAAAATTCCAGGCATGTATGTGAAAGCTCAAGTAAAGGAAAACCTTTGGGAGAAGTGAAAAAATAAAACACAATTTTAGCACAGTGCACATGTGGGGAGAAAGCTGAAGATGAGTGTAGATTTAAAGACATAAAATAAGTGAATATGACATCCTCTCTTGTTTGTCATGATGATACACTTCCAGTTCATCATCTCAAATCAGCCTGGGTGAGATGAGTAAAGAGAAGAGGAGCAGAAGATGAGGGACAAATGGGGAAGCTGTGCATTTTCCAGGTAAAATGGCATCTGCTCAGGCAGTAGAAGAGGGATAAGGGAGTGAGGGGTACAAACTAAGACTCCTGGAATTTGAAGGAATCAGTCACTGATGAGGATGGAAGGGAGAAGGAATCATAGGTGATTTTGAGGTTTCCGGTGACTCACTCAGATAAGCAACACAGAAAATGTGTTCGGGTCCCCGGAAGATGACCCCAGCTAAACAGATGTAATGGCTAAGAGCAAATCTCTAGAGTCCACCAGCGTGGGCTGAAATTCCAGCACCGTCACTCACAGTCTACCTGGACGTAGGCCGGTTGCTTACTTCTGTATGCTTCAGTTGCCTTGTCTACAGAGGGAAATAACAGGCAGCTTCTTCATAGTGTGCAAGCGAAGAGTACATCAGAGAGTGTATGCAAAGGCTTAAGACAGTGCCTGGAAAAGATATTTTAGTTAATAGTATTAGTATGTTTTAGCTAATATTATTCTATTAATTCACAGAAAGTACAGAGTCTGATCTGAATCTTAGTCACAGAGCAAAACTCCTTACAGCTCTATGAATTCCCTGACATGATCACCAAGACAACTTGCGTAGCAGACAGAACACTGAATGCAGTCTTAAATTCAACATCTGAAGTTTACCAGATGGACAGTCCTAGGTGAATCACTTCCCCTCTCAGGGCTTCAGGGTCCCTGTCTATGAAAGGAGCTCAGGAATCAAAGGGGTGTGACTGGCTGTTAAGTAAAACAGGATGAAAGGGCTTTGGGACAGAGAGCGCACTATGGTGCTCAAGGATCACGGTTCCAAGACTCAAAGCATCAATGATAAGTCTCAAGAAGTGCAGCTAAGGCACCGTGGGAAGTTCTCAGGGGCTCTCTACCCTCCAACACTCCCTCCCTGCCATGAATGTATCAGAGCCTACCGGCAGGGCTGAGCCAAGGTTGGAGTGCTCCCTCAAGCCTCCAGCTGATATCCTGGCAGCTACAAGCAGGCATCATTTTCACTGAAAGTTCTCTTGGGAAAGACAATGAGATCAATATGGAACAGGACTCTCTGTGCTACCCAGAGGCAGCAGCCAATGAGGCAGGGAGGATGGCAGAAGTCAGCGAGGAATGAGATTCAGTTCCAACAGTTATTAGTGGAGCAGACTGTTAAAGTGAGAGGTATGGTCTCGCTCCCCCATCTTGGCCAACCCAATACCATTCACTCAACAGTGGCCATGTGGCCCATCATTTTAAATACATTAACCTGGAGGACAACCCACGGGGGCCAGCATTATGCTCAGAACCACAGTTTAGTTTAGTGCAAAACACAAAGAAAAGCAATCACCTCAAAACTGCATACAGGTGGTTTAGAATTATGTTTCAAATAAGTGCCCTTAGGAAAAACGTTTGGCCTCTCAGATCCTTAGTATCTTCATCTATAGAATGGGATTCATAATGTGAAATGTTCATGGATCTTACAAGTCTCAGAAGAGAACCTGTTTGCAAAAATTGAACATTCTGTACACCGTACAGTACCTGCTCAATAAAAATCCCTCTCCAGTTTTACTGGATTTCTTGCTTCCTATAGTGTACTATAGCTGTTGAATCTACACTCCAGAAATCCTGTTCAATGACATGCCTCCCCCAAACAAACACATACACACACACACACACACACACACACACACAAATAAAATGTTTCTCATAAGACATCACCAAGAAATATCTTACCAAATACTGGCAACATGCCCTTCAAAAAAATTAAACGGAACCAAACTAGAAAATAAAACCATTTATAAAATCCCAATGACAAACATAAGTTGAAATGAGTTGAACACATTGCAGGTGATGATAAATATCATTTGCTTACTTACCAAGCTCACTCAGTGTGCCTTATATGAGCAGATGCCATTAATACTCACACAGCTGAACACTGGTGATTTGGTCTCCATGGGAACAGAAGGTAATATCACACCACTGTTCTTTGATGGATCTTTTATTATTTCAATATTTGAAAAGTGATTTTCAAGATGATAGAAACTATCAAATATATTCAATTATGCATAACACTGGAGATAGAAAGTATGGAGTTTTAGAATATTCCATTGGTCCTGCTCATTTTTCAGTGAGAAAAAAGGGACACTGATTAGAACAGGCTGATATGTGGGCGGGGGGGAAAACATTACAATATCCAGTTTTCCTGTAATTTCTAGAACTGCTGAGCCTGGAACCTGACCTAGGCAGCTTTCATCATGGGCTTGAACTCCTGCCTTCAGTCATGTTACAAAAACGCACCAGGTACCAGTGAAGGTTCAGAGCCTGTAAACTCAGGGAATACACTCAGCAATCATACGGTAAAAAGCATCAGATCTGGTTAAACATTGGAGGTGAAGATTGAGAAAATACCAAAAAAGAGTTTAAGGGAATAAATGGGAAAAGCTATATATACCATTCCCAATTAGCCAAAAACAAAACCAGAGTTGTCTTTGAATTTTTTTCTCCCTCACCCAGATCTATTTATTCTCCCTCCAAAATTCCTCTCACCCTTTACACTCCTCCTCCCACTTCCTGAGGTAACTACCTGGGGGCAGGTTCTTTCCTGGATTATTGCAAGGCCCCTCTGCTTGTTCACCTGTTTCACTCTTTCCCTCTAGGAGCCCTCAGGTGACAGGCACACAGGTATGCATGTGCTTGTGATAAGTTGTTAGTAGGAACTAGTACATGCATAGCGACTTATGGAAGGTTTATCTTGTACCTTGTGCTATCTCACAGGCTTTAATATATTAACACACTGATTTCTCATTCCAAACCTATACATTTTCCATATTAATATTATTTATATTTTACAGATGAGTTTAACTCAGGTATAGAGAGAATAGGTGACCTGTCGAAAATTAAACACACACACACACACACACACACACTCACGCAGAGTCAAGAATGCAACATTTGCAACCTGGATCCAGAGTCCAGGGTTCATGGCAGATACTGTAGACACTTAAACAGGTATATATTTTGAAATGCTGCTGCTGCTGCTGCTGCTAAGTTGCTTCAGTCGTGTCCGACTCTGTGCGACCCCACAGACGGCAGCCCACCAGGCTCCGCCGTCCCTGGGATTCTCCAAGCAAGAACACTGGAGTGGGTTGCCATTTCCTTCTCCAATGCATGAAAGTGAAAAGTGAAAGTCAAGTCGCTCAGTCGTGTCCGACCCCTCAGCGACCCCATGGACTGCAGCCTTCCAGGCTCCTCTGTCCATGGGATTTTCCAGGCAAGAGTACTGGAGTGGGGTGCCATTGAAATGCTAGGGTTTCCCAAAGATGATCATATATAACAAGAGTTCTCTGGCACATAGTGGAATCATCCTAAACAGGACATAAACATGACACAGAGAGAATAGAAGAGCAATCACTTGCTCTACTCATTTTTAACTCTCATCACAATTATAATGTATGATTTAATAATATAATGGGCTTCCCTGGGGGCTCAGATGATAAAGAAACTGCCTGTAATGCAGGAGACCTGGGTTAAATCCCTGGGTCAGGAAGATACCCTGGAGAAGGAAAGGACAACCGACTCTAGTCTTCTTGCCTGGAGAATTCCATGGACAAAGGAGCCTGGTGAGCTGCAGTCCATGGGGTTGCAAAGAGTCAGACAGGACTGAGCAACTAACACACTTAACAGTTAATGATATAATTATTTATTTAAAATATATACTCCACTAGTGTTCTGCTTGTCTGTGACAGAAGAACACGTGGTTAACTGCAGTCTCACTAAAAATGACCAGATACAGGAATATGGTGAGATGGCTGAGTTCCTGATTAGGTTAAAGAAAAAAGGAACAAGTATTACTGTTACTTTCCTGACCAGGGCTCTGAATCTCAGAAGGTTCACTGACTTACTCAAGAACAAAAGCTAATAAAGGTCAGCGTCCAGTTTAATTATGGATTTCTTAACTCCGAGTCCAGGGCATGCTTAAGAGCCAGAACATAAAATGATTCTTTTCAGTAACTCTTGCCAAGTCTTTAACTCCTCAATGAGTAGTTATGTTCAAATTACAGTTTTTATTTTCTCAGATGGAGCAATTATGAATACAGAGAGGTTCAGGGAGCATTCCTGCTATATTTAAGAGGAAGAAACATTCTATAAAGCTGCAGGTGAGGGTGAAGCAATGGGATGGGCAAGGTGTGGCAAGGTGGCAGGCTGCTGCCATGAACATGAGGCTCTTATGCACTGTGGACCAGGTCCCTACATGGGCAATTTCCAAGGCCAAGCACATGGGTGTTAGACACTCTCTGCCACACTGGGTTCTCCTCTGAAGCTTTGCACTTGTGTGACCTAAGCCTCAGATTCCTCGTGTCCAAAGTGCAAGTGATGATTTAGCTCAGAGGGTTATCATGGACATTAAATAGGATAAAGCATAGAAAGCGTCAAGAGCCGTGTGACTGGGACCTCCTGGTGGTTCAGTGGTAAAGAATCTGCCTGCCAATGCAGGAGACACAGGTTCGATCCCTGGTCTGGGAAGATTCCATGTGTCACGGAACAATGAAACTTGCTTGCCACAACTACTAAGCCTGTGCTCTAGAGCCAGGAGTTGCAACTGTTGAATACCACAACCACCGAAGACTGTGAGCCCTAGAGCCTTTGCTCTGCAACAGAGAAGCCGCCACAGTGAGAAGCCTGCATACCACAGCTGGAGGGTAGCCCCTGCTTGCAGCAGCTACAGGAAAGCCCGCATGGCAACGAAGACCCGGCACAGCCAAAAATCAACTAATTAATTAAAAGAGTCACTTAACAATGGCTGTTCACATAGGGTTCCTTCTGGGGGGGGGCACCTGTTGGTTTGAAATGACACAGTGAATAGTAACTGCCCCCAGTACTTGCAATATTTTAGAAAGCTGAAATCTCATGAGAGACCGCTAGACAATGAGCAATGACAATCAACTACAAAGTCTGTGATGATAAGAATGAGCAAGAAGATAGTTGGGGTCCAGGAAGGGCCTCCTAATGCAATCTGGGGTCAGAGGAAAGAGTGGACATTGGAGGGAAGAAATGCTACAATCAACAAAGCCTAATTCGAATATGCAAAATCATAGATGTTAAAGCTTGGATTGCCTTCTTCATGGACTAGACCAAATATCTCAGTTGAAAAGGGAGGTCATTGAGCTTTGCCTCCAAATTGAGCACTTGTGTGTATACATTATCCCAAGTTCAGAGAGGCGATGAACTCAAGGACTAGAGTGACCTATCATGGGTTTGTACCCAAGTGAGCCCAACTCCAAAGTCTGTACCTTCTGGTTCATTCCAGGAGACCTCCACTCAAGGATACACCAGAATCAGGGGAGATTTTTTAAAATACTTCTCTCTAAGCTTCACTCTGATTGAGCTGGATCACAGTCTCTGGAAGTAAGACTCAGGAAACAGGCCCTTCCTGGACCCCAACTATCATCTTAAACTATCAGGGGAGATTTTTTTAAATACTTCTCTCTAAGCTTCACTCTGATTGAGCTGGATCACAGTCTCTGGAAGTAAGACTCAGGAAACAGGCCCTTCCTGGACCCCAACTATCATCTTAAAAAGAAGTGCTTCCCAGGAGATTCTGATGTGCACTCCTGGTTAATATAATAACTATCCCCAACTATAGGCCCCAGGGAAAGGCACTCTCTGCCTGTGACCTGGTACCATATTCAAGGTTGTTTACTGCCAATAAGCTACTAAGAAGTGTGGATAGGACTTCCTTGGTGGTCCAGAGGTTAAGAATACATCTACTAATGCAGAGGACATGGGTTTGCTCCCTGGTCTGGGAAGATTCCATACGTCAAGGAGCAATGAAGCCCTTTCTCCACAACTACTGAGCCCACACTCTGCAATAAGAGAGGCTGGAGCATTGCAACTAGAGAGTAGACCCCACTTACCACAATTAGAAAAAGCCACACGCACAGCAACAAAGTCCCCAGCACAACCAAAAATACAAGTAAATAAATGCATTTTTTAAAAGTGCAAATATCCTGAACTTCTGATGTCTATACTATGGTAACAAATATAACTGGGAGCTAAGAAGCCATGGAACTTGACAGGTACAAGTTAGCAGTGGACAGACCTGCATTTAACAAGGTGGGTTTGACAGGCTGAGCTGAACTGGACACTCTTGAGCCAGTTTACTGGGGGCAAGTGCCATGTATGTCAGCTCTCGGGTTGCCCATCCCAGTTTCACTTTCTTTCTTTTCAATGCAAGAGCACCTTCAGTCCAGGGTGAGCCTTGGGGAAAGGAGGAAGGAGCAAAGAGGCTAGCTGGGCTTGCAAGTTTTGCCTGCATTGCAGCAAGAGGCCCTTGATCACCCTCCGGTTACCAGGACTCTCTCCAGCCATCTGCCTGCAGCACCTGCTCCTCCTGGGCCAGCACACATCTCAGACCAAAGACAGAAGCCCGGGCCTTGGGAAAATAAGTGTGCACTGCCCTGCTTGTTGGCTGATTGCGTTCAAACCAGAGCACAGTGACTCTGGGGGGACTGCTTCATCTTTCCTGCAAATATAACCACACATGGCTGTGCAAGCATGTGTGTGTGTGTGTGTGTGTGTGTGCGTGCGCGCGCGCGCATGCGTGCGAGTGCATGAACACACCACACTCACCTGGGCAACAGTGTCACCAGTCAATCAGCCGGTTGCTGGGCATTTTCATTACTGGAGAAAGTCGCTTAAAGGAGGGTCGCTGGGTTCATGCCGCCGCGCACGCTCAGCATCACAGCTTAGGTTAGGGCATCTGCTTCTAGTCTCTTCCATGTGCTCTTAAATCTGCTTCATTTCTTTGATTTTCTGCCTCCAGGTTTCTCTTAGGAACTAAATGGAAGTTAACTTGAAGGTTTCTGGGTCGATATGTAGGAGATTTGGAGCATTAATCTGATTTCTGCCCCCAGTCCCTGTCACTTTATTGATATATTTATTTATCTGGGCTGTGCTGGGTCTTCATGGTTGTGCGGGCTTTTCTCTAGTTGCAGAGAGTGTGGGCTGCTCTTCACTGTGGTGTGCAGGTTTCTCGTTGCAGTGGCTTCTCTTATTGTGGAGAATGTGGGCTTCAGTCGTTGCGCCACATGGGCTCATGAGTTGCAGTTCCTGGGCTCTAGAGCACGGGCTTAGTTGCTCTGAGGCATGTAGGATCTTCCAGGACCGGGAATCAAACCCTGACTCTTGCATTGGCAGGCGAAGTCTTTACCACTGAGCCAACAGGAAAGCCCATTGTCACTTTATTTAAATGAGTTTTCCTGTCACACAAAGTTTTTGCTTGCTTTTTAAAATAATCATCTTAATGTTTGTGTTCAAAGAGAACGAGATTTTCTAGCTTTGCCATTCCCCAAACTTCTGCACAGACTCTCTCTTCCTTTCCATGTGTGTTTGGAAGACAGTTACTTCCCTCCTGAGCTCCCCAGTGCCTTGTAACATCTCCCCAAACAGAGCCACACGCAGTACAGACACGCTGCTGCCAACTCTGTTTTCCAACTTCTTTCCCCAGAGCAGAGGTTCTCAACCAGGGGAAATTTGGCCTCCTGGGGGACATCTGTCAATGTCTGGGGATATATTTGGTTGTCACAACTGAGTAGCAGGTACTAGGGCATCTAATGGGCAGAAACGAGGGCTATTGCCAAAAACCCTGCAACACACAGAACGGTGAAGAATTACCCACCCCACAGTGTTCCCAAATGTCGCAAAATATCAAACGTGCTGAGTCTGAGAAACCTCCCTTCAGAGATACATTTCAGCAAGCTTGCGGTCTGCCTTCCAATTCTCAGAGGTGACAGTTTACCAGATGTCCTGCCACCTGGAACATGGGTCCTCATGGGTCCATCTTCTGATACCAAAGTCTCCATTTCTAGATTATGGGTTGCCAAGGTCAGTGCCATGCATTTTTGGATTTCACTGTGCCTGACACAGAAAGGAACAAATTTCTCTTAGTACTAACTATATAACAAGCAACTACTACATCTCAGTTTCTTTTCTTTTTTTTGACATCTCAGTTTCTTAACATTATCTTTTTTCTTTCTGTTTTCCCAAAGTCTGATAGAGGTCAGAGAATCTCCTGTGTGGCTCTCCTCCTAAGGGTGTCTCTAGATCCAAATTCTTCTCTTTGGTGCCACTGCCCTCTTAAACACATGGCCACTGAGGTCACCATGGAAAGGAAAGCAAGACCATCAAGCAAGATGTTTTAAGAGTGGGGAAAGAGGCCTGTATCACTTCTGTTCCCATTTAACCAGAATCTAGTCTTAAGGTTTAAATCTAATTCCAAGTGTGCCTGGGAAATGCAGTCCTCAGAGATGCCTAAAAGAATGCAGTAAAAAGGAATGAAATTGTACCATTTGCAAAACACGGATGGACCTAGAGAGACTGTCACACAGAGTGAAGTAAGTCAGAAAGAGAAAAACAAATATTGCATATTAACACATACATGTGGAATCTAGAAAAGTGGTATAAATGATTTTACTTGTAGAGCAGAAATAGAGACCCAGACGCAGAGAAGAAATGTAAGGGAAAGAGAGGGGTGAGATGAATTGGGAGACTGAGATTAACATATGCACACTATCAATACTATGTATAAAATAGATGACTAATGAGCGTCTGCTCTATTCAGGGGTCTGTAGTGGCCTGAATGGGAAGGAAATTCAGAAAAGAAGGGACGTATGTACAACATATGGCTAATGCATTTTGCTATACAGTAGAAACAAACCCAACATTGTAAAGCTACTATATTCCAATTAAAAATTAATTTACAAAAAGAATGAAGGGTATGTGGGAGCATCTCTGCAGTTTCTTCCAGACCTCCACCTCACTCAGCTCCAAGGTTCGGCATTTCCTGATTTAGCCCTTCTGCGTGGGTGGGCTCTGCTGGGGTCTCACAGCATAGACACTGGGGACATCAGTTCTAGAATCTCCAGCTTCTGGCTTCTGCATCAGCGTCCCTTCCACTAAAACTACAGCAAATAGAAACGGCCTTCTCTCTGACATCAAGACTTCCATTTGAAGATATCTGCCCTGCTAGATGTAAAGAAAGAACCAAATGAATAACCACTATGTTGGGCAACGTCAGTTACAGGCCCTTGTCATCTATAAAGAACCAGCTGAGAGAAGTGCATCCCACAAATCCATTAGCAGTGAAATGCTTTATGTTCAGACCTTGTTTTCACATTCACACAATGCTAAATATATCCTGGCAGAATGAGAGCCAACACCCAGCCAATTGCCTCTGTGGCCGGAACTGTGTCCTCCTCTCTAATTTGGTCATTAGTCTTTGCAGTGGTCAAGCGTTTGGGCTCCATTTCTTTTGGCCCCCAATTTCCTTAATGTAGACCTCCCCCCCACCATGACCTGTCATTATATCCACAAAGAGGACAAAGGCAAAGAGCTCTGGACACTGTCAGCTCACTCCTAGGGTCCTTAATTCCTTTTCTGCTTAAAATTCTGGTTATCGACCAAGTCTGTCATCTGTTTCCTCAAGGGGCAACCTGGTTTCACCCTGAGAAAGGAGGGTAAAATGTCCTTGGAGTGATTTAATTTTGAATATTGAGATGAATGACTATGCCCTCACGGAATGCTTTCAAATGATGGAACAAAAGAGACTCATTAAACAATTATTACTTTCTGGCAAAATGAGAGAAGTATGCTTAAAGTGCAAATGTAGGACAGACAAATCAGCAGCTTAGGGTTATCTGGGGTAGTCAAAGACAGCTTCATATAAAAGGTAATGACTGAATTGGGTTTTGAAGGCTAACTAGGAGTTCTCTGAATGGAGGGAGTGAGGGGAGGGGTCAGAGAAGAGAGAATAGCATATATCCCCTTTTGTGAGATAAACATTCATCTTTTTAAATGTAACTCCTAAATTCAGGTGAGTAAATCTTCCCCTTTCTCCTTTGCCTTTTGCTTCTCTTCTTTTCCCAGCTAGTTGTAAGGTCTCCTCAGACAACCACTTTGCATTCTTGCATTTCTTTTTCTTTGGGATGGTTTTGGTCACCACCTCTTATACAATGTTATGAACCTCCTTCCACAGTTCTTCAGGCACTCTATCAGATCTAATCTCTTGAATCTATTCGTCACCTCTACTATATAATCATAAGAGATTTGATTTAGGTCATACCTGAATGGGCTAGTGGTTTTCCCTACTTTCTTCAACCGAAGCCTGAATTTTGCAATAAGGAGCTCATGATCTGAACTACAGTCAACTCCCAGTCTTGTTTTTTGCTGACTGTATAGAACGTCTCCATCTTCGACTGCAAAGAATATATAACCAATCTGATTTCAGTGTTGACCATCTAGGGATGTCCATGTGTAGAGTCATCTCTTGCATTGTCAGAAGAGGGTGTTTGCTATGACCAGTGTGTTGTCTCAGCAAAATTCTGGTAGCCTTTGCCCTGTTTCGTTTATCCAAGGTCAAACTTGCCTGTTACTCTAGGTATCACTTGGCTTCCTACTTTTGCACTCCAATCCCCTATGTTGGGGCTTTCCTGTTAGTTTAAATAGTAAAGAATCCACCTGCAATACGGGAGACCTGGGTTCGATCCCTGGGTTGGGAAGATTCTCTGGAGGAGGGCATGGCAACCCACTCCAGTATTCTTGCCTGGAGAATCCCCATGGACAGAGGAGCCTGGCGAGCTACAGTCCATGGGGTCGTAAAGAGTCAGACATGACTGAGTGACTAAGCACAGCTCCTATGATGCAAAGAACATCTTTTTTTTGGTGTTAACTCTATAAAGTCTTGTGGATCTTCACAGAATCATTTGACTTCTTTTGGCATCAGTAGTTGGGGCATAGACTTGGATTACTGTGATACTGAATAGTTTGCCTTGGAAACAATCCCAAGATTGTTCTGTCATTTTTGAGACTGCACCCGAGTACTACATTTCAGAATCTTTTGCTGATTATTGGTCTTCTGCTGACTACCATTTCTTCTAAAGGATTCTTGCCCATACTAGTGGATATAATGGTCATCTGAATTAAATTTGCCCATTCCCATCCATTTTAGTTCACTGATTCCTAAAATGTCAATTAGGGTCACCTAAAATGGATTATTCCAGCCATTCACACTTGAATGTGAATCAAATTTACTAACTCTCTTTATTAGGAACCAAGCTCACAACCAAGTTGTAGTGATCCCTAACCAACAATTATTTTGTTGATTATTTGTAGTGATCCCTGACCATCCACTTGTTTTGCAAGTCTCCCCATTCTACTTCAGCTGCAGTTTCGACATCCATTTATCTTTCTTCTCTGCTCAACTCACCTCTTCATTGCCCAGGTAATTGTTCTGTTCTTTCCTGGACCACTGTGCTAGCCTCCAACCTTGCCTCTCTGGCCTCACCTCCAAACTCTCCTTCAATCAGTCCTCTAACAGCAAGGATGACAACCCATCCTGTCATTCCAGTCCCCGACTTGCCATATTTTTGTGGCTAAGCTAGCTTCCAGGGTTCCTAATGATCAGACCACTGTGACCGTCCCAGCCCCATGTCCATCCACACTGACCTCCCTGGAGTCCCCAGATGTACCCTGCCCTCTCACTCCCTGCCCATGGCCCTGCTATCACTCCTCCCCACCCCTCCTCTCCCAGCTACAATCGACAATCCACTCATTTTGACTCAGATTAGAGACGCTTCACTCTGAGAAGTGTTTCGTGACTGTTTCTGAGTTCGGGAAGCCTGACCCCCCTTTGTGCCTCCCTAGCAGACTCCCAGCCAAAGACTGACCCCCTGTGATGTGGAGTCCTCATCTCTCCCTTGGCTGTGCTCGTCTAATCCATCAGGAGGGCAATGAAAATAGGTATTCTATAGAAACATGCTAAATAAAGTAATACATAAAAACTCCAGGCAAAGGATATTCTCTCAAAAAAAGAAAGATGGACCACATGCTTTTGGAGGCCTCTAGTGATGCCTAGCTTTGGAAGATGGAGGACTTGGGAGGCCATTAGTCATGGCAAAAGATGGGTCTAAATTCAGTCTTGCATCCTGAGTACCTTCTAGATGAACAAGCAGATTCAATTTCCTCCTGCAGAGAAGCCTGCCCTCAATCACTCTGATATTTTTTTTAATGAAAGTGAAAGTGAAGTTGCTCAGTTGTGTCCGACTCTTTTCGACCCCATGGACTGTAGCCTACCAGGCTCCTACATCCATGGGATTTTCCAGGCAAGAATACTGGAGTGGGTTGCCATTTCCTTCTCCAGGAGAGCTTCCCAACCCAGGGATTGAACCTGGGTCTCCTGCATTGTAGGCAGACTCTTTACCATCTGAGCCACCTTAGTTTCAGCACGTAGGATCTAACTGCCTGACCAGGGATCAAAATCAGGCCTCCTGCATCGGAAGCATGGAGTCTTAACCAACGGACCATCAGGGAAGTCCCACCCCAGTATCCTTGGGACCAACCCCCCCTACCCCATTACATGTTTCAGCAGAGCTACAGCACCGTAGATGACCCTTTCTTAATGTTTATCTTGCATGAAATTATTTTTTAAGTATTTTTTCCTGGCCAGATTGCAAATTCAATGATACTAGAGATGGGGCTAATTTGTTCATGGTGACATCACTCAACCTCACACTTGAGCATTAACTAAAAACACTGTCTGAAAAAGTACACACTGAATGACCTCAACTCGGGTTCTTCAAAAAATATTATTATTTGCAAAAAAGGAGCAAACATTAATATAATTATTGATTCAAGAGATACTTGTGTTGAATGCTTGATGCCAAGAGTGGCAGATGTGGTCCTTCACTTACTGGAAGATTAAAGGAGACAAGCAGGTGAATAATGATTCCAAGTGGACAGAAGGCAGGGGTCAGATGCAGTCATTCCTGGGCTCATGTGCCAGGTCTATCAGGGACCTTCTGCCTGGTGCTGAGCTATTTGTTGAAGTTGTTAGAGCTTTAGTTTCCTCAACTATAGCATGAGAGACAGCGTATTAAAAATATCCAACAAGAGCCTAACACGGGGAAGTGTTTGATATATTTAACTGGTACAATTATGTTAGAAGGCAAATGTGATTCATGGTGTTATGATTTCATCATCCCTGGAGAACAGGACAGGAGAGAAGACGGTAGAGAGAGAGGGGTATGCCAAGGGGGAGCCCCCTCTCCCATCTGAACCAAAAGCAGAATTTACAATGTGAGCAGGTTTCTTCTCTTGAGAGTCCCTTGGATTGCCAAGAGATCAAACCAGTCAATCCTAAAGGAAATCAACCCTGAATATTCATTGGAAGGACTGATGCTGAAGCCGAGGCTCCAATACTTTGGCCTCCTGATGTGAAGAACCAACACATTGGAAAAGACCCTGATGCTGGGAAAGATGGAGGGCAAGAGGAGAAGGGGACGACAGAGGATGAGATGGTTGGATGGCATTACCAACTCAATGAGCATGAGTTTGAGAAAACCTCAGGAGCCAGTGAAGGACAGGGAAGCCTGGTGTGCTGCAGTTCATGGGGTCACAAAGAGTCGAACATGACTTAGCAACTGAATAACAACAAAAGACAAGAAGAAACAGCTCAGAGAGGTGAACTGACTTGCCCAAGCTCTCACAGTTCACCCATGGAAGAACCTGGCCTTAGCCCTACCGGGTTTTCTTCCTCCAAATCTGGTGATGTTGCCTGTATGTCTTGCTGCAGCCACACCCTGTATTCACTCGGTATGTGTTTTTTGTTTGTTTGTTTGTTTTTTAAAATATTTATTTATTTGGCTGCATTGGCTCTCAGTTGCGGCACCTGGACTCCAGCTGTGGCTGGTGGGCTCAGAAGTCACAGCACATGGGCTCAGGTGCTCTGTGGGTTGTGGGATCCTAGGTCACCGACCCAAGATCAAACCCGCATCCCCTGCTCTACAAGGCAGATTCTTAACCACTGGACTACCAGGGAAGTCCCTTGGTATGTGTTCATTCAGCGTCTGCTGCACTGGACCCTGATGACGCAGTGAGGAAATGCAGGGCGGTCTGGGAAGGAGGGTACCACCCTCTCCTTTCCTAGCTGACACCTCCCATCATGCCTTGACTCTCTGGAGAGGAGCAAGGCATCTGAAAGTAGGCAGTGTGGAATAAAGCAGCTTTTCATTAATGAAAACGGTGGTGCATAAATAATCAATACTGTAGACTTCTGCACGAAAAGCCCATTTCCACTGATTTATATCCTCTTTTAGAAATAACCTGTACAATTATATTGCATCCATAAGCAGACTGATGTAATGGAAAGCCCATCATAGCCTGGGCACCATTTACCAACCTACTATTTAGTCCCCAGGATTTTAAGGAAATTAGATAATCATTTAAATGAAACTGCTGAAACCGTTTGGCAGAGAGGGAGAGGGAGAACACAACAGCGTTTGCCAACTTAATTCTCAAAATAGTAGAAGGTGGACTTCCCTGGTGGCACGGTGGATGAGAATCTGCCTGCCAATGCAGGGGACGCGGGTTTGATCCCTGGTCCAGGAAGATCCCACATGCCCTGTGGGGTAGCTGGGCTCATGCGCTACAACTGCTGAGCCCTCCAGAGCCCGCAGGCCGTAACCACGGAGCCCATTCGCCACAATTACTGAGGCCTGCACACTCTAGGGCCCATGAGCCACAACTAACGGGCCCCTGTGCTACAGCTATGAAGCCCATGTGCCCTAGAGCCTGCACTCCACAGCAAGAGAGGCCACTGCAGTGCGAAGCCTGCACGCCACAGCTGGAAGAGTGGCCCCCACTTGCAGCAACTAGACAGAGCCAAGGAGCCAATGGGGGGACTTCCCTGGTGGTCCAGTGGTTGAGACTCTGCCCTGCATTGTGGGGAAGGAGGCTTCAATCCCTGGTCAGGGAGCTAAATCCCACCTGCCATGGAACAACTAAGTCCACATACGACAACTAGAAAGTCCGAGCACCTCAATGAAAGATCCTGCATGAGACAACAAAGATACCAACGAAGACACAATGCAGCCAAATGAATACTAAATAAACATTAAAAAAAAAATAATCCAGTGAGGTCTCATTTCAACTCAACCGTGCCTCCAACATTAACTGAGCACCTGTGATATGCCAGCAACTCGGATGGACACCGAGGGCAACAGAAATGATAGCATCCCACGAGGTGGGAGTTGAGGCTGCCATTTTTGTTTACCCTACATCACCATCCTTGTGCAGAGCCTGAGACACGGGAGGTGCCTGATGATTATCTGATTAGTGAACAAATCAACAGCAGTGTCTCTCCTTACGGCATCCTAATGAGGTGTTAATAGTAATAACAAAGGTCCACGTCTTACCCTCATAACTCTGGATCCCCACAAGAGGGACCTGAAGATGCTGACAACAAGGAGCAAGGGTGTATTTAGAGCAAAGGGTACAGAGAAAAGAACCCAACAGAAATGGAGCAAGAAGGAAAAAAATAAAGAAGACCACAGTGCATCTGGGAGAGGGGAGGTTTCCATGTGGAAGTCAGGCCTGTGCCTCAGTTTCCCTCCACATGCCCACCCCCGACAGGCACTCGCCTCCCATCAGTGAGGGCGGGGCTGTCAGGCCACAAAGCTCAGTACAGGAGGACTTGCAAAACCACGCACATGTGCGCACGTGCTGGGTGAGCACCATGCCCTTGGAGGAAGATGCTGCTCTTCACTTCTCAGTGATCCAAACAAAAAGGAGCCGGCATTTCCTCTCAAGGACACACGTTCCTCCGTCTGGGGAAACACCTTCTAAGGGAAGCGGAGGAAGGAAGGCTTTCACATTGGCGGCCGGCGTGTTCCTCCGAGGCACGGTCATCTGCTCAGGCAGCACGTCTTCTGTGATTTCTGCCGGTGAGCACAGGACCAGCGAGGCTCAGGGCGCCAGCACGAACACATCTGGGGGAAAGTGAGAGGCCTAACCATCTCCCGGCTGGGGCTTTTGATCTCTTTCATCCTGATATTCTCAGATTCCAGGATCTCAGCCACTCATTCACTCAACAAAGCCTTCCTGAGCACGTGCTCTGTGCAAGGGCACCCACGGGAACCAATCAAACATTCACCTGTCTGGGCGGAGCAGACAAGCCCAAGCCCTTTCTCTGTTTAACATCAACCTAGTGGCTGATTAACCGAGGGGCTGCAATGCAGGAGGCCCAGGTTCAATCCCTGGGTCAGGAAGATCCCCTGGAGAAGGGCATAGCAATCCACTGCAGTATTCTTGCCTGGAGAATTCCATGGACAGACGGGCCTTGTGGGCTACAGTCCACGGGGTCACAAAGAGACATAACTGAGCAAATAATACTTTCACTTTTTTAGCAGCTAAAGACTGGTGGGGAGTTGGCATCAGGCTGAGTTAAAATGCCAGCTTGGCCCCTGCCCAGCTGTGTGACTTTACAGATATGGCTTAACCTCTCTCTAAGTTTCTTCAGCTGTCAAAGGAAATAAGAAACTCTTTTGTGGAAATGTATGGAATCCACATGCATCAGTGGTTTAATAGAGTATCTTGGTGTAAAGCAGGCATTCAGAAATGTGATTTCAGGGACTTTGCTGGTGGTCCAGTGGTTAAGACTGTGCTTCCACTGCAGGGCATGTGGGTTCAATCCCTGGTCTGGGAAGTAAGATCCCACATGCTGCACAGTGAGGACAAAAAATAAAAATAAAAAAACATGATTTTAAATGATGAGTATCACACTTTTCACTTGGAAAAGTGAAAAAAAGTGCTCCTTAGAAGAAAGGTTATGACTAACATAGACAACATACTAAAAAGCAGAGACATTACTTTGCCAACAAAGGTCCATCTAGTCAAAGCTATGGTTTTTCCAGTGGTCACGTATGAATGTGAGAGTTGGACCATAAAGAAAGCTGAGTGCCGAAGAACTGATGCTGTTGAATTGTGGTGTTGGAGAAGACTCTTGAGAGTCCCCTGGACTGCAAGGAGATCCAACCAGTCAATCCTAAAGGAAATCAGTGCTGAATATTCATTGGAAGGATTGATGCTGAAGCTGAAACTCCAATCCTTTGGCGACCTGATGCAAAGAACTGACTCATTGAAAAAGACCCTGGTGCTGGGAAAGATTGAAGGTAGGAGGAGAAGGGGACGACAGAGGATGAGATGGTTGGATGGCATCCCCGACACAATGAACATGAGTTTGAGTAAACTCTTTGGCGATGGACAGGGAGGCCTGGCATGCTGCAGTTCATGGGGTCTCAGAGTCGGACATGACTGAGCAACTGAACTGACTGACGTGTTTCACATAATCATGGATTTTAAACATTTTAATTACTCCTATGCCTCACACGCTAGGTCCCATGACCCACTGAGGGTAAGGACTGAGTTTTGTTCGTTTTTGTCCCTGTGGCACACAGAGGCCAGCAGAGTGGAGGGCTGAATAAGGGACTAACAGATAAAATAACAGACACCCAGATTCCACTGCCCAAGGAGGCAGAGCTTGGAGAACAAGGGGAGTCCCAACATCTGCGTCTCTCCACCACGTGGCTCTTCCTCCCCTGGGCAGTGGAGCGACCCCACTTCTTTCAGTGAAAAGAAAGGGAGTGTGCCCCAGCTTCTGAGGAAAAAAAGGCTTTCTCCCGACTGTGAGTCACTGGATTCCTGACCTTCAAGTAGAGTCTGTCAGACCCTGAGCACCGACGGTCAATTTTATGTGTCCATAGGGCCCATCCATGGTACCCAGATAGACAGTCAAGCATTATTCTAAACATTTCTGTGAAAGTATGTTTCAGAGGAGATTCACATTTAAATCATGATTTGAATCATGGGTAAAGGCTATTCACCACACCATGGGTGGGCCTCATCCAATCAGTTGAAGATGTTAAAAAAAAAAAAAAGACTGACACACATATTACCCGTCCTCCCCACTCTAAAGAAGAAAGTTGGTCGTTCGGTCAGCAGATGGCCTTTGGACTCAAATTGTAACTCTCTCCTGGGTCTCCAGCCTACTAGCCTGATTTGCAGATTTTGGACTTGCTGGCCTCCATATTCACATGAGACAATGCCTTAAAATAAGTCTGTCTATCTCTCTGTCTCTTTATACGTGTGTGTGTGTGTGTGTATGTGTGTGTGCACATGTAATCTTATTATCATAATGTTTCTGTTTCTGTGGAGAATCTGAATACACCAAGCACACGTCAAGTGTCTCCAGTTGTACAAGGAAGTATCAGGATATCACAATATAAGAGAGCATAGCAAGGACTAAAGGAGGCCTCCAGAGTGATCTCATCCAATTCTCTTTCTAGACATTGAGAAACCGAGGCTCAGAGAGGGCAATTATCTGGCTCGGGGTCACACAGCGGGCTGGAACGGAAGCCAAGAACAGGAAACATCTAAGACCCTCCACGTCCCTCCCACATGACAACATGAGGCTCTTGGAGTAACATTCAATTTAATTATGTAGATAAACTCAAAGAAAAATAAGACCAGCAGAGGATTTTATTGAGCACTTTTGTGCCAAGCTCTCCGCTGCAGGATTTTATATGCTTATTTCATTTAATCTTCTCAGCAACCCTGTGAGGCAGGCATTAGTATCCTCTTTGACAGATAAGCCATGAGTGGGAGAGGGAAAACAGTTCCCCTGGGGCAAAGCTGCTGGCGTTTCCGGAGGTGGGAGGGGAAGGGGATGCAAGCTCCAGCTTCAACCCTAAATTGGAAGCCCTCTTTGTTTAAGATGCTGCAGGAAAGAGCAAGGTTGCAGGACCAGAGACACCTGGGCTCCTGGGGAAGGGGGGGTGTCACGTCATGGCAACCCCCAGCCCCCGAGGATTTTTCATGCCAATGCCCTTACTTTGCTGTGAATCTCTAGTTCCTGCGCATGGCTCTGCACACAAAGGCTTATTTTGATGGGAACACCTGTTCCCTAATCGCTCCAGCTGATGCTGCAATCTCCACGGATTGTGATGTTATTTGCTAATGCACTGGGCTTCTCGGGGACTTGAAGGCACAGCCAGCGAGGGAGGCCGGGGAGTGGATTTTATTCCTTGCTTGGCAGCCCTTGCCTTGCAGGGGGTGGGAGGGAAGGCAAAGGGTGGGCACGGGGCTCTGAGCCCACATAATCGGATGGGACCCAAATGGAACTGGTCCTGAAAATAGCCCATTGAGCTGTGAGCAAGTTCACCACTGAGCACCCACCAATAAGCTATTTTATCTGACTCTTGTGAAAGACAGAGATGTCTTCTTTGACACACATCCCCAAAAATAGCCAAGAAAAGAATGGAGGGGAAAAAAAAGATCTTGCACCTGCTGTGAGCCTATTTCTGTACTAAAATCCTTTCTAAGATATAGGTATTGTCCCATTTTAGACTGGAGGAGCCTGAATTTTTACAGGGTGAATACAGTCCACCACATCACAAAGTATTGAGCAGAGCAGATATCTGAAAGCATAGCCTTCTCTCTGCCTCATCACTGCAGTGATGCTCGGCCTCTCCAGGTGTAACAGAATCAGACAGGTTGAGATGATCTACACTGTTCCTCACCCCACCCCACACCAGGTCCAGGGCTTCTGAAAGGTCCCCGCTTGGCATCCAGGTGTCCATGGAGATGCCTCGCTCTCCCTCCTGCTCGCTGTCTGCCATCGTATAAGGCAAGGAACCCCTCTGTGACTCAGCTCTCTCACTGCTCAGAGTTCTATATGAACATGACCAGGTACTTGGATCAGTCATCCATCCAACACACATTTCCTGAGGGTTAACCGCATGTGCCGGGCATGGTGCCGGGCCCTAAGGATGTGGAGTTGAAGGCACTGGGCTCTGTACCCAGCTGTCTGGAGCCCAGTGGAGGAAAGACAGAGATGCCTAGAGTTGACTGTAGAGAAAGCATTTGGGAGGGAGAATTTCTTGGTAGGAGATCAGAGAGCGCTTCTCAGAAGGGGGTGGCATCTGAATGGGGCCTTCGAGGATGTGCAGACAGGTACCCAGGAGTTCCTTCAGGGCAGACACCCGATCACCATCATACCCTGTGCTCCTGTGGTCCCAGCAAAGGCCCCTGTCTGGGGATGGAAGTGTTGTCAAAGATGCATCGAATTGATCTATAACCCCTGATATGCCCTGATGTTCCAAACCATGTTCCCTGGAAAACAGAGTCTAAGCTGGGGATTTTCAGGTGTGTCTACTGGGGAGGTCTCAGAGGCAGAGCATATGCAGGAGTGAGAAGCAGCATGGGACAGAGGGAGAGGCTGGGCTGTGATGTGGTCATGATAAAGCCTTCGGTCAAGCCTTGGGGGGTCTGGAGCAGAGATGGAACTTGTTTACCTATTATAGCAATGAACACACATACTCACCTGTGAGGTTATTAAGTATCAGCAACCCCACTCTACAGGTGGGAAAACTGAGGCTCAGAGAAGGGAGCAAATGAAGGATGGACCCAGGTTTTGAAATGAGCTTATGGTCAAAGGGCTTTTGAGGTTCCACATGGTCCAGGGGAAGCCCCTTACAACGTGTCCCATGACCTCCATGGAACCATATTTTTCAAGGGGCCATATGACAGGGGTACCATGTGAAGACCCTCCTCTCTGCAACTACTCTGGGGCCTGGCATTAGGAATTTGTTTGATAAACATAGCAGCCAACCAAAGAAGGAACAGATGGGTCAACAAGAGATAAGGATGGAGGGAGCAAAGAAACACTATATGCGGGATCTGAAATGAACAGAAGTCTCACAGAACAGACGCAGCCTGCCAAGTGAGGTCTGCCGTCTTGGGGCTGCTGTCCCTGGGCAGACGTTACCTCTGAGGAGGTTGGCTTGCAGTATCCAGCTCCGAAGACCAGGTTTTCCAGGGAAAGGCTAGACTGCTCTGGTCCTGTGTCTGGGCCGCCTTTCCCAAGCCAGGAGCCTCTTCCCGGGCGAGTAAAACTGTAAAGAAGGGAATTGAAAGAATTGAAAATGTGTCTAATTTTTGTCAAAGGATGTAAAGGAAAAGATGGTGCCATTTATTCAGCCTCCTTGACACTGTTCCTGGGGAGCCTATGAGATAAGCCATTTAGAAGAGAGAGCAGGTGGTCCTAGAGGTAAAGAACCGGCCTATCAATGCAGGAGACACAAGAGATGTGGGTTCATTCCCTGGGTCAGGAAAATCCCCTGGAGGCAGGCATGGCAATCCAACTCCAACATTCTTGCCTGGAGAACCCCATGGACAGAGGAGCCTGGCAGGCTACAGTTCATGGAATGGCATGAAGTCGGACACAATTGAAGTGACTGAGCACGCAGCCACAGCTCACCCCCGAGGGATGCTTGGGTGGGACATTTATGGATGCCGCCAGGACGAGTGGGTGTAACTGGCACATGAGCTTTGGGGCCAAGGATTTCACACATCCCGCTATGTCTATAAATGCCCACAACCTGCCTGATGAGACGCACGGAGGCAGCGGTGACTTAACCACAGGGGAAGGCAGCATGCGACCTTGATCAGAAAGACAAGGGGAGGCTCCGTCTGACGTGGTATGAGTCCTACAACTACTCCTGTCATCGGTACAACCCAGAGTGAAGTCCTTCAACCCCTAGGCCCCTCCCGAACCTCTGTTCTTCTGTGGGAGAAGGGAAAACAATATCCACCTCCATGACATGACCACACAGAAGTTTCATAGGATCGTGGATGTCAAAGATTTTCACTGTGTTGACACTAGTTAGAAACTCTGTATCTGTTCCACAGACAAAAATACAGACCCTGCTCAGTTCTGCAAGTCATCACAGGATCAACGAGCACAGAGAGATGGCAACCATCCATTTTAGGATCAAGGGAGATGAGAAAAGCCCATGTGAGTTGGTGGTGGTTTAGTTGCTAAGTCATGTCTGACTCTTGTGATCCCATGGACTGCAGCCCGCCAGGCTCTTCTATTATGGGATTCTCCAGGCAAGAATACTGGAGTGGGTTGCTATGCCCTCTTCCAGGGGATCTTCCTGACCCAAGGACTGAACCCCTGTCTCCTCCATCTCCTGCAACTGCAGGTGGATTCTTTACCCACTGAGGCCTACCAGGGCTTAAATTCCAGCAGCAGCATTTGCCAGCTCCATGGGGAAAGTTTTAAACCTCTCTGTATCCTCATAAGTCAAAAAGGTTGATACCAGCACCTTAACAGTGGGGTTGTCTGAGGATCCCATGAGTTTAGCCAAGTGCAAGCACAATGTCTGGCAAAGAGCAATGATTCAATAAATGCTAGAAGTTCTTGTCAATAATACCACAAAATCATAAAATCTAACATAACCATTATTCTATTTATATAGCTATTGTTGATAATACCACAAATACAATCCACTCTAATAGAATCATGCCTTGGAATTGATTAGAACTGAGATTTGAAGCAACTCTACAGTTTAGCTAGAATGTGGATAAATGGAACACTGCAGCAGAAATGGGGAATTTGTTATGAGCTGTGATGCTTATGGCACATTCAGAGGAATGACTGCAAATTAGTCACTAGAATAACTCATCACTGACTTCAGTGTGACCTTGAGCTGCTGAGTCTTCTCGGATGAACTCCAGTTATACCCAGTTGAGGGTTAAACACTGAGGGTTAAACAGACCTGAGTCTGTTTCAGGGAAGGATCTTTTAAGGTTAAATTTTCATTCCACACCTGCTTTTTCCTGGCTGGATTTAACAACTGATGCTAAAACTGCTTTTTTGGAAAAACTGGAGCTTGCCCTACTTGACAGGTATTTCCCATAATCTTAAAGGGTTCCCAACCACTGTGAGTGAACTCATAGGAATCCTTCCTGCAGAACCCAGAGAACAGAAGGCAGCTCTATTTTTACCCCTATCCCTGGAGAAGCCTCAACTCTGCTGGTGAATTTCTATCTGCGCCGCTCTCTGGCAAGGCGGCTGCAGACAAACTTGCAAAGAATTATTTCTGTTAGAAGGTTAAACTTTCTACGCAGAGGAGCTGAAATAGCCCCATTAGCAGGCAGAGTCCAGGACGGAGCTCGGCAAGCAGATGGGCGTGGTGACCGGGGAAGCACAGCGTGGTCACATCACCCCACCAAAATCTTATTTCCTACACACTGACCCCAGCAGGGGATCAGGGCACTGACCCCTACCCAGCCATGAATGGAGACTGGAGTCTCCCCCACCTGCATTTCAACCCCTAGCACTGAGAAGTGTCCTGAAAAGGGACATCAGGAAAGTTCCCTTCCAGAAACTGCAGAATACAAGATTCCATCCCTAAATATCTCTCTGCTCACATGTGTAACCCTCACGCATGGGGTAGGTTTGAAGCAAGCTGATGCCACCTCTGGTCCTGCCAGGCATTTTGGATGAAGATGCCCGGGTATCATAGGACATGCTCGTTATTATCAGTTCGGTCCCCCTGTTATGGCATTCATAAAACCTCAGTGCACCTTGAGGCCATGGAGATGCTGGGACAATTCCCTGAAGAGAAAGCATGGGACCACTCAGGTGGTCCTACCCTTAGACAAACAGCCACCAGAGGAGGAGGCAGAAAACTGCATGCCGGGCACTGTCCTCATGTGAGACTCTCTGAAACCTATGTGGACAACCCCCATGAGTGTCCTGGCTTAGAGACGGAGACCGTGTATCTCAGAGATGTTAGGTGACTTTTCAAATAAGGCACAGTTAGAAAGAAGCCAGGTCAGCTGAAGGCAGCAGGTCGAAACCAATCAGCTCTGAGGTTCCCCATCCATGTCCTCCCCAGGCCCCTGTCCACCTCTCCTCTGCCCCTCAGGGAGGCTCAGAGCTGAAATTTGCAGCCTAAGGGAGCTTCTCTGGTCTGGGCTGATGTCCTCTGGGCAGCTCTCAGCATCTCAGCCACACGGGAGACTCAAGCAACAAGGTAACAAGGAACCCGAAGCGGCCACCCTGCCCCCAGAACCCCAGGATGTGTAACCTCATACCTGATCAGCGGCTGCTGCAGGGCCACCAGGGCAGCGTGGATGGTCACCGAGATCACCGACAGGTGGAAATAGTCGAACATGACGGGCACCTGGTGATGCAGGCCTCTCCGGGGGTGGAAGTGCAGGCCCAGCACACGGCTGCTGATCACGGGGACCCCGGCCATGTCCCTCAGCCTGGAAGGCAGGCAAGTGATTTACGTGAGTGGTGGTGGCATGTCCCTGCCTCCAGGAGAGTCCACATGGCAACCTTGCCCACACACAAACACTGTGCACCCATTGGCTTGTCCAATCCCTCCCTGCAAATAACTCTGCTAGGTAAAAACTTTTTTGCCATGATGGGAAAATGAAGCAACTGAGGCTCAGAGATGGAAAGCAACCCCCAGGACCTCACACAGCTGCTATGCGGCAGAGCTGGGCTCACATTCTGCTATCACGGATGCTGAGCTCACCTCGCAGTGATGAAAAGATGACCAGATGCTTTTCCAGGCCCAACAGTGAAGCCCTCCTGGACTCCCATGTCCCAGCGTGCTCTTGTATTTCACCCATGGGGCCCCAGCACAGCACTTCCTTGGTACCTCTGTGTTTTCTACAAGAGTCCTACCTCTTAAAAGTAAGAACTGTGACTAAGTCACTGCTGAATCCCTAACACCAAACACAGAATTGGGCACATAGCAGAAATCTGTTAGATATTTGTTTATCAAAAGGGATATGTGACTGAATGAATAAATGACCTCCAAAGACCAATCAAGTCTGATCAGTTTCATCCAGGATTCCCCCTACCTTCTTTCTAGTGTTTTGTAACTGATGGAGACAGAATTCAGTTATTTGGGGGGTCTCAATATAGGAATGGCACCCCACTCCAGTACTCTTGCCTGGAAAATCCCATGGGCGGAGGAGCCTGGTAGGCTGCAGTCCATGGTGTCGGGAAGAGTTGGACACGACTGAGCGACTTCACTTTCACGCATTGGAGAAGGAAATGGCAACCCACTCCAGTGTTCTTGCCTGGAGAATCCCAGGGACGGGGGAGTCTGGTGGGCTGCTGTCTATGGGGTCGCACAGAGTTGGACACGACTGAAGTGACTTAGCAGCAGTAGCAGCAATATAGGAAAGGACTGAACTGCCTTCAATCTTTCCCACCCAGCCTTAGGGGTGGGAAAGATTGAGGGCAAGAGGAGAAGGGAGGATGACAGACGGTGAGATGGTCGGATGGCATCACTGACTCAATGGATGAGCAAACTTCAGGAGAGAGTGAAGGACGGGGAAGCTTGGTGTGCTGCAGCCCATGGGGCTGCAAAGAGTCAGACACGACTGAGCGAAAAAGAACAACAACAAAACAACAAGGTGGGAGAAAACAGAGATGAACTGGATGGCATTCAGAAGCAAATGCTTAGGTTCTTATAAAGGAACTAAAAACCAACCCAAAAAATCCAACAAACACAAAACTCAGAGAAAGAGCTCTGGTGTTTAACTGGAGAGGAAGAGATGGCGTAAAAAGTCTTGTGTGTCTGTGCAGCCCCAAGGACTGAACCTGAGAGCAACTGAGGGAAGGCACACAGGGGTGACCTGTACCTTGAAGTAAAGAGGGATGTCCTGATAGGCAGGACTGTCCAGGACAGGGTGGGCTCTGTCGGGGAGAAGTGAGCTCCCCATCCCTGTGCAAACACGTGCTCATGGGCCTTTGCAGAGCAGCAGTTTCAAATGCAAGGTCAGGCTAGAGCAGGTTTCCCAGCCTCAGTGATACAGACCCTTGGGAGTGGAACAATGCTCTGCTGGGGAGTGGGGTGCAATCCTATGCATCATGGGATGTTTAGGACTATCCCCGGACCCCACCCACTAGAAGCCAGGAGCACCCACCCCCTGCCCAGAGTGACAATCAGAAATGTCCCCAGAGGGACCTCCTGGCCATCTGGTGGTTAAGACTCTGAGCTCCCAATGCAGGGGACATGGGTTCGGGTTCGATCCCTGCTCAGGGAACTAAGGTCCTGCATGCACGCTGTATGGCAGAGCCAAAAAAATTAAAATGTGAAAAAAAAATTTTTTTAATAATGAGAAAATGTCTCCAGATTTGGCCAAATTCCCTTGGGGGACACAATCGTCCCCTGAGAACCACTGACAGGGTGGACATTCAGAGCCCTTGTGCCCCCGACATCACCTGGCATGTTCCTCTGTTTTGATCCTGCTCAGGCCTAAATGACTCCAAAAGAAGCTGACTGCCTGGGTCATGTTTCAAAGCCTGAAGTCTACCCCCAGGATGTAATAGAGATGCTTTGTCATCCCTAAACCCAATTTATGAAAATTAAAAAATATGGCATTTTCAAGTCCTGCCCGGCCTCTGGCTTCCTGTTCCTCTTAGCTAATCTTATACTCCAAGAAAACACTCTGCTCTGATGGTTATTAAGGCCTTTGTGCTATAGGGAGGAAGTGACACACGGAAATTTGCCCCACACGCATCTAGGAAGCTACGGAGAGGAAGACGACACTCATCCCTGGGCCCCGCGCCTGGCCCGGCTTAGATATTCCCTCTCTTAACCCTCATAACAGACCCATGAAGTACAGAACCTGTAATGAAGCCTGTCTGAGATTTAGAAAAGTGCCGAAATGCACCCAGTGTCTCATAGTCAAGGAGCTCAGAGCCCATTGCTGAGTTACATTTGCTTTGGGCCAGTCCCCGGCACGCAGCCTCTCGGTTAACTACTATTCTGATGGCAACAAGGTAATACCTGATCATTTCCCGCCCTGGAGGGCTGGGTAGGGGATGACTTCTAGGCTGAGTTTAGGATCAGTGACAAGGTTCTGTGATCCAATGGAAAGGTGTGCCAGGGAACTATGGATGAACACCTCTGAAGGAAGAGGTGTAAGAATATAGATCAGGGGGTCTTAATGAAATTAATAAAATGAGTGAATGATAGAAATCCTAGATAGTTGAGAGGGAACATGAGAACAATAGAGACAAGGACTTCACTTCTGAGTTTATAGCTTAGAAAGAAGGCCAGCTTCATATGAGGCTTCTGAGTTCCACGTGGTGCTAGAACAATAAGTCCTGGGGATGGGGTGAGGAAGAGAAGATTTCTCAAGCATCCACGATCCCTCCAAAAGGTAAGCAGAAGTGATGAGAGAAGCAGGTGGCCAGAGGGCTTGGGGTGCAGATAAAGACAAGCGTGAGGAATCTGTGATGCTGAGCACAGATGCAGTGGCAAGCCCCTGGACAGATCCTCCTGCCAGCCAAGCCATGGCATTACCATCTACATATGCATCAGCAAGTGTCTATTCTCAAAGCAGAGACACAGTCAGGTTTCTAACATTTTAGTCACAGTCCCTCTAATTCAACGCCCCATGTTATGAAAACTCCCTTAACAATCAGACACATCTCAGGGATGGGACAGTCCTTAAGAAGGGAAGCAAAGCTCTAACAGAGACTCTGAAATTTGAAGGGTTTGGGAATCGTTCCACCAGCATCAGCCCCTTGGCCACCTGATCTCCTATTTCCCACTGGAGAAGGTGAAACATTTGCTGAAGAGGTTGTGGAGTTCTGAAGTGAGGATTAATTTGCAGAAAGTGGTCAGACTGTGCTGAGATTGTGCTAATAACACGAATGGAAAAGAAGCACCTCCATCTTCACCTTAAGCCTAATCAGGGGCGTCTTCAAGGGGGCATGCCCTGTGTCCCCTAGAATCGAAGGAGCACAAGTCCTGGTGCCTGATGTATCCTGCAAAGGTCCTCAGGAGAGAAGTTGAGGGTAGCTGGGACGGCCAAGGAAGAGTGAACCACAATGGGGTGGGAGTCCCCCCCAGCGTGAGATGAGGATGAAAGTGCTGTGATCATTATCCAAGAGCCAGATGTGCAGTCCCCAGAGAAGAATCTGCCAAAAGAGCTTCTGGCAAGGAGTGAACGACCCAGCCATAAGAGGCATCATTATTTCAAAGAACTGAAGGGGTTGGAGGAGAGGGGAACCAGCTAAAGGGCATAGCTCCAAGGGGTCACAAGCACACCCCAAGAGTAGATAAAGCAGTGATCCAGCACCTACCCTGTGAAGTGTCCTGCCTGCAACTGAACCCATGAAGCATGACCCCCGGCGCCATCTGCAATCTCCTCCCTCCTCTCTGTGCATGACCCTGAGAGGCCCACACAACCCATGGGGAAGGAGGCAGGAAGCTGTAAAAGAGGCTCCGCAAACCCTTTTGCCACAGTGGGTGTTTCCCACCCTGAGAAATCTCGGAGCTGGGGTGCAGTGGAGCCAAAAGGCAGTGCCGATGGAAAGAAATTACATGTTGAATGATCGAGTTTGGGGAATACATTCTACTGGACTTTTTCATAACTGAAAAAAGAACTATTTACGACATGAAAGAACAGATATGACATGACTGTTTCACTTCTGGAGTAGAAGGAAGAGGCCACAGAACAAGCTTAAAGGAAGCAGTTATGAGTAAAAGGAGGGTTGCTTCCTTACTGAATCAGTAGGTTATACATCAGTGGATTTTCAGAGTTGAAACATTAAGCAAAAATTCAGTGTAAAGATGAGGATCCTGGCAGAATCTCCTCTGATTCAGAAGGGGCCTTGACGTTTGTAGGCTTATAGAGTCATTAATCTAAAGACCTAATTAATACTGCATTGCAAGTATATGGGGGTGAGTGCTGGAGATAAGAAGGTGCTAGTGAATAAAGCTGGGAAGTCAGGAGTTGTCTGTGCCTGTAGCTGCTGAGCAAGCTGCCTAAAAGGCACACAGCTTGAAATGACCACATACATATTCCTTGTTCACGTTTCTTCAGCTGATCAGGAACCAGGTTTCTAAGCGAGGTTCTGAGGTTCATGGCTATCAAGATACCCTAGAGCTGGAGAAGGGCTGAGCACAGGAAATTGTACCATCATGCTTGAAGGATTCCCAGGACACTCACTGTTGTTCACTGTCCGTAAAGTGCAAATCCACCTTGAGCTGGAAATCGACTTCACTTACCGCTTCTTCCACCTGGAAGAGAAACAGCGTTTAAGGATTGCAGGAGTCAGATCTGGTCGGGAGGAAACACTGAGGTGGTCAATTTTCCAAAGTTAAAAAAAAAAAAAAAAAAGCTCGTTGCAAAATAAATATCATTTATGTGTAAAGCGGAATTTCCATGTTCTATGGAATTCTGGTGGCACAGGGCATCTGTTTTACATGGAAAACGGAAGGGATTTAGGTAGTCAGATATCGGGAAAAGTCAATTTACAGGAAGAGAAATGTTAAGTCAGTTTTCTAGCTTGCAGGACAGTTGAGAAACTTATTTCCCAAAGAGATTTGATCTGGAATCTTCAGAAGCAGAGGTGAAGTGTTCTCTGGCAACTGCTTTGGAAAGGTGAAAGCAGGGAATTTCAGAGGAAACCCCACTTGGCTAGAGTTGGAAAAATGATGGAGGTGGCATTGCTTGTGGCCCCTTCGAGGGGCTGGTGCTATCCTTCAGGTTCGGAGGAGGAAATAAAGTCACTTCCCAAGGCAACTCAGCTTCACAAGAAAGCGGATCCTGCATTTTTGTCTTGCAATCCATTACATCTAACCTTTTATGCTTTCAGACACTTCAGCATTTCACATCCTACCCATGACTGTTTCCATTCTCAGCTTTTAAAAAACCGTATTCATTAACTAGCACGGGAAACTATTTGTTCTACTTGCCAACTTCTCACGTACATCTAAAAGATGGTGACCCCAGGAGTCACTTGCTAAAAACCAGATCTCATTGATGCCCCCATTCAGGAAACCCAAGTAAGTACCACACACCCGGGACTGGGGTCATCTCCTCCTCACCCTCAGGCTGGATGGGACCATTCTCCTCTGTGAATCGCAAAACCCTGTTGTTGTTGTTTTCTATTTTAGCATTCAATGCTTCCTATAAAATGGTCTCAGCTTTATAACTTTGGGGTTACAAGCCCATGAGACAAATATTGGGTTGGCCAAGAAGTTCATAACATGATACATAAAAACCCAAACAAACTTTTTAGCCAACCCAATATTAACTTCTCAATGGACATGAATTTGAGCAAACTCCAGGAGATAGGGGAGGACGGAGGAGCCTGCTGTGCTGCAGTCTATGGGTTTGCCAAGAGTCAGACATGACTTAGCGACTGAACAACAGCAACAATATTAGCTGCGGACACCTGTTTAGTCCTCATTGCACTTCTTACTGTGTTTTGAACAAGCAGAAAACACTTGTTTGAACAAGCAGAAAACAGGCAGTTTTCACATTTCCATCTCAGGTTTCCAGCTTCTGAAAAAACAATCCCCGGATCTGGCCACGCTGAGCTGGCATTCAGAAGCTCCACTTGGCTCTGGGGACTCACTGAGAAACTCCATCTGCCTGTGGCTAAACCCCTCTGGCCATTTTCTTGCCTAGTGTCCCCTGTAATCTGGTATCATTAAGGGACAGACTAGGCTTAATCCGTTCTGGATCCACAGCTCCAGGAACAATGTCCCCCCTGTAGAGAGCATTCATGAATAAATGCATCTCTTCTCCACCCCCACCTCTGGGTTCTGTTTCTTTACAAGAATGCCCTCATTCTGCAGGGATGGAAGTCTCCTACCCAAAAGCCTCTTCGGAAGCATGTTCCTGGTTAAGCATAACTCAGGCAGAGACATATGGATGGAATTTATCTTTAGCTTCCCAGGGCTTTCAAATTTGTGAAAAAAAATTAAGTATTTCAAAGTTCACATTTTGCTGAATCTGAGAGCTATGAATAACTTCCTCTCTTAGCTTTGTTTTGCATAATCATGTACCCCGCTTTATATACACAACCCAAGCAACTCAGCCTCTTGTCACCAGCTCCTGGGGAGTCAGACTGGCAAAACCAGCCCTCCTAACCACCTCCGAGCATGCATTGCCTACTGAACAAAAATTCACCGTAGGCTCCAGTTTTAAACTTGCTGCAAGGCTCTTTGGAGAAAAGAGAGAAATTCAGGAGCAGGATCAGCTGTCACTAGATGGAGCCTGGCTATGACTTCACTGAGATCCCAATACATCTTTAATTGCAAGATGCTCCAGAAGGCAGTCACTGGTTTCTTGAACCATTCACTTCTTTTTTTTCTTCTTTTTTTTAAATCTCTGCTTTTTTTTTTTTTTTTTACTTTACAATTCTGTATTGGTTTTGCCATACATTGACATGGTCATTTCTTCATTACATGCCTCTCTCTCCAAACACACACACACACAGGCGTGCACACATACACACACACAAACAAACTTGCCCTTCCATTGCCCTGCCTTATTCTGGTTAAAGAGATGGCTTCCTTTCAAAGGTGTTTTTTCATTTAATTGAAGAAGAGCTGACTTACAATGTTGTGTTAATTTCTGCTACTTAGTGAAGTGATTCAGTTATGTGTGTGTGTGTATATATATATATATATATATATATAATATGTGTGTATATACACATAAATATATAAAGAACATAAAAACATTTTAAAAGAATGTAAGAGTATATACATATATGTGTAAAGAATATATAGGTACAATATAAGTAAAAAAATATAAAAAAGAATGTGTATAAGTATACATTTTTTCTTACATTTTTTTCATTACAGTTTATCATAGCTTATTGAAATAGTTCTCTGTGTATACAGCAGGACCTTGTTGTTTATCCATCCTATATATAGTAGCTTACATCTGTTAACCCCAACTTCCCAGGTGGGTGACTTTCTAGCACCAGGAGTCAGTTTTATACAGTAGTAGAAACAATAACCTAGCCAGGATTTACAGAAGAGTTACTATGTAGCAGAATAACGGAAATAAGACATATTTTCCCCACTTACAAATGAAATTGAGACTCAATGCAGAAAAGTCACTTCCAAGGCTTAACCAGTTAGTGGGTCCAAAGCCCAGATTTAGCCAAGGGTTCCTTACTTCCTCAGTCTTCCCCCTCAGTCTAACCTGTGTCGTGGGTTGTACAGTCTAGGGTAACTGATTTCAACTCTACTTATAATAGTAAGTCTTGTATCGTCTCTTCCCTTATGAACCTCTTTTCTGAGCTGTACCACAGCTGAGGGGATAAGAAAGCAGCTTTGGAAGCCAAGCTACATGGGTGCAGATCTTGCTCTGTCTTTTAGCATCTATGTGACCTTGGGCCAACCAACCTAAGTTTGTTTTTCATCTGTAAATTGGGGGTAAAATGGTTATGCTTACTTCTTGTCTACATGCTAAGTTGCTAAGTCGTGTCTGATTCTTTTGGACTGTAGCCCGCCAGGCTCCTCTGTCCATGGGATTCTGCAGGCAAGAACACTGGAGTGGGTTGCCATGCCCTCCTCCAGGGGATCTTCCCAATCCAAAGGCTGAACCCGAGTTTCCAGTGGCTCCTGTACTGCAGGCAGGTTCTTTACCACTGTGCCCACTCAGCAGGGAAGCCCACACTTACTCCACAGATCACTGCTTTTGTGTAACGATGTGAGAAAATGCGCATAAAAGTGTGTGAAGAAAGGCCATCGTACACTTACCATAGCACATGCAATCGTGTGCTGTGTCAGCACTGTATACGCCGACTGCTCACACCCAGGACTATGTGCGTGTGTGACCACGAACTCTGGCCTCCTGGCCATACGCAATGCTTTGGCTACCATAAACAGACATTCCCTAGAGCTAATACATCCATTCCAGAGATACAGCTTTTATGAACGTATCCAATTAACTCTAATTGTCACTCATCCAGATGCAATGATTAATGATAACGCTGTTTGCTGCCATAAAGATTAACCCCAACACAATAATAAATTATTAGCTTGTAAAGATAAGTGATTTTCCACGCAGAAGAAAACACAGTGTTCCATAGGAACAACATCTTGTACAAAACGAACACAGGACTAAGCGCTGGCAAACATGCCCTGTTCACACTCAGAACATGGCTTGTGGCAACCTCATGTGATCTCAACTTGAGTGTTGAGTGCAAACCTTGAAAAGATTTGAACTCATAGGGGCAGGAAAGAGAGTCTGATGGAATTCAGATGGAATAATGACTGAGAGACCTGAGTCATGTCCAAAACCCAGCCTCCAATTATAACCATTTTGCCCGGGAAGCTCTCTGAGATCAATGTGCCAAAGGACAATGGCCCATGAGAAGTCAAGTGACCTTCTCTTAGTAGAATTCGGGGAAGCTGAGCTTGGGCATGCAGTCTAACTGGAAGTCCCTGAACCCCCAAAACCACCTCCATATCTTTTCCTAAATGGCCTGTACCCACCAGAGTCCAGGAAAGAAGTAGACGATGGATTCAGTTCATTAAACAGAGTTGATTTACAAAGGTGTGGGGAGAACTTAGGGAAAGCAACCAGTGATGATGGCTGGGTACCTTGGGGTTTAGTAACCACAGGATTCCTCACCACCTCCCCATTCCTACCTCAGGGCCTCTGTTCTAGCTGCACCCTCCTCCAGGGATGCCTGGCTCCAAGGCTTCTGGGCTTTGACTCATACTGTTCCCCCTGTACAGGATGCCCTTCATCTTTCTCTTAGTCTGATGAAGTCTTAGTCCCAGCATCTCAAAGCCAGCTTCTTTGTGAAGGCATTAATGTCTTCCTGCAGAGTTCATCTCCATCCTCAGTGCCCTGTGCTCATCTGCAGATGCAGCTAGCACAGCGCATTTCAGCTACTATTTGTTGCTGTTCAGTCGCTAAGTCGTGTCTGACTCTGCAACCCCATGGACCGCAGCATGCTAGGCTCCTCTGTCCTTCACTGTCACTTGGAGATTGCTCAAATTCATGTCCATTGAGTCAGTGATGCTATCTAACCATCTCATCCTTCCCCTTCTCCTTTTGCCTTCAATCTTTCCCAACATCAGGGGTTTTTCCAATAAGTCAGCTCTTCACATTAGGTGGCCAAAGTATTGGAGCTTCAGCTTCAGCATCAGTCCTTCCCATGAATATTCAAGGTTGATTCCCCTTAGGATTGACTGGTTTGATCTCCTTGTAGCCTAAAGGACTCCCAAAAGTCTTCTCCAGCTACCAGTGCCTGTCTGTATGTCTTTTTTCTGATGAAGCATCCATCCTTTCAGGGAGTACTCCTGGTGCCTTCTTCAGCCTTGCCCATCATCTAAGGGCCCACCCCACATCCCTTCACAAAGTAGGTACTCAGCAAACACTTGCTGACTGACCTACTGACAGAAGCCCAGCAAGTTAGTCCACAGGTTTCACTTGGTATGTGAAATAAGCAAGTAAATGAACAAAAGCATGAGTGCAAGACTGACTAAATCAGGAAGTGCAGGAATGCTCTAAAATCCCGAGTCCTGACCTGTCAGATTTCAGAACAAGCCTAGAGCATCTTCCTTGCGCCCCATTCTCCTAGCAACGGGGCTTCTCAGGTGGCACAGTGGTAAATAAATCACCTGCCAATAAGGGAAACATAAGAGACACGGGTTTGATCCCTGGGTCAGGAAGATTCCCCTGGAGGAGGGCATGGCAACCCGCTCCAGTATTCTTGCCTGGAGAATCCCATGGACAGAGGAGCCTGGCGGGCTATAGTCCATACGGTTGCAAAGAGTCAGCGTAACTGAAGCGACTTGGCAGGCTCCTAGCAATGGGTACAAAAGGCACAGGAGGACTCAGCACTTGTGTCTGGCAGTAGGCTCGGGACTTACCCTTTCACCATCTAAGAGCAGATGAGCTCGGAAGATCACAGCATCATTGATGGGCACCTCCTCATTCCTGTATAAGATCTGGAAGACCCGGCTGCGCACGGTGCTGTCGTGGACGCAGGCTGAGTGTGGGCTGCTGCTGTCTGCAAAACGAGAACCGGTAGAAGCCCGTGAACTCCCGTCCTGCCTGGATCCTCCGCCTCCTGGGCTGTCAGTCTAGCTCAAGTCTAGCAACGGCCCCAAACTGCATTTCAATTCCCAAAGACCAAGGTCTACAGATGAACACGACTCCATCGTGGAAGATTTATGGTCACTAAATCTCAGAAGGAACTTTGTTCAATCCTTTATAAGCTGTAAGATCTTAGCGAAATCACTTGCCATCACATGGGCAGTGCTCCTTAGCTGGACAGTGAAAGCCAGAAAGTGCTAGTGGCTCATTTGTGTCCAACTCTGTGCAACCCTATGGAGAGCAGCCCACCAGGCTCCTCTGCCCACGGAATTCTCCAGGCAAGAATACTGGAGTGGGCTGACATTCCCTTCTCCAGGGGATCTTCTCAATGCTGGGATCGAACTTGGGTCTCTCACATTGCAGGCAAATTCTTTACCATCTGAGTCACCAGGGAAACCCCTGGCTATAAATTAGTACCTGTCAAATTCTTCTCCTGCTTACACACCCCTTCCTCCATAATGTCTTCCTTAATCCCCCTCTCCGAGAAATAACATAGAGATAAAGACAGAAATTGCCCTTCCTTCTCCAGAGATGCCCTAGTGCCCACAGAATCTCTCTCTCCTGAAAGTGTGGCTTTTATACCACATAGGATATGAAGGAAAATCTGTCTTTTACTTCAGATAAATATGTTATTATACTAGACATCCAGTTTATTAAGGAACCTGTTCAACTCCATGTCCTCCGATACATTCTGTGCCTGTGTGCTCAGACGTGTCCAACTCTTGGCGATCCTATACAAGCTCCTCTGTCCACGACCCTATACAGGCTTCTCTGTCTATGACCCTATACAGGCTACTTTGTTCATGGGATTCCCCAGGCAAGAATACTAGAATGGGTTCTAAATGTACCCTAATCCCTAAACAGTGACTCAGAGTTAAGTTGAATTTCAGGATCTTCTCGTGTCCACTGGTCAGGATTACTATGGAGAGAAAAATGGGTGAATTCCTCCAAATCACTTAAACTGCACAGTTTGAGAACTATAGAAATCTTCTAAAATCAATAATATTTATATTTATATGAAGCAATCATCATGCGTTCATAATAATGGCCAAACAAGTGGTATTTCACAGCTTCCAACATATTTTTCAAATGTGTTTCTTTCCTTAGCCCTTTCAGAAAATTGCTGGGGTAAGTTCTCATCACAAAGAGACCAAGGCGCAAAGAGGAGGAGGCAGGTGTCCCGTCGGTTGCTATAAGAGGAGGTACTGTGTGGACCCATCCTCAGATCTATCTGTATGACATCTGGGAAGAGAAGTCTCCAGTGAATGAGCGAAATGCACCCATTTCAGACTTCCCTGGTGGCACAGTGGATGGGAGTCTGTCTGCCAATGCAGGAGGCACAGGCTCGGCCCCTGGTCCGGGAGTATTCCACACGCTGCGGGGCAACAGGGCCTGTGTGCCACAGCTACTGAGCCCACGCTGCAGAGCCTGAGAGCCGCGATGACTGCGCCTGCTGCAACCACTGGAGCCGGCACACCTGGAGCCTGTGCTCTGCACCCAGAGAAGCCACCGCATCGAGAAGCCTGCGCACCGCACGGCAGAGTAGCCTCCGCCCACCGCAACTGAAGCCCGCACAGCAACAAAGACTCAGTGCAACCCAAAATGAATAAATACCTAAGTTTTAAACACACCCATTTCCTAGCAAAAGGTAAGTTTTCTGTAACACTCTATTGAGAAACTGAACTACTGCGACTGCTAAAGGAAGCAAGAAAATGTTTTTTAAAATGAGCTCAACCAACAAAGGGAAACAGCTTGAGTGCCTTGTGCAAAGTCCCCAGCTGGCTCAAACTGTCCCTCAGAAACAGGGACAAACGGTCACTGCCGCCACCCCATGCACAGTGATGCTCCACACCTGCCTTGTCGCTTCAGAGGAGGGAGGAAAAAAAAAAAAGAAATGTAAAATCCCAGGTTGTTTCCACAGCCGCTCAGATTGGCACTTCATCCTGAAGGAAATAAAATTACTGGCTCAATGCAGCCCTATTTAGACCTGTTGGATTCAAATTGATGTGGTTTTTAAACAGAAATGATCCTTGTGTGCAAGTGCCTTTCTGTTTTTATTTGCTGCACCAGCCCTTTCTCTATCACTGTCAAGGCCAGGTTGATCTATAAGTCAGACTGACATCATGGCCAAGGATGGATGGAGTAAATACTCTGAAGGTCAGAGCAACGCAGAGCCGTCTAGTACCTGGAGGGACAGCCAGCAAAACAGTTCAATCACTTGCCTTCTTGGGCGAGTGACATCATCCCTTGTAAGAGCAGCTTTCCACGTGAAAAATGGGCATCTCCACACACTGACCTTCTGTGATCAGTATAGACCAAAGAGAATAAAATAAATCAAGATCTGAAGACCAGGCATGTGGCTGACATGCAAAATACAGTAGGATGATTTTTCAATTGTGTTTCGAGAAAGGTCGTAGCAGTTTTCTGTTGAACGCATTTCCAATGGCTACATACGTGAGACTGAGCTCCTCTGATTTTTCAGCAGATTGACAAACAGGACTTAGCAGTATTTACAGGAGACCCTCACATCCCAAGATGCCCCATTAAGCCCAGGACGAGGCATTTCTGATGCCCTGTGGGACCTGTGGCATTTTCTCATCACTAGGAACTAGGGCATGAAAAGTGCCTCCTTGCCAAGGAAGGTTCACTGATCACAAGGCACCCTCTGGGCTTGTGGGCATCACTGTGACAGTGCCTGCCAGCTTTGTTCCCACCAGGATTCTCCCTTCTTTGACAATGACAACCCACACTTGGACACCTTGCTCATTATCCTAGTTCCCTCTTCCTGACTTTCTGCAAGGCCACTTCCTGAATTTTCTATGATTGGCTCTCTTGCTAGTTCACGGAACCTTCCTTGGCAGACAGAGGGTGCTCGTTCACACCCGGTGCTCCGCACCCTCTCATGCACCAGGTACTGGGCACCCAGAGGTGAAGGTGGTGCCCACTCTCTCTGTGCTGAAAGACCTTGCTCAGACTTTGGGAGGCTGCCCTTTCCTAGCTGCTGGGTAGAAAGTCGCTTTTCTCTTTCAACTGTTTTTTGTTGTTGTTGAAATGACACTCATTTCCTCTTTCTACGCTTTAATCTTTTTACATTAGTGCAAAGAACATGTCTTGGCATATTCCAAGTGTTATTTCAAATATTCTGACTCACTTTTTTCTTAATTTTGTTGGAATATAGTTTATTTACAATGTTGTGTTAGTTTCAGATGTTCAGTAAAGTGATTCTGTCATACATACACATATATTCATCTTTTTCAGATTGTTTTCCCATATAGATTAGTATAGAATATTGAGTTCCTCATTCTATAACAGTAGGTCTCACTGGTTATCCATTCTATATATAGTAGTGAATATTAACCCCAGGCTCCTAATTTATCCCTCCTGGCCGTGTTTCACCTTTGTTAACCATAAGTTTGTTTTCAAAATTTGTGTTTATGTTTTATAAATAATGCATTTGTCTCATTTTAATTAGATTCTATATATAAATGATATTATATGGTATTTGTCTTTCTCTGTGGAGAAGGCAATGGCACCCCACTCTAGTACTCTTGCCTGGAAAATCCCATGGACAGAGGAGCCTGGTAGGCTGCAGTCCATGGGGTCGCTAGAGTCGGACATGACTGAATGACTTCACTTTCACTTTTCACTTTCATGCACTGGAGAAGGAAATGGCAACCCACTCCAGTGTTCTTGCCTGGAGAATCCCAGGGACAGGGGAGCCTGGTGGGCTGCCGTCTATGGGGTCGCACAGAGTCGGACACGACTAAAGCGACTTAGCAGCAGTAGCAGCAGCAGCAGCAGTCTTTCTCTGACTTATTTTACTATTGCCAAGTCACAGAAGCAACCTAAATGGCCATCAAGAGAGGAATGGATAAAGAAGATGTGGTACAAATATACAATGGAATATTTCATGCGTGTTCAGTCATGTTCAACTCTTTGTAACTCCATGGGCTGGGCCTACCAGGTTCCTCTGTCCGTGGGATTTTCCCACCAGTGATATTACATTAGGTTGCTGTTTCCTCCTCCAGGGAATCTCCCTGAGCCAGGGATCAAACCCTCATCTCCTGCATTGCAGGCAGATTCTTTACCTCTGAACCACCAGAGAAGCCACAAAGGAATATTACTCAGCCATAAAAAAGAATGAAATGATGCCATTTGCAGCAACATGGATAGACCTAGAGATTGTCTTTAGACTGCTTTTTGCATGTTTGGTGACCAGACCACTGGTCCAATGAGAAGATGTAGGTTAGAGTCTTCCCAAGTATGTGTCTTATTTTTCACGTCAGGATCGATATCATGGATGAGGATATAAAAGGAGAGTTAGAACTCTGAGGGGAAACAAGATTGATGGAAAGAAAGTGGGTGGATCAAGAGAAGGGAACAGAAGGAAGGGGAGACGAGTAGAAACAAGAGAGCAGGTAGATGAAGGAGAGGAGCTTTCCAATGACTGCCGCCGTCCAAAGAATACATTTCAAATAGTTCAATCTGGAACTTCAAACCAGAAAGCAAGAGTAAAACACTTTTGGGTTCTGCTATTTCTTTTCCCCAAAAATGAGTGATATCAATACTTTGCGTATTTATGTGCCTCTAAATGCCTACAACTCAAACAACCACCTTCCCTCTGCAGAGATCTCCCTCCAGCCCCACATGGCTCTGAGAGCACAGATTACAAAGCATGGGTGCTGCTGATCTGGCATAGACCCTCTGTCCCAGAGTCCAAGCCAGGATGCTCTCAAGGGCATCCTCGTAGCCTGAACTCCCTCTCCCATTCCAAGCAGATGGCCATGACTCTGCCTGCACACAGGAGCCCCCCCAGAGAATCAGGTCTGTGCTAAGCAGTCAAAACTCTGGGGGAAACCCTTCCAACCCTCCAGGCCTGACAATGTCTGGGTGAGGTCTAGGCTATTTGAAAACAAAGATGCCAAGAAGTTATCATAATATTTCTTGTAACCCAGAACACATTCACATGGGAGAACTTTCCAGAACATTAGAGTTCAGGGAAGTTGTAAAAGCCAAGTCTGATTATGAACAAATCAAGGTCATGACCTTGAATTTTGTATGGTTTAGAACAGGCTCTCCTTCAGTAAAGCAAACAGAGATGTTCTAGACTCACCCCTGCTACTTTCTCACTGTGTGGCCTTGGGCAGGACAGTAAACAGGAGCTTAAATGAGGCAAAAGTCATGCCCTGCTTATTTGACACAGTGTCAGGTCCAGATGAGATGAGGATTAAAGAAGTATGTGTTTAACTGTGAAATTCTCAAAACCTAACAGATTTCCTGGTATTATGAAGATGCCAAGGATGACGACTCTTTACATTAGATTATTTGCTGGTCATTTCTAGGAACAGGAAGGACAGAAAGTCACCCTGAAGCCAAGCTTCATTATTGTTTCTAACCGTTTCAAAGAACAGGCAGAAGAGAAAAGCCGCCTGAACCAGATGGTCACTGTTTCTCCAGAGAATAAGAAGTATTCTCACTTGACCTTGAGGATGAGAGTTCTTCGCTTCCTTTGTGAGGGAACTCCAGGTCATAGGGTTATGTTATACTGTGCTTGTTGCTGTTTAGTCACTAAGTGTGTCCAACTCTGCAGCTCGCCGGGCTTCCCTATCCTTCACTATTTCCCAGTTAGGGCTTCCCTCGTAGCTCAGAAGGTAAAGAATCTGCCTTCAGGTGACTTGGGTTTGATCCCTGGGTCAGGAAGTTACCCTGGAGAAGGAAATGGCAACAGAGTTCAGTAATTTCGCTTAGAAAATCCCAGGGACAGAGGAGCCTGGTGGGCTACAGTCCATGGGTTCACAAAGAGTCAGACACGACTGAGCAACTAACATACACAGAGTTTGCTCAAACTCATGTCCACCTAGGAGATGATGCCATCCAACCATCTCATCCTCTGTCAGCCCCTTCTCCTCCTGCCCTCACGTTCTCAGCAGCAAATGTCATGGCGATTCCAAATCATGTGCTTCTTTTCATTCTTTCATTTCCGAGCTTGTTTACTCAGTATCCAAACGACCCCACAGGCAGTGCTGGACACAATGCCAGTCACTGGTCATGGTACACCAACAGTAAGGAATGGTCTGCAATGTTTAACGCAATATTTTCCAACTTCTTTTTTCTCTCATCGCACTTGTGTTACTCCATCACAAAGTTCCAACATGTTACTCACTTCTGTTTTGCAGAAAAAGAACTGAAGTCCTAGCATGATGGAACAGCAGGCCTTGAGTGTTATATCCAAACAAATATGCATTGAGTTCATCAATCAATTAGTTATTAATGGGGGGGGCATGAAGAGGGATGGCTTTCAGAAGATTCCCTACATTGAGGCTAGCTCAGTTCCCAGAACACTTGGCTCCTATCTTAGTCTGCAAGAAAACTCAAGTCGCAAAGCAGAGTTCGTGGCCTGGCAGAAATCCATCCCTGCAGAAGGAGAGCGACCAAACCAAAGAATGCAGGGGAAAAAAATACCCTTAAATTCCTGAAAATGAACAAGGGCTACAGATGTAATTTAGCCATGAGCATCCTCCCATCCACACTGAGTGGGCTTAATGACTTAATTATAAACCCTTGCCACCTACCTATTAGAATGAGCCCAGAAAGGCCAGCACTTGATAATACTTTATTAGCCAATAACGTGTGTTGCTATGTAATTTCAGAAGTAAAAGACCAGCGGGTCACCTCTAACACACTCCAATCACCCAGTGGTTGCCCTGCTGGGCTTCCTTCTGATCCATCGTAACCCTCTGCGGTCCAGGTGTTTCCATTTGTATTCTAATTAGAGCCCAGTCTGGGGCCCTGTCCCTCTTGCTTTTGTAAAGACAAGAAATGGAAAGAGTTCCAAGAGGCGGGTTTTCTCTGGTCTCTATCATGTGTGCCTCACACACCTGTTAGCAGGAATGTACCTGGTCTGCAACTGGGTGTCCTCCCCCTGTGACAGGGGGATGGGCGCTCAAGGATAGGGAGGGTTGAATACCCAGATTACTGTGCATAGAGTCATGTTAACAGGTACTCGGAGAGAAGGTGGGGCTTCACTGGTAACTCACTCAGTAAAGATTCTGCAGTGCAGGAGACCTGGGTTTGATCCCTGGGTTGGGACGATTCCCTGGAGAAGGAAATGGCAACCCCCTCCAGTATGCTTGCCTGGAGAATCCTAAGGACAGAGGAGCCTTGTGGGCCACAGTCCGTGGGGTCACAAGAGTCAGACTCGACTGAGTGACTAAGCCCCCATGGGATAGATGGCAGTGAATACACCATTGGATGGGGGAGGGGGGTGTTGCTGATAGGACGATGAAACATTATCCAGAAGAGATTTCCAGCAGCTTCTAGCAGAACTCCTGGGGCAGTGAAAGGGAAACCCTTAATTGTTTCTTTTTCGTTTGGATCTTTATTATGATCAGAGGGACAAATGTCTCATTGCATTTCATAATATCTGAACTGTTCTTGGGTGTTTTTTTGGCTGTGAGGCTCATGAGATCTTAGCTCCCTGACCAGGGATCAAACCCATGTCCCCTGCATTGAAGACGTGGAGTCTTAACCACTGGACCATTAGGGAAGTCCCCTCAACTGTTTCCTGATGCTGGGAAGAGAGTGGGCTTAGACCAGGGCAGTGGGTGATGCCTGGAAAGACAGAGCAACGGGGATCTCCCTGTTGATTTGCTGGGAGTCCTCCGGTAAGATGTTAGCTCTCCCAGTCTTAGTTCCTTCACAGACAAAAGATGACAATAAAGATCTGACTCAACAGGAGAGACAGACGAAGACTCCTTATTTCACCCCACTTGCCTGCTGACTGAAAGCAGCTAAGTTCATGCTTTCCCTCTCATCTCCTGACTCCCCCTAGGAGTCTCCTGCTTCTCCTGCCTCTCCTGTCTCTGGGTTGTAAAGCTCCCCCCAGGTCTCACTGTTTTCAAGATTTTATATGCCACTCATTGGAAAAGACCATGATGCTGGGAAAGACTGAAGGCAAAAGAAGTGGATGGCAGAGGATGAGATGTAAGATAGCATCACCGACCCAATGGACTTAGTTTGAGACAATTCCAGGAGATGGTGGAAGACAGAGGAGCCGATGTGCTGCAGTCCATGGGTCTCCAAAGAGTCAGACACAACTTAGCGATTAAACAATACAAGACAAACCAATATGCCACCTACAAGCTCAGGGCCCTCAAGTGTCTGACTCCAGCTCCATCACTCTCTCGAGCAGACCTGATCCCTTGCTCACTTGACATTATTCCTCTGATGTCAGATCCACACCATAAACTTAAGTAATCCAATACAGAGCCTTCAGTTGGTTGTGTTTCTCACATGTGTCCCTTACCCAAAAACTTAACCACAAAGAGTAAAACACTTCCTACTCTTTATCAATTCCTCTTCCTCCCTCAGCCTCGTATTCAATCTTGCACAAATCCTGAGAGTTTGCATTCAAAATGTGGTTCTGATGAACCCTTTCTGGGTCACTTCATAATTTGCTCTCAATAGACAACATGGAAATCTTTATTTCTACTTCTACTATTACTACTCTTTAGTTGATTAATATAAAATCTCAACCAGACTTCATCAACCCCCATCACACTTGAAATAAAATCTAAATTATTTACTACGGTAGAACTGGCCTTAAATGACCACTCTGGAGGCTTGCAGTCCAGGTAAGGGTTTATGCAGCACAGAGGCAACTCTTTTCCTGATGTCCAGGTTGGGCAAATATTTATAAAACGCATGACTGACCAAGGCTGAGGGATCTGATTCCTGAGAACTTGGCAGCCGTGTTTCATAAACATTTGTGGACATGAACTGGATCTGGGCTCCAGCAGCTGGGTCCCGGAAGCTGGCTCTGTTTCCTGCTCTGTCCTCATGATGACCTGTCACCCACACCTACCCTGCTCCCTTACAAACAGTCGGCACTAAGTCTGCTTGAAACATACAGCCTGGGGTTTTCTGAGAAGAGTAGAAGCAAAGCTCCCTCTTCTAACTCTGAATCCCATTCTGGTAAAAAGTCATCAGGAGACCCAGCACATGGGAGGCAAAGAGCCCTGTTTATGTGCTTCAGTCTTGACCGAGCCATCTGTCCCAGCCATATGCTTCGCAAGGAGAACTAAGTATAGCACAATTGCAGCTAATCAAATATTTGTAAGAGCTGCAGTGTCCCCGCCCAGCCACGGTCCTGGCATGTTCCAAGGAGCGCAGAGCCCTTCTCCAGCCCAAGGTGACCTGGTCCTTGATGGGAGACCATGGATGGAGGGGGCAGTTGAGACTTACTAGGAAAATATCAGGGCGTCCCTGGAGGCACTGCTCAGTAGATAAGAATGGGTGGTCACTCCGCCTTTCTCTTCCATAGACATCGAAGTTCCCTCCAAAATACCAGCTCCAGGGCTACGGCTGAGCCAAGACTGACCAGTCCAGCAAGCTCTCTGAAGTCTCAGGCCTCAACTCTCTCCAAGGGTTGAACCCACCACTGTCCCCCGCCTAAGTTGTAAATGAGTGGAGCTACCCCCGTCATGTATGGATGTGAGAGCTGGACTATAAAGAAAGCTGAGCTCCGAAGAATTGATGCTTTTGAACTGTGGTGTTGGAGAAGACTCTTGAGAGTCCCTTGGACTGCAAGGAGTTCCAACCAGTCCATCCTAAAGGAGATCAGTCCTGAATATTCATTGGAAGGACTGATGCTGAAACTGAAATTCCAATCCTTTGGCCACCTGATGCGAAGAACTGACTCATTAGAAAAGTCCTTGGTGCTGGCAAAGATTGAAGGCAGGAGGAGAAGGGGGTGACAGAGGATGAGATGGTTGGATGGCATCACTGACTTGATGGACATGAGTTTGAGCAAGCTCCAGGAGCTGGTGATGGACAGGAAAGCTTGGGTGATGTGGGCCATGGGGTTGCAAAGAGTTAGACATGACTGAGTGACTGAACTGAACTGAACCCCCCAGTGAAGGCCATTCTCACTTGGACTCTCCTCTGATGCCTCATCCTCCTTGCTTAGACCCTGCCTCCTGTGCGTTAGGGCATGGACCCTGTCCGTTGGACAGGTACCGACTGATCGGAATGCACTCCAGGCACAGTGAGGAGCAGTGTCCTGCAGGCCATCTGCTCTGCCAGGCACACATTCATGGACCACGGACTACAGGGATGCGAGGGTCTGGGCGAGGGGCCAAGCTTAGAAGCTGGAGGGCAGTGGCTGCTCTGACAACTGCTCCTACCAGATGCACTGGCTGAACACATCCCCTGGTTAACACGAGCATGGCATCTCCATACCGTGTAGGGGTCAGCCCAGCCTCCCTGTTGAGACCAGGCCCTGCAGCTAGAGGCATTTTCCTTCTTGATTTCTCAGGCTGTTGCCTCACTCCTTTTCCTTCTAAACTCAGTGTCAGCCCAGAGACACCTGAGAGCCTGTCCTCCAGGACATAGATGGCCTTGCAGCTTCTGTTCATCAGCATCTTTTCTTTCAGCTGTGCATCGGCACCAAGAGCCCCTGTCTGTGTGAGGACACAGAAGCAGAGTCTATGTGTGACTGGGAATGACCCCAGGGCCAGCTCTCCTCTCTCCAGCTCAAAACATCTCCATCACTAGATACCCCAGGTGCCAGGCCTCTAGGAAGGAGCGTGGCATAAAAGGCACAACACTACTCTCTTTTAAATGAATTGACAGCCTGGATCTCATCTCAAAACCCTGTCTCTTCACAAATGTCACCCCATCATGGAGACTTTCACTTTCAGTGTAGTTACAAGCAGCCCAGGCTCTGACATCAGATCTGCATTCAAGTTCACACTCTCCATTCACTTGTCTTTTTTTAAAAAAATTCTTTTAAAAAATGCATTGAATTATAGCATATAGCTGTTGTGTGTTCAGCTATGAAGTTGAAATCCTCCGTCCATGGGATTTCCCAGGCAAGAATACTGGAGTGGGTTGCTACTTCCTCCTCCAGTAGTATATAGTATATACTCCATTACAGGTTATTACAAGATAGTGGGTAGAATTCCTTGTGCTATATTATATGTTTATTTATTTTATACACAGTAGTTTACATATGTTAATTGCATACCCGTATTTTGTCCCTCCTCCCTTCCCTCTTCCCTCTGTCTTCTATATGTGAGTCTGTTTCTGTTTTGCTATATACATTTGTTTGTATCATTATTTTAGACTCCACATATAAGCGATATCATACAGTATTTGTTTTCTTCTGTCTGACAAATTTCACTAAGCATAATATTTCCTAGGTCCATCCACATTGCTGCTAATGGCAGAATTTCATTCCTTTTTATGGCTTAATAATATTTCATTATATGTATATATGATCGACTTCCCTGGTGGCTCAGACGGTAAAGCGTCTGCCTACAACGCAGGAGACCCGGATTCAATCCTTGGGTTGGGAAGATCTCCTGGAGAAGGAAATGGCAACCTACTCCACTATTCTTGCCTGGAAAATCCCATGAATGGAGGAGCCTGTTAGGCTACAGTCCATGGGGTCACAAAGAATCAGACACGACTGAGAGACTTCACTTCACTTCATATAGATATATTTTTTTTCTTCATCCATTCATTTGCTGAGGAACACTTAGGTTGCTTCCGTCTCCTGGCTGTCGTAAATAGTACTGCTATGAACACAGGTGTGCATGCATCTTTCCAAAAAAGTATTTTTCAGTTTTTCAGATTATATACCCACCTGCAAATTATTTTTGTTTTTTAAGCTTAATGTTCATATGTAAACTAACCATGAAAATCTCTTCTTCTAAAGAGTGATGGTGAAAGTTAAATAAGATAGTGACTGGTGTCATTATTTGTATTAACAATACGCTGTATCTTTCCACATTCACACCTTTTTTGCACATATCCCACCTTCTATTTCATTCAACTTGGCATCACCTCATCCTCACCCAGATGCAGGTAGAGCATTTGCCTGGCTACCCCCAAAGGTAGACTGAATCCTCATTGAGGAAGGCAAATTTTCCTTTTTTCATCTGAGCCACTATCCCAAGTCTGAGAATCCACAAATCAATGTGGGGACTAATAGCTAAAAGGAAAGCACATAGTTCTATAAACCCATTTCACAGACGAGAATTTACACATAAATATGGGGACTAAGAGCAAAGAGAAAATAACATAGTTCTGTAAATCTGTTTCAGAAAGGAACTGGGAGGCTCAAGAAGATGGCAGACCCAGCCCAAGGGCAGAACTAGTATCAGGACCCAGAATTCAACCTCCAAGTCCAGGGCCTTCCTTCCGTCCCACAGTGCCCTCCCTCGATGCTCAGTGGGGCACCAAAGGACTATTTTCAAGGATGCTTTAGTGCCTTTGTCTCTGAGCAAATTCTATAAACAGCATCCAAAACAGCATCCAAAATTCTATAGACAGCATCCAGGTGACCTGCAGCACCTGGCTGGGTGTCAGCCAACGCTTAGCCAGTTGGCTCCAAAATCAATGCACACCGAGTCCTAGAGCCTCGGAATTAATAATTGAAGCTTTAGATTCAATTACCAGATGGCCTCTTCTCTCAGGCTCATTTTTCTCAACATCTCCACCCTGGTGCAGAGGAGATAGACCTGCTGACGTGTGCCACGACCACAATCACCTAGCTGGCGTGAGCTGGGATCAGGATGTGTGGGCGGAGGCAGCTCACTGCTGGACATCCTCCCCCAAGGCTGGGCCACCATAGCAGCCCATGTCCTATCACACATGCTCAGTTACATCAGTCCTGTCCGACTCTTTGGGACCCTATGGACTGTAGTCCACCAGGCTCCTCTGTCCATGGGTTTTCTCCAGGCAAGAATACTGGAGCATGTTGCCACCCCCTCCTCCAGGGGAACTTCCCAACCCAGGGATCAAACCTGCATTTCTTGTCTCCTGCACTGGCAGATGGGTTCTTTACCACTAGTGCCACCTGAGAAGCCCCATGGTCACGCAGTAGCTCCTGTTCATTTACACGTCTGCATGCATTTCTTGGGATTCAGTCATCCTGCAGTTCATCTCAGCAGCCATTGGACTGGGACTGAGAAAAGTAAACCTTGACTGACTAGAGAGTTTCAATGACTTTCCCTACGTTATTTTACGGATTTAACTTCTCCCAGACTAGATCCTTCCCAATGGCTTTGAAGTGAAGTCAACTTTCTCTTGTTAGAAATAAAATACACACAGTAGCCCACACTCACAGCCCTTCTGGCAGCCTCTCTGTCTGCCTCCATGCAGTGGCAGTGACCTTACCCAGAGAATGCCCCTACTGGCTGTCTCCATTTCTTCATCATTTTACGCACACTTCAGTGCCTTCCCCAAATATAGTTTCTGGACCCTTCTCACCACCCAAAGAACTCCTATCAAGGTGATGAATGCTCTACCTGCCTGCAAGATTTTCAGGAAAGTTCTAGTGCACATCGTACTTCAATCCTCAGAAGCATTCTGCAAAGCCAGTCAACTCTTCCTCCTTAAAATACTCTCTTCCCATTGTCTCAGTTAGATCAAGTCCCACCAGTTTCCTCTTGATGCTTGGGTAACTTTCCTCTGCCTCCACAGCCACCTCTCTGCCATCCTCAGCATCACTTCCTACCTCCCTTATGGTAGCTGGTGTTACCCCAAAGCTTACAGTACCATTGGAGGCATATTGACTGTCTTCTCTTCCAACAGACAGTAATCCCTGTGACTGAACTACATTTGCCTGTTTCACATATTCTCTAAGTCTTGTACATAAAATGTAGCACATAGCCAGCCAATGAAATCTATGCATCTATTAATCACCCAGACTTTTCAATGTTCAAGACGTCTAAGGCAGGTTGCCTAGTTGTGATCTTCTGTTTGGATTTTCAAAGGCACCACATACTTAACATGTTCCAAAGTAAATTCGTATCCGACTCTTTGCGACCCCATGGACTGTAGCCTACCAGGATTCTCTGTCCATGGGATTTTCCAGGCAAGAGTACTGAAGTGGGTTGCCATTTCCTTCTCCAAAAGTAAATTCTGCAAACCTCAACTAGAGGGGGAAAAAAAAAAGTTAAACTACCTGTTTCTCATCCAGCATTCCTTATTTTAGTAAATGGCTCTATGAGCCAGCCTGTCGTGTGAATGAGAAATCTGAGAGTCACCGTCTCCCTGGCCTTCCAAGTGTGATCCTCATTGAATGCTCACTTCTCTCTATCCTAACCACCAACAAACCTGCCCACTCTTAGCTGGCCTCTCACCCAGACAGTTCAATTTCCTTCAGTCTGCTCAACCTGTCTCTGGTTCCAAAGCTTCACAATGTTTCCAAAGAAGTGTATTTTCGATATGCAAATAGAACCAAGCTGCTCCTCTGCTTCAAACCTTTCAGTATCTTTCCATTTCTTTTAGGATATAGGGAAAGCTTTTTCCCTAATATAGTCTTCAAAGCCCACCTGCCTCTGTTTAGCTTCATCACCTTCCAGGCTCCCCAGTTCATTTTCCTGCAGCCACAGTTGAATGCCACCCTCCTTGTCCTTCTCCTCCACTTCCCTGTAGACCACACCCGCTTCCCTGGAGACCACGCCCACTTCTGCTCACCATCTCCTTCCTCAGAAAATGTTCTCTAATCACCCTAAACATTATCAAACCTGTGATTACAAGCTCACATAACACAAGGCATGTCTCTGAATATTGTGATATTAGCTGATGTAGAAATGACTAATTGAATAATCTCCTACATTAAATTTTCTGCAAAAGATAGGTTCTTTTTGCTCAAATAGACCTAGGAAGTCTATCTTCTTTTGTTGACTTTTATTGAATGTGAAATTTTAAAAATATACATTTTCGGCTTAAAAAAATGTATAAATACTTAAACCTGTTGGCTTTTTAAATTTTTTTTTTAATTCCTTCTCATTTTACCATTACTAAAAATAATAAAAATAGAGAGAAGTCAAGTTATCCACTTCAAACAAAATTAACACTTCAAACAAAATTAACATTCCAACTGTGGCAATGATTCAGAAATGCCCGACTCCTTGATTCTACTGATTTATAAAAACTTTGAGATGGTTTCCTCCTTTGAAAATGGAAACAGAGATAACTTTCTCTCCAAAGATTGTTATGAGGATTGGTAAAATAGTATTTATGAAATACCTAGCACAGTGCCTGGTATATTCAGCTACAAAATCAATAGAAATTCATTACTGTCAATTGCTACCAATCCACGAAAATATGGGTCATCCATTGGCACATATTTCAGAAGGCTGAGGCAAAGTACATTCATTTCAATGAAGATAAACAAGAACATTCATTTTCAGGAGTCATGACTTTTATCGTGTTTTAAACTTTAATAATATCGACCTGAACTGCTCTAAACCAAGGCAATCAATACTGGAGAATGTGCTCAGGTGAAGCTTTCAAAGAGGACTTAGATGAAAGGGAAAGCATCTTTCAGTGAGGTCTGGAAGTGATGTGAATTCTCGGCATTCATCTCCTCACCCTTTCACCCATCCATCAGTTCACTGCTTCATCGTATCTGCACTGAGTCACAAAGGTGTGATAGCAGGTGCGTGAGTGGTATCAGTAAGCGAGTCTCTGTGCTCCTAAGACTTATACTAGGGTAAAGGGGACAAAGAAATGCTCAAGTGACCATTCAGCTATAATGTTATAAATACTGCAAAAACAGAAGCCGAAAGGAATATGGCACACTTAATTTGGAGTGGGGGAAGTGTACCACCTAAAGGTAAAAAGAGGCATCTTATGGGTTATTAAAATTAAATTTTGACAGGAGGCACAACATACCTGGTAAACCAATGTCAAAGGCTAGACTCAAAAGCACTGCTCACAGATGGAGTGGGTGAGAACCACCGATCTAAATTCTTCAGTTAGACTAGAGGAATAATATGGCATCAGGTGGAGAGGGAAGAAAGGGCTTTGGAGAGAGCATCCATACAGTTGTTTGGAGAAAGCTATGTCTGCGAAGTCAGTCTCTATTTACACCACTATCAGTGGAGGAGAGAAAAGAAAAGTAACTTCCTCTCAGCCAAAAATAGAGCACCTACTCAAACAGCAAGATGTAGATTCCCCCTCTGGGGACCAGAGGACCAGGGCACGTCTGCCTCCTCAAGGCCACCCCACTTCCCTGATAGCTCAGTTGGTAAAGAATTGGCCTGCAATGCAGGAGACCCCAGTTGGATTCCTGGGTCAGGAAGATCTGCTGGAGAAGGGATAGGCTACCCACTCCAGTATTCTTGGGCTTCCCCTGTGGCTCAGCTAGTAAAGAATCCACCTCCAATGTGAGAGACCTGGGTTTGATCCCTGGGTTGGGAAGATCCCCTGGAGAAGGGAAAAGCTACCCACTCCAGTATTCTGGCCTGGAGAATTCCACGGACTGTTTAGCCCATGGGGTCGCAAAGAGTTGGACACGACCGAGCGACTTTCACTTTCACGCAGATACACTGAATCACTTTGCCCCTCGCAATGATGCTACAAGGAGGAGCCTGTGGGCACAGTGTCACATGTCAGATCTGTGCATACCAGGCCAAATGAAAGATGGATGCCCCTGCCAAGTCAGTTCTGCAGGGACGCACAGCTGAAATATGGGAGAGAGAACAGGAGGAGAAAAGGAGCTGACACTTGAACACTGCTGCTGCTTGTAGGAGATGAGCATCACGTAACCGCATCTTCAAGTGGACCCCGTGAGAGACGTTCTGATCTCGCTGTTGTTTTCATATGTGGAAATGAGGCACCAGGTACTTGTTTTACTGTTTCAAAGTTGAGGAACCAGGATTTGAACCCAAATAGACTGTAACCATTATTTTGTGCTCTTCAATAGGTCTTCCAGGCATAAACATTCATTAAAATAATAGCAAACATTTGGCTCATTGCATCTTTTTAAAAAACATTGAAAATATTTAAAGAGTAAAATTGAGATGACATGTACAATATTCTGGGTGGCACTTCTCAGGTGGTGCTAGTGGTAAAGAACCCGCCTGTCTAATTCAAGTGACATAAGAGAAGCGAATTCAATCCCTGGGTCAGGAAGATCCCCTGGAGGAGGGCAAGGCAACCCACTCCAGTATTCTGGCCTGGAGAATCCCATGGACAGAGGAGCCTGGTGGGCTGCAGTCCTTAGCACCACAAAGCGTCGGACAGGACTGAAGTGACGTAGCACGCATGCACATACAGCATCCTAACAGCACTGGCAGGGCAGCCCCTGAAGGTCTGACTTTGCTACTGCAGTATCTATGGAGTAATGAGGGCTGAAGTGTGAAGGGAGCAAGGCTGGGAAAAGGTGGAGGCGGGGAAAGAGAACAGCACGGCCAGAATGGGGTCTGTGAGCTTGGAAGGGCCCCAAGAGACACGAGGAGGAGGAGAAAATCTCAAGGGACAGGACTTGAGGTGGGCATGGAAAAGTGGTCCAAGGAGTAGTCCGGCTTCATCCTGCTGGACCAGCTGGGTAGCAAGACCACGCATCAGCACAGCTGACATCTTCCTCCGGCAGATGCTCAGCACAAGTCTTGCCATCAGCACTGCAGGTGGAGCAGGCAACACACAGGACCCGCCAGACTCTGGAGTCCAACTCACTGGGATTGAATTCTGGCTGCACGAACCACTACCTGGGGGACCTTGAACCAGTCCTTAGGCGCTCCATATCCAAATTTCCTCTTCTATAAAACAGGGCCTATTCATGTAACTTATCACTTAGGAAAAGTGTGATAATAAAGTACATCCATACCCATAAATACTAAACACATTTGAAGCATTCTATTTCCTGGCACATAGAAAACACTCCATGATGATTTACTGAAAAGTAGCATTATTATTAAATTGTAGAGGAGACACAGACAATAAATATGTAATAAAACTAGTTGAAGTAGTCTGAAGAAAAATAAAGCAGAATCAGAAATTAAATTACAACAGGAAATGTATTTTTTTTCTAAAAAATGAGCAAGGAGCCTTTCTGAGGAGGTGACATTTGAGCAGAGACCTGACCTGAATTCATTGAGAAAGCAAACCAGGCTAAAACTCGGAAAGGAAAGACCAACTTCTAGGGGAAGGGACCCCCAAAGTTCAGAGCTCTGAGTTGGGAATGAGCTTGATATTTAAGGAAGAGTAAGAATGATGGAAAGAGGGCAAAAGATGAGTTTAAGGGCAAAGTCAAGGATCAAACCATATGGGGCCACCAGGACCTGCTAAGAACTTTGTATTTTATTCCCAGGTCCGCAAGAAGCAACGTGATGCAGTAGTTAAGTTCTAGACTTCTTGGCTGGGATCCTGAACCCACCTCTTCCCAGGTGTTCCCATCAGTATCTTCATCTGTAAAGTGGCGATAAGAATAACACGTACCCTGTAGAGTTGTGAGAAGTGAGAAAATGTAATATGTGCAAAGAACTGAACAGTGCCCAGCACACAGTAAGCATTCCGGGTCATTATCGTCATCATCACCATCATTAGCACACTTGGAGGAGGGGCCTGATGTAATCTGAATTGTCTGTAAAATACATTACCCTGGCTTCTACGTGAAGGTGATGCAGGCTGGCCTTTGGCAATGGTTGTAAGTGAGGTGAGTCTGAGAGGGATGGAGAGAAATCGCTGCAACAGACTTGGATGGAAAAATTCTCGGGCCGATTTGCAGCAACATGGATGGACCTAGAGATTATCATTATTTCACTTATTAAGTGAAAAAAGTCAGAAGGAGAAAGACACACACCATGCGATATCACTTACACGTGGGATATAAAATGTGATACAAACGAAATTACCTACTAAACAGAAGCAGACTCCCAGGCCCAGAGAACAGACCTGTGGGCGCCCAGGGGGAGGGATGAATGGGGAGTCTGAGATGAGCAGATGAAAACTACGACATACAGGATGCATAAATAGCAAGGTCCCAGTGCACAGCACTGGCAACCCACTCCAGTACTCTTGCCTGGACAGAGGAGCCTTGTAGGCTACAGTCCGTGGGGTCGCAGAGTCGGACCGACTGAGCGACTTCACTCACTCACTCACTCAGCGCACAGCACAGGGAACTATATTCTGAATCCTGTGATAGGCCATAGTGGAAAAGGGCGTGAAAAAGAATGCACGTCCTGCATGTGTATTACTGAATCATTTGACTGAACAGCAGAAATTAACAACTGCAAGTTAGCTATACATCAGTAAAATAATTTTAAAAAATTCTAGGCTGGACAGCTTTGTGCATTTAGATTTCCAAGTTTCCCTGATAATGTGTGTGTCTGGGGTCAAACCAAGTAGTCTTTTAGAAAATCACCATTTACTTAAAGTGGATGTGTTATTACAGAAAAAAAAAATTATGGAGTAAAGAAAAACAAGCTTTTCCTTCAGGAACATTCTGAGTAAAAAGGCCACGCCCTTCAAGGTCATACATTCCTTGTAGCCTTTTCTATGATCGTCACAAGTAGCTACCAAGACAAAACAGGAAATCCTGTTTCTGTAACTGTCCAAATACCATACAGATATGAAAAGGTAAGACAGGCATTTTCTGTTCATTTTCCTGCCTGAGCAGTTCTAACATCAATCCATCCTCCTATTTTGGGCTGTCATGGAAAGAAAGGCTTATTAGACAGAAGCATGGAGAGCCCATGTGTGGGAAAGCCTGATCCAGTAACCCCTCTCCAGGACAACCTCACTCTGCTTTCAAATGGATTTTATTCAAATTGCTGGGCACCTGTCGAGGAATTTTGCTCTGAGTGGAGGCTCAAGTAACATTTTCCTGATATATTTTTTTTACTGGGTGCACAGAAATAGCACCATGAATCAAAGGCATGCTATAAAAGGCTAGAGTGAGCCTGGATGGGGATTTCGAAATGGCTCTGGGGCTCCGCGTGGAGAGTACAGAAGCTCCAGCAGCAGGAGCTGTACCCTGAAGCATGTTTCTCCTCCCTCTGTTCCAGAGGTTCTGATGCATCTGACCCTTCCTCTGCGTGCTCCCTTGAATTAAAAAGAAATCCATATGTAAATGGGGCTGCAGACTCCCTCATTCAACACGTGAGAATATTGACAAGACGTGTGTGTGTGCTCAGGGGTGTCCTTCTCTTTGCAACTCTGTGGACTGTAGCCTAACAGGCTCCTCTGTCCATGGGATTCTCCAGGCAAGAATACTGGAGTGGGTTGCCACATCCCCCCTTCAGGGAATCTTCCCGACTCAGAGATTGAAACCTCATCTCTTGCATCTCTTTCATTGGCAGGCATATTCTTTACCACTGTGCCATCTAGGAAGCCCATTTATAGGACAGACTTAATCATTTGTCATGGTAAAAGGAGAGCTTACGCCTGAGTCAGGGTAGACATTTAGGAGAGTTTGGACCAAAGAGAAGCAGGCTTCCTGCAGTTTATGGCAGTTATTATTCCACTTGTCTATCAGCCTCAGCCAGCTCAGCAGAAAATACTCCTTTTCATTTCATGATCGCATTGTTCTCCAGAGGAAATGGATAAAAGCACACCTGTCAGCAGATGGGAAATAAAGACCCTCTGCTGCTTGGGCCCATCCTTAGGGACCTGCCTTTCACATTAAGGTGTTAAGACTTCAGCATCTCTTCTTGTAACTGTAAGTCACCAAAGGGAGAAGACTAAAAATCATCCAATTATCCGTCATTAGCGTCAACTCCTTAGCTGCAATTACGGAATTCTAAGGTTCTGCTCTTGCGTGTCCCCCTGTGAATTTCCTCTTCGGCATTTTATCCACGTATCATTTCATCTTACTCTGAGAATCTGACTTGGGAGGCAGGGCAGGATGGATCAAGAAACTGACTGCTTGCGAGTCCCTAGGGATCTTGTGAGAGGAGGTCCCTGGGCCACACTGGGAGAAACTGCAGTGGTTCTAGAGGTCCTGAACAACCCCAGTCCCCGCCACCTACTCCTGGAGACCCCTCACATCGTTACTCAAATTCCATACCCCGTGGTCCATTCTCAGACCTTCAGTGACCACTTGGCCGAATCAGAAAGAAGTTACCCAGCCTCTGTTGCATACTTCAGGGCTTTTTCTAAATAATCATCAGCTTTTTTTTTAGAAACAACTGCTTGATTATCAAGAACTCAAAACAGTATCCTTTCCCATTGAAATGCTTCCTTTCAAAACAACCTGTTCACTGCGGCTTCAAAAGCTTATTATTATAATTTTTTTTAATTGCGTGGAATTCAGCCTCCCCGTTCCTTTCATTAAAGCCCAAGCTAAGCACTCTGGTCTTTATTACTAACACAATAAGCGTACCTGTTATGCCAACTGTGTCCCAGGCACTCCGGCAGGCACCAGGGAGCCAGAACTGAATAAAGAAGCAACATGGTACCAGGACTCTGGTGCGTAAACGTAAGCATCAACTTCCACACTGAGGATTAATTTATTCCTATAAGTATATAATGATAATAATAATAATGCCCCTTTATTTTAGAACAGACTGGGGACCTCCCTGGTGGCCCAGTGGCTAACACTCCGAGCTCCCAACGCAGGGGAATGGGGTTTGATCCCTTGTCAGGGAACTAGATCCCACATGCTGCAACTAAGACGGGCACAGCCAAATAAATAAATATTTTTAAAATAAATAAATAAAATAAATAAGACTGGAATGACTGCATATAATATATGTACACTATCATGCAATGTTCTTTTCATTGGCCACTGTCTTCTCCCCTGTGAAAACTTCTGTATGAAGCCTCTAGAGATGAGATGTTCACTGCTTCTAGATAATAACATCAGGAGCTGGGCATCTGGAGGCTCAAGAGCTCCAGAAACAGTGCCTGACACATAGGAGGCGTGGGAGAAACAGGTACCGAATAAACTGCAAAACCCATCAGGACTAACATTTCAGTCCGTGTAAATTTCACCCAAGTCTGCTGATTCCGGCTTTTGCAATAAAACTAAAAATAGCCAGCATTTACCGAGGGTTTAGGATGGCAGGCTCCCCTCTAAGTACTTATATGTATTCCTAGTAAAATGCTCACAACCCCATGAAGAAGTTACTGTTATTAATAATATTATTACCATTGCCATTTTACAGAGAAGGAAAATGCGGCACAGGGAGGTTAGAACCGAGTCCAAGGTCACGCAGGGTGCGTGGGATGCAGCTGCCTGCCTCTCTAGCCTGTAGGGGGCGTCTAGAGATAAAGACTGTTCTCTTTTCCATCAGCAACACGCATGTGTATCTGACACATGTATGTCTTTTCTGGCTTATGCTTCAGGGGCCCTGCCCTCTCCCTCACCTTTCTCTCCAGGTGTGTTTCCCTGAAACACGGATCCCCAGGTACAGGGTGTGCAGATGTGCGTGCACCCCGGTGGTGCTGCTGCCTGAGCAGGGGGGCGGGGGGACAGCAGGGGGCCCGGGGGACAGCAGGGGGCCCAGGAGCCTTGTTCAGCAGGGAGGGAGACACCCGGGCAGCTGAGGCTGTGCAGACCTGGTGGCGGGGCTCTGCCCACTTTCTGAACACAGAGAGATTTTCACTGATGACCTGGACCAAAGGCAGGAACCTGGAAGTCAAGTGTGCCCACAGAAGGCTGGCTCAGGAAGATGGCAGACAAGCCTTCCCGGGGAGGCTGCCTTGAGGCCAAAGCCCCCCCCCCCACCTCCTTGTCACTCTGGTGATTGTCACTCACCCCTCAGTTCCCCACGCCAGTTCTGGAGCTCCAGGAAAGCAGCCTCAGCCATCCAGCTCTGTGTTAACTGTGCCTCACACACAGCCAGCTCTAGGAACCAGGGTCTGAAGCTGTGTAAGTATCTCCGCTGGAAGCTCATTAAATGTGGGGTAGATAGATTAGGGGACTCCTCCTGACAAATGTGGTACAAAGGTGACCGAGGACATTATGTTCTGATGTGTGGGTATACGGGAGGCTCCCAGGCAACAGGAAGTCTATTAAATACCCACACACAGTACTTTCATTGATGCCCCAAATGGTCCTTCAGGGTCATTTCTATAGAGGTTGCTGGCACAGAGTCACCAGGAATGCAGGGAAACACGCGTTTGGCTGACTCCACACCCTGCCTCCCATATGATAAGGAGCGGCTGTACCGCTTCTAGTGGTTTCAGGGGACAGATGATGAAGAGCAGATTGCAGAGATGAGGACCTGTGTGCAGGTGGTTTAGCACACGTGTGTCCCATGAGATTGGGGAAGCAGGGACCCAGGGCAGGGAAAGTGGGGAAGGCAGGCAGAGGCGCATCTCAACAAAGGTCCCCAAGAAGGGAGCGCCAGCCTGCTCCTGCAGGGGACTCTGAAGAGGGGACTACATCTCAGCCTGTCCCATCCCCCGACAGGAGCGCGCCTCCACATGCGTGCACTGATGATCACAGGCTCGTGGCAAAGGCTGGGGGTGGGGATGGGGTACGTTGGGCTTCAAACTCCCAGGCAAGTTCAGATCTCAGACAGAGGGCCTCCGGGAGCCTGGGGCTGGGTCCTCCAATGCAGAGTCCCAAATGCAGGTCCCGAGAGCAAAGGGGCAGGGGAATTGCACGAGACGGGGAGGAACACACGCCACATGTGTACAGGCAGTGAGAACGCTCAGACAGGGAATGAGTGATTCTCACAGGGACAGGGATCACCGCAGAGAACCAACACAAATCCTTTCTGCCAGCCGAGTGGGCTAGAGGGGTGGAAGGTGAGCAAGAAAGTGACAGGCATTAAGAGCAGTGTGTGTGTGTGTGTGTGTGTGTTTAGTTGCTCAATTGTGTCCAACTTTGCAACCCCTGTAGACTGCAGCCCAAGCTCCTCAGTGCATTAAATTTTCCAAGCAAGAATAATGGAGGGGGTTGCCATTTCCTCCTCCAGGGGATCTCCCTGACCCAGGGATCAAACCTGCACCTCCTGCACTGACAGGCGGATTCCTTATCACTGAGCCACCTGGGAAGCCCATTAAGTCGAAGCAGAGAGGGATGAACCAGGGTATAGGAGACTTCCCAAAGAGGGACCTTGGAGGTCGAGCAGACTTTAAGATTTGATCTCAAAGGACAAAGATGGACAACAGTTCTGGCTTGGACCCCCAGGGAGCTGATCACTGAACCAGCTGGCAGAGCAGATTCACAGTCTACACTGGGAGCCCAAGGTGAGGGGCCCTGGCCTCAGAGTTTCCGAGATGACTTTTGTGAGGAGCAGAGGTGCCAATATCCTTCAGGTCTGGACTCCTCCAGACACGTCCTTCTTGACAGCCTTCTTGAGCAGCGCTCTCCTCCAACCCCAGGAGGGCACTCAGAGCCTAGGAGAAGGGGCGTTTTTACCTGATTAATACTCTCCATGAAAACAGGCATATTTGATATTTAGCTGCACTTTAATGGGCCCTGAAAAGAAATTAGTTTGATTCATTTGAAGAATAAATGTCTCTCCCCACCCCTTACATGGTGAAACTCTTAAAAGCTTTCACTTAATGAAAATGCAAATTACCTCTCAAAACATTACTAAAACTAATCATGGCAATTTTTTTCACGCTTCCACAATTTACTGCTCATCCTTTCTCTTGCTTTGATGAGCAGTGACTAGCAGATGTCTGTTTGTGCCGAACCACTTAACACAGCCTCGGTAAGTTTAGGCAGTGTCCCTCCCCCGTATATGACTTAACTGATCATCCCCCTAAGAGAAAATAATATTTTTTGACATCTCCAGGTACGAAGGGTTGCAAAACCTATTAAATAGCATCACTTGGATGAAAGGAAACAGCCAAGGGTAAGTATACGTAACATTCACTCACAGACGCAATTACCTGTAACCCTGAACTCAGAAAACAAATCTGTGAAACCCACAAAATGCAAGCCTTCAAATCAAGCAGAATCACATTAAAAAAAATTTTTTTTAATTTATTTTTTATTTTACTTTACAATTCTGTATTGGTTTTGCCAAGAGTACTGTAACCCTCATGTTTTTATTCACCATCATTCATCTCTGTATCTCTCAATGCTTAGGATTTTGGCTTATAGGAGGAATCTGAAAAGTTTTGGAAGAACCAGAGCTATCCTAGCTTCAGTGAAGCATTATAAGATCACCTACAATTCATAGTTTTATATTTTTGGTGATGACCAAGATCCAGTGGCCTTTAGAATCGTACTGACCACTAAGCCCAAACCATCTACATGTCCACATCCACAGAAAACAAGCTCCCTTGATGCCCTGCACCCGGTGCCGTGAACAGAGGAATGCACTGTCACTGCTGGGGTGCATTCACCTCTTCACACACATGTCCCTGCTGTAATGTGGGGGTCTTTCCTGAAGGCCTGGGGAGGATAACTCTTACCTGGTGCAAGCTCAGAGACTGTCCTAGTCTGTTCCACAAGATATGTTGCTAACTCAGACAAGAAGGAACCATCCATTTCCCTGAGCAACTTTTCTCGTCACCTTTTTAAAAAGTATTGAGAAAAGAAACATTGTAGTATGTCAATTATGACTACATTTCCCAGGGGAAGTTCCTATTTTTTCTTACTCACAAAATGAAATCATAAACACCGACCTTGGAAAACCCAGGGAGAAAGTAAGTCCCATCCAGAGAAGCAGAATCTAAATCACCTGCATAATTAAAGCACATTTCATATCATGGCTACCAGAGAAGGAACATATTTTCAGAGAGAACAAGAATGTATAATCCTGCCCCTTAATTTATGCGGCAGCATCCTCTGTGTGAACAGCATTGGGTCTATGGCTTCCTAGCGCTTTTGTGTCATCTGGCTGTGCCTTGGGAGACAAAAATCTCATCTCAGCCTCCACCTCTACTGTATTAATTACTGTGACACTTCTGTCTCCCCATGAAGACTGGGTGCCTCCAGAGCAGGAAAGCATCTTCTCCTCCCCAGGGATGCGTTCCACAGCACCAACTTGCAGCAGATGCTACTAAGTAAACTACTGAGCGTGTAATAGCGTCACTGACGCTTGCTGGCGGTTATTGTGAGCTTACTATGGGTCAGGACCATTCTAGTCATTTCCTTGCATAATTTATTTACACCTTAACACAAACCAGGGACCTCCTACCAGCTCAACTTTATAGGTGAAGAATCCAAGAAACCAAATAGGTGAAATAACTTTTCTAAATCCAGAAGGCTGAGAAGTGTCAGAAGCAGGAATTGAACCTGGAAATTTTGGAATGTGCAGCCTGTACCACTTCCAAATTCTGCCTCACTAGACACAATGAGTTTTTCCTATTTCTATTTTAAAGCAATTATCTTGCAATTTATAATAATTTTCCAAAAAAATTCTAAAATAATTTAAAAATTTTTTGAAAAAGGTTCTGTTTCTGACCTGGGACATTTCCTTTAATAACCTCTATAACATGTAAAGTGCCCTTTACATTTATAATCGCTAAGATACAACCACACAAAATTGATGGGATGCAGCAAAAGCAGTTCTTAGAGGGACATTCATAGGAATATAGGCCTTACTTAAGAAAGAAGAAAGATCTCAAACAACCTAACCCACCACCTAAAAGAATTAGAGAAAGAAGAACAAAGAAAACCAAAAGTTAGCAGAAAAAAGCAGATAATAAAGATCAGAGAGGAAATAAATAAAATAGAGATTTTTAAAAAATCAGTAAGACCAAGATCTGGTTCTTTGAAAGGGTAAACAAAATGCACAACCTCTGGCCAGGCTCACCAAAAAGAAAAGACAGGGCTCAAACAAACAAAAAAAGACATGTAATGTGTAAGACAAAGCCCTACAGAGGACGGATATTTATCCTCATGTTTCAGGTGAGGAAATGAAGCTCAAATTGTCAAGGCCTGGGATCACATGACTAGTTCATGCAACATCAGGGTTCAAACGTCCTACTTCCTCCATCAACTCCACGAACCTTCTTCTGGCAGAAGCTGGGGTGGGAGGAGGCACGATGCAGATGGTAGCACAGTGGGAGCCTGCAGGCACCAGAATGAGCACAGGACATAGGAGAGGGGGTGGCCTCCAGTCTCAGGGGCCTGACACTCCCTGGAGAAAGGAGGAGTGAAGAGTGGAGGAGAAGGACCTCCTTGGCAATGTGGGGGCTTGACTACTGCGTACTGCTTAACTCTATGCAGAGTCAGGGGAGAAGCCAGTGGTCTCCGGGGTCTTCCTCTTTCTGGATCACAGGCCCAGCCAGCCTGTAGCCTGTTGCCTATAAACCATCAGCCTCCCTGTCTTGTCCCTGGCATGGTCCATGTAAGCTCCCTCTACCCTGCATCTCCCACACCACCCCCAAGGAGGAGCTCAACAGACCACCACATCTGCGCTAACTTTGCAGTCATTCAACTGCAAACAATTCTACTCGCCAAAATATCACTGTCAACAACAGGGTAATATAATTGCCAAGGCACCCCCAAATGAATTTTTGGAAATGTAGCTATGAATGACCAGAACTCTTGACCTTACTGAATTTGAAAGTGAAAGTGAAGTCGCTCAGTCGCGTCCGACTCTTTGCGACCCCATGGACTGTAACCTATCAGGCTCCTCTGTCCATGGGATTTTCCAGGCAATAGCACTGGAATGGATTGCCATTTCCTATTTCTGCAATATTCCTGGCTACCTTGTAGAGTGAAAGTTAAGCAGCTTTTTCATGGTCCTTTTTGTCTCCTTACCTTCTCTCTATTTCATTCCAAAGTATGTCTCCTTCTTCTTAAAGTCTGGTTGATCCATACACTCTCCCAAACTTACTAATGCAAATACTTCTGCCAGAATATAATCTTGATGTCTAGCTTTACTTTTTATGTAATAAGTTCTGTATTTCTGACTCAATGCTATCACATTGAATCTGCTGATAGCCTGGGATACCTTACTAACGCTCCAAGGTTAGAACCTGGATTGTCCTTGGCAATCCTTCTTCCCAAGGAGGACTGCCTTTGACTCCTTATTGTGCACAGAAAGTGCTACCACACCTGGCTACTGACTCAGTCCCATACACCAAACTGATTATTAACTCCTCTTTGACAACAGGCTTCTTACCTACCAGCTAGATGCCATTTCCCATCCTCTTCCTCCCTGATTTGATTTTAGCCAACCTCTACAGCCAGGTGTGGGGCTTCCCAGGTGTCTCAGTGGTAATGCAGGAGACCCAAGAGACTCAGGTTCGATCCCTGGGTCAGGAAGATCGCCTGGAGGAGGGCATGGCAACACACTCCAGTATTCTTGCTCGGAACAGTCCATGGACAGAGGAGCCTGGAGGGCTGTGGTCCATGGAGTCACAAAGAGTCAGACACACCTGAGCAACTGAGCATGCACTCACAGCCAGGATTATCCTCAGATACTAGCTGCTCCTAGGAGAGTTTTTTTTTTTTCTTTTAGCCAGGTCCCTTTTGCAATAACACAGGGCCAAAGCAACAGTGGGTCTACGTTTCCAAAATCCACTTATTCAACAATCAACAATGGTTCACTGAGTGCCTCTATGTACCCTGCTAAGCCCTGGTGTACAGCGACAAATGAAGGCTTACCAGTGGGCAGAAAGTGCCCCACTGTTATCCTCCTGCTCACCTGTCTGCCCAACGATGGAAGCGCTCAGTCTGTGGGGGATCCTTGAGGACACCTTCAAGGTCACTCGGATCTGATAATACCTAAGAAAAGAACAGAGGACAGGCTGCTGAATATCGGACTTCTTATTATTGCCTGCTTCTAAAAACACCTAAACTTAATCCTAAAGACTGTAGGCAACAGGCTAGTTTCTGGATGGCATGCATGATCGTCTAGCATCAGAGAGAGATTTATTTTGCCAGCACTGTCAGGGAGGGATGAGATGGGCCAAGATGGAGACAGGAAGTTGGGTACATCTGAGGATCCTATGAGACACAGAAAAGGTTGGTGGTAATAGACATAGGAACAAGGGAGCGATAAGTCATATGCCACAGGCACGTTATGAGAGATGGCTTTTCTTTAGGTGAAGAAGTCCATTTTACAGAAAATAGGATTTGAGTGCATGATGGACAATCCACGGATGAACTGAACTGCTATCACATTGCAACACAAATATTTCCTTTAGAAACACAGCAGCTGAGCTGCTAATCCTGGGGGTATTAGCAACCAATGTCACCAGTGTATATCTATGCTCTGGGTTTTATCACGGCACCCCCATTTCTAGATTCGGTGGCTGCAGAATGTCGAGCAGGTTCCCATGCTGTCAGGAGACTCTTGTTTGTCCTCTTCTGCCACATGTGCAGAAGCACGTTTTGAAGTTCTGCGCCTTGCAATTAACGATCCTTTCATTTGCAAGAACATGTCTGGCCTCATCATCGTCCTCCCCTTCCACTGTTTTCAAACCCATTGGGCAAAAGACTTTGACTAAAACAAACTGAAAGAGAAGTAAAATAGATCATGAACACACATCAGTTTCTCATGGCTCACTGAACTCACAGCGGGGAGCTATTCTGCTACTGAGTCCGTTGCACTGTGAATACAGTCAGAGAAGGTCCCTGTTGACGCGTTCATGTGTATACAGTTATCCAAGGAGACTGAGAGCAGAGGACGCAGGCACTGCACTCGTGTAGCCTGGGTGACATCACGCGAGAGCTGTGTGACTCTGAGGACATCACACACCTTCTCTGAGCTGTTTTGTACCTGTAAAATGAGGTCTCCTGCATTGCAGGCAGATTCTTTACCCTTAGAGCCACCAGGGTAGCCCCAAAAGAAAGAAAGAAAAAGATCTGTCATACCTTCTGCTTCCAGGAAATATGGAGTAGACATATTTTTCCCTGTTCTCACTAACCATAGCCAAAAGTTCTAGACAGTGTACAGAAGAAACAAAAGGAGATTCTCAAAGGTGAAGAAGAAAGCAAACAGTCTAGGGACCTCAAGGTCCAAGGAAAGACATGGTGGTGGGTTTTCTGTATATTCTTTCACCTCACAAACTTCTCACTGTAGTTCATCTGTTATTTCTCTCTATGGCACATTTAAAGAACAAAGCTTTTTAATCTCGAGGAAGCTGAATTCACCATTTTTTATGGGTAATGTGTTTTGTGTCAAGTTTAAAAACTCTGATTAGTTCTAGACCCCAAAACGTTCCTCTATTTTGTTTTCCTAAAAGCTTTCTATTTTTCATAGAGGTCTATGATCCACTTTGAGGTCATTTTTACGTGAGGAGTGAGATAAGCTACGTTTCTGTTTTGTCTTATTGGGGCCTATGGGTGTCCGGTTGCCACAGGACCATGTATTGGAAAGGCTTTATAGAATTACTTTTGAACCTTTGTCAAGGATCTCCTGGGTGACCTCTGACTGCTGTGTGGGGCTCCAGATCCAGGCTCCTCATATGATCTCTGTTTAAACCAGGCCAGGTGGAGTTCTTATCACTACCTGCTGGTAGTGAAAACCTCACTCCCTACTTGAGACCTTCTCTTGCTGGGGGAGAGGGGGAAGGTGCTTGTTATAGCCCGGCAATGGTGGACATGTGGGATCCCACTTGGGCTTTGCTGGTGTGGGTGGAGGTCAAGCCAGAGTTTTTCCTGTGCTGCTTGGCTAGTACAGAACTACTATTGTCAAAACTTTTCTGTCTTGCTAGGCTGCTTCCTATCAAAAAAACAGAGACATTACTTTGTCAACAAAGGTCCATCTAGTCAAGGCTATGGTTCTTCCAGTAGTCATGTATGGATGTGAGAGCTAGACTATAAAGAAAGCTGAGCGTCGAAGAATTGATGCTTTTGAACTGTGGTGCTGGAGACGACTCTTGAGAGTCCCTTGGACTGTAAGGAGATCCAACCAGTCCATCCTAAAGGAAATCAGTCCTGAATATTCATTGGAAGGACTGAGGCTGAAGCTGAAACTCCAATATTTTGGCCACCTGATAGTGAAGAACCGACTCATTGGAAAAGACCCTGCTATTGGGAAAGATTAAAGGCAGGAAGAGAAGGGGACAAAAGAGGATGAGATGGTTGGATGGCATCACCGACTCAATGGACGTGAGTTTGAGTAAACTCCAGGAGTTGGTGACGGACAGGGAGGCCTGGTGTACTGCGGTCCATGGGGTCGCACGGAGTCAGACACGACTGAGCGGCTGAATGAACTGCAGCTGCAGCTGCTTCCTTCCTGGTCCTGTGTCTCGAGAAAGCAAACATTTTTGGTTGGAGCTTTTATTTTGATATTTAAAATGGCCTCTGAGTGTAGAGCAAAAGTGCTGTCTAGTGTCCCTAAAAGCAAGAAGCCTGTGATGTGCCTTACACAGAGGTAGGCTTCATTCAGGAATGAGTTACACTGCTGTCAGCCATGAGTTCAATGTTAATGAATCAGATGAATATATTTGTATAGACAGATACATATATATGAATATATGTATATATGCGCTATACCGCGCTTAGTCGTTCAGTCATGTCCGACTCTTTGCGAACGCATGGACTGTAACCCACCAGGCTCCTCTGTCCATAGGGATTCTCCAGGCAATAATATTGAAGTGGGTTGTCATACCCTCCTCCAGGCAATCTTCCTGGGGATCAAACTCAGGTCTCCCGCATTGCAAGTGAATTCCTTACCTTCTGAGCCACCAGGGAAGCACAAGAATACTGGAGTAGGTAGCCTATCCCTTCTCCAGGGGAACTTCCTGACCCAGGAATTGAACTGGGCTCTCCTGCATTTCCGGTGGATTCTTTAACAGCTGAGCTCCCAGGGAAGCCCATGTAAAGGCACATATATATACACACTTATTTTAGGTGTTTCCACATACACCTTTAAACAGAAACACACCTAAACAAGCTATATATTGATCAGGTGATGAGAACATGACCAGAGGCTGTCAGGAACATAACCCTGTGTTTCTGCTGGGATCTTTTACCACCATCATGAAATCCAGAGAGGAAGCATCTGAGTCAGGGAGACAGAGGCAGAGTGGAAGGTTCTTGCACTGTCTACAGCAGACAGTTGCTACTTAGCAGTAATTAATGACCACTGTGCAGAAATGCTGGCTGTGTAATGCTAGACCATTTTATTTTTCCAGGGAAGACAGTAATTCAGATTTTTAATAAACCATTTTAAAATTTTTGAATGTTGGTTCATAAATCAATGACAACGCCAAGAGCAACAGCAAGAACAATTAGCAGCAACAACCACGGCCACCGTGTTAACAATAAAGCCCTGTGCTGACAAGATAAAATACACTTGCCGGCTGAATCTCCATGGGCCAACAATTGGCAAACTCTGATTTGTACAAATATAAGATGTCACTTTCAGTGTTTCTATAATAAAAGACCAATGCATTTTAATAATTTCATCATCAAAGGAAAAGGCACAAATCCTACCACCACCACCAGCAGCAGTTGTCATATTCAAATGGTTTCCTCTCCAAACATAAAATAGGTCAATTACTGCCAGAGGCTATGCATTGCTTTTCTGTTGGATTATGCTCAGAGCAGTTACAATAATGCTCATGCTTTATTAAGCATCTCTGTGCTAGGACTTGTCCTAGGAAATCTCATGTATGCATTCTTGTCTGGTCTCCACAAAGCCTTCATAGGGCTTCCCTGCTGGCTCAGTGGTAAAGAATCCGCCTGCCAGTGCAGGAGATGTGGGTTTGATCCCTGGGTTGGGAAGATCCCCTGGAGGAGGAAATGGCAACCCACTCCAGGATTCTTGTCTGGGAAATCCCATGAACAGAGAAGCCTGGTGGGCTACAGTCCATAGGATTACAAAAAAGTCACACAGGACTTAGCGACTAAGCAATAAAGTCTTTGTAAAAGAAAGCATTATCTCAAGTGTCAACCAAAGAAGACCCTGAGTCATTGGAGGACTCATGTCAATGCATGGCAAAACCAATACAGAATTGTAAAGTAAAATAAAAAATAAAAAAAAAGTGCTTAGCTAAAGTAGTTAAGTTAGCAAAAAGCAATGAGGTTCTAACTTGAGAAACAACAGTAATTTGTTTTTGCCTATTATATCTGATAGGAGTCATATTTTGTTGCACAGATTATAATTCTTTTGTTATCAACTCCAGAGCATTATCTGAATTGTTGCTCCTTAAAAGCACTAATGGTACTGAACCTTATTTCAAGGAACTAGTCATCTTGAACTTCAGAGGCTTTATAGGCATATGCTGAAAGAAACAGGTTTCAATTAAGTTGGCCCATTTGGCTTCTTGTCTTGATTACACAGAATGTTTCAATCCCTTTAGCAATTATCTTTTGTCTGAAAACAAGTTTCTGTCAGGCCATAAACTCATAAACCATGACATCTGTGACACAGATGATTTTGTTTGACTCTTTCAGGAAATCTCTGACGCACTTACTGTGACTTCCATCTTAAAGATTAGAAAACTAATGCTAGAGATGAAGGAACCTGTCCAAGTTCACACAGTCAGTAAATAATGTTAGTGCATCTCCTAGAGTGACCTTACTGCTTCAGATAGATAAACTTTAACCATTTTAAAGTCACCTTCTTCCAGCTGTGGTGACTCAAGGAAGACCCCATGAAGAAGGGAGTAGTTAGCACCAATCCTTGGGGAATGAACAAGCAGTAGGAGAAGATGGGGTAAGTACCAGTCAGAAGGAATGGAGAAGCTAAGACCAGGAAGCGAAAACCGTCAGACTACGTGCTGGTTGTATTTGAATAGTCTAGATTTGCAAAGGGCCCTTTCGGGAAGTAAGAGGAAAACAGGCGTCCTTTATTGGCTTCCGCCTGTAAAAGTGACGCTGAACGAAGCCCCTTACATAATGTGGTAGGTAGAATAATGTCCCTTCCAAAGATAGCTACATCCTGATCTTCAGAACGTTGAAAAAGACTTAAGGTTGCAGGTGGAATTACAGTTGCTCATCAAAGAAAAAAAAGTATTTTAAGTATCATGAGAGCTGTACATTTGTACACTGCTGATAGAATGGAAAAATCGTGATAGCCTTTCTGGAAAGCAATTTGGCAAGAATATCAAACATTTTTATTTTCCTTGATGCAATAGTTCAATAGGAATCTAACTTTATTTTTATTTTTTGGCTGCACTGCACAGCATGCAGGATCTTAGCTCCCTACCAGAGATCAAACCTGTACCTCCTACAGTGGAACCACTAGACCACCAGGGAAGTCCCTAGGAATCTAACTTTAAAAGTGAGTGTGTGATTTTTATAATAGTGAAAAATCAGAAAAACAAAGATGGTTAAATAAAATCCTATGATGACACATTATATAACCTATAAAAACTATGATTTTGAGGACTACTTAACAAAGGAAAAATGTACAATACAACATTTTTTAATGGGAGTATCCTCATTAATTTTTTCCAATATGGTGTTTAAAAGTTAAAATAATGTCAATAAGTGAATCAATAAAGTTTTAATAAGTTTTTTTAAAAATCAGGAGATTATTCTGGATTGCCTGGGTGTGTCCAAAGCATTAATCAGGCTTCTTCTCAATGAAAGAGAAGTGAGTGACAGAAGAATGCAATGTGAGAAAGGTTATCATCCATGCTGGCTATGAAGAGTAAGGGGCCACCAGCCAAGGAATGTGGACAGCCTATAGGAGCTGGAAAAGATAGGTTCACAGAACCTCCCCTAGAGACTTCACAAAGGATCATAGTCCTGCCAACATTCTTATTTTAGCCCAGAAGGACTCATTTCAGACTCCTGCCCTCCAGAATTGTTAGATAATAAGTTTACATTGTGTTAAGTCACCAACTTTGTGGTGATGTTTTACAGCAATCATAAATTAATGTGTACAGGCTTTCAAATCGCCTCCTCATGACAAAACTAATAGACAGGAAAAGTAATCTCTATGTTAACAATATACAAACTGTAACTCAGAAAGGTTACATAACTTTCCTACAGGCACACAGCCAGTTAATGGCAAGATTTAGTGGGGATTAAAACGCAGGAGGGCCTACAGGAGCTACCCCACGTTCAAGGTCAGGAGAGGCGGCGGTGAGGAGATACCCCTCATCCAAGGTAAGGAGCAGTGGCTGCACTTTGCTGGAGCAGCCATGAAAGAGATACCCCATGTCCAAGGTAAGAGAAACCCAAGTAAGACGGTAGGTGTTGCAAGAGGGCATCAGAGGGCAGGCACACTGAAACCATAATCACAGAAAACTAGTCAATCTAATCACACTAGGGCCACAGCCTTGTCTAACTCAATGAAACTAAGCCATTCCATGTGGGGCCACCCAAGACAGGCGGGTCATGGTGGAGAGGTCTGACAGAATGTGGTCCACTGAAGAAGGGAATGGCAAGCCACTTCAGTATTCTTGCCTTGAGAACCCCATGAACAGTATGAAAAGGCAAAATGATAGGATACTGAAAGAGGAACTCCCCAGGTCAGTAGGTGCCCAATATGCTACTGGAGATCAGTGGAGAAATAACTCCAGAAAGAATGAAGGGATGGAGCCAAAGCAAAAACAATACCCAGTTGTGGATGTGACTGGTGATAGAAGCAAGGTCCAATGCTGTAAAGAGCAATATTGCATAGGAACCTGGAATGTCAGGTCCATGAATCAAGGCAAATTGGCAGTGGTCAAACAGGAGATGGCAAGAGTGAACGTCGACATTCTAGGAATCAGTGAACTAAAATGGACTGGAATGGGTGAATTTAACTCAGATGACCATTATATCTACTACTGCAGGCAGCAATCCCTTAGAAGAAATGGAGTAGCCGTCATGGTCAACAAGAGTTCGAAATGCAGTACTTGGATGCAGTCTCAAAAATGACGGAATGATCTCTGTTCGTTTCCAAAGCAAACCATTCAATATCACAGTTATCCAAGTCTATGCCCCAACCAGTAACGTTGAAGAAGCTGAAGTTGAACGGTTCTATGAAGATCTACAAGACCTTTTAGAACTAACACCCAATAAAGATGTCCTTTTCACTATAGGGGACTGGAATGCAAAAGTAGGAAGTCAAGAAACACTTGGAGTAACAGGCAAATTTGGCCTTGGAAAATGGAATGAAGCTCGGCAAAGGCTAATAGAATTTTGCTAAGAGAATGCACCAGTCATAGCAAACACCTTCTTCCAACAACACAAGAGAAGACTCTACACATGGACATCACCAGAGGGTCAACACCGAAATCAGATTGATTATATTCTTTGCAGCCAAAGAAGGAGAAGCTCTATGCAGTCAACAAAAACAAGACCAGCAGCTAACTGTGGCTCAGATAATGAGCTCCTTATTGCCAAATTCAGACTCAAATTGAAGAAAGTAGGGAAAACCACTAGACCATTCAGGTATGACCTAAATCAAATCCCTTATGATTATACAGTGGAAGTGAGAAATAGATTTAAGGGCCTAGATCTGATAGATAGAGTGCCTGAGGAACTATGGACAGAGGTTCATGACATTGTACAGGAGACAGGGATCAAGACCATCCCCACGGAAAAAAAATGCAAAAAAGCAAAATGGCTGTCTGGGGAGGCCTTACAAATAGCTGTGAAAAGAAGAGAAGCAAAAAGCAAAGGAGAAAAGGAAAGATATAAGCATCTGAATGCAGAGTTCCAAAGAATAGCAAGGAGAGATAAGAAAGCCTTCTTCAGTGATCAATGCAAAGAAATAGAGGAAAACAGCAGAACGGGAAAGACTAGAGATATCTTCAAGAAAATTAGAGATACCAAGGGAACATTTCATGCAAAGATGGGCTCGATAAAGGACAGAAATGGTATGGACCTAACAGAAGCAGAAGATATTAAGAAGAGGTGGCAAGAATACACAGAACTGTACAAAAAAGATCTTCATGACCAAGATAACCATGATGGTATGATCACTCACCTAGAGCCAGACATCCTGGAATGTGAAGTCAAGTGGGCCTTAGAAAGCATCACTATGAACAAAGCTAGTGGAGGTGATGGAATTCCAGGGGAGCTGTTTCAAATCCTGAAAGATGATGCTGTGAAAGTGCTGCACTCAATATGCCAGCAAATTTGGGAAAGCTCAGCAGTGGCCACAGGGCTGGAAAAGGTCGGTTTTCATTCCAATCCCAAAGAAAGGCAATGCCAAAGAATGCTCAAACTACCGCACAATTGCACTCATCTCACACGCTAGTAAAGTAATGCTCAAAATTCTCTAAGCCAGGCTTCAGCAATACGTGAACTGTGAACATCCAGATGTTCAAGCTGGTTTTAGAAAAGGCAGAGGAACCAGAGATCAAATTGCCAACATCTGCTGGATCATGGAAAAAGCAAGAGAGTTACAGGAAAACATCTATTTCTGCTTTATTGACTATGCCAAAGCCTTTGACTGTGTGCATCACACTGTGGACAATTCTGAAAGAGATGGGAATACCAGACCACCTGACCTGCCTCTTGAGAAATCTGTATACAGGTCAGGAAGCAACAGTTGGAACTGGACATGGAACAACAGACTGGTTCCAAATAGGAAAAGGAGTACGTCAAGGCTGTATATTGTCACCCTGCTTATTTAACTTATATGCAGAGTACATCATGAGAAACGCTGGACTGGAAGAAACACAAGCTGGAATCAAGATTGCCGGGAGAAATATCAATAACCTCAGATATGCAGATGACACCACCCTTATGGCAGAAAGTGAAGAGGAACTAAAAAGCCTCTTGATGAAAGTGAAAAACTTGGCTTAAAGCTCAACATTCAGAAAATGAAGATCATGGCATCTGGTCCCATCACTTCATGGGAAATAGATGGGGAAACAGTGGAAACAGTGTCAGACTTTATTTTGTTGGGCTCCAAAATCACTGCAGATAGTGATTGCAGCCATGAAATTAAAAGACACTTACTCCTTGGAAGAAAAGTTGTGACCAACCTAGATAGCACATTCAAAAGCAGAGACATTACTTCGCCAACAAAGGCCCATCTGGTCAAGGCTATGGTTTCTCCAGTGGTCATGCATGGATGTGAGAGTTGGACTGTGAAGAAGGCTGAGTGCTGAAGAATTGATGCTTTTGAACTGTGGTGTTGGAGAAGACTCTTGAGAGTCCCTTGGACTGCAAGGAGATCCAACCAGTCCATTCTGAAGGAGATCAGTCCTGGGTGTTCTTTGGAAGAAATCATGCTAAAGCTGAAACTCTGGTACCTTGGCCACCTCATGTGAAGAGTTGACTCATTGGAAAAGACTCTGATGCTGGGAGGGACTGGGGACAGGAGGAAAAGGGGATGACAGAGGATGAGATGGCTGGATGGCATCACCGACTCAATGGTCGTGAATTTGAGTGAACTCTGGGAGATGGTGATGGACAGGGAGGCCTGGTGTGCTGCAATTCATGGGGTCGCAAAGAGTCGGACACGACTGAGCAGCTGAACTGAACTGAAAATGCAGGTGATCGGTGTTCAGTCACTCAGCCGTATCCTACTCTTTACAACCCCATGGACTGCAGCACACCAGGCTTCTCTGTCCTTCACTATCTCTCGGAGTTTGCTCAAATTCATGTCCATTGAGTCCATGATGCCATCCAACAATTTCATGTCACCCCCTCTCCTCCTGCCCTCAATCTTTCCCAGCATCAGGGTCTCTTCCAATGTGTTGCCTCTTCCCATGAGGTGGCCAGAGTATTGGAGCTTCACCTCAGTCCTTCCAAGGAATACTCAGGGTTGACTTCATTTAGGATTGACTGGTTTGATCTCTCACTGCCCAAGGGACTCTCAAGAATCTTCTTTAGCACCACAGTTCAAAAGCATCATTTCTTCAGTGCTCAGCCTTCTTTATGGCCCCACTCTCACATTCATATATGACTTCTGGAAAGACCATAGCTTTGACTATATGAACCTTTGACCATATGACTAAAATTTAAGTTCTTATGTGGTGGCGGCAAAGCCTGGTGCTTTAACGTTCATAAACTCACTTAAATTTCCCCATTGTCCATTTTTCCCCAGAAGCCTAACCCCACTTATTCTGATCACTAATGTATTTTTCATCTGTTTTCTCAAAAGTGCAGTCAGAATACGAATGTTGCTTTTTGCTTCTATGTTTCTTAGAGCTCTTACTAAGAGCACTGTACAAAGGGAAGAAAAATGTCTCATAAACATCGGTTATTAGTTGATTAGAAATATCCAGCTTCTGGGGGAGACAAGCCACACCATATTCTTCTATTTCCAGCAACTAACACGGTGTTGACACAGAGCTGACATTCATTCAGTGCCAGAGGAACGCACAGATGAATAAATGAATGAAGGTTCCCGCAATAAACCACAAGGACATACCATCCAACCCCAACATCTACAATTGAGTGAGTGGCTCAGAACCCACGTGTGATTCTAATATCAACAGAACTAGAAATAGGGACTTTCCTGGCAGTCCAGTGATTGAGACTTCATTTTCCAATGCAGAAGGTACAGGTTCAATCCCTGGTCAGGGAGCTAAGCTCCAATGTTTCATGGCCAAAAAACCAAAGCATAAAACTGAAGCAATACTGAACCAAATCCAATAAAAGCTTTAAAAATGGGCCACATAAAAATAAATACAAAGTAGAAATACTATTCTACAATGGGAACACAGAGGTCTTTGGCATTTTGTCATAACCACTTTCATACCAGAAGTATTATGAAACCACCTTTCTGACCCAGGGATGTCTGACATGACTTAAAATACAAATCACTGTGCTTGTGGAAAGGTCAACAACCAAGACTCTGGGGCCAGAATGTTCCAGAGCCAAGCAGGCAAACTTGAGATAATAACTTTCCTTTTCTGAGCTTTTTTCCTTGTGGGTAAGGACACCATTAATAACACAGAACTGTCATGAGATATGAACAGGGCAAGGCCTGTTAAGCCTGGGGTGATTCTAAACCCCATATTCCACTAAAGACAGAATACTGGTGTTACTGTTACCTAAGATGGGTGTGAAACACACATCCCTCCCCCCACACACGATCCCACTCTATCCTCCAACCTCATAGCTGGGGTGAAGCTGGGGGAAGGTGAGGGTCTGGGTGGGACAAGGTTCAAAGATGCCTGTGGCACAGAGGACTTCATAATACAAATGAGAGACACAAGACAGAACTCTCTATTCTAATATAGCTTTGTTCATATGGCTGGAAAAAGAAGCATCTTTCTTTGAGTCTTCAGAGTCAATATAGCACAGTGGTTAAGAGCATGAACTTTGAAACTCTGCCTGTTACCGGTCATGTAAAAACCCCATAGTGGAGGGCCTGAACATCAGACATAATCAAAAGTTGTGAGATTGAAGGAAAACAGACTGGCTCCAAATTGGGAAAGGAGTACGTCAAGGCTGTATATTGTCACTCTGCTTATTTAACTTACATGCAGAGTACATCATGTGAAATGCTGGGCTGGATGAAGCACAAGCTGGAATTAAGATTGCTTGGAGAAATATCAATAACCTCAGATATGCAGATGACACCACCCTTATGGCAGAAAGTGAAGAAGAACTAAAAAGCCTCTTGATGAAAGTGAAAGAGGAGAGTGAAAAAGACGGCTTAAAACTCAACATTCAAAAAATGAGGATCATGGCATCTGGTCCCATTACTTCATGGGAAATAGATGGGGAAACAATGGAAACAGTGAAAGACTTTATTTTCTTGGGCTCCAAAATCACTGCAGATGGTGATTGCAGCCATGAAATTAAAAGATGCCTACTCTTTGGAAGAAAAGCTATGACCAACCTAGACAGCATATTGAAAAGCAGAGACATTACTTTGCTGACAAAGGTCCATCTAGTGAAAGCTATGGTTTTTCCAATAGTCATGTATGGATGGGAGAATTGGGCTATAAAGGAAGCTGAGTGCCGAAGTATTGATGCTTTTGAACTGTGGTGTTGAAGAAGATTCTTGAGAGTCCCTTGGACTGCGAGGAGATCCAACCAGTCCATCCTAAAGAAAATCAGTCCTGAATATTCATTGGAAGGAATGATGCTGAAGCTGAAGCTCAAATCATTTGGCCACCTGATGTGAGTAGCTGACTCATTGGCAAAGGCCTGGATGCTGGGAAAGATTGAAGGCAAGAGAAGGGGATGACAGAGGATGAGATGGTTGGTTGGCATCACCGACTCTACGGACATGGGTTTGGGTGGACTCCAGGAGCTGGTGATGGATAGGGAGGCCTGGTGTGCTGCGGTTCATCGAGCCAGAAAGAGTCGGACAGGACTGAGCGACTGAACTGAACTGAAGAACATACTGTTTTCGACTGTCTTTTCAACTTTTATGTTTTTATATGCAGCTATTAAAATTTCTTTGTAAGTCAAAAAATAAAATAAGTAAAATAAAATTTCATTTATGGCAAATTAAAAGCCAAGTGGGAGACCTGCTGGCTTTAGGGTGAAACTCCCTGGCCTAGCAGGGAAACCAGTGAAGCCCTGCCAGTAAATAGAGGCTCACTGTTCTGAAAAATTAACAACAAAGACCTAGGAGAATGACGATATAGTTTCACTACACACTCATAGACTGATTCATCTATTCTGACAGTATCCACCCACCATGACAGGACTACAAGCCATTTGGCCCCAGTAACAAATGATAAGATACTTCTTGAAGAAAAGTTCACTTTACTATTTCAGCAAAACTTATCTGGATACTCCTACATGGTCAAACAATGATTATGGTAACAATCCAGTCAGATTCCACTAATGTTTACACTGAGGACCCTCCTCATTCCTTTATCCCTATCCTCCTAATTGATCCAGAGGGTCTGTGTGTGGTACTCACACTGTGAACTGTCTCAGAATCCATAATCCCAATGCAAGGGGGGTGTGGGTTCAATCCCTGGTTGGAGAACTAAGATCCCACATGTCTCACAGCACGGCCAAAAAACAAAACAAAACAAAAGAACAACAGCAATAACAACAGCCATGATGCTTTTGTGTGACTTAAGACAATTTAAACTCTCTGAACTTCAGTTTTCTCATTTACCGAGGGATGTATAAGTTCCCTTCTGGAGTTGACACTGATAAAAATAAAACCCAAGAGCAACCCTGGGCTGCAAAAAATGATGGATATTATTTTTGCTCTTGTTACTTTTACATATTAACCCCAACAGGTTCACAAACAAATGTCTGTGTTCATAAAAGCAGGCCACTTAAAGGAACACAAAAGCTGCAACACCAGTAGCCTCATTGGAAATGCTTCTGTAGAAAATGAGGCTGTGCGCCTGCTGGAGCACTGAGATGCGCCTCCCCACCCTGGCTTCTCCCTCCCCCGTTTCTGTTCACACTGGCTGCTGGACCTGTTGTTCCCACCTGATGAGTCAGCCCAGATGGGGTTTCTAATTTGCATGCGTGGCCATGTGTCAGGGTTGTCGGTGCCAGTCTTTATGTCACCCAGAGAAGCACCCTTTGCAGGTAAAATGAAGGCTCCTTCTCAAGGGCCAGTGTAGGATGGGATGCCATCCAAGATGCCTGACACCTAGGGCAGTGGGTTCTCCTCCTTTTTGACTGGAGGCTGTGTTTGATTTTCTTCACATTTGTGTTGCTTGATTAAATGACATCGGATGGAAGCAGGCTTGCAAGCTTCTCCTGCAGCTTGAAATGACAGAGGTAATTTAAAACCTCAGACCAGAAAATCTGCTGTGCAGTATCACACTGGGGTGAGGGTCTCTGCAGAGAGAATTTTTCTGATGGGTGAGACCTGACCCAGCTACCAGTTCCAAGCTGTCTGAGGATAGGGGCAGGGTTGGAAAGCAAATACAACTCACAGGTCTTTTGTGTAGAGAGGTCAGAGGCAAGGGATGGAACCTCAGAGCTTGTACCTCACAGGGCCAGGTGTTAAACACTGGCTCATCTCTTATGAGTGACCTTCAGCAATTCATCTGACCTCTCTGAGCACTGGTTTCCTCATCTTAAAAATTAATGGTTGTGAAGAACAAATGGGGCCCTATAGGGAGAGCACATGACATAGTGCATAAGGCATGGGAAGCACCAACTCCTTTTAAAATTGTAATTATTAAAAGAACTGTGACTTATCTAGACGCTGCCATTGAGAAGCAGATGCATCAAAAGGGAAGACGATCCCCAAGACCACCAAGCTGGTTTGCAGAAACCATGACAACACCATGATAAAAGAAGAGACTGCTCCTTCTGGCCCACTGTCCAACCCACCCTGCCAATATATTTGTATACAATTTAATTCTAGGATATATATTCATATGAACTGGTAAGGCCCTCTACACAGAGATGACTAAATTATCTTATTGTTGCTCTGAATACTCCACACATATTAACAATAACCACAGTATCATAGTAAGAATAAAGGAAGCATATTTCTTACCAGCCAGTCTGAGGCAGGCACCAGACCAGATGTTTTATATGCAGTGTCACATTGTATTTGGATAATACTCATAAAAGGTGGTCATTATCTCCTCTACTGTTCCTTTGAGGAAACTGAAGTTCATAAAAAAAAAAACCCAAAACTAAACACTCATAGACTTATAGCTTGTAGCTAGAACTGAAATGCAGACTCATGGCTATGTAACTCCAAAGATAAAAATATATTTATACATTTCAAATTAAGGCCAACTCAAAATAAAATGGCACGTGTACCCCAATGCTCACTGCAGCACTGTTTACAGCAGCCAGGACACGGAAGCAGCAAAATGTCTATCAACAGATAAAGGAGAGAAGGTGTGACACATATATACAAAAGAGTATTACACAGCCATAAAAAGGGATGCAGCCGAACCATCTGCAGAGACAGAGGTGGACCCAGAGGGCGTCATACAGAGTGAAATAAGTCAGAGAGAGGAACACAGATATCACAAACTAATACATACATGTGGCTGCTGCTGCTGCTAAGTCGCTTCAGTCGTGTCTGACTCTGTGTAACCCCATAGATGGCAGCCCACCAGGCTCCCCTGTCCCTGGGATTCTCCAGGCAAGAACACTGGAGAGGGTTGCCATGTCCTTCTCCAGTGCATGAAAGTGAAAAGTGAAAGTGAAGTTGCTCAGTCGTGTCCGACTCTTAGCGACCCCATGGACTGCAGCCTACCAGGCTCCTCTGTCCATGGGATTTTCCAGGCAAGAGTACTGGAGTGGGGTGCCATTGCCTTCTCCACATATACATGGAATCTAGAAAAAATAAATTATCTTATTTTCAAAATAGAAAGAGACACAGAGGTAGAGAACAAACACATGGATGCCACAGAATGACAGATGAGGGTCAGGATGCATATTGATATTATTGATGTATATTGACTGACACCATTGATATTATGTGTAAAATAGATAACTAATGAGAACCTACTGTACAGCACAGGGAACTCTACTCAGTGCTCTGTGGGGACCTGAATGGGAAGGAAATCCAAAAACGAGGACAAATATGTATGCACATGGCTGATTCACTTTGCCATACAGTAGAAATTAACACAACATTGTAAAGCAGCTATACTCCAATAAAAACTAACTTAAATCAAGGTCATTTCATATATATACTGGTCACCTTCAAATGCAAGTGGGATGCAGTGATGCCTCATAATAACAGGAAGAATCCAAACATTCCATCATGCCAGTGATAATAATGAGGAAAAAATGTGCAATCTTTGTGTCCACTTTATCCACATGCTTGCTACTCAGTTATGGTCAACTGGAAATTAACCTATGCCAAGTACAAAGCATCAAGACAGGGACTGAGGGCCCAGAGACAAGTGAGAAAACAGTCCTTGCCTTTAAGGAGCTTACAGTCTACAGATATGAAAATTGATTTCACAAATTATTCTAATCATAGGGAGGCTCTCAGAGTTTTCAAGAAGATGAGATGAAGGGCAAGGTTAGCTCAGAGTGGGAGATGTTGGCTCCAGTACAAAGCAGGGGTCCATCCAAGGTAGAAGTGAATTAAATCTCGTCCTTAAAAATAGCACAGCATACTGGAGAGACCTCATATGTCAAGAGACAGGAGTGCAAGCCAGGTGTTCAAGCCCAATGAAGACATCAGAGTAGCTGGAGCAGAGAAGGGGAACTCAAATGTCACCCATTTTCAGCATGCCCGCGTTATAATGCTGGTCTCCAGGAAACATGGCTAGACCCTCGTTCAATAGAACCACAATGTGCTTCTTAGGTATTAGAGTGCAGGCTTTGCCCCAGAGCGTGATTGAGATCTTAGCAGACAGGGGTGCTCTGGAATAGAATTGTGTTCATGTTGCACGTAGCTGATGCAGCTATGCGTGAGTTCACTTGACTTCTGTAGGGTTTGACCCATCTCACAGGTGTAGGTTAGAACTGATGAAGCTTAGTGCCATGTTGGCTCACCCTTGAAGAATGGATAGATCTTAGCCATGCTGGGAAGATGGAATGATATTTTAAAGTGGAAAAGCAACTTAGAGACCTTGCAAAGGGGTGGTTTCTGGAGAGCGTGAGTGAGAACAGTAGGGAGCTAAGTTTGGCTGGATGCAGGATGGGGAAGGAGGAACTATAAATACATATTTCCCAAATATTTACTCTAATGTGTGTGCTCACTCAGTCATGTCCAACTCTTTGCGAACCCATGGATTGTAGCCTGCCAGGCTCTGCTGTCCATGAGATTCTCCAGGCAAGAATACTGGCGTGGGTTGCCATTTCTTCCTCCAGGGGATCTTCCCAAACCAGGAGTCTAACTCTTGCCTCTTAGGTCTCCTTCATTGGCAGGAGGCTTCTTTACTACTAGTACCACCATTTGCTATTATAAACAGCAGGATACCCAAGATAACCTCCCCCACCAGAGGATGTAAGTGTCATGGCTAAAGATACCAACTGTGAAATCAAAGAGAGTTTGGTCTCACATTCATCACCTCCCAGCTGTTTGACCTTAAGTAAGTTACTCAATGTCTCTGAGCTACCATTTCCTCCCTTGCAACATGCAGATAAACAATTAGACCAAACTGCTAGTGTTTCCTAAGGGTGACATACGATAGTTTAGCACAGCACAGAGTCAGTCCTCAATAATCGTTGGCTGAATTAATTATCACCATGATTATTCTAATAAAGGTAGTTTTGTGGAAGGCACTGTGCAACACCGGGGAAGACCAATCTCTGGAGTTAAACCTGGGTTTGAATCCTGGCTCTGCCACCTGCTAGGAATGTGACATTGGGAAAATCATTGCACCTCTCCAAGCCTCAGTTTTTTCATTTGTCAAAGAAGGGTAGCAACACCCATTTGGTAGGTCTGTTAGAAGAATAAATGTGATAATGTATGAAAAGTGCCTCCACTCCACATCTACTCAGAAAATATGAAATTCTTCAGACATCATTTTGGATGATATTACCTTCTACTCTGCTTTCTTCCTGAAAAAAACACAAGGAATCTGGTGTGAGTCATATATCATGCATGGGCTATGATGACGAGTAAGTGGGTACTAAACCTGTGTTAAAAACAGCTTGAAAGATGATGAGTGCACAGACAGAGACAGACGCATAAACACACTCGCCAACTGTTCTCTCGGAGGAACCCCTGACCGATTTCCAGCCCTTTCCAAGGAGAACGTGTCTCTTTTGAGAAGACACTGTCACTACCCTGCTTAATTTTCTTCCCTTGGTTGCTATGTCTCTTGATTGCCTTTTGCTATAAAAACTAACAGGAGTTTGAAGGCATCCTGGAGACTTCAAGGAATTTCCTTGTCTGCATAAAAACGTCCACTTCCTCACCCATCAGATCTTTATTACTGCAAAACCGTTGACAGAACCACCAAGAAGAAGTCCCTGAGCTCCATTTGACTAAGAGATGTGCTCTATAATTACCATGGGGGAGGCGTTTTGAAACCAAAATACCCTTCTGTGAGGCCAACTGTCTCTGCCAGCTGAGGAGTGGGGAAGAAAGCAAGGCCTCAGGGTGAGAAGGCCTCTGGGTTTGGCTGTGAGGCTCAGAGGAAGCAGGAGGTGTTTAGAAGGCAGCACAATGCCCAGCCAAGCCTCCGCTCTCTGTTCACAACTGTGAATGCTAATACAAGCGTGATAAGCTCATGTGGACAAGCCCTGGGCTCAGTGCAAGTGAGACTTAGGTCAGGAAGTTAAGAGACAGATGACACCATTTAAACGTTAAGTGAACTGAACAGATGGACAAGTGAAAAGAGTCCCAAATGTTTAAGAGCAGAATTCAGAGGCAGCTTAAGGAAGCTGAACCCAGGGATGCTAGCTTAAATCTGCGGTGCCTCTCACCCCAGTGGGCAAATAGACTGCTCCTTGATGGGCTGAGTTTGCTCAGTTTCTCCCTGAGCAAACTCTCCAACCATTCTCCCTCTCCTGCCCCACCATCTACCACCCCCCACCCCATTACCAACACCTTCTTCTCTGACGATAAAGCTGAGGCATCTGCTTGTATTTCTGCAGCCAGGCACCAGCTGCTCAATTTTACTATCAGTTGCCTTTTCTTACATTTCTCCCTTAATCTACAATCAAGGGGCCTTGAGTTCAAAACTCTGGCTGCTGGGATAGGCCCTTCAGGGCCATGCCAGTCGTCTTTATGGATAGTAATCTACCACTTCCAGTGTCCTCCCTGCCCTTGAAGACTGGCCAAGACAAACACCCAACCAACATCTGCAAGGACGGGGCCCGCAGGGAAGCCCCAGGCAGTCTGGATCCACAGAGGACACTGGACAGAGCTACCCTGCACGGTCGCAATCTCAACACTGTCCGAGCGGAAGGCGCTGCCCTGTCCAGTGAAATGAGCACAACTTCTGGCAACCAAGCCCTGACCCTGCAGTGAGTGCAGCTCAGTCCAGGAGGACACCTTCTGTCCAGGGGTCAGTGAACCACCTAAGCGCAGCCATCTTCATCTTACCAATGAAGGGAACAAGTCCTCAGAGGTTAAGTGGCTTTCCCAAGGCTCTGCTGCTCGTAATTAGCCGAGTGGGAACTGAGAGAGACCCTATCCAGCCTCAAAGCCCGTGTCCTCTCCCACCCCACTTTTTCTTAGTAAGACATGTATCCTGGAGGCCATCGATCACCTCCAGAGTGAGCTGTCAGCCCTTCTCGATAAATCTGTCATTCTTATCCTCGTGTCCTTGGCACGTCACACATAGTGGGTGCTAGAGAACGTTACTTAACACAGAGTCCCCAAAACATGAAGAACTGAGTAACGAATGGCATAGATCATAAATGCAGTAAATACATATATATCACATGCTTCCTTCAGCATGCATTTTGTCACTTGACCCAGGCATACAGGTACTGATCAAGAGTCTCTGGGTGGTTTTAACCAATGATGTGCCAAACCCCAAGTAGCTGACTTTATGACTTAGTTCTCAAGAAATAAAATGGCCCTACTATCTTCAAGATGACAGAGAACAGCTTCATTTCTTTCTAGAAGTGGGTCTAATAGTCATCATTATCTGAGATTACAGGTGAGGAAAGGGTTCAGACAGGTTGACTGACTTCCCCAAGGCCACACAGCCAAGAAGCAGCAGAGATGGGATTAAAAGCAAGGTTTGTCAGACTCGTTAAACCACATAAGCCCACACTAGAGAGAGATCTTCCGAAGCTGAGCATAACACAGTCAAACCTTAATAACCTCACAGTGAAGATAAATGAGTGAAAACGTGAAAGGAAAAAAAAATGTCTTTACACTTGAGTGAGTGACCTGCTGAGTTCCCAAAGCACTGGGTTTTGTTTATTTGGTTTGGTTGCTACTTCTTTTATAGCAGGTTGAGTTGAAGCTGGGATACAGAAATGTAACAGAATCGGGGTGATCCCCCAAGAACCCTGAGATGGATTGTTTTTGTCACTGTGCATGCAAGCTCAGTCATGTCCGACCCTGTGTGACCCCATGGACTGCAGCCTGCCAGGCTCCTCTGCCCATAGGATTCTCCAGGGAAGTTCACTGGAGTGGGCAGCCATGCCCTCCTCCAGGGGACCTTCCTGACCCAGGGATTGAGCCCATGTCTCCTCAGTGATGCCCTGAAGTCAGTTTTAAGGGGAAGCAGCAGTTCAGAGAGAAACCTGTATATGACAAAAGGAGGTGACCTACCACTCATCCCAGGTAAAGAGATTGGTGAAATTGTGGAGGTAGATGAGCCTGGCCAGGTCAGACTTTGCTGTTACATGTGCTTTAGGAGGGGCGGCGAGCGTGTGTGTTGGGGCAGAATCCAGGGCTGATGGAGAGGAGTCAGACAGCATCTACTAGGCACCGGGCACCAGGATGGATACTGTCACATAAACAGCAGCATTCAACCCTGGCAGTCATGCTACTGAGGTGCCATATCCCAATGCACAGGAGATGAACCTGAAAGTCACAGTCAAACCAGCCCACCTGTTGAGGAGGTAGAACTGGAATTGGGACCCAGACCTGGTTGGAAAGAGCACACTCATCCTCTGTACCACTCTGCCCTGCCTGAGTTCAGGCAACGGATGCTTTATGATGCCGTTAACCCTGACAAGTGAAGACCTGGGTGAAGGGGTGTATGGTCTATTACGGGGCTGGTAAGAGAGTGGAGTGAACACAGAGCACAGTCAACCCATGCCCGGGTCAGGAGGAGCCCGCTGAACTCCAAACCAATTTAACTGGACTCCGAATACACCAGAGGGAAAATGACCTCTAAATGAACGCAGCCAGCTGCAAGGCCACAAAAGGCACCGCCTCCTTCCAGATCTGAGGCAGAGGAAGGCACTTGAAACTGTGCTCGTGACAGAGTCCTCCAGGTGACTTTAAAGGGCCGGCGCCAATCACACGTCTCTTAGAACACAGCCACGCAGACCTCCGGGAGAGGAGAGGACGTCCGAGAGGGCGGCTGAGCAGGAGGCTGGGACACCTGGTGGAGACTTCACTTTTAGCACAATGAGGTGGATAATTAAAGACTGACTCCAGGGAAGGACACAAGAAATGACAGAACCAAGGTCCCTCCTCGAAGTCCAGAGCCCCCAGTTCTGCATGACAGAGTTCAGATACATCTGCTAGTGCATACCAGAGTGGAAGCGGGGGACGGAGGGCAGTGCTGGAGGAACAGGCAGGTGTCCAGAGTGGCTGGAGCGTCAGGAAGGGGCTTAGAGGCCATCACAGGGGCTCGGGATGCCATCCTGAGTGAAGCAGGGAGTCCAGTCACTGGGAAGTTTTGAGCAGAGAAGTGACACTCCCTGACTTAGGTCCTAAAAGGACCCTCTGGCTGCCGTGCTGACAGCAGAGGGAAGAGGGAATCAGGAGGAAGCAGAGCCTGGGAGAGCAGTGGAAGGCATCCAGAGAGGAAGGACAGAGCCTTGCAGAGGGTCTGGGGTACCTGGTGAATGTAAGTCCAAGGCACTGCCCGAGGCATAAGAAGCACCAGGAATAACTCTGAGGTTCTTCTGTGTGTGGCTGCCTGTGATTCTCCAAGACAAGATGCCAGAGAAGCTACAATGGAAGACCTTCAATGGCGCCCCGAGGCCATGCAGAACCAGGTAGTCTTTTTAAAAATATAATTCACATGGATATTTTAAAATCAAACACGAATAGAACATGGTTTAAGTACATGAATCCTTGGCTTCAGAAGAACAACAGAGGTGGTAGATAGTAACAAAAATGTATACACAGCCCTGTAGCTTCTTCTGTTGATGAAACAGTGTTACCTCTACAGAATCAAATATTGCAGTGGAAAAATTCTCTATTCATTCAAGACTTTTTCCAGAACAGAGGTGATTATTACACATACAGAGAGAGACAGACACACACACACACACATTTGAAGGGCTTCTCAGGCACAATGATAAAGAATCCGCCTGCCAATGCAGGAGATGAAAAAGACTCAGGTTCAATCCTTGGGTCAGGAAGATCCTTTGGAGCAGGAAATGGCAACCCTCCTCCAGTCTTCTTGCCTGGGAAATCCCATGGACAGAGGAGCCTTGGCAGGCTACAGTCCCTGGGGTTGCAAAGAGTCACACAGGACTGAGCAGACACACCACACACACAAATGCCTGAAAGTCCAAGCACAGCAGTAACACGCAAAAGATTCTGGCCCTAGCTCACCTTTCCAGCAGCCCCAGTGGCCTTATTTCAGCTTCTGGATGAAGCTGCTCCTTCAAGGGCCTCATACCTGCCCTTTCTTCCTGCTCTCTTTCCTCCCACTCGTACTTGGCTATTATTTTTCAAGTAACTTTCAAGTCTCCTTTTAAATGTTCCTTCCTCCAAGAGATCCCCCCTGAGCCCTCATCTATTAATAAATGAAGCATCTCCTGTCATACTTCTCACGGCCACCTGCACTTTACATCACAGCACACGTTTCATACCGAACTGGCTCCTTTAGAAAAGGGAGCTTAGATGCAATGATTGTCTTGCTCAGTGGACTAACGTTCTGTGAGAACAGGGACTGCTTTGTTTGGGTCATCACCCTGAAAACGGCACCCAGAACTGTGTCAACTACACAATGACCCTCAATGAATACTGCTGTACTGTTCAATACAGAGAAGAGGAGGGTCAAAATATTTCAACCCAAATCATCCATTTGTCAACAAGCTTTTATTGGGCTTCACTGTGTGCCAGCCCTGAGTGGCAAGCCTGGGAACCAGGAGTGGATGGAACCTGGATGCCAAGACCTAGCACGTAATGAGGAGGTGGTTGGCACTAGTGGTGGGACAAAAGGGGGGCTGAAGGATGCTCGTGCTCAGGCTAAACTATATTAAAGTCTCCTGAGATAGGTGATATCTTAGAAGGGACAAAGACAATGTGAGCAGGAGTTAGCAGGGAGAACACTGCAGCAGCTGTGGGGCAGGCACAAGGCCTGGATGCAACAGAACGTGCAAAACCCCAGCTAATTGCCAGTGCACAGGGTGGGTGGGAGGCAAGGAAGCTGCCAGAACCATGAGAGGACTTCCCTGGTGGTCCAGTGGTTGAGAGTCGACTTGCCAACGCAGGGGACATGAGTTTGATCCTCGGCCCCGGGAAGATTTCACATGCCGTTAGCACTGTACTCACAGAGAGGGACAACGTGCCTCTCCTCCAGCGAACAGCCCTCTTGCAGTCAGTCTCCTGAGATTTTTGAGTTGCTTTTCAGATAATCCAGGTAGCAGCCCTCAGTCACCCACCGTCCACTCTGCTTATACATCTACAGGGCCTGCTGGCTACTCGGGACTGGACTCAGACACACCAGTTCTGGGAGAATCAGAGACTAGTAAAGAATTGGCATGACCTTAGCGACTCTGTGATCCTCAGCCCAGCTGTCAACTCAAATGTGTCCCATCAAATGTGACCCTCTGTTCTTTCATCTGCATAACAGTCCACATAATTATAACCCTGACTTCATTAGGTTGTTTGAAGAACTGAATGAGATAATAAATATGAAGGCTAAAAGAATTTCAGGCTCAGGGTTCAAAAAACGTTAGTCAATGTGGTGTTTACACATTTACTGATAGTTTCCCAGTGGTTTTCAAATAGATGCAATGATACCCCTGTGTCCTGATGAACAGCCTCGGAGGGCACACCTCGAGAAATGTTGACCAAACCAACTCTACTTTTCCCTTTTATATTTCAGGTTTCCTTAAAGATTCATCCTGAGGAAAGGAAGTCAAAAGCTTTTCACAAACGTTTGAAGGTTTATGATCCAATATATTATCACCTTTTCATCAAATATGTAGTTTTCCAAGATTCTCAACCATCTGAACCCCATCTTCTTTAGAAGGAGAACATTTGTGATGGTCAAAGCAGCCTGGCCCACTGAAGATAGGCCCACTAGAAAACATTTCCTGACATCAAGCACTTAAAATATATCTTCCTTTCACTCCCACGGTCTTAGTTCTGGTCTCAGTTGAAGAAACTATTGATGAATCTCTTTCATGTTCCTGGAAGACTATTAGTGATCCTGAAATGGTGATCACAATCCTGAATCCTCCCCAGTTCATTTGATTACTCCTTGTTGGGCATAGCTGGGGCATCATTTATAAGCTTAGAGAACTCAGGCTTGTCAACACGCTGCCAGGTGTCCTGGATGTGAGGCAGCGAGAGGCGTTCAAAGTCCCTGAGACGTGGCCGCAGCCTAGAGGAGGGAGTGATGCCCAGCCTCCCTCTGGCACCAGGACTGGACAACACAAGCCAAGACATCTGAGTTGGGCAAGTCCTTCCCAAGCTCACTCTGGACTAATGCCACTTGCGAAGTTACCACCAACAAAACGAATGGTGTCTGTGAGTTTCCTCAATTCTTCAGTCCCCGGGAAGATGTGTGGATGTAGAGGTCCAGGATATGGGCTTTGGAAGGGAAGCCGTGTGGCTTCTGAGAAAGCGTGTGGGGTTGGAAGTGAGACAGACTTGGAATGGAAGCTGTAGTAGTCTACGTGGCTTCAGTCATTTTGTTTTACTGTTTGTCAAAGGCGGTTTGCTCATGTGTAAAATGGGAAAGATAATATCTGCTTCTCCAGGATAATTAAATGAAATGATGGAGATAAAATGCCTAGCTCAGTTCCCAGGATACTGCAAAGACTAAGCTCAGGCCAATTCATTTCTTTGTTTCTTTTCCTGTTTGCTTACTTCCCCACCATTTGCATAGGTCGGGCCACCCATTACCTATTTGATATCTGCACGATGAGAGGAAGCATAAATGGGGAGATGAAGGGATGGATATGTGGAGAGATGAACGGTCAAATCTCGAGAGAGGTGATTCTGTGGCCCCTTCTGCAGGCTGAGATAAGGAGTGTGGCGTCAGTGATGCAAAGCACGCATAAGAATATATGAGCTCTGCAGCAAGCTGGAGGCGGGCTTAAATCCTGGGCTGACACCAGCAGTAGGACTCCTTCAGGCAAACTGTGTAATAACCATAATGATGATAAGGATAAATAATAATCAGATAGCTCAAAATCATCAAATACAACACACACACATGTAACTTTTTGTTCACAAAAACCACAGGAGGTAGATACTACCATTATCTGGCTTTCAGATATGGAGAGAGGCAGTCATGTGTCCAGGACCATACTGCCCTGGGGGTTTGGGATCAGGACACAGAATCAGATGCTCTGACACCAGAGCCCAAGTATCAGCCACTGAGCAAGCCCCTTTGAATTTCCCTTGTGTGCTCATCTAAGAAGTTTCCTCAGTCATATGGTATCTCAAAAACGCAAACTAAAAATCCAATTCGACATTCTTAATACAAATAGAGGGCAATAAATGTCACCCCAGATCCTTCACCAACATCAGCATTCACATTGCTTATTCTTCAAAAGAAGGCTTCGGGACAAAATGGAAAAAAGTAATGTACCATCCTCCCCCCACCCCCAGTTAATTCCAACTTTGGACAGTTTTGCAAATCTACCCTTGTGATGGATGGACAATAGCATGAAGGAAAAAGCAACCCCCAAGAGATGTTCTTTGGAACATTAGTATCACACAGCCCACTCCACATGTGTGCACGCACACACACAAATACATATGTGTGTGTGCACACATCTGTGATATCATGAGTAGAGAAATACTGTTGCAAGGAACATCCCAAGAGAGGACTCTGGCAGGAGACCATGGAGGGATTAATGTTCCATGGAAGACACTGGAGATTTTTTGGTTATGAGAGAAGAGTTATTGATTAGAAAGCAGGAAATCTGAGACCCTGGGAAGATTTTTCCACTCCACAGCTGTCTACTACAAGGCAAAGCATCATTTCTCTGCACCCAGTTTCCTTATTCACATATGAGGCAAACTTGAAAGAGCTGATGGGAGAGCATTCCAGGCAATAGGAACAGACAGCACAAAGGCTCTAAGGGAGGGCCATGTCCAGTATAATCAGGAAACTACAGAGAGACTATTGCAGCTGGAGGTAAGCAAAAGAGGGAACGAGTAAACCAGCCGTATGGACTTTGGCTTCATTCATAGCCAACTGGAGAACAGTGAGTTGGAACAAAGGAGCATCACTGTCTGACTCGGGCTTTGCAAGGACCGTCTGGCTTCTGCGTTGTGAGGAAACTAGACATGGGCATGGATCAGTAGGATCAGCTGGGGAGATTATAGAGCAAATCCAGGTGGCACTTGATGGTGGCTAGAACCAGAGAGCTTTAGCAATAGAGGTGAGAAATGTTATGGTCTGCATAACCTTGGACGATAAAGCCAGTAGGATTTCTGGATAAAGTGGACATGAGGTGTGAGGTAGAGAGAAGTCATGAGTTGCTCTAAGATGTTGACTTGAACAACAAGAAGGATGGAGGTGCCATGAACTGAGATGGCATTGTTTGCTGGAAGAGGTTTGGGAGGGCAGGAGATCAGGTTTGCTGTTTGGATAGATCAAGTTTAAGACGCCTTAAGACAGCAAGATGACGATGGATGGAGGACACCTACTGGGCAAGTGTGAAACTGAGAAGAGAGGAGAAACTGATGACCTAATAGGGAAGTGAGTAGCTTATAGGCGGGCTTTCCAGGTGGCTTCCTCAGAGAAGGCAATGGCACCCCACTCCAGTACTCTTGCCTAGAAAATCCCATGGACAGAGGAGCCTGGTAGGCTGCAATCCATGGAGTCGTGAAGAGTCAGACACAACTGAGCGACTTCACTTTCACTTTCGAGGTGGCCCTAGTGGTAAAGAACCTACCTGCCAACGCAGGAGATGTAAGAGATGTGGGTTTGATTCTTAGGTCCGGAAGATCCCCTGGAGGAGGGCATGGCAACCCACTCCAGTATTCCTGCCTGGAGGATTCCATGAGGGGCCTGGAGGGCTACTGCAGAGTCGGACACAACTGAAGTGACTTAGCACAACACAGCTTATAGGTGGCATTTAAATCCACTGGACCAGGTGACCCAGGGAGTGAAAATAGGAAGGCACTGCCAAACTGACTGGTGAAAACCTGGGCTACTGAAAGAGATGTATTTTGATAATAGATAATAAATATCAAGCACCATGCACAGACTTCTCCTATTTCTTCCTTGTATTCAGTAAGTACAGCTCAGTCTGTGAACACGGGGCCCCTCTTGGGCCCGAGATATCCATTCATCTTCTCTCCTTCCCTCTTCCTCCCCTGCCTCTAAACACTGGAGTCTAAAGATTTATTTCAGTTGGGGTAGACAGAGACAGGAAGAAATCCCATTTTGGCATGCACGCCTATGCTTAATCCTTATTGCTCAATCTATTTTCTCAATACCCTGCCCTAAGAGAGTATTAGGAACTTTCCCAGCTATAAATAAAGGATACCAGTTCCATTTCATTACTGTTTCTTATGGGTCTAGAGCTCACTAAATCATCTGAAGACAGAAATCAGGGGTGGGATCTGAGCTTTATACAGGCCTCAGAAACGACCAGTCAACAGGATTTGGAATGCAAAGAGAAACTTCCTTGTCACAAGGCTCAGTAAACATCCCCTTCATCATCATGACTGGACTCTGGTAAGTAACCTCACCCAATGACTAGGAGTCAAATGTATGAGTGTCAACTATCTGTCAGGCAGTGCTTGCATTCTCCATGCTTCAGCCAAAGGATGTTTTAACCCAAATTTGATCCTCTCTTAAAACATGCCATACTCTCCCCTCCTATACCATCCTTCGGGCTTCCCTGGTGGCTCAGATGGTAAAGAATCCACCTGCAATGTAGGAGACCCATATTTGCTCCCTGGGTTGGGAAGATCCCCTGGAGAAGGGAATGGCAACCCACTCTAGTGTTCCTGCCTGGACAGTTTCACAGACAGAGCAACGTGGCGGGCTACAGTCCATGGGGTTGCAGAGTCAGACATGACTGAGCAACTATCACTTACACTTTTTTTTCCATGCTATCCCTAGAGGAGAAAGTTCAAGCACCTTGGTCTGTATTTCCAGACCTGCCCCTCCAGCCAGGAGCCTTCTCTGTGTATCTTCCCCAACCTCAGCAGCATCAGCTCAGACAGGCCATCAAATGATGGGTGACTGTGCTCATCATCCCATCAGCCTGATTTTGGCTTGATTACATTGAACAGCAAACCTGCTTTACCATGTCAGCTTTAGGTGGTAGCTCCCCCCAGCACCTGGTGCAGTTTCCCTCTATGGGACCAGTTCGAATCCAGATTCACAGACCATGCGCCCACCACACACGCACACAAGCAGCTCCGACAAAGGTTCTGTCTGTCTCACCAGGGGCCATCGGCACCACAGTTGCATGGGAGGGATGCCACACATTTCTTCTTGAGAAGGATGAAAACAGAGACAGCTTTAATGGGTAGAAAAGGGGGATGGCGTCGTGCACCTGGTAATGTACATATGACTGATGCAGGGCACCCAAAACTGGCACTCCGTGACAACCTGGGGGTGGGGTGGAGAGGGCAGTGGGAGGGGGCTCGGGATGGAGGCCATACCTGTATGCCTATGGCCCGTTCATGCTAACATATGGTAAAAACCATCACAATATTGTAAAGCAATTATCCTTCTATTTAAATATATAAAAAAGAACAACTAGCACATTCTTCTACTGAGGTTCAGCCCAATAAATATTAATCATATAAAACTCAAAAAGAAAAAATAAAAAAGGGGGAGGGCAAGAGATCATCTCCGAGGATTCCAGTCACTGAAAGATCTTTTGTCAAGGAAGTGTGAATAGATTTGGGGAAGAAAATGCCTCTGGGGCCTGCCAGTCATTGGCCAAGAGGATCTAATTCCCAGTACATCATCCTCTGATAGTTCAAGGTAAACAGACAGTGTCAGGCAGCCGGGAAAGGAAGTCTGCGTGAGAGTTCCCCCTAAAAGTTGTGCTCTGAAGTTGTGTTGTTTGTAAAAGTGGGAGTATTTAAAGAAGTGGTAGTGGGGAGTGTCCGTCAGAACATCTGAGCACCTCTGTCTGCTCCAAGTGGAACAAAACAAGCCCAGCGGGGCAGAAAGCATGTGTGGACTCTGGGGTGCAGGCCACCCCAGAAGCCCTTCACCTAGCCACTTGCACAAAGTGCAAAACTGAACCAGACCTGGAACTCCTGTCAGTCTGTGCTTCCTCTGTGATTGTGGATAACACTGCATCCTTGCAGAACTGAGGGCTTATGTGAGGCTCTTTGTAATGGGCTTCCCTGGTGGCTTGGTGGTGAAAGAATCTGCCCTCAATGCAGGAGACCCAGGGTCAATCCCTGGGTTGGATTTTACAGTTTTCAACCCCAAATACATTGTTGTTGACTCTAGTGGGATGAGACAAAAAAGTTTCAAGCAGTGGAACTAAAGAGATTTTTCTCAAAGAGAATAGAGAATTTCCCCCTTTCTTGGAACACACAACATGCTGATGAAAGTTAAGCTCTATCTATATTTAAAAGGAGCTGCAAAGGACCAGCCTTGCAGGGGTGTCTTTTCATTTTCCCAAAGTTCCCAAACAGTAACTTCAGGGACCTGAGTGTCAGTCCCTGGGACCTGTGGAGCCACCCAGACACCAGCGACATGGGAGATTGTTACATCCCTACTGTTCACAAATGCTCCTCAACAGAAGGTGGAGATTTGCCTGATGCCATGAAGACTCTTAATCAGTGTTTAATTCCTCTAAGCTTTGCAAATGCCTTCTGCAGAAGTCTAAGAGGAGACGGAACAGGGATCTGGGGGTAAGTGGGGACGGTTAGGCTGAAGATCAAGCCCTCTCTCACCTCACTGGATGATAAAAGTGCTTGGTCAATTTACATTCCCATCAACAGGGAGAGTGAAAGTCGCTCAGTCATGTCCAACTCTTTGCAACCCCATGGACTATACAGTCCATGGAATTCTCCAGGCCAGAATACTGGAGTGGGGTAGCCTTTCCCTTCTCCAGGGGATCTTCCCAACCCAGAAATTGAACCCAGGTTTCCTGCATTGCAGGCGGATTCTTTACCAGCTGAGCCACAAGGGAAGTTCAAGAATACTGGAGTGGGTAGCCTATCCCTTCTCCAGCGGATCTTCCCACCCCAGGAATCGAATGGGGGTCTCTTGCATTGCAGGTGGATTCTTTACCAACCGAGCTATCAGGGAAGCCAACAGCACACCCTGTCCAGTGGAATCTAGAAAAATGGTACAGATAAACCTATTTGCAGGGCAGGAATAGAGATGCAGACATAGAGAACGGGCCCGTGGACATGGGAAGTACAGGAGGGTGGGATGACTTGGGAGAATAAGATTGGCATATATACACTACCATATGTGAAATTGATAGCCAGTGGGAAGCTATAAAATATAAAATAGGGAGGGGGGTTGGGGGTGAGAGGCTCAAGAGGGAGGGGATATATGTATACACATAGCTGATTCACTTGCTAGTACAGCAGAAACCAACACAACACTGTAAAGCAATTACACTCTAATTTTTTTTTTTTAAGGTGCTTGGTCAAAGAGTATGCATCTTCATCAACATCACCAGAGACTTAGAACCACGGCAGACTTCCCTTGTGGCTCAGCTGGTAAAGAATCCGCCTGCAATGTGGGAGACCTGTGTTCGATCCCTGGGTTGGGAAGATCCCCTGAAGATGGAAAAGGCTACTCACTCCAGTATTCTGGCCTGGAGAATTCCATGAACTGTATAGTCCATGGGGTCACAAAGAGTCAGACACCACTGAGAGACTTTCACTTCACTTTCACTAGAACCAAGACACGTGGGGAAAGTTCTTCATTTTCAGGGTGTACTGTTTATATTATTAAGAGTAAAGTGCTTCCTAGTTATTCAAGAACAAAAATGTCACGGTAACTTCTGAATAATGAAATGCATTTTAATATGTAAAAAAAAGAAGCAAAACATCCCAAAATAGAGCACTGGTTAAATAAATTATGATGGAGTTATATGACAGGATTCTTTGCAGCTGTTAATCATGTTGTAAAGGGACATACAGGTGATGAAAAATGTTCACCACGTGGAAAGAGAGAAAATAGAGAACAAATTAATATCACACTTTTTTTTTTTTTTTTTGACCAAGTGCACAGCATATGGGATCTTAGTTCCCTGACCAGGGATCGAACACGTAGCCCCTGCAGTAGAAACATGGAGTCCTTACCACGGGACCACCAGGGAAGTCCAATATTTTACATTTTTGTAAAGGAAAACACATGTGCATATGAAATAATGTTTGCCCAGTGAAAAAGGAGAGGAAGAGGGATGGAGTTCTGATTCCGAAAGTGATGATATGTATCATGACAAGTAAGAAAAAGTACAAGGATGAAAATGTCCCCATAATTCTTTCAATAGGCAAAACTGCTTTGTATGTATGTGTGTGTGTGTGTGTGCCATTAAAAGTTTAAAATGAGAAAATGATGAAGTACATTTACAATTGCTTTTGAGCAACATTTGACAACTGATAGGAACAAAAACAGAGCAGCTAAGGAGCTCACTGTCTTACATCTACTCCTCTGACCCAAGGTGCACTCAAAGACCCTTCCAGGAAAGAAACATGCTGTAGTTCAGTGGATCTCTAGTGACGACAGTATTTCACTAGCTGCCCGACCAGGTCAGCTCCAGCCCTGGCACTAACCAGCTGAGGACCATCTGGTGCAGATTTCAGTTGTGCCCAATGAGAGAGAAAGGCTAGGATGGGCTTAGCCCACCTTACCAGCACTGCCAAGCCTGGTTCTCCCTAAGTAGATGCTTTACAAACATCACTCATGACTTCTTGTGTATGTGTGTGTGTGTGGCTATTTATTTTTAATTGTGTTGTGCTGTGCCATACATCAGTATGAATGTGTATTGTGTATTGTGTTGGTTTTGCCATACATCAACGTGAATCAGCCATAGGCATACATAAGATACTGCCAAACTAGAAACTGAGGCCAGAGAGTCAGTGGTGCGCCCACGGGTTCCCAGCTCATAACAGAAGATGAGGAAGCAGACCTGAGATCTCTGACTCTTAGACCAGACCTGTGTCTCTGCTTTTTCCTCCATACCAGGTTCATGACCACGTGCCCTTTCGCTCCCCTTGAGAGGCTTGAGCGAGCACCGCAGTAGCACAGAACTGAAGGGGCCTGCACCACCCACCGGCTTTCTGGTCCCCCTTTACTCCTCCAGGAGGTTATCAGGCCCTGTGGGTGGCTCTGAGCTCACAGAGATGTTTCAATCTCTGCAGGCCAACTCTTAGCCCCCTGGAAGAGTCTTTTCTCTACAGATCTACAACCTCAGCCAGGGGTTAAGAGGATAAAAGGCTTAGAGCCGTAGGCTTATGAAGTCACAGAGTCAAAGTGGGAAAAAAATGGGGGGCAAAAAAAGTGGGACAGGGTAATTGTTAATAGGAATGTGGATTTGCTAGAAAAGTAATCCAGACGGTCCAGCTGCATAAGCCCGTGGGTGTCTGACGTCTGTTCCCTCTCCACAGGAATAATTTTTTTTAAATGCCATTTCATGGGGAAAGAGAGATCAAATTTTTATTAAAATAATATCATGGAATTTCACAGAAAGAAAGACACTTAAAGATCACTGAGTCTATCTACTCTCCCTTGTGCTAGATGGAACCATTGGCAGCAAGTGATAAAAGTCCCAAATCAAACCATGTGTAATCCCTCCTCCCTTTCTAAAGGTGGGAAGGATTGAAAAGGACGGCAACAAATTTTAATAAGAAAAGTGAAGAGAAGGATTGTTTCTGGCAGAATCAGGCAAATCAATTCATTGATCTCTGGCAAGCAAAGATAATTGTATTTCTGAGTTTATTAAGGCACATCAGGGCTAGTTAGCTAATTTCCCAGGGAGCTTAGCTGTCACTGGGCATCAGGGTACAGTGGGAAATGTCAGGGCAACAACACAAGACAGCATTTTCCTTCAGGAGCCACTTGACTTAGGAGTGAATCGTTTTCACTTCAGCAGAGATGAGGCAAGGAGGGTCTGAGCGCAGACGATAATATAGTAGAAGTTTAAGATCAAACCACTGAGAGTCTGAGCACTGGGCTGAGAGTGAGAACAGAAGGAAGCTGGGGGGTTCTTAAACAGGGAAGCAAGATGGTAACATCAACCCTTTGGGGTAATAACTCCACTATCCATTCTGAAGGAGATCAGCCCTGGGATTTCTTTGGAAGGAATGATGCTAAAGCTGAAACTCTAGTACTTTGGCCACCTCATGCGAAGAGTTGACTCATTGGAAAAGACTCTGATGCTGGGAGGGATTGGAGGCAGGAGGAGAAGGGGACGACAGAGGATGAGATGGCTGGATGGCATCACTGACTCGATGGACGTGAGTGTGAGTGAACTCCGGCAGTTGGTGATGGACAGGGAGGCCTGGCGTGCTGCGATTCATGGGGTCGCAAAGAGTCGAACACGACTGAGTGACTGAATTGAACTGAACTGAACAGTGTGAAGGACAGACTGGAAGCCAGGATTCACAGGTAGAAGGGACTATTTAGATAGCTTCTACTCGATACCACTTTCCATGTTAGCTGCTTGCTCTGCATGTATTAGGCCTTCCCTGGTGGCTCAGACGGTAAAGTGTCTGCCCGCAATGCAGGAGACCTGGGTTCGATCCCTGGGTCGGGAAGATCCCCTGGAGAAGGAAATCGCAACCCACTCCAGTACTCTTGCCTGGAAAATTCCATGGACAGAGGAGCCTTGTAAACTACAGTCCATGGGGTCGCAAAGAGTCGGGCACGACTGAGCGACGTCACTTCACTTCACTTCACTTCACTTCTGCATGTATTAACTAAAGCAATTAGTGCCCTACCTGATCAGATTACCCCACGAGATGGACTTTGTCATCACCATTTTAGAATGACATAAACCACAGCAGGATCTTCTACGATCCACCTCCCAGAATTCTGGAAATAAAAGCAAAAATAAACAAATGGGATCTAATTAAAATTAAAAGCTTCTGCACAACAAAGGAAAACATAAGCAAACTGAAAAGACAGCCTTCCGAATGGGAGAAAATAATAGCAAATGAAGCAACTGACAAACAACTAATCTCAAAAATATACAAGCAACTCCTGCAGCTCAATTCCAGAAAAATAAACGACCCAATAAAAAAATGGGCCAAAGAACTAAATAGACATTTCTCCAAAGAAGACATACGGATGGCTAACAAACACATGAAAAGATGCTCAACATCACTCATTATTAGAGAAATGCAAATCAAAACCACAATGAGGTACCACTTCACACCAGTCAGAAAGTCTGCGATCCAAAAATCTGCAAGCAATAAATGCTGGAGAGGGTGTGGAGAGAAGGGAACCCTCCTACACTGTTGGTGGGAATGCAAACTAGTACAGCCACTATGGAGAACAGTGTGGAGATTCCTTAAAAAATTGCAAATAGAAATGCCTTATGACCCAGCAATCCCACTGTTGGGCATACACACTGAGGAAACCAGAATTGAAAGAGACACATGTACCCCAATGTTCATCGCAGCACTGTTTATAATAGCCAGGACATGGAAACAACCTAGATGTCCATCAGTAGATGAATGGATAAGAAAGCTGTGGTACATATACACAATGGAGTATTACTCAGCCATTAAAAAGAATACATTTGAATCAGTTCTGATGAGATGGATGAAACTGGAGCCAATTATACAGAGTGAAGTGAGCCAGAAAGAAAAACACCAATACAGTATACTAACACATATATATGGAATTTAGGAAGATGGCAATGATGACCCTGTATGCAGGACAGCAAAAAAGACACAGATGTGTATAGCGGACTTTTGGACTCAGAGGGAGAGGGAGAGGGTGTGATGATTTGAGAGAATGGCATTGAAACATGTATAATAACATGTAAGAATCGAAATGCCAGTCTATGTCTGATGCAGGATATGACACGCTTGGGGCTGACGCGCGGGGATGACCCAGAGAGATGTTGTGGGGAGGGGGGTGGGAGGGGGGTTCATGTTTGGGAACGCATGTACACCTGTGGTGGATTCATGTCAATCTATGCCAAAACCAATACAGAATTGTAAAGTAAAAATTAAAAATAAATAAATTAATTTAAAAAAAAAATAGAATGATAGCTGGTTCATGTTGTCAGAGCCTATACGTGGCAGAGCTTGACTTCAAAGCCAGGTCTGACACACAGCTAGGCTCCCCAGTGCCTCCCTGTCCTGCCTTTTTATCAGGATGAGCCTCACCACCAAGCACAGAGGTGACCATTCATGAAGCTTTTGACTGGTCTCAGGCGATGCTTTTCCTTTGAGAATTCACCTTAGCCCTTAGCCCTAAATCCTTGAACTCACCTCAGTGTAGACTTGAGATAAATCAAGTTGATTGTTTGTTCAACATCACCAAAAAGCAGTATCCATTCTGGAACTAGAAAAAGCTAATGCTAAACATAAAAGTGCTGTAAGCAAGTAACTCCCTGATCAGGACAAATCCCCGGTCAGTGTTCTCAGTTCTGTAGCAGTGTGATCTCCACACAGCATCTCACACAACACA
>NW_024070203.1:17148905-17167930 GCF_014754425.2 Oryx dammah | reverse complement strand
CATCTCACACAACACAGCATCTCACACAACACAGCATCTCACACAACACAGCATCTCACAGCAAACCAAGAGTGGGGCAGGTGGCTGGGACCTCCCTGGTGCTCCAGTGGCTAAGACCCCACACTCCCAATGCAGGGGGCCTGGGTCTGATTGCTGGTCAGGGAACCAGATCCCACATGCCACAACTAAAGATCCTACTTGTTCTAAGACCTAGCACAACCAAAAAAAAAAAAAAAATTTTTTTTTTTAAAAGAGGGTTGTCTATCTTGGCAGACAGGGTAAATGAACTGGCATATCTGGACAGAGGCTCAAGAAGCCTCTCATTAGCTGGAGAAACCAAGTGGAACACAGATTACCACAGTCAAACACAGTTCAAAGAAGGACACGTTCCTTCTTCTCCAAGCCCCAGCTCTATTCCCTACCATCCAAGGACAGCATGGAGCACACATCCCCAAACCCACTTTATCTCTCTTTGATGACATCAGGAGGTCATCTGCCACCTTTCACCCAGGCCCCCACTGCGCCCACGAGGTCTGGACGGCAGGCATCACACCCCCATGGAGTGCCTGCTAGGAAAGTAATTACATTTCACATACACAGGGTGCCTGGGAGGTTCAGAGCAGAAAAATCCTTAGCCCTTGAGCTCCAGGGGTCATGCCTATCAGGAACTCCCCTGGCAGAGACAGAATCCTGGCTAGCATCAAGCCCAGCCTGCCGGCAGCTCCCTGCTCACAGAATCCAGGGGGCTGGGACCATCTACATCAAGGTCTTCCTGGAGATGGGATCTTAGTGAAGTGAAGTGAAGTCGCTCAGTTGTGTCCGACTCTTTTCAACCCCATAGACTGTAGCCTACCAGGCTGCTCCATCCATGGGATTTTCCAGGCAAGAGTACTGGAGTAGGTTGCCATTTCCTTCTCCAGGAGGTCTTCCCCACCCAGGGATCGAACCCAGGTCTCCTGCATTGTAGACAGAGGCTTTCCTGTCTGAGCCACCAGGGATGGGATCTTAGGGATCTTAAAACTCCTGCCATCCCCTCCTGAGAAGTCTAACAGACTTCATCCAGAAGTTTCCCTGGCCTGTTTCTGAATGTAGCTAAACTGAAACCCACTCTCAAGCAACTCTGATCATACAATTATGCCCCCATCCACACTAAAATGTGCCTAGATTTCCACACTCCTTGACTCCATGAAATAGAAGCATTAAGAGATGAAAGAAAGCTGTGAGAGTCTTCCTTGCTCTGGGAGATGACATGGACCAGTGGTCTCCAAGCTTCAGGATTTACATATTTACCCATAAAAATATTTTCAGGCATGCAGCCCCAATATATGTTTATTTATAAATCATATGTATGTACAGTTCTACTCATAAATGGTATGTGTTATAAAGGTATTTAAAAGATAAGAAATATGATAATTGATGGTTTAAAAATAATTATTTTATGTGTTAATGGAACACATAACTTTTTATAACATACACAATAATCAAAATATATATAGCATATATAACATAGATATACAGTGGTAAGTATACATATGGTGATATACAATTATTAAAAGTATGTGTATTATATATTAAAATATACATATTAAAAAAAGTAGAATAGTGATTCAAAGTTCTGGTTTTAACTTGGCCAATTCAATATTAGATTTTGTCAGTGAACACGGCTAAATAAGATGGCTCCCAAACCATGTGGATATGGCAAGAGGAGTACCACAGACTTACTGGATAACTCGTGATTTCCATATTCATTTTCAGCCAGTTTTACCTCCTGCACAGAGCTTTCTTTGTGCCCTGGATGTGCCACTTTGAAATGTCTTGCTAACAATAATGATTTCACACAAGCCTCAGTCAATATCTGAAGGTCAATATATAGCTCAGATGAGGTGCGTTATTAATAATTAGGGTTACAAATCCATATGTGAGTTCACATGCCTCAGTCTACCAAGTGCTGGCTCTGATGAACTGGTCACTCTTTGTCAGTGTGGGATTCAAATGCCAAAGTCAGAGTACAGCCTCAAAAAGTGAACCCAGCTGTATTTTAATTGTGTATTTTTAAAAGACATTGTAAATTCTCAGTTTCTGAGTGATCTGGGTACAGGTGTATGATATGTGGTTTGGTGAGCTGGCCTCTACAAATATTGATCCTACAGACACCTTTTTATCAGAGTTACACAGGCAAGCTTCATTTCCAATAAATTCACCTTCCCTAAATGCTGACTGACAGATGTAATGGGAATAGCAAGTAGGTAGAGGTGCAGGAGGAAGAGAGAAATTAGCATTTTCTGGTCTTTGTCGACTTATGGCTCATTTTCAAGTGCACTAAAAGTCTGGGTTTTCCACTTGGCAAGAAAAAAAAATCATACAAATTCTTTTCTTGTGAATCCAAAATTCCCTCTGACCTCTCCTCACCACCATCATCTCCTGCCAGAGGAAAAACAAAACAAGAGAAAGGAACAAACAGCAATATAAAGAAGCACGATTAGTGAGAGCATACTCACCCTCTCTGAAACAGATCCACATTGTAAAATTTATGTAGCTCTACAGAAAACTCAACCGTTCCTTGTACTTCAGACATGATCTTCTTGGTTCATTACCTAAAAAAAAAAAACAAGAGGGAAATGAAGAGCTTGAAGTCTCATCAGCCAAACACAGCCAGCCTGGGCTTCTACAACTGGATCCCAAGCAATGCTGATGCAGACGGACAAGAGCGTCTGGCCAATGGACCATAATGTGTCCACTGGATGTCATCACTCAGGGGGGTTCCTTTCAGAAGAAAGACATAGAGAGATGAGATGACTTACATGATGTCAAACAGCTCACACTTCCAAGAACTAGGACTCAGACCCAGATACCCTAGTTTCTAAAGCTGGGCTAGCCCCCTGCCCTTCCTTACCTGTCACTGCCTGAAGGCACTACCATCTGGCTATGAGCACGCGCATAATGACCAACTGTGCAACAATCCCTACTCTACTTGTGTGACCTTGAGCAGGTCACTGAACTTCGCCCAACCTCAGTTTCCTCATCTGTAATGGAAGGACTGGTAACAGCAGAGAAGTCTCACAGATGATGGGGAGACTAAATAAATCTGCCACTTCGCACAGTTCCTTGCTGTTGTTCAGTGCCTAAGTCGTGTCTCACTCTTTGCTACCCCAGGGACTGCAGCACACACCAGGCTCCCCAGTCCTTCATTCCCCGCCTGGAGTTTGCTCAAACTCATGTCCATTGAGTCAGTGACGCTATCTAACCCTCTCATCCTCTGCCGCCCCCTTCTCCTCCTGCCCTCAATCTTTCCCAGCATCAGGGTCTTTTCCAATGAGTTGCCTCTTCCCATCCAAAGTATTAGAGTTTCAGCTTCAGCATCAGTCCTTCCAAGGAATACTCAGAGTTGATTTCCTTTAGGATTGACTGGTTTGATCTCCTTTCAGTCCAAGGGAGAGTCCTAGAAGAATGCTGGGATAAAAGTTCTTGCCCCATATGGCAGATAAGGAAAGAGATCAGGAAGCCTCTAACCTGAAGTCCCTTTGTGACTTTAGAAAGTTCTAATGGTGTGTGCTTTCATCAGCAGCCTCTCTTTACTACCATGTGTAATGGGACAATACAAGCTACCTAGGAGGAAGCTAAAAGGTAATTTCTTGAAATTCCTTGCAATTGAGCAGGTTCTGAGGGGACTGTTGCTGCTGCCGCTAACCCCATAGACTGTATGTAGCCCACTAGGCTCCTCTGTCCAGGGGATTCTCCAGGCAAGAATACTGGAGTGGGTTGCCATGCCTTTCTCCAGGGGATCTCCAAGGATCAAACCTGTGTCTCCTGCATTGGCAGATGGATTCTTTACCACTGAGCCACCTGGGAAGCCTCGAAGAACTTGATGTTTCTAAACAGGTCATAATAGTAGCTGGCATGATCTTGGAAAGGGGAGAGAATAAGGAGGGAGTAAGAAGAGATTTGGTCTCTCTTGGCTGGTGAAGGATGATTGGCACCTAAGTTTCCTTTCAAAGGGCCCCCTCTTTCTGCCCCCAAGTTGCCTGGAGTACCAGACCACCATTGCTGGCACTCAGAATCCAACCTCACTGCAGGTAATGGGGTCATGCTATGCCAGACCCAAAAATAAGAGCACAAGGGATTAACTAGGCTTTAAGATTTAGTAACTAAACAATGACAACAGCTTTGTCTCAGCTCCGGCCAGGGTGCCATCTGGGGCACCGTATCTGAAGACGCAGGATTCCACATACCACGTTAAAATGCAGCGGATCTTAGGACCCAAGCTCTATAAATTCTGCAGGATGGAATTTCAAGCTGATGAGCCTGAAAGGCCAAACTCAGAAAATGTGTTTAAAACCTATTTCCCTAATGGGTGAGCCATTGAGGCATGCCCCAGTCCTACAAAAGGCATCAGAGCCAGTCAAGGTCAGAACCCGCTGCTCAGTTTCAAGGCATTTCTAGTAAAAGCTCAGTGGAAGGACAGACAAATAAAGCCATTCTGAGCTTCATTTCATTATCACACTAAACAGGAACCATGCAACTTCCCCTTTTTCTCATCACCTCTCTCGGTCTCAATTCTCGAAATACTGCAGAGCTGGCAAAGGTGTCTGATACACTTGCTTGTAGATATCAGTTCCAATAGTGCCTGAACCCTCTGTGATCTCTGCTCCTGGGGGGAAGGATCAGAGGGAGGGCAGGAACTGGACACCCCAACACCCACAGGCTCAGGGATTTCCGTTCATTATTTCATGCCCTCCTCACATCCTCTCTGAGGCAGGTAATACTGACCCCGAAGCACCCAGGTGCTTACCCATACCACACGAGGGAAGAACACTGACCCAGGGGCCCACAGCTCTGGTTTCCCAGTGCCATGCCTCACCTGCAAAATAGCTAGTGTCTTGTTTTAGAGTGGGGAATTAACATTTAGAAGAAAAAAATAATAATACATAGAAAATATCATACAGAATATTTTCTCCTGGGAAGTCACACCCTACCCTCCTACAGTTCGGGACTAATAGGATGCAATCCCGGAAGGTGTAGATGCAAACACAGCTTCTTGGTGAGAAGCTGCCTTTGCCTTTTTAACACGACATGGTTCATTATAACCCAACACCCAGTAATTCAATGAGGGTGATGAGCCTATGTTCAAAATATCAGTTTTAAAACTCCACATTGATTGTGCTGGTAACCACTATGTCCACTCTGAAGGAGGTGTAGGAATCTGCAGGAATCCAAAAATCACTGGCTCTGTTTCCAACTCCCTCCCTGATCTTTCTGAGGCCTAGAGAGAGCTCAGTGACAGCAGTGGTTTACAGGGCTGGCTCCCCACGCCCGCAGCACCTGGTTGACCAGATCACCATCCTCTTTCGGGGCTATTTCCACTTGCAAGTGAAACGGAGCAGGACCCTGTGGTCCTTGCCCCTCCCCGATCTGCCCCCACGTCATCTGCCTGCCTTTTGTCTGTGGGAAATTTTAATCAAAGATTAAATTTAATCAGAGAAGTGGGAAATGGGGAAACCAAGGAAATCAATCACAGGAGCCTAAATAATAATAATGCGGTCATTAAGCATAGTCAGGGCCTTTAGTTCTTTCTCAAGGGCTATAGACAATAGCCTGGGCCATATCCCATGAGCTGTCTTATAGATACTAAAACACCAGGTGGAGAAGTTACCTACATGATGACCAGGACATAACTGCCACAATTCTGAGAACTGGCCACAAAGAAATGGGAACAAATGCACCCTGTTAGGCAGTGATTAGGACTATTAACTGTACTAATTAAGTATTAATTAGGAAGACTGTACCTGAAACCACCAAGATGATGCTGGTCAGGCCACTGATGACCAGTTTGAAGATCACTGTTAGAGATGACTATGCTGTTTCTGCACTTTGTCTATAGAACTCTCACCCCCTGATTTTGGGGGTGGGGGTAGGGGGAGGTCAGAGTTTAGACAGATGTCTGCCACCCTCCTCCTGCCGCCCACCTCCAATTGCCAACATCTGAAATAAAGCAAACTTTCCTTTCTACCCACCTGGCCCGTTTATTGGCTTTTGAGCGGCCAGCAACCAGACCCCACACACACTCTTTTGGTAACACGGGCACAAAACTCTCCTCCCCCTGCACGTCAGAGCTGAGTCTGAATCCCCTCCCCTTAATTCTTACACCCTGAGATCCTGCCAGGCCCCATCTCTCCATGGGTATGGTGAAAGAAAGTCAGCACATTAAGGAGGTTCAGAGGATTGAAGATTATCAGGTATATAGAGCTTCCATCATTTTCTGACAAATCATCAATCATTCATCAGTGGAAGCAGCAAGTATTTATTTCTGCCTTCAACACCACTGGCAGAAATTCAAAAGCCCCCTCATGCAATGTAGACCCAGTGAAGACTCATTCTCTCTTTTTTATATTAGAGGTTCTGGGGTCCCTGGAGGCCTGGCCTCCATGTCAATTAAGGTGGAAAAATTGTTTGCACTTTTCATTGCAATGTTTCTTAAATGTTTCATTAGTGACTTACACTTTCAGAAAATGTTTCAGAACATCCTCAAGGGCCTCTGAGGAAATTTGTTAAAAATATTAAGGCTATTTTGGAGAAATACCATGATGCCAAAACTTCATTAGATACTGCTTGGAAACAAATCCCTTTACAAACACGTCTTCCTTTAAAATGTAGTCTTTTCCTTAAAACATCAATCTTCAAAGTGTGTGGCCTTTGAAAGATTAAATGAAAAAAGGCATGTTGATCTTAATGGGTATCAGCATTGACTTTATGAAAAGGGCATGCAAAGTTACTGTGCTCAAAAGATTACCCGCCGTAGAATTACAACATGGCGAGTGGAGACGGTTCAGGAAAGGACTGTCTGACGCTACAGAGCAGAAAGTGAGGACAGAGAAGGCATGCCAGAGCACAACCCAGCACGTTCCAGGGGGACCCGAACACTCTATCAGATCCTGCGGCTTCCTCTGGCCTGAGAGAAGCAGCAGAAATGGTCCTCCGACCTCCTGTAACTGCATTTAACTGCATTCACGAGTGCCCTTCTCCCCAGGCAGTTTTCTCCTGGCAGCCATTCTAAGGAGGTAGATAGCTCCACTTTTCTGCCCTGTCACTGCAATGGGAATCAGCTCTGCGTTCAAAGAAAATGATCTCATTGGGAATGAAGACCAGCACCTCTTCATTGGTAAGGGAGCTTCACCTATGAGGAAGGCTTGTGCCCTGCTTCAAGAGCGCCCCAGCTGCATTATACGCCAACCTTGGGCCTCACCTCTGAACGGGACCTTGGACCAGGCAAGCAGCAGCTCTGAGCCTCCGTATTCACACCTGGAATGTGGACCAACACCCCGCTTTCAGGCAGGATTGCTTAGGATCCAAACTGGAGCATCTCCTGGAGGTGTTTATTCCTTTCAGACACTGGGAGCAGAATCAAGCACAGGGACCCACCCAGAGCACCAGGGATAGACAGACAACCATGTCATCAGAGGACACAGGCCAGAAAGGAGAGAGCCGTGTCACAGCTGTGGTCCACGGGAATAGGTACCCTGACATAAAGGTGTACAGAGAAGACCCAGCAGGGCAGCCTGCAGGAGGCTGGCCAGTCTCTCAGGTACCAAGATCAGCTCCTCAGAGCCATAGGACCTCAGGCAAGACCTTAGGCACTCTGTGCCTTGGTTTTCCCAACTGGAAACTGCTTTGCAACCAGCCTATCATACACGCTTAATAAGTATAAGCCATTCTGATACGGAAGAAAACCTAAAAACAATATGATGAGCATGGCAGGAAAGAAATGATAACTGCCTTCCTCCTACAAGTTACTGGACCCCCTGGCAGACTGTGAGCTTCCCTGGGGTCTCCCAGCTGGCAGGAGGCAGAGGGGTGGTCGAAATTCATGTCTCTGATTCCCACACATCACAGCAAATGCAACCTCAGCCACTTGGCCTCCCCGATGTTAAAAAATAGTATTTTCTTTCCTTCAGTGTAGAAATTAAAATAGGCTGTATATGTCTATTATTTTTCATGTCTGAAGACAATGCCAACTGAAGCATCCCACACTGCACTGAGGTCTTATTTCCCATGGGATGCTGAGCTCGCCTTAGGCAGCATCTGAAAACCCAGGCATGAAGGCACATAAGGTTCACAACCTCGGAAACGGATGACAGAATTGTAAACTCAGGTAGAGTCTAAAAGCACTGAAAGCAAGGGAGCAAACACCATTGTTGTTGGCAGCTCCCAGCACGGAGCCTTTTCCCTTCCCACCAGCACTGGTAGCGCTCACCCAGAAGTTAAGCATGTAGCCAGAGTGGGGGGCAATGCATCTCTCCTCCTACTGCCTGAAATGCACGTACATAAATGGGCACCGAAGTGTGTGTGTGTATGTGCACACACACACACATACTTAAAATGCATGTCAGGAGTGACCTCTTGGAAAGACGACACAGAAGCCTACAAAAAGCAGCAACTCTGATCCTGCCAAACACAGGTCACGTGCAGACCATTTTAAGGCCTAGCAGGAAATGGCAACCCACTCCAGTATTCTTGCCTGAAGAATCCCATGGACAAAGGAGCCTGGCAGGCTACAGTCCACAGGGTCGCAGAGAGTTGGACACAACTGAAGCGACTTAGCAGCAGCAAGGGCCTGTTAAACCAGGTTTTGTCTTCCCAGCTTCCACAAATGCAACCCTAAAGAGTAGTGTCTATTTTGCAGTGACTATTTTTTCAAATGGACACTAACATATTTCCAGCAACATTATGGATGCTCAATAAATAGTGGATAAGGCTAATGTTAGAATAGTTAATAACAACAATTGGAGTTTATACAGAGCAAAGACAAGCTTGAGCACCCAAAGAAGTTCACCCTGGAGGATAGGGGAACCAGCAGAAGAACCAGGGCTGAGCCCAAAAGACAGACATGCCCTTCAAACTCTGGGGCACTCTGCCCTGCCAACCTGTCTTCTCCCACCCTGTCACCCACCTCCACCAGAAGCTCCAGGGGCAGCCTCATCGAAGCGCTCCACCTCCTCTGAACAAGGCTTACCTTTGCATGACTGCGATCCGCTCTGTCCACCAGGTGGCTCACATATTTCCTCCCTCCTGACCTGCTCCCAGCGCTTAAATGTCCAACCCAGCTCCCCCAGGACCATTCCTCAACAGTTATGCCCCCAACAGGCTGTGCCACCACTGCCCTGACCAGCCTGTGTCCTGGAAGTACATCTATCTTTCAGGTTATACACCTAAGTTCCAAGGGCTTCCCTGGGGGTCCAGTGGGAAGGAATCCACCTTGCAATGCAGGGGACACTGGTTCAAATCCAGGTCTGGGAAGATTCCACACGTCACAGGGCAGCTAAGCCTGTGTGCCACAACTACTGATCCTGTGCTCTAGAGCCTGGGAGCCACAACTACTGAAGGCCAAATGCTCTAGTGCCCGGGCTCTGCAACAAGAGAAGCCACTGCAAGGAGAAGCCCGATCCCCTCAACCAGAGAGGAAGCCCCGTTCTCTGCAACTAGAGAAAAGCTGGAGCAGCAAGGAAAACCCAGCACAGGTGGGGGAAAAAATGTGAGCTCTTTAAAGGAAGGACATTCACTGAGTTTAGCAGAAATCATAATAGAGAAGAGCATGAAATAGCATTTGTGGGACAAATCAGAGAAGGAATAAAACGAAAACAAATGCAAGAGAAATTTACATACACACTGATAAAGAAATGAATCAATGAGTTGATTCTCTTATTTCCAATCAAATATAAAGTTTCCCTGAGCACCTGGCACCAGCCCCGACTTAGAAGCTAAGAGTCTGAAATGATTCACTGCTCTTAGTTTCAATGCAAGCCTGACTTCCTTCTGCGCTCGGTGCAGGAAGCACAAGGCAGTTCAATCCATCATATTTAAGAAAATTCCAGAGAGAAGCCAATATCCAAGAGCAAGGCAGTCACTGATGGTGGCTCCACAGCAGAGGACACTCTATTTATCCTTCTAGAAGCCACAGTGTAAACAGGGGAGGCGGTGAATGCCAGCCGCGAGGCTCCCACCTAACGCGTCGAGGCTGGCATTTCAGACGCGCTATGTGTTGGTGCCCCGTCCACGGAGCTTAGAGATCCGATTCTGCTGACATCTGTCACTAGCTTCACAAAGGCAGCAATGACTCAGCCTGAGGCGGTGTTCCCACGTGGACCACCCACGAGATCTGGAAGCCCCCACTATCAACCTTCTCACACATGGATGGCCATCCTCTTCCCAGCCACCCTTTCAGCCAAAAATAGAGAGGAAAGGACTTCAAAACGATGTGAAATGATGTTTTGTGGAGCCTCCTGGGAGCCAAGAGGAAGGGGAGAACCAGCCTGCTTCGGCTCTTCTATTTTATTTTATTTTTGTTTGCCACATAGCATGTGGGATCTTAGTTCCCCAACCAGGGACTGAACCTGTGTCCCTGCATCAGAAGCACAGAGTCTTAAACACTCGACCAACGGGGAAGTCCCAGTGTCGGCTCTTTAGAACTGATGCTGCAGGCTCCTCCTCCTCTGGGGCCACAGGTACCTCCAGGGGTCAGCGCGTCCCACCAGGAGTGGTCTCTGCTGAGGCTTGGGCTGTTGGCTCCCAGGCCCACAGAGCTGCACAGGCCTTGGCACTTAGAAAGCCTGACCCCCTGTGACCCAGAAGAGAAAACCGAGGCCCCAGAGTAGAGAGGCAGCCAGATGCAGAGGAGGCAGCGAAGTGTGGTGACGTCAAGGCCATGAACCGTCACAGCCATGAATCCTGGCCTTGATTAGTTCCCACTTTTGTGCAGGTTCCTTTTTCTCCGGTCCTCAGTGTTACCATCTGTGGAAAGGGCTCCTGACACCTTCCCAGCAGGGCTAGTGTGAGGAATGGAAGAATTTATATGTAAAGTATACCAAGTACGTACTATGATAGCCATCCCTCAGAAAACACTCCAAGTAGCTACTGTTATTGACATGATCTCTAGAGTGACAACAAATACTCAGTGAACAATAACTGAAGGAAACAATAAGGGCTTCATTCAAGGTCAGCAATTCCTGTTGTGCAGTTGCCAAGTTCTGTCTGACTCTTCATGACCCCATGGACTGCAGCATGCCAGGCTTCCCTGTCCTTCACCATGCCCCGGAGTTTGCTCAAACTCATGTTTACTGAGTCAGTGATGCCATCCAACCATCTCATCCTCTGTCATCCCCTTCTCCTCCCACCTTCAATCTTTCCCAGCATCAGGGTCTTTTCCAATGAGTCAGCTCTTCCCATCAAGTTGCCAAAGTAATGGAGTTTCAGCTTCAACATCAGTCCTTCCAATGAACATTCAGGGTTGATTTCCTTTAGGATTGATCTCCTTGTTATAATCCAATAAAAAGAAATGCCCAGATTTTTGTGGGCTAGCAAATGTCATGATGGTTCTACAACAGCACAGCCTCAGCTGTGAGTCCCTGACCGATGAGAAGAGGACGATAAGCATCCTGGAAAATGGTAACCAGGGTTGTGCTGAGGACATGGGGTCACAGGGAATAAGGATAGAAGGTAAGATCCCAAAGGAGCAAACACAATTCAAATCACAGGGAATAAGGATAGAAGGTAAGATCCCAAAGGAACAAACACAATTCACGTCACAGGGAATAAGGATAGAAGGTAAGATCCCGAAGGAACAAACACAATTCAAGACCTGGCGGGGTGAAGGATTAGGGTAGTTACCTTCAAGTGTGATATAGAACAGACTTGAAATAGCAACCTTCACACTGGCATGAATATTAATCTTTATAAAAGGACGATGACAATGTGTTTTGGGGCATAAATTAATCATGAGCTTACACTTTTTAATTTTTAAAAACAAGCTTCCCTTTATAAACATCTCAGCAGCACCTGCTCAGACTCCCTTTGTGGCCGTGGTGAGACCACTGGTTCAATTATTCTGAAAATGCTGATACTAACTACAGGCTTCGCATGTGTCAGCAATGGCACTAGGTACAGGCAGACATGCATGTGTAAGTCAGGAGTTGGAGAAAGACAGACAAGACAACAGAGGATTAGTCTGTTGATTACAGTCAGTGCTGATGACTACAGTTAGTGCTACAAGGGGACCTGGGGAAGTGTGTCCCAGGGCCATGGAGCCTCCCATCATTGTCTCACCTGTGTAAGAGGTGAGGGGGATGGAGATCACGTAACAGGATGCACACCTGGGAAGGCTGAGCACATGTGAAGTGTTACTGCCAAGGTGAACGTCTCCCACTTAACCATGCTTAACCACATACGAGGTGTTAGTTGATATTTAAGGATAAAGGATGGGGGATTCTCTGGTGGCCCAGTGATTGAGAATCCGCCTGCCAATGCAGGAGACAAGAGTTTCAATCCCTGGAACGGAAGGATCCCACACGCCACGGAGCAACGAAGCCCGTGCACCACAACTACGGAAGCCCTCACCCCCTAGAGCCTGGGATCCACAGCAAGAGAAGCCTGCACACCACAACTGCAGAGCAGCCCCCACTCCCATCTAGAGGACGTCCGCACAGCAACAAAGACCCAGCACAGGCGAAATAAATAAATAAGACTATATGAGAGAGGAGAAGGACAAATAATACAGTTCACACAAATGGCACGCTTGATTAGACAGAGGGGCACGACAGAACTGTCCCCACAGGGAACACAGGGGGGTAGCACCAGAGCCAGCCTCTCTTAAGTCCTGCCTCTAAAGGACCACACCCAGCTGGAGGCCAGGACACACCCCATCCATCTCTACCAACCTGCCAGGAGCACACAGACGCCACAGATTTCCAGAATATTTGAGACACTTCATAATTCTTACCTCCCAGTTAGGGGAGAATGGGTACATGTATATGCACGGCTAAGCCCCTTTGCTGTCCACCCAAAACTACCACAACATTGTTAACTGGCTATCACTCAGCTCAGTTCAGTCGCTCAGTAGTGTCCAACTCTTTTTGACCCCATGAATTGCAGCACGCCAGGCCTCCCTGTCCATCACCAACTCCTGGAGTTCACTCAGATTCATGTCCATTGAGTCAGTGATGCCATCCAGCCATCTCATCCTCTGTCGTCCCCTTCTCTTCATGCCCCCAATCCCTCCCAGCATCAGGGTCTTTTCCAATGAGTCAACTCTTCACATGAGGTGGCCAAAGTACTGGAGTTTCAGCTTTAGCATCATTCCTTCCAAAGAAATCCCAGGGCTGATCTCCTTTAGAATGGACTGGTTGGATTTCCTAGCCGTCCAAGGGACTCTAAAGAGTCTTCTCCAACACCACAGTTCAAAAGCATCAATTCTTCGGTGCTCAGCTTTCTTCACAGTCCAACTCTCACATCCATACATGATTACCGGAAAAACCATAGCCTTGACTAAACGGACCTTTGTTGGCAAAGTAATGTCTCTGCTTTTCAATATGCTATCTAGGTTGGTCATAACTTTTCTTCCAAAGAGTAAGTGTCTTTTAATTTCATGGCTGCAGTCACCATCTACAGTGATTTTGGAGCCCAACAAAATAAAGTCTGATATTGTTTCCACTGTTTCCCCATCTATTTCCCATGAAGTGATGGGACCGGGTGCCATGATCTTCATTTTCTGAATGTTGAGCTTTAAGCCAACTTTTTCACTCTCCTCTTTCACTTTCATCAAGAGGCTTTTTAGTTCCTCTTCACTTTCTGCCATAAGGGTGGTGTCATCTGCATATCTGAGGTTATTGATATTTCTCTCAGCAATCTTGATTTCAGCCTGTGCTTCTTCCAGCCCAGCGTTTCTCATGATGTACTCTGCATTTAAGTTAAATAAGCAGGGTGACAGTATACAGCCTTGACGTACTCCTTTTCCTATTTGGAACAAGTCTGTTGTTCCATGTCCAGTTCTAACTGTTGCTTCCTGATCTGCATATAGGTTACTCAAGAGGCAGGTCAGGTGGTCTGGTATTCCCATCTCTTTCAGAATTGTCCACAGTTTATTGTGATCCACACAGTCAAAGGCTTTGGCATAGTCAATAAAGCAGAAATTGATGTTTTCCTGGAACTCTCTTGCTCTTTTGATGATCCAGCAGATGTTGGCAATTTGATCTCTGGTTCCTCTGCCTTTTCTAAAACCAGCTTGAACATCAGGGAGTTCACGGTTCACCTATTGCTGAAGTCTGGCTTAGAGAATTTTGAGCATCACTTTACTAGCGTGTGAGATGAGTGCAATTGTGCAGTAGTTTGAGCATTCTTAGGCATTGCCTTTCTTTGGGATTTGAATGAAAACTGAGTTTTTCCAGTCCTGTGCGCACTGCTGAGTTTTCCAAATTTGCTGGCATATTGAGTGCAGCACTTTCACAGCATCATCTTTCAGGATTTGAAACAGCTCAACTGGTATTCCATCACCTCCACTAGCTTTGTTCATAGTGATGCTTTCTAAGGCCCACTTGACTTCACATTCCAGGATGTCTGGCTCTAGGTGAGTGATCACACCATCGTGATTATCTTGGTCTTGAAGATCTTTTTTGTACAGTTCTTCTGTGTCTTCTTGCCACCTCTTCTTAATATCTTCTGCTTCTGTTAGGTCCATACCATTTCTGTCCTTTATCGAGCCCATCTTTGCATGAAATGTTCCCATGGTATCTCTAATTTTCTTGAAGAGATCTCTAGTCTTTCGCATTCTGTTGTTTTCCTCTATTTCTTTGCATTGATCACTGAAGAAGGCTTTCTTATCTCTCCTTGCTATTCTTTGGAACTCTGCATTCAGATGCTTATATCTTTCTTTTTATCTTTCTTTTTCTCCTTTGCTTTTCGCTTCTCTTCTTTTCACAGCTATTTGTAAGACCTCTCCAGACAGCCATTTTGCTTTTTTGCATTTCTTTTCCATGGGGATGGTCTTGATCCCTGTCTCCTGTACAATGTCACGAACCTCATTCCATAGTTCATCAAGCACTCTATCTATCAGATCTAGGCCCTTAAATCTATGTCTCACATCCACTGTATAATCATAAGGGATTTGATTTAGGTCATACCTGAATGGTCTAGAGGTTTTTCCTACTTTCTTCAATTTAAGTCTGAATTTGGCAATAAGGAGTTCATGATCTGAACCACAGTCAGCTCCTGGTCTTGTTTTTGCCGACTGTATAGAGGTTCTCCATCTTTGGCTGCAAAGAATATAATCAATCTGATTTCGGTGTTGACCATCTGGTGATGTCCATGTGTAGAGTCTTCTCTTGTGTTGTTCGAAGAGGGTGTTGGCTATGACCAGTGCATCCAATATAAAACAAAAAAGCTCAAAAATAATTAATTTATTAATTAAAAAATAATTCTCACCTCCCTAGCTCTGCACAGACTATTCCGCTGCCCTGACCTAACCTCAGAGAATTTTGAGCATTACTTTGCTAGCGTGTGAGATGAGTACAATAGTGCAGTAGTTTGAACATTTTTGGCATTTGCTTCTTTGTGATTGGAATGAAAACTGACCTTTTCCCGTCCTGTGGCCACTGCTGAGTTTTCCAAATTTGCTGGCATATTGAGTGCACCACTTTAACAGCATCAAACTGCCAACATCCATTGCATCATAGAAAAAGCAAGAGAATTCCAGAAAAACTTCTGCTTTACTGATTATGCCAAAGCCCTTGACTGTGTAGATCACAACAAACTGGAAAATCCTTCAAGAGATGGGAATATCAGACACCTTACCTGCCTCCTGAGAAATCTGTATGCAGGTCAAGAGGCAATAGTATTGGACACAGAACAACAGACTCGTTCCAAATTAGGAAAGGAGTATGTCAAGCCTGTATATTGTCACCCTGCTTATTTAACTTATATCCAGAGTACATCATGTGAAATCCAGTGCTGGATGAAGCACAAGCTGGAATCAAGAATGCCAGGAGAAATATCAATAACCTCAGATACGCAGATGACACCACCCTTATTACAGAAAGCGAAGAGGAACTAACAAGTCTCTTGATGAAAGTGAAAGAAGAGAGTGATAAAGCTGGCTTAAAACTCAACATTCTAAAAACTAAGATCATGGTATCCTATCCCATCACTCCATGGTAAATAGATGGAGAAACAATGGAAGCAGTGAGAGATTATTTTCTTGGGCTCCAAAATCACTGCAGATGGTGATTGCAGCCATGAAATTAAAAGACATCTGCTTCTTGGAACAAAAGCTATGACCAACCTAGACAGCATATTAAAAAGCAGAGACATTACTTAGTGAATAAAGGTCCATCTAGTCAATGGTATGGTTTTTCCAGTAGTCATGTATGGATGTGAGAGTTGGACTATAAAGAAAGCTGAGCACCAAAGAACTGATGCTTTTGAACTGTGGTATTAGAAATGGATCTTGAGAGTTCCATGGACTGCAAGAAGATCCAACCAGCCAATCCTAAAGGAAATCAGCCCTGAATATTCATTGAAAGAACTGATGCTGAAGCTGAAACTCCAATACTTTGGCCACCTGATGTGAAGAACTGACTCACTGGAAAAGACCCTGATGCTGAGAAAGATTGAAGGCAGGAAGAAAAGGGGACAACAGCGAATGAGATGGTTGGATGGCATCACTGACTCAGGGTACATGAGTTTGAGCAGCTCTGGGAGTTGGTGATGGACAGGGAAGCCTGGAATCCTGCAGTCCATGGGGTCGCAAAGAGTTGGATATGACTGAGCGACTCTCACTTACTCCTTTCACTCAAGAAGAACTTATGCGCCAGCTGCTCTCTGACATCAAAACAGCCTACCAGCTTGGCCCTCAGTCCCGACCCTGCTCCCCTCATTTACTGCAGTCTTCCTCTAATGATTAGAGCAGCTAATATTTACTGAGTGCTCCCTGGGTGTCGGGCCCAATTCTAAAATTTCCTGTATAATTAATTTAATCCTCCCAACAGTCCCACTGGTAAATACTGCTATGGTCATTCCCATTTTACGCATCATGCCCAGATAGGTTAAGCAACCTGCCTGAGGTCACACAGCTAAATAGAAAGCAAAACTTAGATTAGAATCAAAGCAATGTGGCGGTGGGCCAGCTTCTTACCTCAGTGCCTCCTGCAGGCACCACACAGGAAGGAAGGATGCTCACCAGTCTGACCCAGAACCAAGCCCAGGAGGCAGTGCAGGGTGCTCAGTGAGTCGAACGGATGTTGTTGTTGAGTTACTAAGCTGTGTCTGACTCTTTGGGGACCCCATCAAGCTCCTCTGTCCATGGGAGTTCCCAGGAAAGAATACTGGAGTGGGTTGCCATTTCCTCCGCCAAGCGATCTTTCAGACCCAGGTATAGAACCTGTGTCTCCTGCATTGGCAGACAGATTCTTTACCACTGAGCCACCAGGGAAGCCCAAATAGGACTGGGTATTAATTCATTAATTGAAAGCAGTTGGATCACATATGCAAACCACCTTGCACAGTCACACATTCAAATACAGTTTGGAATGTAAACCTCTCATTTGAATAAATATTTGCCTTTTCTGTCTCTGCAACAGTCTTTGCAAACTGCTCTTTCATCTTCTGGCCCCCAGCCCAGGAAGCCCTCCCACCCATTTGAGCTTCTACTCCCAACTTGCATGCACCTCCAGGCCTGCTTCAGAGAACTCTCTAGGCCAGAAGACTAAGCAGCAGTTTGTTACGTGTAAAGACATTAGCTAAATGGGGTAATTCACACTAAAGTGTGAATGAAGCCAACAGTGGGAGAGGAGCAGGGAGGAGAAGGCATTTTAAGGTGGGAGCTGAGTAAATCCTCTATTTGTCGTAAGCACCACAACTTTCTGGACCTCGGGGTAACCATGGACACTCCTTATCAGCCTGCCCACCTTGATCCTCACCCTCAAAGTCACAGAGCCAAGTTACTCAGTTGTCCACTGGCATAGTATTTTTCTGAGCCAAATGGGAAAAGAACAGTGTTTTAGAATTAGACCTGACTTTCTATCCCTTAGACAAGTAACCTAACATCTTCCAAGCCTCTAGTTTCTTATTTGTAAAATGGGTCTGGAGAGAATTAGATCAGCCCAAGACAGTCCCAGCACAAGAAGGGGACAGTGCGGTGACCGTTGATTTCTCTTCCCTGTGCCAGCCTCACTCCTCCTCTTTTCCCTTTCTCCAGGTCTCTGGAAAGGACTTTGAAATTATACCAAGTCATCTACATACGAACCCTCAATTTGTGAACTCTCAAAGATTTGAACGTGTGTCCAGGCACGTAAGTTAGTTCACATGTCTGGCATACATTGTCACAGGTGCGCATCCTCTACAAGTGGTTATGCTTTTGTGAACTTTACTGTACAGTATGCATAGAGAACAGCAGAACAGTATCTGTATTTCCAGCCCAGGATGTCCAGTAGAAAGGGTAAAAGAAGCGGTATATAGACAATTGTGTCAGCTGGGTACCTAGGCTAACCTTGTTGGACTTACAAACAAATTGGACTTAAGAATGTGCTCTCAGAACAGAACTTGTTCGCATGTAGGAAACTTACTGCACCTCCCAGACTATGTTCTGAAGATATTCTTACCAGATGTTTCTTCCCAAAAGAATCTCTTTGTTCAATAAGCTTGGGAATCACCAGATTATGCAAGGTTAATTCTTGAGCCTGAAGAACTTCTCACAACCTTTAATATGATGCTACTTGCAGAAACTCTTCAAGGCAAGGACTATGATGCTGATCTGTCCCCCAAAATTACATTTTAAGAATACGCTATGTGCCATGAACATTGATATCTACCAACAATGAACTTACTTCCTGAAACTTCGCTTACAGGCTGGAGGGGTACGTGCATTAGCAGAAAACCCCCTTTTGCCTGAAAGGATAATTATGATTTCAGTGTGAGGACCTCTGCATGGGAGCGATGGCTCAGTGAGTATCCAGGGGCTGGAAACTTCAGGCGGTTTACTTTCCAGCCCCCATTGAGCACATGCCAGGCATCTGCCTTCCTTCATGCCCACCCTTTGTTCTTTTGCATTATCTCTGTCTGTGCCTCTCAGAGTCTCTGATGTCCTGGGAAGCAGAGCAGAGTGTGAGACAAAATAAGTATACGTAATAATGATGGTTGAAAGGATGGATGGAGGACTGAATGGATGGATGGATGGACAGATGGGTAGATGGATAGATGAATGGATGGGT
>NW_024070203.1:17101891-17148895 GCF_014754425.2 Oryx dammah | reverse complement strand
GGATGGACAGATGGGTAGATGGATGGATGGACAGATGGAAGGATGGAAAGATGGATGATGGACGAATGGATGGATGGGTGGGTGGGAGGATGGATGGATGGATGATGGATGGATGGATGGATGGTGAAGAGACAGAATGATATGAGTGTCAAAGTGCTAATCAAGGATTCATACCACCCATATTGAAACCCAGATCTTCATGAGCACATATATGCCTGTGATTCCACCTCTTCGTTTATGAAACAAGTGACCTGCATGAGTCAGTAGAGACCACGGGGCATGTGATGGGCCAGAGAACAGCACCCTAAGCTATGTAGACCTGGAGCTGCCCAATCTATTTTCCAACAGAAAAGACAGACATCTTCCTTACTAGGTGAAATCTCCTGACATCAATTGTTGGAAATAAATTTAATAATTTTCAGGACCATCTGCAGTCTAAACAAAGTCCATTTGTGGAATGAGTTTGTCCCACGGGCCACCAGCTCATGAGATGTGGAGCAGATAGTCATGAGCCAGTGTTTATTCAGTGGCCACTGGGGACCAGGAGTCTACACGCTTTACCACAACATCAACCTGCCACCAGTTCTGGGACTGGTTATGATCATTATCCCCACTTGACAGATGAGAGGATAGAGGCTCAGGGAGGCTAAGTAAGTAACTTCCCTGTTGTCAGAGAGCAGAGTCGGAGCTAGGTGACCTGGGAGAGCCTCCTCCTGTTAATGGCATGGAAGCTCATGTTCCTTGTCCTTGGCATCAGCTCTCACTCAACCCCATAGCAGCCCTGAGAGGTTCCAGTTTTCCTGGTGAGTCCACTGAGGCTCAGAGAGTCCCCATTGGAGTGCAGGCAGGTCCCAACTCAGGTCTGTGCGGCTGAAAACAGCAGCGCCAGAGTTAGCTGCAGGCTGTGCACAGACAGGGCTTCCCTGGAGCTCAGCTGGTAAAGAATCTGCCTGCAGTGCAGGAGACCCCAGTTTGATTTCTGGGTCAAGAAGATCCCCTGGAGAAGGGACAGGCTACCCACTCCAGTATTCTTGGGTTTCCCTAGTGGCTCAGCTGGTAAAGAATCTGCCTGCAATGTGGGAGACCTGGGTTCAATATCTAGGTAGGGAAGATCCCTTGGAGAAGGGAATGGCTATGCACTCCAGTAATCTGGCCTGGAGAATTCCATAGACTGTATAGTCCATGAGGTTGCAAAGAGTCAGACACAACTGCACGACTTTCACTGTGCACATACAAGGAAGCTGGTACTTCATGCAATTTCCTGAAAGGTGGGGGAAGGAACACATATAACCATTTAAGGAAAATCATTTAACAGTGTGGTACAATTAGGTCACTGTGACCCTTCTCAAGACTTTCATTTTCCCCTATTTCTCTGCCTTTCTCCACCCTACTCTTTTTAAACTACCCCCACTGACCCAGCGGGACATTCCTGATGTAGTAAGTTAATGCCTTTGCCTTTCTCTGTGGGCCCATGTTTGCAAGGGAAACATGCCCCGAATCCCAAGTGCTATTTATCTAATAAGACTGCAGTTACCTTGATTATATTTCAATGTCTCCACTTGTCCGAGAAATTTGCTTGCACTGCCCTGCCATATCTCTGCTTCTCTAGCCACCTCATGGTCTCTGGGTCCTCTAAGGAATTCCCCGCAGAACTGCCAGCCCCCAAACAGAAGGAGCCTGGTGGGGAGACGGCACACTGCTGGGTTAGTGGTTAGCGTGGAAGGTCTTCTACTTTGCATTGCAGATATATTCCACACCAAGCCAGACAGAGCTCAGAAGCCAAAGGAGCACTAAGGTGGGGGAGGGGGCTGGGGCAGGTGATGCTCAGACACACCTGAGCTTCTGCATCTAGTCTCTGCCGCTCACCACCTGGATGGCCTTGGCGCATCACCCGACCTCTTTGAGATTCAGTCCCGTTAGATTTCAGTTTGGATCGGTGCATGTATAATGATGAATGTCATCCTCCCAGGTCCCAGGTGGGTCTCCTTGGGATCAAGTCTCATTTACTCAACAAACATTTACAGAGTGCACATTCAGTGCCAAATAGTACGCTTGGCACCGGGCACTCGGATATGAAAGTGGATTGTTTGTCCCTGTGCTTTGTGGGGAGAAAGCAGGAAAATTCTGACTCACAAAGACTTGTGTGATCTTAACCCCTCTGCTGCTTAAAAAAAAGACAAGTTTAGGCAGATGATTTAACTCTGAAGCACCTCATTTTCATTAATTGCACAAAGGGAATAGTTTCCTTTTCCCATATGCCTGTGATGACTAAAATAATACAGGTTAAACCCCTACCATGGCCTTTGGATCACAGCCAGTGCTTCACAAATCAAGGCAGTTATTCAACTGATAACCTGCAAACAGGATGCAGGGTATCAGGGCTTCAATCTCAGTATCCCTGGCAAAAATTCATGTAATTTATTTTTCTGTTTAAGGACCTCAGTTTACCCGTCTGTGCAACGGAAGGGCAGTTCTGCCTCCTGAAAAGAACCCAGGCTTCGGGGGCAGACTTGCACCAGAAGGCTAGCTCTACCCCTTACTGAGCAGTGTGACCTTGGGCTCTGGGACCTCTGAGGGCTCCTTTCACAGGCCTCTAAACCCTGTGTGCACCCTTGACCTTGTGTCCATAAGGGAAGAATGGTAGCCAGCATGTGGCAGGCTCCATTATCACTGAGAGTGAATAAAGGAGAGAAAGTGATAAAATTAAAGACAGCCACTTTACAGCTCTGCTATAAAAGACCATATGAACTAGCGAACACTCATTCTTGATTCTTTTCAGCCTCCATCTAAACTACCAAGTCCCCAGCACACGGGGATGAGGTAGAGAGGATGAGAAAGGGACTAGAGCCTGAGCAGATTCAACTTGTCCTTCCTCCCCAGCATCAAAAGCCCTTAGATACTGTTAGTGCTGCGACTGCTGTTTACTTGCTAAGTCATGTCCGACTCTTTGCAACCCCGCGGACTGTAGCCCGCCAGGCTACTCTGTCCATGGAATTTCCCAGGCAAGAGTACTGAAGTGGGTTGCCATCTCCTTCTCCAGGGAATGTTCCCAACCCGGGGATCCAACCTGCATCTCTCTCTTAGGTAGACTGTTTACCACTGGGCCACCTGGGATTCCCAGATACCGTTAGTGAGGGCTCTGTAAATAGTCTGTGGATGCACTCAGTCATTTATCCAAACCTCACAGCAACTTTCTGGATAACAACTGTTGCACTGGGGAAGTTGAGGTACATGGCAGAAGTGCAGATTCGAACACAGATTTTCCTCCACAAGCTTCCACTCTGTCCACCTTGGCACACACAGGAGAACCTCACCCAGAGCTGAAGGTGCTCTGCCTCAGCTCGCCTGGTCTCCCAACCCAGAGAGCATCAGCAGGAGCCCGTCTGGTTCCCTGGCCTGGACCTACTGCCAGCCAGCACCTGCCTCTGCCCCAAAGGACGTGCACGCCCCTCCCTCACAAGCATCTGTAGGGAGCACGTGGCTCATTTAGTCACGTAACCAGAGCATCCGCAGAAACATACCAAACATGTATCTAAGGAGGTGTCCTTGGCTGAGTTGCCCCAGATCCCGGCTCCCTTGTGCCTGAGCCAGGGTGTACAGTCCACACTCAGGTTTGGAGAGCAAGGTGGTTAATCACCCCCGATCTTGAGCTGCCCACGAATCAGCAGGCTGTTCCAGTAGACTGAGATCACACGTGTGCATCTGTGATCCTACATGGGGCCTGGCTCTGTGACAGGTGAAACGTTTCCAGGAAATCTGGAGCCAGAGAGCCGGAGTGCGAGCCCCACGGTGAGGATGGATCTTGAAAACATTAAAGCCAGACACAAAAGGGTCACATATCGAATGACTCCATTCATAGGAACTGTTCGGGACAGGCATATGCACAGAGAAGGCAGTGTGGGGTTTCCAAGCACTGGAGAGGGACGTGGCGGTGAGTGATGCTGAATGAGCAGAGGCTGTCCCTCCAGGGCGGTGACGGTGTTGTGGCATTAAAGCGGATGCTTGCACGACCCTGAATGTGCTCAAGGCCCCTGAATTGTATGCTTCAAGTTGTAACGTTGATGTTTTGTGAATTCTATCTCAGTTGAAAAGATATCATCTCCAATAGCACACACGATTGTACTAGGCAACTCACCTATCCAACAGCTCAGTAAACACTACTTCATTCTGAAAATAACTCATAATTTTCTTATGTCTTAGCTCTGATGTCAAGGCTGCCTGCCCCTCCTGGATTCCACTTGCTGTGGTTTAGAATCCACAGATTAAGCCTCCTTCTCCCATAGGACAGAGCTTTAAGAGTCTGACACCAGAACTCATGTCCTAAGAGCATTTTCCTCGGAAGATGGCACGTGCTGGGATCGTTCGGCCCCAGACAAGAGAGAGGTGCTGTCAACAACCCTTGCTCACTGCACCCCCAAGGTGTCTTCTGGACCAGCCGGGGCAGCCCCCTCCCTCCCCTGGACATGGCATCTAAGTGCACCGCAGCCCCAGGGACCACTGCCCATCCTTGGCTCAGCGTGGGGTTCTCCTGGACTTCAGCCTGCTCGTCTTCATCAGCTCCAGACAACACAGCCTGGGAGCAAGGTTCTGCACCTCTGCTCCTCAAGGACTGTGTGGTGCTGGGTCAGCTACTTGACATCTTCTATAAAACAGGGAAAGACTGCCATCCTGCACCCACCAGGGCAGTGAGGAGTCACAGCACAGACACTCCAGCCTGTAAGTGCAGAGGCACTGACTGGCTTTTCAAGGGTGTAAGGGACATCCGTAGCCAAAAGGATGCTGCTGAAAGTATTAATAGCAGCTCTCCTATGGGTTTTCCCATTAAATCTGCTCAACTTAACCTTGTTACCTTCCTTCCCCATGCCTGCAGGCCTCAGGGAGCTAGTAACAGATGCTCTCAGTACACAGGAGAGCGAGCCATGGGTTTTACTAGAAATCACTCAAGTTCAGAGACTCCAGAGGGAGGGGTCCAGCTTATCAACCTGCAAACCCAACCTCAGGGTATGGACTGAAGGCTTGACTGGGGAACAGGGCAGATGTGAGAGGGTCTGGCAGGTGCGGTGGGGGAGAAGGTGGTGTAGGGAGCAAAGGATGGGCAGACGACATCCCCCAAGTGTGGGGGCAGGGCTTTCATTCATCTTAGGGCAGCATGCTAATGTGACCATTTTAAACGTGTAGTGAAAGGCTTTCTGGAGCAGCCATGGAAAATATGCTATTGAGACACTCGCACTCAGACCCCAACAGAAAGTGCTAAACACACTCTGCGCTCAGGGCACACCCCCACGGGCCCTGTCTCCAGCCTCTGCTTCCCTCGAGTCATCATCCAGTCAATTCCTTGGGTACTCATCCAGTACTCTTGTTCAAAGACAGACTAGGAGCACAGTATGTACTTTCTTACTAGAACTTGAACCTGGTTCCTCCAGACGCTGGAACAGTTCATTCTACCATACCCCCTTGCTGTGGATATTTGGTCTCAAACTCCCTGTAGATAGAAGAATAGGAACAAGCTGATGCCAACTAAATAACAGAAGAATTGATGCCTTTGAACTGTGGGGCTGGAGAAGACTCTTGAGAGAGTCCCTCGGACTGCAAGATCAAACCAGTCAATCCTAAAGGAAATCAACCCTGAATAGTCATTGGAAGGACTGATGCTAAAGCTAAAGCTCCAATATTTGGCCACCTGATGTGAAGAGCTGACTCATTAGAAAAGACCCTGATGCTTGGAAAGATTGAAGGCAGGAGGAGAAGGGGACGACAGAGGATGAGATGGTTGGATGGCATCACTGACTCAATGGACATGAATCTGAGCAAAATCCAGGAGGTAGTGAAGGACAGGGAAGGCTGGTGTGCTCCAGTTCACGGGGGTCCCAAAGACTCAGACACCACTTAGTGACTGAAAAACAATAACAAATAGAAGCAATAATAATATCTGTTTAAAGAAACACCCATTTAGGTCCTATCACATATTGTCATCTTAAGGAACCTGCGTGTCTTTATTTTCCAGGGAACATCCCAGTTGACATCTACTGTCCTGGCAGAATTGTTAACAGGTCCTCACTCAGGCTCAGAAGTGACCAGATATGAACAAGACATTCTCTGGTCCATGGCAACCCCCTAAGAGATACCTCATGATCGCATGATCACTGCCCATTTACAAAGAATGCAATGGAGGCTCAGACAGATGAATTATTTCAGCCAAGCGTCAGAGAAGGATTCAGTCTAGCTGGTCTGAAATAGAGGCTGAGTGCTAATCTCTCCCCCAGTCCTTTTCTCTCAACATGAGTGGTTTTCAGATAGTATGCCTAAAACCCCAGGGCAGGGGAGAACCCATTCTTAGAACTCATGAAGAGAATTCAAGGTAACCAAGTAGGTGGAACTCAAAGATTCTCCCACCCCTACTACCATCAGCAGATCAAGCCTCTTCTCTGTTTTACAGAGGGGGAGGGAGGGCTTTTGTAGGAGTTCCTTGCGGGGAAAGTCTATTATTTAAAAAACTGAACAAACTCCCCTCCCATCCAGGCTGCCACATAACATTGAGCAGAGTTCCCTGTGCTATACAGTAGGGAGGAGAGTTTGGGGTTTTTCCACTAGTCATGTATGGATGTGAGAGTTGGACTATAAAGAAAGCTGAGGGCCAAAGAATTGATGCTTTTGAACTGTGGTGTTGGAGAAGACTCTTGAGAGTCCCTTGGACTGCAAAGAGATCCAACCAGTCCATTGTAAAGGAGATCAGTCCTGAATATTCATTGACAGGACTGATGTTGAAGCTGAAACTCCAATACTTTGGCCACCTGATGCAAAGAACCGACTCATTGGAAAAGACCCTGATGCTGGGAAAGATTGAGGGCAGGAGGAGAAGGGGACGACAGAGGATGAGATGGTTGGATGGCATCACTGATGCAATGCACATGAGTTTGAGCAAACTCCGAGAGTTGATGATGGACAGGGAGGCCTGACGTGCTGTGGTCCATGGGGTCACAGAGAGTCGGACACGACTGAACGACTGAACTGAACTGAACTGAACTGGGGAGTTTGGGCAAGAACGGATACATGTATATGTATGGCTGAGTCCCTTTGCTGTCCACCTGAAACTATCATATTATTAATCAGCTATACTCCAATACAAAGTAAAAAGCTTAATAAGATAAATCAATAAAAAATAAACAGAATTTCAGTTTTGCTTATTGAGGGCCTGGAACAATGCTGGGCACCCTGGGTCCCCAATAAAGGCTTACAAAACAAACAGATAAACTATAATCAATATTGAATATCTTCCCAGGCTGATGGCTACTCTGAACATGACTGACACAGACTTCACATTCATAGCAAAATTCACTACTGAAATATTCAAATCAGAGTCATCCAATCCCCACTGCAGAGGGTATCACACAGAAAAACAACAGAGTCCTGATTACAAAGGAATCCTTGAGGCCACCTGACCTTGCAGGTGAAAAGTATGCCCTTGGCAAGGTTATAAAGCAAAGCCATGAACACATATCATTATCTGCTGAAACTACCCAGCAAACCACATACTTTTAATTTTCTCCTGAAAACCGGCCTTTAATCAGCATTCATCCTCTCTGACCCCCCAGTGCCTGGAAGTGCATCATCATATTTATCCAGGGCATAGATAATTCCTCGTTTGCTTGTCTTCCCCATCGGGCCAGAAGCCTCGGGGACTTGGTTTTTTCATATCTAATTCCTCAGGGGCTCTGAAGAGTACTTAGCACTGTGTAAAGATTCAATAAATATCAGATAGGTGGATGGAGGTGTGGGGCTTCCCAGGTGGCGCAAGAGGTAAAGAACCTGCCTGCCAGTGCAGGAGACATAAGAGACGAGGGTTCAGTCCCTGGGTTGGGAAGATCCCCTGGAGGAGGGCATGGTGACCCACTCCAGTATTCTTTCTTGGAGAATCCCACGGACAGAGGAGTCTGGTGGGCTACAGTTCTTGGGTTGCACAGAGTTGGACACAACTGAGGCAATTTAGCATGCATGCATGGATGGCTGTTTGGGGTGAAAGATTTCCCCTGTGCTGGCTTCTCTTTGGAATGTAGGTTCAGGTGTTCTGGCTGCATCGCAAGACTTGGTGGGGATTCTGTGTGCTGTGCTGTGCTTAGTCACTCAGTCATGTCCAACTCTTTGTGACCCCATGACTGTGGCCCGCCAGGCTCCTCTGTCCCTGGGATTCTCCAGGCAAGAATACTGGAGTGGGTTGACATGTCCTCCTCCAGGGGATCTTCCCAACCCAGGGATCGAACCCAGGTCTCCCACATTGCAGGCAGATTCTTTACCGTCTGAGCCACCAGGGAAGCCCAAGAATAATGGAGTGGGTACCCTATTCCTTCTCCAAGGGGATAGTCCCGATCCAGGAATCGAACTGGGGTCTTCTGCATTGCAAGCGGATTCTTTACCAACTGAGCTACCAGGGAAGCCCAGGGTGGCGTTCTGCTTGAGGTCAAAAGGAAGGCTGGCTAGTGCTGAAGCCAGAGATATCACAGCTAGGATGGGACTCGGGGAGAACATGAGTGTCCCGGACCAGGAGACCACGCGGCCATTTACCCAGAGCCCGTCTAGAATGGCATGCTCCCTGTTATCAGTTCTGGAAAGGCTGGGGAGCAGGATACAGTGTGCAGGTGGTGGACCTGAAACCTGGTCATTTCCACAAGGCTGATGCGAAACCCTGGTTTATCCCAGGCTCACCTGCCACCCACCACCTCTGGATGGAAGTAGGAGGAAAGGAAGAAAGAGAGGAGGAGGACAGGGAGAGATACATCAGGGAAAGTAGGTCAGACGCCTACTCTTCCAGCAGAACCCCAAATGTGGAGACGAAGCTTCCAACCCAAGGAATCCCCTCTGATTCCTTAGCAAGCCGCTGCTCACCCCGTGTTTAAACCCCCCAGAGACAGGGAACTGCTACCTTGCAAGGCCGCAATGGCCATTTCCCCCCAAGGCTACTCAGTCTCACTGCACACTTATGGGCAGGGACTCTTTCCCCTGACTTTAGGCACCTCCCTATCCCACATTTTAAGTTGCCCTGGACATGGGTCCCTGTTCTAAGAAGGTTTGAGAAATGCTGTCTAAGATGAAGAATGGAAACATTGGCGGACTATGTGCAGTTTGCTGTCAAACATCTGGTGAGTTTGCAGAAACTAAGCCATCAGCCGTGTCGAGACATTTCACAGTGCTGAGTGGGCAAGCTGGCGACTTAGGAAACTCACAAAATGTTTGAAGTCCAATGAAAGACCTCTTAGTCCTCTAAGATTATCTAACAGAGCACATTTTTATAAAATTTTGAGCCTGGATACTCTTTTATATATGAAATATTTGTTGGCATTATATCAAGGAGGTCTCCATGCTCACCCAAGCTTAGGAGAAACTGCGTTAGGCAGCTGTCAAGACTGCAGGACTTGTCAGAGCCTTTAATAAGACAATTTCCTCTGTGACAATCCAAGCAAATCTAGTACAAGGTATCTCTCTACCTTCCTTGATTGTGATAATCCTATTTTGTAGGTTATCACCTGGACTAATAGACTACAGTCCACTTCTTGAGAAAAACTATTAAATAATATGATCGAATTCCCATTAAAGATAAGGAAATTCTCATTTACCAGCTCTGCAACCCGAGCACATCACGGACACTTTCTGAGCCTTGGCTGGTTCCTCTGAATTCCCACCTCCAGCTCCAGACAGAAGAGGAATAACTATAAAATCAGGAGTAAGCACATGGGAACCCTATGGCACTCACATTACCCTTCTTCCTTGAGTGATAGTCACACACTTGCAAGGGACCCATCTGTTTACCAGCCCAGGCTCTGAGCCAAATGTTGGTCCCAGAGACATCTTCACATCTATTTTCCCAGCCTTCAACAAAAAGAAAGAAAAATGGCCTTTTAACCCCAGCTGACACAGCGTTGGGACCTGGAAAGTCTAAGGAGGCCAGTCTTTCTAGTGAATGCAATGTTTTTTCCCTTCAGAGGTCATGACCAATTGCATTTCCTTTCTCAGGAGCTGGGTGATGAATGTGGCTGATGGACAAGAAGTATCACCTCTGGGTGACACATTTTAGGGGAACGTGAACTCACCTCATCACTTTTGAGCACCACCTGGCTTAGGTGGATCTTCACAGAAAGTAGAGCTCTGGGAAGCTAGCCTTGGTTTTCCTGGGTGAGCTCTCTCTTTCACAGATATTTATATTGTTCACAGGCCAGTCAAGAGGTGTATAAACAGTTACTGAGCGTTTACTATGTGTGTGTCCCTGGCATGAGTGTGTGTGTGTGTGTGTGTGTGTGTGTGTGTGTGCGCGTGTTAGGGAGAATTGGCAGAAGCTCTCCAAACAAAAGGGTTCTTGTGCACAGAGAAAAAGAAAGAACAGTCAAGGGTAAACTCCTAATTCATGGGGGTTTTAGGAGCCTGCAGACTCAGAATTACCAGGAACATTTCCTTTCAGACACAAACAACCTTTCCTGTGGGTGTGACACAAGGATATTTCTGGTATTGTTCTAGGTCCTGTAAAGCCTGGACACTTACAGATCAGGGATCTATTATTTTATTTGGAAACAGAATTCACATTCAAGAAGCAAACACAGTGGGAAGGTAAATAGGTGCAGCCATTAGGGAAAACAGTATAGAGGTCCTTCAAAAATCAAATCCAGAGCTAATATATTATCTAGCAATCCCACTTCAGAGTATTCCTATGAAAAGGATTGTGCTGCTATGAAAAGTAAACTTTATTCACAGTGTTACATAGAGATTATTTGATTTAAACCTTACAACAATACAAAAAAGGACTTTTTATAACAATCCAAACAAGAATGGGTTCTATAGGTGACGAAACTGGACACCAAACAGCAGAAGAGGCTTCCCAATGCCAGTGGAGAGCCAGGCCACAGTGCTCAGGACACAGTGACCCTGAAACACTCCCCTTCAGCACATTCTACACACTCCTCCGCAGCTCTCTCTACCCATTCCTTTCCCGGAAGGCATACAACCCTCAACATCCATCCAGCCATTCATTTAAAAAAAAAATTCCTGAGATTTGATTAGCACAGGAAAGAAGTCCTCAACTGGAGAAAAGGCCATTTTTTCTGGCAATATCTGGAGGCATTTTGGGCTCTTAGAACTAGAGAGAGTCACTGGCATGTAGTGAGTAGAGGCCTGAGATGCAACGAACTTCAATATGGTAGTATCAAGGTTGAGAAATTCTGGGTAGAGTGTATACAGTGAAAATTATAGGGAATTCCCTGGTGGTCCAGTAGCTAAGACTCCAGGCTCCCAGTGCAGCGGGCTCAGGTTTGATCCCTGGTCAGGGAACTGGATCCCGGATGCCTCATGTAAGAGTTCGTGTGCTGCAACTAAAGATCCCACATGCCGCAACTAAGACAGAGAAGCCAAATAAAACAATACATGTTTTTTAAAAAAGAAAATCATATGCCATGAAAATTCTGCATTGTTTCACAGTTTTGTATATTAAACTAACCAATCTTCAAAACGGCATTATGAGATGAGTAAAAACACTATTCTGTTTAAGTGGAGGAAATGGAAAGCTGAGAGTTGACTGCAGTTGCTCTGGATCATAGAATGGAGATTTACACCCTAAAGTCTAGCCTCAGGGGCGCACACACTCTAAACTGCCTTTCATGGTGGAAGACAACACTGCCTGCATTTTACTCTGGTGGTCGAAGTGGGAGGTTCCGCAGCAGACATAGTAGAACCAAGGCCAGGATGACTGGGGTGTCACCTGGTACAGCCACAGTGCCCACAGTATAGCTGAAGAAAGCAGAGTGCAATGGGGCTGAAGTTATCAGGATGGGCTCCGGGCCCAGGAAGGGCTGAAAGGCCTCTGGGCTGATGTCCTCAGTGGCATAAGAGGATTGTGTTCCCGGGATGACTGTAAATATTGAATGCAAGAGTCTGTGTGGCAGGCCGCCGCTAAGACGGCCCCAGGAACCCCATCTCCCGGGATCCATGCCCTTGTGGATCCTCTTCCAAGACCTCATACATCCTGGTTCCACTCTGCTTGTCCTCTCTTGTTCTGCCAGATAAACCCGCCGCAGGGTCGTAAGCTGCCCCACGGCAAGGGCCAGCCATAAAGGGACTGAGGGACATCCCCAGCCAACAGTCTGTGGGACCCAAATCCTGCCAATGACTTTTGAGTGAACCGGGCAGGGGACCATCCTTAAAAGGAATGGAGCCCCAGACAGCACCTTAGTGGCACCCGGGTGAGAGACCTGGGCTAGACTACCTGGCTGAGCCATAACCACCCGCCTGACCCACGGGCACTGAGAGATAATACACGTTTGCTCTTTCAAGCTGATAGTCTTTGTGCTCATTGATTTCAAAGCATAGGAAACGAATACAGCATGCCTATTAGATGCTTTCTGCAGGCTGTTTCAGACCCTCTTGGCCTCACCCGGCTCTGATTCCAACCATCTCAGGGCAGACAGAACTGTTTGGGCTCCAATCACCTTCATGCCTGTAGGTGGAATCCGATCTCATCTTGCCTGATTCTTAAAAAAAACCCTTTAGTTTAATAAAGGACATGGAAAACCCATAGCTGTAATCAAACTCAGTAAGGTAAACCCTGAAAACCTCCTCTACACAGACATGAACAAAAGAAGGATGCCTGCTTTTGCCACTTCTATTCAACATAGTACAGCAATTCCTAGCCAGAGCAGTTAGGCAAGAAAAAGAGATACTAAGGCATCCACATATGGAAGGACAGAGTAATATTTTCTCTGTTTGCAGATGTCATTATCTTGTATGTAGAAACCACTACAGTTCATCACACACATAAACACACACACATACACAAACAGCAGGATACACACACATTTTCAGAGCAATTAAATGCATATAGCAAGGTTGCAGATACAAATCAACATGCAAAATCATTTCCGTTTTTATACACTAACAATGAACAATGCGAAAAGGAATAAAATTCATAGGAGTAAACAGAACCCATGAGGCGAAACACCTGTATTTACACATACATATATATAAAGATACATGTACACACACACACATATATACACACACAGATAGATACATATATACATATGCACACACAGACACATACATGTATAATGCATGATGAGACAGATCTTTGTTCACCTTGCCTGATTCTTACCACACCCCTCCCTCCTCCCACCTGCTTGACCTCATGCATGTCCAGTCTGGAAGCGCAGGGGTTACTTTGCTGGGGAACAAACCTTGACCACAGGCAGGCAGGACAATGAATAAACAGTCTCCTCTCTCCTGCCACCCAGGATGGGCATCAGAAATGCAATGTAAGCTGGCTTTCAGGTGAAGCTCTATGGTGCCCGTGGGAGTGTGGAACCACTGTGGGTAGAATTGGCTCCAGGTAGCCCCTCCACGGGCTGGCCCTCCTTCCTTGGAATCACTCCCCAGAACTATGGGCACACAGGCCTTTGTCTCTAGTTCTGCTTTCGGGACCAGCTGGGCTGAGATAGACAATATCTAGCACAGAGGGAGGTGCAGTCAGTGGGAACTATTGAGCCTTCTCTCTCTATGGCTGGGTGACCCCAACTGTGCTCCTTTCACTTTGAAAGTTTTACAAGTCCACAGCTTCTTATTTCATTCTCACGGCTTCTCGCCTTCCTGGGGCACAAAGCTCTTGGGCAATGAACAGGTTTTACAATCACATTAATGAAGAGCTTTCTTCTTAACTCTCTCCTTCCTGCGTTCCGCCTTCTTTCCGCACCACCACCCTGTCCTTCCTGCCTTGTTGATACTTCCCAGCTTAGGTTTCCTCCATCTCACCATCTGTTCATACTTCCAAGTCTTTGCTCATCTGTTCCCTCTGCTTCCTTCCCACCTTATGCTTAATTCTTTTAAGACTTTTTTTTTTTTTTTGATGGACCATTTTTAAAGCCGCTACTGAATTTGTTACAACATTGCTTCTGTTTTGTGTTTTGGTCTATTTTGGTTCAAGGCACGAGGGATTTTAGCTCTCTGACCAGGGATCAAATTGGCACCCCCTGCATTGGAAAGTGGATTCTTAACCACTGGAACTCCAGGGAAGTTCCTAGTTAATTCTTTTCTTAAATTTAATTTTTAACTTCAGGACAGGTAGTTTACAATATTGTGATGGTTTCTGCCATACCTCAACATGAATCAGCCATAGTATACATACGTTCCCTCCCTCAAAAGGCTCCCTCCCACCTCCCTCCCCATCCCACATTTCTAGGTTGTCACAGAGTACCAGCCTTGGGTTTCCTGCGCCATATGGCAAATTCCCACTGGCTATCTATTTTATATATGGTAATGTACATGTTTCAATGCTACTCTCTCAAATCATCACACCTTCTCCCTCCCCCACTGTATCCCAAAGTCTGATCTGTTTCTGTTGCTGCCCTTGGGTAGATTCCTCAGTACTATCTTTCTAGATTCCATATGTATGTGTTAATACATAACATTTGTCTTTCTCTTTCTGACTTACTTCACTCTGTATAATAGGCTCTAGGTTCATTCATCTAATTAGAACCAACTCAAAGGCACTCCTTTTTATAGCTGAGTAATTTCTCATCGTGTATATGTACAAAAACTTCTTTACCGATTCATCTGTCGATGGACACCTAAGTTGCTTCCAAGTCCTAGCTACTGTAAATAGTGCTGCAATGAACACTGGGGTACATGTGTCTTCTTCAATTATGGCTTCCTCAGGGTATATGCCCAGTAGTGGAATCACTGGGTCATATCGTAGTTTTATTCCTAGATTTTTCTTTATTCATTTTTTAAATATTCCTGGTTTTTAAAGGAATCTCCATACTATTCTCCTTAGTGGCTGTACCATTTTCTCCACATCTTCTTGAGTATTTATTGTTTGCACACCTTTCGATGATGTCCATGCTGATCAGTGTGAGATGATACCTCACTGTAGTTTTGATTTGCATTTCTCCAGTAATGAGCGTCATTGAGCATCTTTTCATGTGTTGATTAGCTATCTGTATGTCTTCTTTAGAGAAACATCTGTTTAAGGCTTCTGCTCACTTTTTGATTGGGTTCTTTGCTTTTCTAGTACTGAGCTTCATGAGCTGCTTATATATTTTGGAGATTAGTCCTTTGACAGTTGTCTAATTTCCTATTATTTTCTCTCATTCTGAGGGTTGTCTTGACACCTTGCTTACAGTTTCCTCTAGCTAATTAAGTGTTCTTTTTTTAAAATTTTTTGTTTTATATTGGAGTACCATTGATTAACAATGTTGTGTTCAGGTGAACAACAAACGTTATACATATATATGTATCTATTCTTTTTCAAGTGCTTTCCCCAAATTAAGTTGTTACAGAATGTTGAGCAGAGTTCCCTGTGCCATACACTTGCTCCTTATTTTTAACAACCCATGTGAAAGGGCATCCTATCCTGTAACATAGGACATCTGCCCCAAAGACCCCTGTTCAGTCTAAACATCCTTTCTTCTAGATCTTGGAAGAACCTCAAGCATTTGTCTGCCTTAAATTATTAATTTTTCTCCAAAAATGCCACAAACTCAAGTGGGAGAAGGATGAAATCTTCTCTCGTCTAGCTTTTGAGTATGTCATGCGTGCATGCTAAGCCACTTCAGTCGTGTCCTACTCTGTGTGACCCTATGGATTAGAGCCCCCCAGGCTCCTCTGTTCACAGGGATTCTCCAGGCAAGAATACTGGAGTGGGTTTCCATGCCCTCCTCCAGGGGATCTTCCCAACACAGGGATTAAACCTGTGGCAACGCTGTCTGTCTGTCTGAGTTTTGTGGCTGCCCCTGGACCAGTGATGGCGGATAAATATTATGGTTTTCTGATTGATCTTGGGGTCCATCTGTGATATTTCTTTGTGCCAAAAAAGAAAACAAAAAAGAGCGGTTCAGTTTGCTAAATGAACATTGAAATGCTTTATCTGTGTTTTCTGTAAATAAAAGAGTGCAATTAAAAAAAAAACAAACCTGTGCCTCTTATGTCTCTTGCATTGGCAGGCAGGATCTTTACCACTAGGACCACCTGGGGCGCCCTCAACTATGTTACTCAGTTCAGTTCATGCGGTTGCTCAGTCGTGTCCGAATCTTTGCGACCCCATGAATCGCAGCATGCCAGGCCTCCCTGTCCATCACCAACTCCCGGAGTTCACTCAGACTCACATCCATCGAGTCGGTGATGCCATCCAGCTATCTCATCCTCCGTCAACCCCTTCTCCTCCTCCCCCCAATCCCTCCCAGCATCAGTCCTTTCCAATGAGTCAACTCTTCGCATGAGGTGGCAAAAGTATTAGAGTTTCAGCTTTAGCATCAGTCCTTCCAATGAACACCCAGGACTGATTTCCTTTAGAATGGACTAGTTGGATCTCCTTGCAGTCCAAGGGACTCTCAAGAGTCTTCTCCAACACCACAGTTCAAGAGCATCAATTCTTCGGTGCTCAGCTTTCTTCACAGTCCAACTCTCACATCCATACATGACCACTGGAAAAACCTTAGCCTTGACTAGACAGACCTTTGTTGGCAAAGTAATGTCTCTGCTTTTCAATATGCTATCTAGGTTGGTCATAACTTTCCTTCCAAGGAGTAAGCATCTTTTAATTTCATGGCTGCAATCACCATCTGCAGTAATTCTGGAGCCAAAAAAAATAAAGTCTGACATAGTTTCCACTGTTTCCCCATCTATTTCCCATGAAGCGATGGGACTGGATGCCATGATCTTCGTTTTCTGAACATTGAGCTTTAAGCCAACTTTTTAAGTTTCCTCTTTCACTTTCATCAAGAGGCTTTTTAGTTCCTCTTCACTTTCTGCCATAAGGGTGGTGTCATCTGCATATCTGAGGTTATTGACATTTCTCCCAGCAATATTGATTTCAGCTTGTGCTTCTTCCAGCCCAGCATTTCTCATGATGTACTCTGCATATAAGTTAAATAAGCAGGGTGACAATATACAGCCTTGATGTACTCCTTTTCCTATTTGGAACCAGTCTGTTGTTCCATGTCCAGTTCTAACTGTTGCTTCCTGACCTGCATATAGGTTTCTCAAGAGGCAGGTCAGGTGGTCTGGTATTCCCATCTCTTTCAGGATTTTCCATAGTTTGTTGTGATCCACACAGTCAAAGGCTTTGGCATAGTCAGTAAAGCAGAAATAGATGTTTTCCTGTAACTCTCTTACTTTTTTGATGATCCAGCAGATGTTGGCAATTTGATCTCTTGTTCCTCTGACTTTTCTAAAACCAGTTTGAACATCTGGATGTTCACAGTTCATGTATTGCTGAAGCCTGGCTTGGAGAATTTTGAGCATTGCTTTACTAGCGTGTGGGATGAGTGCAATTGTGTGGTAGTTTGAACATTCTTTGGCATTGCCTTTTTTGGGGATTGGAATGAAAACTAACCTTTTCCAGTCCTGTGGCCACTGCTGAGTTTTCCAAATTTGCTGGCATATTGAGTGCAACACTTTCACAGCATCATCTTTCAGGATTTGGAATAGCTCAACTGGGACTATGTCACTACTCTTTATTAAATAAATGATAAATAGGATAAAGAAAAGAATGGCAAAAGACACTTTTCTCTTGAACACTGCTAACAATTTCAACATAAATCTGTAAGCTGCTCATTTCTGTGTTCAAAGAGAAGTGTTGGAATAAAAACACATATTCTTTCAACCAATTCTCTTCTTTGAGCCTACAGTTTGACAGGCCCCATTGCCACTTTCTAGCAAGGCCAACAACGTGCCCCTCCTCATGCATTTGAGACCTTGTGAGATGACACAATAAAACGCATAGCAATTCAGGGGAGAAGGTAACGAGTGCTTTTCACCTCCCTGTTTACCTTGGCTAAGCCAACAACCCTTACCTCTCAACACCTTACCTCCTGTATTTCCAAAGGTGAGAACATGAAGAATCCAAACTTCTACAGCTTGAGAAATGTGTCTATAGATCAGTGACTTTAAATCAAGATCCTGAGGAACTGCTGGGATAACCAATAATTCAAGCCACTTAAAATTCCTTGGTGGTGGTGAGGGGGGGCACTTCCCTGATGTCCAGTGGTTAAGACTCTACCCTCCCAATGCAAGGGGAGCCCAGGTTCAATCCATGCTTGGGGAACCAGATCCCACCTGCTGCAACTGAGATCCCACATGTGGCAACACAGATCCTGTGAGCTGCAACTAAGCCCTGGAGCAGCCAATTTTTTTTTTTAATCCCTTGGGTCACATGCACATGCACACACACACACACACGCACCACAAAATGGGAAGCTCATTAACCCTTGGGGCAGCTCATTCAGTTTCCACCTAAATAATGAACACACAGGATTTTTGATTTGTCTTTGTAAGGATGTGACCTGTGACAAGTCATCTACCCACTAACCCTCAGTTTTTTCATCTATAAAATCAAAACCATAATGGGCCAGCATGGCTCCCCCACAAGGGTCGTGGAAGTGATGATTACAGGAAATAATACGAACAGAGTAAAACTCTGAAATATAAAGAGCTTCCCTCTTCCGTGCAGATGACTGTCCCAGCACTGTCTTTCATTTTGGGCCACTAGGCATCCAGCCTTCCCCAGTCCCAGAAGAGAGATGGTGCATTTAAATTGCAGACACAGAAAGATAAAATTGGGTCCCTGATTTTAAGTTTCAAAACCGACTTTTGAATGTAATGAGAAAGACCAAAATTTGACAGCAAACATTTTGGAGTTTCAAAAGTCTAGGAATTCCAGCCTGAATAGTAGCTTTAGAACATTACAGGGTAATCTATTCTTCCCCCTCTTTAAACTAGAAACTACCAATGTTTGACTGGAACAGGGCAATTTGAGAGAGAGTTGAAAGGAGGAAAGATGGCACACTCCCTGTAAGAGGTTCCATGCTCTTCCCCACCTGCACACTTAGCCAGGTGTCCCTACTTACAGAGACAATGAGTCTCTCCTGATGACCTGGAAGAATCTCTGTGCAGACTGCCCCTGTATCTGCTCATCCTGGATCAGGCTGGGGGACGCAGCAAGTCCTCAGTGTTTTCCAGGCACTGACAGGTGTCCTAGAAAAAGGACCTTAAAGTCTTCATGGAGCCAGACATGGAAGGAATCCCTGGGCTAAGAGCTGAGAGGTTAAGACTAAGGCTCCTGTAAGAAGATACAAAATTCAAATGATGTTGATGAGGGCAAATAATAACCAAGGATTAAACAATTCCATCTCCCAACCTCCACCCTCACCTCCAATACTGTGACTTTCTGCAAGCTCAAGAACTTGGCTTCAACCTCACAGAAGAGTAAGGAGAGATTCTGGACTCTATGGCTGCTATTTTATAACCTGGAGATTAGAATAGAAATGAAGTTCAAAGTCAGAAAAAGAGCTACATCCCTTGTAAACCTGGGTTGGTGAGCTATGTCACCTGAGCTAAGGGCCTTGCATGGTGTCTGGTCTGGAGCAGTTCTAAACTAAGTAGCAGTTTCCTCCCTGGGTTGTTGAACTGACTCTGACCTTCCTGCGAAGCTCTACAGTTTAGCTGTCTGTGGTGACAGTGTCAAAGGATTTAATCACAGAATTTTTGCCTGGTGGGGAAACTGCTAGGCTGCCTCCCTCAATATAGAATTTGGCACTGAAACCATGGCAGGTTAAGAGACACCCCAGGACACAGCAAAGAAGCAGCAGAAATTGGGTTGGGACAGGTCTCTGATTCATGACAGGGTCCCTTCCACTTTCCATGAAGCTTCCCAAAGAGCAAAGCTGAATAGGCCTTTGCAGGAGATCATCAGTGATTTAAATGGCTGAAGATAGAAGGTCAAGATGCAGTTAATTAGTATAAAGAGTCAATTAAGAGGACATTGTCTCAAGGGGAATCCTTTACTCTCTGGAGTCTAAGAATGAAAGGCAGTGATATAGTAACTTACTCTAATAATCCCTCAGCTCCCCTTGGGCCCAACCCCTGAAAAATAGTTTTATCCACTTTCTCTGTCAAACATCTCCACTGGCTTCCCAATGTCTGGAGACTAAAGTCCATCCCTTTGGCATAGCACACAAGGCCGTCACTGATCTGGCTTGAAGGTACTTTTTAGCTTCATCTCTCACCCTAGCCTTCCAGACAACCTCCTCTCCAACTCTTTGACACTTCCTGAGCCATACATCACACTGCATTTTACAAATATTATTTCTTAGCTAGTTATTCAAAGTGTCCTCATGCACAGATATTGTGTAACCTTGGTGGCTCAGATGGTAAAGCATCTGCCTGCAATGTGGGAGACCTGGGTTCGATCCCTGGGTTGGGAAGATCCCCTGGAGAAGGAAATGGCAACCCACTCTAGTACTCTTGCCTGGAAAATCCCATGGACGGAGGAGCCTAGTAGGCTACAGTCCATGGGGTCGCAAAGAGTTGGACATGACTGAGTGACTCCACTTCACAAGGCTCAGTTAGCCGTAGTTTGTTTACTCTGCTGATTTGCCTCTTACTTTACAAGACCATCACAAATGCGTCCCAAAGCTACATAGAGCCAAACCCGTGGTTATCACTATCTCACTAAATCTCAAAATTACACACTCTGAGTATCACCATTAATAACAAGATCTGTCACTAAGTGAGTGATCAGTCTTTACCAGGAGTTCTCCCAAATATTTCATATTCATGGACTATTTGACCCTTAAAATGACCTTGGGGGTGGGGGATATTAACCTAATGTTAAGCTGGAAAAGACTCAGAAAGGGCAAGTCATTTGACCAAAGTTCAAATGGAGTAAATGAAAAATGTAACTGGATCCCAAAGCACATACTTTTAGGCACTGTACTTCAGCCATAAGCACTTACTTGGAAGCACTGAGTGTAACTGAGAGATCAGGGATCACTCTGAGTAGGCTCCATGTAAATGAGATGTGGCTGTGGAGGGAGATGAGACAGAACCCACTCCTGTATCCATAAAACTGTTGAGAGGGACGGCAGGTGTTCTCCTGAAAGCGGCCATATTAGAATGTCCATTGTTCAGAAGGACTCCACTCATTGGCTTCATTGAGCATTCCATTTGGAATGGCTCTAGTGCAATGGAGATGAAAGAGGCCGCTAAGCCTTCTTAATGCATTCTCTTTAGAGCACAGGATTAGCATCCTCCAGGCTTGGCTTTCCATCCTGGTTTCACCTCTTTGAATAAGAACCTTATTTGAACCCTGAGCTTTCACATGAGCTTTGAGGAACAACTGGTCTGGTAGGCACTGTCCTTGGTGCTGAAGCCACCCAAATGAGGTTTAGTTCATGGCATCCAAGAGTTTATAGGAACTGGAGGATTTTAGTACAATTTGGTAAGCACAGCACAAAAGGAACATATGCCTCGAACTATACATCGATACACTGCACCAAATGACTAGTAATCAAATGTAAAGGTGCTTAACTTCACTTACAAACACGAATTAAAAATTGTAATATGATATTAGTTCACACTGACCAGATGGCCAAATGAAAAAGGCAGATGAAGCCAAGTGTAAGAGGATGTGAAACTGTCAGTCACTCAGTCATGTCTGACTCTTTGTGACCCCATGGACTGCAGCCCACTAGGCTCCGCTGTCCATGGAATTTCCCAGTCAAGAATACTGGAATGGGTTGCCATTCCCTTCTCCAGGGGATCTTCCTGACCCAAGGATCCGATCTGGGTCTCCTGTATTCCAGGGTTAGCCACCAGGAAAGCCCAATAATCAAATGTAAAGATTCTTAACTTCATTTACAATCTTATAAACACAAATTAAAAATTGTAATATGATATTAGTTCACACTGACCAGATGGCCAAAATGAAAAAGGCAGATGATGCCAAGTGTAAGAAGATGTGAAATAAATGAAATTTCTTTGTACAGATGGGGTTAGTGTAAATTGATATGACCACTTTGAAAAACTATGTAGCAGTATCTATAAAAACTAAATGTGCACATACCCTATAATCTAAACTAGCTATGCCTGTCTTAGCAATATATTCAATGGAAACACATACTCATATACATTAAAAGGCATGGATACTAATATTATCTTTACCTATAATACTTCAATACTGGAAATTATACAAATCTTAGTAGAATGAGTAAATTAAATGAAGTATATTTATACTTTAGACACTAAATGGTAAAATACAACTATAAGCAGGAATATGGATGGATTACATAGTCATGTTTGAACAAAAGAAGCCAAATGAAAAAGAATGTATACTGTATGATCCTGTTTCTATAAAGTTCAAAATAGTCAAAACTAATAACCTATGGTGTCAGAAGTCAGGACAGTATGTTCTTAGCAGTGGTTTTCAGTACCCAAAGGGAATCAGGCAGAGTGTATATGATGCCTGTTTGTTTGATATAGATGCTGGTTAAATTGAATTTCTGAGTTTTGGAAAATCCATTGAGATTATACAAATATGCATTATTTCAATCATTTTTACATTTTCTTCCACAATATTAATATATTACAATATGTCTTTTAACTTTTTTTCAAAAGGCTCATGTTTTATCCTGAAACAAAAAACACACATTCATATCCATTGAGTTAGTGATTCTATCTAACCGTCTCATCCTCTGTCATCCCCTTCTTCTTTTGCCTTCAATCTTTCCCACATCATGGTCTTTTCCAGTGAGTCAGCTCTTTGCATCAGATGGCCAAAGTATTGGACCTTCAGCTTCAGCATCAGTCATTCCAATGAATATTCAGGATGGATTTCCTTAGGATTAACTGGTTTGATCTCCTTACAATCCAAGGGACTTTCAAGAGTCTTCTCTAGCACTACAACTCCAAAGCATCAATTCTTTGGCACTTCCTTATGGTCCAGCTGGGGATTCAATAACAAATAGCTAATGAGGTCATGGCTTCCCTTGTGGCTGAAACAGTAAAGAATCTGCCTGCAATGCTGGAGACCTGAGTTCAATCCCTGGGTCAGGAAGATGCCCTGGAGAAGGGCATGGCAACCCACTCCAGTATTCTTGTCTGGAGAATGCTATGGATTGAGGAGACTGGCGGGCTACAGTCTATGAGGTTGCAGAGTCAGACACAACTAAGTGACTAACACTTTCACACTTTCACTTTCAAAGAGGTTCTACCTTCCTCTTAAATTGTCGATATTTTTATATTTACTTTTGTTCCTATTACAGATGCAGGCTTCTATTCATCCTTAAAAACCTAATTTAAACATCTCATTCCCTCAGAAATCTTCCCTGATCTCATGCTCCCTCATTCCATTCAACAAACTGTCCCTGAGTGCCTACTGCACAGACGTCACCAGCCCAGCTCCCAAGGATTCCATGGTGAGTAAAATGCCCTGTCCTTCCAGTGCTTACATTGTTGAAGCAGGACTCATGTGCGGGACTCTCAAATGCAATTTCCAGCTGTAGTAAATGCTATGAATGAACAATGCAGAGAGCTTTAAAACAGGGAGCATCAGGGCCAGTCTTGGAGGTCAGGGAAGACTTCCTCAGGCAGAGTTAATTAACCTGGTACCATCTGGACCTTCCGTGTTTGCACTCTCTTCACTGCACTGTAATTCATTTTCTATCTGTCTCTACTATCGTCTATGAGCAACACAAGGTCTGGACTGTGCCTTATTCATGCCTTGATTTCATGTCTGAGGAAACTTGGGTGGCCTCTTATAGGCAGTCAATAGATCTCTCCTGAATTGACTTGTATGGTCATCACCATTATTCCTGCTGTCCTTGTGGCTGCCACCATTACTGGAGAAAAATGTAGGAAGCATCTAAGTGAGCACAGACCCTGTGTGATGAACTCTATATTAACCATAACTTCTTGGCAGCTAAAGGAAGAAAACAGCCATTTGCTGATGATAAAAGAGAAGAGGAAGCTGAGGAACTTAGACTGCTTCTTTGGAATGTTCATTTGTTTTCAGCACCTCCTCTCGAGTTCCTTGTAGCACTGGCACAAACTTGCATGGGGACAGTTTTCCCCCCATGGATGACTATGGGCAAACCCCATGTCATGATTGTGTTTTGCAAAAAGCCTGGTTAAAACCTCTGCTTACAAGGAGGACAGCAGACAGAGGTGGCATCCGGACCAGAGCAGAGATCAAAGAAACTGTCCTGACAGGAAACAAAATCTGCTCTTAAGTACTTTAAATATTATAGCTGGATTTATATATATATATACCTGAAAGGCCCCTTTCAGAAATTCTCCCCCATCATAAAAGGACAAAGGCACTGACTGAGACCTGGGAAGATCAATTCCAGGACATGAGCAAGCAAAGGGCAAAACCGTGTCTTGGGTCCTAGCTTTGAGGGTTTTATATGCAAGAATCCCCCTACTGTGCCTGGTTATTTTAATATTTTTCCTTGTACTTTGTGACATATTCTGTGCATCTTTTTAAAAAATTGTGGTAAAATCATTTAACATGAGATCTACCATCTTAACAAAAATTTAAGTGTACAATACAGTACTGTGAACTATAGCCATGATGTTATACAGCTGGTATCTAGAATTTACTTAATCTTGTATAACTGAAGCTTTATATCCATTGCACCCAAAATATGAAATTCTAGCTAAGAGAGCACTTTCTAGAGAGCGAAGTTTACAGAGATGGCAAAGTCAGTATTTTCACTGTTTTCATTTAATCCTTTCAACATCTTTGCAGCCCCACCCTCCCCTGGCCAACTTTCATATGCACCTGACTTGGCTCCTGTGGTTTCTAATTCCATCTGTGCTGATATGAGCAGCCACGACTTACTGATCACCCACAAGCCACACACACCCAGGCACTTGACATACACCACTTCTCCTGCTCGGATGGACACTGAAAGGGCATTTATATGTGCCTTGGATATCCTCTGACGCATAACAAGACAACCCGGAAACTCATTGACTTACACAACAGTGCTACTGTCTGCTCCCAATTCCCTGGGTCACAAATTTGACCAGACCTCAGCGTCCTGACCCTACATCCAGCCTGGGGGCTCTGAGTCGTGGCTGGGATGTGCAAAACGGCACTTGGCCTGTCTGTCCTGAGGGGCAGTCAGAGTTCACGTTGGTGCTGGTCTCCATGAGGGAACAATCTGGAAGGTGAGAGTAGAAGCTGCAAGCCTCTTAAGGCCCAGGCTTGGAAGATAAAGGACAGCACTTGAGTCACATCCTACTTGTCAAGCCAGGTGAGACGGCTGACCCAGGTATAAAGGGAGGAGAAAGAATATCTGTCTCCATGGGGGAGAGCGAGGTCACCTTGCAAAGGGAGGGATATGTCATTACAGACATCCTTGGACATGCAATCTACCAGAATATAATGGTTAGGGCCATGTTCCTTGGAGTCAGACATGTCAGCTCTGCCACTGCTGTGTGTCTATGAACATGTTATTTCCCCTTTCTGAGCCTTGGGGTTTTTTTTCTTTTCACCTCTAAAATGGGAATAACAGCAGCCATCTCATAAGATTCCCTAAGGGAATAGATAAAATAATAAATGAAATGAGCTTAATACTCAAAAGATTTCCTAAGGGAGCAGACAAAGTAACACATAAAATGAGCTCAACACTAGGCCCCGTAAAGAGCAAGACTCTATAAACAGTTATTGACGCTAAAAGGACCATGTAATTTATCATCCAATTTGGGGTAGTTTTGAGAAGGGGGGAGGGGGCTGCTTTGTGTAATCACATTGTATCAACAGGTATCCACTGAGGTTTATATTCATATAAACCTCCAGGTTTATATTCACCTCCAGCTACTATTATCATTCATCTTTCAGAAAGGAGGAAATCAAACTGAAACTCAAAGAGATGAATAAGCTGGCCCAAGTTTATGTGCTTGCCTGCACGCTCCCTCATGCACTCATGGAACTCCCCTTCTGTGCCGGGTGTTGAACAAGAGAATACACATCCTCGTCACCACAGAATTTATCTTCCAGGGACAGAGATGGGATTACCAAATGAGTAAATAATCCGTTTGCAGTAATACTGGCATCTATGGAAATGAGTCAGGGTAAAGGGAGAGAAAATGCATTTGTGGCATGGTTTCACCGGAAAGGAACAGACAATCCTGATTCAATGATTAAACCCAAATTGGCTCACAGGTCTGTCCAGGTATCCCTTTTCATGAGAGTTTTGCTGGAACACAGCCATATTCTCACAGCTGCCTCACGGTGCAACTGCAGTACCAAATACTTTAACAAGTCACAAGCCTGCAACTCATAGCAGATCTCCTATCTCTGGCTTAAACAACACAGAAACATAACAAATGTATATTCGTCCCCCACCCCACACATACACACAGTAAGTGAAGAGTCAGAGGAAAATGACGTCATGCCCCAGGTCCCTGCTGTCCTGAGGTTCTCAGGCTCTGCCCATCTTTTCATTCTGTGGCTTTCAGGTTATAGTTTTATCCAAGCCTGAAACCTTTCAGGTTTGCAAAGTGGCTACAGTTATTCCACATATTGACATAGCATCAATATCAGAAGGAGGAGAGATATCTCCTAAAACTGCCTCTTTGGGGAGAGAAAAAAGAGTCCTTCCCAGAGGTCCCCATGATCCCCAGGCCTCACTGTCCAGAACTGAGTCACATGTCCTTCCCTAAACCAGCCACTGGAAGGGAAGGAGGCTAAATGGATGGATACCCAGCAGGAGAATCCCTGGGACGAGCAGGAGGACTCCTCTCTCCTAAATCACATTTCAGAGAGGTACACACATGAAGAACTGGGGGCAACAGAGGAAAGAACTAGACACCAACAGCATCTGACATGAAGAGCGATTACAGTGGGCAAAAGGGTCAAAGATTCCTTTACAAAGGGAGTTCAGTAAAGGACTCAGGATATGACATCCAAACACAGACCTGGATGATAAAAAAAAAAAAAAAAAAAAGCAGCAGCTCTTCAAAAGATTGTATAAAAGAGCTTCTCAGGTACAGGGACTGCTGGTTAGGAGCAGGGCTGGTATTCAGAGCCCCTCTCTGGATTCAAACCAGTGTGGTCCTCACCACTCCAAGCTGCCTATTGAATGTGTCCTTGGTTCTTCACCAACTGTCACTTATTTCATGGTCTTCCTTAAAGTCTTTGGTCACATCCTCTGGAGCTGATATGTCCCCCTGTCTCATTCAACCTGTACTGCCCAACGACTCTTGGAACTTTTCTCATTCTCTTTGGTATACACGGATTAGCTCAGCCTTCTCTTCTATTACAATGTAAGGTCCTGAAGGTCAGTGGCCAATTCTGACTCAGACTCATAGCGACTCTGACAGTATTGAACAGTGTGAGCACACAGCACAGAAACAGAGCAGGACTCTACAGTCCTTCCCTGACCATGTCCTCCACCTGCCTTTTGCAATGGAAAAACTTTAGCCAAAAAAGTTTAGAGAAGTGAGAACACGCAGAAGCAAAGAAACGCAGTAAAACAGGACAAAATAATAACAGTTTCATCAGTAAACAAAGTCAAATTCCTTCTCCGGGGCTGTACCTAATACTCTGAGCCATATCCTGGGAGCTGCCTTGTAGATACCAAAACCAGGCGGAGGAAGTTAACTGCCTGATGACCAGACCGTAGCCATGACTTCAGCGGCCACAGTTCTGAGAATTGGCCTCAAAGAAATGAGAACAAACCAACCCTGAAACTGAAAACTAACTGTACTGAAAACAATCAAGATGATGCTGGTCAGACCCACTGCATGACCAATTTCAAGATGACTCAGAGCTGATTGTGCCATTTCTATACGCAGCCTCCTCCTCCTGCCTATAAAACCTCTTGCTTCTTGCCTGGTGGTGAAGTGTGGGGGAAGCTGGCCCTTGGACAAGCATCTGCCCCCTCCCCGCTGCCCCCTTCCATTGTTAGCATCCAAAATAAAGCAAACTCTCCTTTCCAGCAACCTGGCCTCCTCACTGGTTTCCAAGCAAAGGAACAACTGGAGCCTACTTTTGGTCGCAGTGTGCACGGTCTTGGTGAGTGAACGTGTCTTGATTTAGACATAGTATAGATCTGCGCTGCTATCTGCTTCACTCCCTTGGGGTTGAAAGAGCCCCACAAGAACTTGATTTTCTTGCAACAGTATAGGTACTCAGTCATCGACAGAGGAATGGATAAACACAATGTGGTTCGTATATACAATGGAATATTACTCAGCTGTAATAAGGAATGAAATTGGGTCATGATGTGGATGGGCCTAGAGTCTGGATATAGAGTCACGATAATCAGCAAGAAAACAGCAAATATCCTGTATTAATGTGGAATCTAGAAAAATGGTACAGATGAGCCTATCTGCAAGGCAGGAAGAGAGACACAGATGTAGAGAATGGACATGTGGGCACAGTGGGGGAAGGAGGGGTGGGATGAGTTGGAGGGTCAGGATGACGCATATACATTACCACGTATAAAACAGAGAGCTAGAGGGAAGCAGCTCAGCTCGGTGCTCTGTGATGACCTGGATGTGTGGGACGGAGGTGGGAGGGAGGTCCAGGAGGGAAGGGATATATGTACACATAGAGTTGATTCCCTCAAGTAGAAAATGGCAACCCACCCCAGTATTCTTGCCTGGAAAATTCCATGGACAGAGGAACCTGGCAGGCTATAGTCCATGGGGTCACAAAGAGTCAGACACAACTGAGCATGCACGCATAGCTGATTCAGGTCATTGTACAGCAGAAACTAACACAGCATTGTAAAGCAATTATACCGCCATAAAAAGGCACACAGACGAAAGACAAAGGAATGGTATCCATTCAAGCATCAGTTCCTAGAAGACTCCGACGGGAAAACGCAAAGTCAGAAGAGGAGGCAGGGAAGCCATGTGCAGTATACAGCCAGCAAAGGGAGGAGAGGCACATGAAGGGCCTCGGAAAGCATAATAAAATTAGGTCTGATTTTTCCAGCAATACAAAGCCACTGAGGAGCAAACAAAATTGACTGATTACCCATTGTATTTCAGGAACAGTGCAAGCTATTTTACACACGTTTCATCCTCATCAAAGAGACCGCTAAATGAATGTCATTTCTATTTCATAGATGATGAAATTCATGCTCGGCAAGGCGAGGCGGCTGAGGGTCACATGGTGAGAAAATGACTAATGCCCGAGTCAGTGACCTTTCTTCTCAGCCACACAGTTGACTGATGCTTTAAGAATTCACTTCGGTAAGAAGAGAGAGAACAGGTATGCTGGAGAGGGGCAGATACAACAGGTGGGGACACCCGTTAGGAGCTGCTGCAGTAATCCACAACAGAGAAGATGAAGGCCCGCTCTGGGCATCATTAGTAGAAATCAATCATACTTGGAAGCTCAGTGGGTGAAGAAAAGGGAGCAGCTGCAGATAATACAAGTGCACCCACCTTGGGGAGGTGGATTACAGCAGTCTCTCCTGCCCTTGTCCCTGTGACTAAGTCAAAACATGGGCAAAGCTGCCCTCAGGATTCTTTGCTCTAACTCTGGGTCCGCATTCTAAGCTTGGACGAGCTTTAGTCACAAGGATGAAATATTATTAGTTTAGTGGTGTTTTAGCTCCAGCTTTCTCTATGAATCATGTGTGCATGAATCATAATCACCACTCTTCATATTTTAGAAGCAAATGCATAATTTTTCTTACCCAAGGAAAAAAATCAATTGCTGTCTAAATATGAATCTAATGTTGTTTCTGCAGCTCTTAAATTTTTTTCAATTCTGAACCTTCATTTTCTTTGGAAGGGAGGATAATCAGGAAAGCTAAGGAAAAAGAAAAGAAAAAAATGACATGTATTGAGTATCTGCCCTGTATTAGACTTCCCAAAACCATAGTGGATATAAATGGTTCCATTTTACAGATGAAGAACCTAGAGGTTATAAAGCAATGTGTTGGCCCAGCATCACACACCTAGTAAGAAGCAGAAGATTAGGATCCATTTACAGACTGCAGACACCAAATCCTACACTTCAGTGCTCCTGCCCACCTCACCGGGTCACAGCATAAAGAAAGGACGTCAGAGTGACCCCGTGACATGGTTCCTTTGGGAAGTGACGTTCAAAGCTCTTTTTAACGTGGCTATGACATTTCTTATCCACTGTCACTGTTGTCGTTCAGTAGCTAAGTCGTATCTGGCTCTTTACGACCCCATGGACTGTAGCCCACCAGGCTCCTCTGTCCGTGGGATTCTCCAGGCAAGAATCCTGGCATGGGTTGCCATTTCCTTCTCCAGGGGATCTTCCTGACCCAGGGACTGAACCTGCATCTCTTCCAAGGGCAGGCAGTTTCTCCACCACCGAACGACCAAAGAGGCCCAACTATCATCTTAGGACCCTGTATTAACAGTTGAGAAGCAAATCAGCTCAGAGCCTCTTAACTATGCATGAATTGGAGACACCAACCAAACCTGGTTCTCAAGAGTTCATGTGAGACATATGGCTCGAGTAAGGACCTTATTACCAAAGAGTGGCTGCAGTCAGCCTGGCCATCTCTCAGCTCCAGGACATGCCCTGAGCAGCCCCACCACCTGCACTGACCACTCCAGGCACCACCTCTGCTCTTCCTCTTGGAACTTTTGTCTCCCAAGTCTGGCTGAAACCAAGCTCCCAGGCTTAGCATCCCACCGAAACCTTCTCACCACAGGGGAGGCAGCGGTTTCACCTTCATTTTACGGGCATGCACTACTGGTTTCAAATACAGTAACACTAGTATCATCTTACTTATTAAAATGCATTAATAGCATTATTATACTAAATATTAATTATCTAATGCAACAACAATTATAATAGCTATAAATAGCTTAGGTATAAGAGTTTTGAGTATTTTCAACATTATCTCACCCAGTCTCAGTCTGCTCTGAGAATTAGGTCCACAAAAAAGTTTCTAAATAAATTCACAATGGAATAGTACTCAGCTATAAAAGAGTGAAATAATGCCAATTGCAGCAACATGGATGGAACTAGAGATTGTCATACTGAGGGAAGTAAGTCAGAGTAAGACAAATATATAATACCGCTTATATGTGGAATATAAAAAAAATGGTACAAAGGAACTTATTTACAAAACATGAATAGAGTCACAGACAGAAAAAACAGCATTATGGTTACTAAGGGGGAAAAGAGGGAGGGATAAGTTGGGAGACAGGGACTGACATATACACCCTTCTGTATATAAAACAGATAACTAAGAACCTACTAGATAGCACAGGGAACTCTACTCAATACTCTGAAATGACCTGTATGGGAAAAGAATCTAAAAAAAGAGTGGATATATGTATATGTATAACTGATTCACTTTCTGTACAGCAGAAACTAGCACAACATTGTAAATCAACTATAAAAGTAAAAAAGTAAAGGTAAGTCACTCCAGTTGTGTCAGACTCTTTGCGACCCCATGGACCTGTAGCCCTCTGGCTCCTCTGTCCATGGGATTCTCCAGGCCAGCATACTGCAGTGGGTTGCCACGCTCTTCTTCAGGGGATCTTCCTAACCCAGGGATCAAACCCAGGCCTCCCACACTGTGGCCAGATTCTTTACCACCTGAGTCATCAGAGAAGCCAAATCAACTGTACTCAAATAAAAAATAACTTAAAAAAAAAAGCCCCCACATATGTAAAGGTAACAGACCACCCTCTACTCTCAAAATGATTTTTCTAAACCACAGTTCCAGTAGTCCTTTTGTTTAAAAACTGTAAGAGAGACTTCGTATTTGGTTCCCCATTGGAATTGAAGCAAGCTACCCGCCGTGTCCAGCTGGAAGGCCAGGATCTGGATTTAGCAGATACTGCAAAACTACAGATGTGTTGCACAGGGCTGTTTCAGCTTTCTACCACCTGCATCTCCTGGACTTGGGACCACACCATCTGTGATGATCAGCATGCCCTATTGTACTGGGAGGGTTGGGTTGGGTACCCCATTTTGTAATAAGTGTCACTAAAGAGGTGGGGCTGGTCTCCTTCCCCTAACAGGGGGCTCATTTAACCTAACGCATATCTTAGACATGACAATTTGTCACTGGAGAGGGAAACCATGGAACTCAGCAATATCCTTGGTAATAAGATGACGGGAGAACCTATATTCACAAGTAGAGTTCACTGGGCATAATGTAGGAGGCCCAACATATCTGGTTTGGTGAAAAGATCACATTTACATGCACATCTCTTCGACTTCTCTGCAAAACACTCCTGAACTGTGTTTTTATGTTATGCGTGTTGTTACTGTGATGGCAATGCAATGTGGAGAAGTCGCTTCCTCCACAGAAATATTTGTTGAAAGGTATTAATTTGAGTTGGACAGCAGGGATCGAAGTGCCTGCGGGTTTTGCCAGTGACCACCGTGTCCTAAGTACAGCTCTCTGTGAAAAGAACATAGCGATCTGGCCTGGGTGCCCATCCCATCTGCTTTGTGTGAAATCAAAGACTGAGGCACAGGGGGTTAATCCTGGCTTCATAAACAATTCTGTGAACACAACGGAGGTTAGAACACAGGAGCACCCCCGGGCTTACTCTGGGCAAGGCTGTCTGTAACATAAACATGCCAGGCTGGTGCAGGGATAGGGAAAGAACACTCTTGTATTTTGCTGGTATAAGCAAGTCATAAAATCACAATAGTCTCCAAATACAAACTTGGCAACCTTGTGTCCACCTTGAACAGAAAATCCTTACATAGTAACGTCCACACAGGGCTTCCCAGGTGGCTCAGTTGTAAGGAGTCTGCCTGCCAATGCAGGAGACACAGATTTGATCCATGGGTCAGGAAGATCCCTAGGAGTAGGAAATGGCAACCCATCCAGTTGCCTGGGAAATCCCATGAACAGAGAAGCCTGGTGGGCTATAGTTCATGGGGTCACAAAGTCAGACACAACTGGGCAACTGAACACACTCGCAGAGTCCACACAGGTGGGCATGTTGGATTCAGGTGGGACTGGCCATCAGATCAGATTAGAATGTGACTTTTTTAAGTGTATGTTTTATTTTACGTTGGAGAAGAGCTGATTGACACCTATGTGTTAGTTTCAGGTGTACGGCAAAGTGAGTCAGCTATGCGCACACATACATCCATTCTTTTGCAGATGTTTTCCTATACAGGACACTGTCGAGCACTGAGTACAGTCCCTTGTGCTATATAGTAGATCCTTGTCGGTTATCTACAGTACGTGGCTTTTTAAACAGCATGAGTGGTAGGAACCTGCCTTGGCAATTAAATAAGCTGGTGACATTACTTAAGGGCTATGCAAACTTCAGAAAATCCTTTCATCTTTCTAAGTCTTGGTCCATGGCTCAATATAGTGAAGATAAGAACCTATCTCGCGGCAACACTTAGGAATGTGTTTCCTAAAGTGTCTGTCCACGGTATGTGCTCATGAGCATGGGTTGCTCCTTCCCTTTGCCTCTGGGACTACTGAGTGCGGAGGACTGACCCTGACAAATGGACGATACATAAGGTAGAATAAGGTCCAAGGCATTAGCCTGCTCTCCAAGCCCCTCGTGGTCCAACTTCTATCAACAGCCTCTCAGCTCCTTTAATCCTCAATTCTGAACTCCCACTCCGAGTCAGCTGGTCTGTAATGAGCTGCTGTTTCTAATGAGACTGCATTATATTCCTTAGGATTTTAGGAATAAGGGGGAAAGTCTTAGCATTTGGGAATGATATCGGTAGAGAAAAAGAGTCTAGGCATAAGGATCGGACAAATGAGCCAAACTCCCAGGTTCGCTACCTCCTAGCTGGACTCAGGGCAAGTGGCTCAACTGTTCTGAGTCTAGTTTCCTAGACTGTAAAGTGAAGAAAAGACCTAACTTACAAGCAGCGGCAAGCGAAAGGAAGACCTACTTCCAGAGGCACGGGGAGAAAGCAATGCACGACTGCCAACCATGGGCCTGGCTGACTGGCAGGCATCTGACCAGTGGCAGCACAGAGACTCTGACAAGAACATCAGTCTTCACGAATTTCATGAATCACTGACATTATCATTATTATTCTGAAGAGCAGTGGAATCTGGCAACGTGGTTGGTGTGCTCGTGCTGAATTCACCCGTTCTCAGAACATCGTGGTTTGACTAGTTCAAGAACTTATTGGTGCCTCAACTCACTCACCTGTACAAAACACACTTGAAAGTACAAAAACAGTCACCTTCTTTGTCTGGGAAATCTGCTCATTTTAATTAACCTAAAAGGTTTCCAGCAATTTGTGTTTGTAAAGCACTCTGACATCCTGAGAATAAAAGGTAATTTAAATGCAAAATTTTATTATAACATCTTTTACGATTATTACTCAAGGGACTCTCAAGTAAGGAGCTCCTACAGTTCCACACCTCTCATTTCAAGAAGGTGCTGTATCTTCTAGCTGAGGGTAGGATCCTATGGATTTCCCAAGAGTTCTTGGAACTCTACTTACTCAGGAAAAGTGTAAAGTACAGTTGGCATCTATAAAAGACAGTAAGAGAAAGGATACTTTGAGTGCTTTCAAACACCAGCTAAATTCTGATTCTGCCTAAATCTACAAATCAAGTTCAAATCACACTCCTGTTACTCTACTACTGTTTCCTTGTCAAATGGCTTTAGCATGCGGGCAGGGCACCACTCTCATAAAAGATGATGGTATCTTCAGCCTAAGGGACTAGAGGACAGAATTCAGGACAATTTCAGCCTCTACAAAGTGAGGCAGAAACCTAGAAATGAAAGAAACAAAGAAAGGAACCACACATTCTGTAGACATTCTGTCCTAATCTCTGGCTGCCCCCCAAACCATGCATGTGTGGGGCAGACCCCAAGCATCCAGACTAAGGTTAAAAATTTAAAAGTAAGAGGTTGACATATTACCAGGTGCATTTTCTGTATAGATTGAAATGTTCACTTGGCTTTCCTCTTTTAACTTATTAATGTTATTAATTACACTAGTAGAGATGTCTCAGCAGATAAAGAATCTGCCTGCAATGCAGGAGACACAGGAGATGCGGGTTCGATCCCTGGGTCAGGAAGATCCCCTGGAGGAGGAAATGGCAACCCGCTCCAGTATTCTTGCCTGGGAAACCCCATGGACAGAGGACCCTGGAGGGCTACAGTCCATGGGGTCGCAAGAGTTGGACATGGCTTAGACACTAAGCACAACAAGATGACTTTCTAATGTTGAATCAAGCTTCTTAGAATAAACTCAACTTAGTCATGAAAAAACAAATAAATAACTGAACTCTGATTTGAGCTGCTGCCCCAAAGTCAGAGGATGCCATTGGAGTTCAACCAAGTTAACTTCACTCTAAACAAACGAACCAACAAATAACAAGGATCACATCAGCAAGAATGTTAACAAAACACACTCATTGGAAGAATATTATGGACTGTAGCACAATGTTCACAATATCCAAGACAGAGTCCAAAAGGGTTCAGCATAAGAAGAAATATAAAATTGTGACCCATTCTTAAAAGACAATCAATGGAGACTGACTTCAAGAGGGTCCAGATGTTAGAATTAGCAGTTATTAACTCTGCTCAATGATATAACAGAAAATATGCTCAGAACTAATAAAAATTAGCTATAAAGCTTGCATATCCCTTAGATTTCAAAAGGAAAAAAAATAAGCAGACTCCTATATGACTGGAAAGTTTTCATCTCACAAAGATAACAGTTTTAGGAAAGTTTCCATTTTTTCCATGGGTGTGGGAAACAAACTATCTGAATAAGCCAGCTACAAGAACTTTTGTATAATCATTAATTAATTACTTAATTAATATTCAGAATATTATTGAAAAGATACTAGGCTTCAGGTAGAGTTCTAGGATTGACCTAAACAAGCTACCAGCTTTCTTGGGCCTGCTATTAAATAGTCATCATAGGTGATCATCACTTTGTGTGAGACAATTAGCTTACACTATATAATTGACCATTGAAACTATTGTATCTGGGTCTTCTTAAATCTTATTTCATGCATCCTGTCCTCACAGTCTCCCCAAAAGTCTTCAATTATTGTACTAGGTATTGCCTCTCCCTGTACTGTATATGTGTGTGTGTGCGTGGGTGTGTATGTATATGAATATACATATAGAGAGAGAGAGAAAGAGAAAGTGTTAGTCGCTTAGTCATGTCCAACTCTTGGCAACCCCATGGATTATAGCCCACCAGGTTCCTCTGTCCATGGAATTCTCCAGGCAAGAATACTGGAGTGGGCTGCCATTTCCTTCTCCAGGATACTGTGTGTGTGTGTGGATATAGAGAGATAGAGAGAAAGAATAAGGCAATTGTGAATTTTGATAAGTAGTATGAAGACAATAAATAAAAGAGAAGAAAGTGTGCCAAGAGTAAAAATGGGTGATTTGCTTCCTTCTATGAGTCTATGATATGGGATTTATACTTTCCCTTGGCAATTAGGAATCCTTAAAGACACCAACATAACATTTACTGTCCTAAATGATGACCCATCCCCATCTCATACCTATTTTATATGAAACTGTGGCTCATAATATGCATTGAGATTTTATTTCAAATCTTCTCACTTGGCAATAAAAAGGCCAGCCCTGTGAACATGGAGGACCAGGCTTCATCCCCTTGGGCGTGTGCCTAGACAGACGCCTGGCAAACGGTGCTAAGTCACTTCAGTCCTGTCCGACTCTTTGCAGCCCCATGGACTGTAGCCCGCCAGGTTCCTCTGTCCATAGGGATTCTGCAGGCAAGAATACTGGAGTGGATTGCCATGCCCTCCTCTAGGGGATCTTCCTGACCCAGGGATCGAACCCACATCTCTTATGTCTCCTGCATTGGCAGGCAGGTCTTTACCCACTGAGCCACCAGTGAGTGAGTGAAGTTGCTCAGCCGTGTCCGACTCTTTGCGACCCCATGGAGTGTAGCCCACCAGGCTCCTCCATCCGTGAGATTTTCCAGGCAAGGATACTGGAGTGGATTGCCATTTCCTTCTCCAGGAGATCTTCCCGACCCAAGGATTGAACCCATGTCTCCCACGTTGTAGACAGACGCTTTACCGTCTGAGCCACCAGGGAAGCAAATACAGATCCTGCTGCTTAATGAAATGTAGCCATGACTCAAGCCAAGCTTGCAGTGGGCTGCATTTCCCTCATCAGCATTTTACGTCTTTTAATGGGATGATTTTTCCCCCTCTAATGGCCACGGAGACTTTGTGGGTAGAGGAGGAGAGGCCACTGTGCAAACAGGTTAACAGAGACAGATGTGAATTCTGCTTGATAATTGGTACCTGAAAAAACAAGGGCACCATCACATGAGCTTGACTTAGGACATCTCTCACCAGACCATTAGCCTTTATAAAACACAGGTCTCAATTAACTTTCAAGGAAATTAGATTACTTCCTGTCAATTTGAAGGATTTCATTTATCCAGGGGGAGCTTTACCAGGCAAAGGTTCCAGCATTTGTGTCCACAGAAATCTCTGTGGAGGGCTGCAAAAAGATGGTATCCTTTCCGATTACAAACTACTCTCACAGATTACAAACTTGCCGTCACCTGAGTTGTCATCCCATGATGGCCCTGAGAGGTCACCATAAGGGAAATCCACAGTACACAGAACCGTAAAAGAGGCTTGAGGGTTAGGTTCAGTTCAGTTCAGTTGCTCAGTCGTGTCCAACTCTCTGCGACCCCATGGACTGCAGCATGCCAGGCTTCCCTGTCCATCACCAACTCCTGGAGTTTGCTCAAACTCATGTCCATCGAGTTAGTGATGCATCCAACCATCTCATCTTCTGTTGTCCCCTTCTCCTCCTGCCTTCAGTTTTTCCCAGCATCAGGGTCTTTTCTAATGAGTCAGTTCTTCGCATCAGGTGGTAACTAATCACAGATGTTGCCATGGTGAGTCAGCTAAGGCTTGATGATCACGAATCCCATTCTCTCTTCACTACATGGCATAATCCAAATGCACAGTCTCATGTTCAATCTGAAAGAAAATGCTTCACACTAACCCACATAACATTAGAGGAGGACTTAATCTAGGGAGAGAGAGGGTTTTGAGCTTCCCTGTGGCAGGAGATCATCAAGGGATCCTCCAGATTCTGTGGATGGGGTGCCACAGAGTGACCAAAAAGGAGCTGACTTGTCTTGGTTCAAGCTCTCCATGTGCCAGGCACTCTCCTAGGTGCTTCACTGCTGCTCCCTGTTGTTCTTCAGTTGCTAAGTCAGGTCTGACTCTTTGTGATCCCATGAACTGCAGCACACCAGGCTCCCCTACCCTTCACTATCTCTTGGAGTTTGCTCAAACTCACCTCCACTGAGTCAGTGATGCCATCCAACCATCTCATCCTCTGGTCAGCCCCTTTTCCTCCTATCCTCAATCTTTCCCAGCATCAGGGTCTTTTCCAATGAGTCAGCTCTTCACATCAGGTGGCCCAAGTACCGGAGCTTCAACATCAGTCCTTCAGATGAATATTCAGGGTTGACTGCCTTCAGGACAGATTGGTGTGATCTTCATGCAACCCAAGGGACTCTCAAGAGTCTTCTCCAGCACCGTAATTCAAAGGTGTCAATTCTTCAGTGTTCAGTCTTCTTTATGGTCCAGCTCTCACACCTGTACATGACTACTGGAAAAACCATAGCTTTGATTATATGGACACTGCTCCCTAATTCAATCCTAACGCCTGTCCAGGTATGCATTATTGTACCCCAGCTACTCTGCCTCCCAAGGAATGGCATGGACCACACAGCACATAAATCATAGGGAAGACAGGACAACTTCTGAAACTATCTGTGTATTTATTATGTACTGTGTGCCAGACACCTTTCTAGGATTGCCAAAATCAGAGTGATGATGATGAACTTGCTCCTGACTTCAGGGAGCTTCGAGTCTACTGGGGTGGGAGGAGGGGTGACAGGCTGTATGCAAGTCAAAGAAAAGCACTGATGGCTGTTGTAAAAGTTTATTATGGGGACTCCTCTGGTAGTCCAGTGGCTAAGACACTATACTTCAATGCAGGGAGCCCATGTTCGATCCCTAGTCAGGGAATGAAGATCTCAGATAGTATGGCACAAAAAAAAAAAAAAAGAAAAGAAAAAAGAAAAAACTAAACTGGATCATCAATGGCCTTGTGAGCCAATATGCAGGAGGTCTGGATTTATCCATGTGCCACAGTGAGCCATTTAGCTGGAAGAATTAAACATTTTTTTTTTAATTTAGAAGAAAGATTATCTGGCATCAATAGGAAAGAATGTTAAAGGACAGCACATGGGATTAAAAAATAAATTAAAAAGAAAAGGACAGCACAGGAAAGGAGGGAGATTGAGTACAGGGAAGGAAGGAGACCAAGTAAGTCCTTTAGTAATAGAAGCAAAAAATGGTGCAAAACTGAAACCATGTTGTACACGAAGGGAAAAGGAGACAGAGCTGTCAGAATACTCAACAGGTAAGTATTGCAAGACTTGATTAGATTAACTCAAGCTAGAGAAGGCAAAAGATGAAATCAAAAGAGCCCTACTACACAAATAAGATTGGGTGGGTGAGTATGTACACATACGAACCTTCAATAAACAGAAATTATCCTTATTGACACCCATCGCAGTCATCACAATATGATGGGGATATTTAGTCACCAGCACTCAGCAGAGACCCTGGAACTGCAGGCTTGAGTTCTGCCTCTCTGTAGCTCTATGTGGGTTATTTACTTTTTGTCACACAGCCGCAAGCCCACCGCTTTATGCTCTTTGATTCTGAAGTTAGGTCTCTGCAAACCACATTACCAGTCACACTAGTAGGCTGACTTCCTCTTAGCTGCTGCTAATGGAGGTGCCAGAGGGAGAACAAGAAGGAACAAAAAGGGACAATGAACTTTCATCTTTTCAGACCCTTCTATGCAGCACTAGCAACAGAGCGCAGCTCCACTTCAGACATCAGTTCCGTTCGGCACTGCTAGCCTCAGCTTTTCAAAGCTGCCACCAACAAAAATGGACTGGGCCTCCCTGTCAGTCAAAATATCACCTGCAAAGAGCCTTCCCCAGAGGACCATGCAATAGCTTTGCAACAGCCCCTCTTAGAGGTCTGAGCATGGACCACACGAGGCTCCACCTAGAGATCAGAGCTATTACATTCTGCGAACACAAATTCCTCCTTTTAGTTCCTCAGCCCGAGCAATCACTGCCTCTTCTTACAACAGTGTTGATCGCTGAGTCATTAATAATAATTAACAATGATAATTATTAACCATTAACTGTGAAGTCATCCCAGTGTCCCCTTCTTGCTCTGTCAACCTTCCCACACTTATATAATCAACTGCCTCTATTAAATACCCTCTGCTTGAAATAGTTAACTGTGGATTCTGTCTTTCTGATTCGGCTTTGAGGACTGCTTTGCTTGGTACCAGAATTACTCCAAAGATGCTATGCTGTGCTAAGTCACTTCAGTCGTGTCCGACTGTGTGACCCCATAGACGGCAGCCCACCAGGCTCCTCCATCCCTGGGATTCTCCAGGCAAGAACACTGGAGAGGGTTGCCATTTGCTTCTCCAATGCATGAGAGTGAAAAGTGAAAGTGAAGTCGCTCAGTCGTGCCCGACTCTTAGCGACCCATGGACTGCAGCCTACAAGGCTCCACCATCCATGGGATTTTCCAGGCAAGAGTACTGGAGTGGGGTGCCATTGCCTTCTCCAAAGATGCACACCCTCAAATATAGGAATCAAAGAATGGTTTGTTTATTTATGTCTTTAGAGTTGAATGTTGTGCTGAACTCCTTATCAATGAAAAAATGGAATACTGATGGCCCACAGCAAGAAGTAGCATGACCATTAATTCATTTGCTGCCTAGATAGGCATTTTTGGGAGAAATTTCCTATTCCAGCAAGTGCCAAGTAGCTGTTGACCTGGGTTACGGTGTTAAAGGTGACAACATGGACACCAGGTGGGATGGACCCTTCTCACTGCACTGCACAGGTAACAGGAAGAAAATAACAAGATGCAGGCTTCAAATTGTTGCATCAGCTCAACTCTGATCAGAGAATATGAGTGCGTCTATGGTAACCTTAAAAGAAGTTCTTATTTCTCATAGAAACAGAGCAGATATGGCTAAAACTCAGAATTAAATCTTATTTATACAGCTTGCATGATGACAAGGAATACTGAAGGCCCATACTCATCAAATCTCTTGTGTGAACTTTAAATCATGAATTGGGAAGGAGTACCAGGCACTGAAACTTTGAAAGAGGGCATTTGGTTGGATTCAGACTAGACTGGGAGTCTCGAACTATCATCCATCACCACCACTATCACGCAAAGAACTAACACACTGCATTTAGAATAGCCTGACATACCATTTGCTTATTATTCTTTTTTCTTTGTTTCCTCCACCAGCAAATACACTCTGTGAGAGCAAGGATTTTGTTGGCGGTGTTGTTCAGTATCTAAGACAATACCTTCACATAGTGTGGCCTGACTAGAATCCGCTTTTCTAAGTCTTTTGTATTTCCCATTTTAAAATAATCAGGTTGAATTTAAAGACAAAGAAGGTGGAAATTACAACTGTTGACAGTTGAGCATCTCTTCTGGTCACAGTATGTGTGTGTGTTTCTGTGTTTAATGTTTATCTTGCTCAACACATATTAACTGAGCTCCTACTATGTGCCAGGCACACACAACGCCCCTCATGCAGATGCTACTTATCATCCCTTTTCAACGGGCTTTAAAATAAAATGACGGGGACTCAGCTTCCATCTTTCAGATCGAGAATTGACATATCTTTCCATTATATTATCTCCACCTAATCTCCACTGCCAAACACAAAAGGGAAAAGAAAACAAAGCTAAAAAATAAATAAAAAGAGAGAGAGTGTGTGTGTGCCTGTATGCATACACATATATATGGAGAGACAAAAGCAATCAAAATGATTCCGGGGAGTAGCCAGAACTTTACACCAGGCACTCCACTGAAAGTAAAATGTAAAAAGTAATAGCTCTTCAATTCACCAAGTCCCTCAAGTAATGGATTCCAAGCAAACCATATTGTGTCAAAGAGCCTTGCTGTGCAGGGGAGTTCCCGCTCCTGGGGGAAAGGCAGATGCACCATAAGGGGTGCTTTAATTTGATGAGTAAAGAACAGCAATGGAGTTTGGGGAGTGAATCGATTTTAATGCATCGCCACTGACAAATCAGAAAGAACTAGACAATGGTTCTCAGGAGAACACGTCTGCATCACCTCGTGCTTTACCTTAAGGATGGCTTATCCTTAATAAGTTAGTAGATTATAGCTACAGGGCAGCTTCTCCTGCTGATGAGTAGGGACTCTTTCCAAGGCTTGCATAACGGGGACAGTAACGACCCCACTAGGTCCTGTGTCTAGACAGAACTGTGTGTTTGTGGAGAATCCACCCACAATGCAGGAGACCTGGGTTCAATCCCTGGGTCGGGAAGATCTCCTGGAGAAGGGAATGGCAACCCACTCCAGTATTCTTGCCTGGAGAATGCCATGGACAGAGGAGCCTGGCGATCTACTGTCCATGGGGTCGCAAAGAGTCAGACACGACGGAGTGACTATACACATGAGGTGGAGAAAGCCAGTCCATGATCTACCAGAATTCCAGGCAGTGGATTTTTTCATCTCGATTCTCATCACATCCATGAATTTTTTCATCCCGATTCTCATCACATCCATGTGAAGTAGACTGTGTTAACCCCAAACAATAAAACAAGAAACCCCCTTCTCCCACTTAGGTCCAAGTGAAAAATAATAATAATAAAACAAGTAAAATGATGCCCTTCAGTCTCATCATACCTAGGACCCCTCAGCTCTGGAAACCAAAGAAGCTTCTCCCTGAAGTTTGGGATTTACTCAATTAGCAGCATTTGAACTGAAGATCAGTTCGGAAAATGAGCAGAAGGAAGAGGGCTTTCTTCAGCTAAAAGGCAGGGTCCATGGTCAAGGTTACCCCTGGGGATGAACAGGGTCCCTGCGCTGTCCTGAGTACCTTAGGAGAAGCAGAGTGTGGTGGTTCAGAGAGCAAGCTCTGGAGCCAGGCTGCCTGGGTTCAGCTGACAGCACTCAGCACACATTAGCCTTGTAACATCTACCAATTGACCTAAATTCTATGGGCACGATTTCAGCATCTGTATAGTGGGGACAATAGCTGTACGGGCTCCATCAGGTGAGGCACAAACTAAATTCACTAATCTACCTAAAGTATGAGGATCTTCACTGCTCTCTTGGTAATCTTACACTCTGTTCATTTCGCTAAGGAGAATCTGATTCCCAGGGAGGTAAGTGGTTTCCCCAAGGATAATGCAGATGGGCAAGCTACATCCAGGACCCATGAGTCCTAACCTCAAGACCTGGGGTAGGGCTTTCCTGGTGGCTGAGTGGTAAAGAATCTGCCTGCCAATGCAGGAGACACGAATTCAAACCCTGACCCGGGAGGATCCCACCTGCTGCAGAACAGTGAAGCCCTTGTACCACAACCATTGAGTCTGTGCTCTGGAGCCCCAGAAGCACAATTGCTGAGTTCCCTGAACTACTGAAGACCATTTGCCCCAGAGCCTGTGCTTTGCAAGAAGAGAAGCCACCACAATGAGAAGCCCGCACCCTGCAAATAATAGGGCAGCCCCTGCTCGCTGCAACCAGAGAAATGCCCGTGCAACAGTGAGGACCTGGCACAGCCCAAATTTAATTACTCAATTAATTTTTAAAAGCCAGCTGGGGCAGATGCTGAGTTAGTACAGGCAGGTAACAGAAGGGGAGAATAGTTCTGCTGAGGCAGGATAAAGGAGAGGTAACTGCAGGATAGTTCCTTTTAAGTCCACTGCTTTTAAAGTGGGAAGAATGATTTTGAGAAAATTCTTTTGTGACAAGCAGCCAGAGTTTAAGCCATTGCACTGGCCAAGTTTCTCCTCAAAGGTCAATTCTCCTGGCCGAGAAATGGGCTGAGCTAGAGGGAAAGTGGATTACTGGAACACAGCCATGTTTCACTGTCCCAATTTTCCCCTCATCCATCAAATGGAAAATAACTGCCTTCCACGCCTCCCTTGAATGATGGTTTTTGAGGGATTTATAGTGTTAGTTCCCTTGGCAGGAATGACAAAATGGTGGTCAGATTCTAGTGTCTTCCCCTGGAAGGGACCAGGGAGTTTATCTACCTGAACCACCTCATTAAACAGAGGAAGAAACTGAAGTCAAACACATTATAAAATTGTCTCAATATTATCAAGCAAATAGGACAGAACCAGGACAAGTACTAAGGTCTGACTGCACGCTTTCTTCCTCTGTCACTCAACATGTACAAACAAAAAGGAAAGGATCCTTTTTGTTCAGAATTAAGTTCTGAAATTAAGTTCACTGGAGAAGGCTCACTGGGATGCTGTTGTAAGAGCATCACCGAACCTGGAATCAGCAAGAGTGAGGACGACTCATTGCTGTGGACCTACTGTGTGCCAAGTGCTCTACTACAGGTCCCGTACAGAGCCTGTGTTCCCCACAAGACTGTAGTCTCTACAAATACAAGACCTCCATCCACCCTTCCTGACCTTTGTATTATTAGCCGTCACCCAGAAAGCTTGGCATGAAGTAGACATTCAATGGACATGTTGAGTCTATGAATGATCTCACTTAAATCTAAGAAGCCAGGGACTTCCCTGGTGGTCCAGTGGCCAATACTTCACCTTCTAGTTCAGGTGATAAGGATTCAATCTCTGGTTGGGGAGCTAAGACGCTAGATGCCTCACAGTCAAAAGACAAAAACATAAAACAGAAGTGCTAATGGAACAAATTAGGAGAGTGAAGGCAGAAGGAAAGGGGGATGACAGAGGAGATGATGGCTGGATGGCATCACCAACTCAATGGACATGAGTTTGAGCACACTCCAGGAAATGGTGAAGGACAGGGAAGCCTGGTGTGCTACAGGTCAAGGGGTCACAAAGATTCAGACATGACTTAGCAACTGAACAACAACAAAGAAACCAGATAAGGACTGAGCTTAAAATGACAGACTGAGCTTCAATCCGGAGAAGGCAATGGCACCCCACTCCAGTACTCTTGCCTGGAAAATCCCATGGGCAGAGGAGCCTGGTAGGCTACAGTCCATGGGGTTGCAAAGAGTCGGGCACGACTGAGCGACTGAACAAGAAGACTGCTACAAATCCAACGAAAACAGCGCTGTTGGTACCAGATCCTTTTAAAGTGCTTTAGAGGTTAAATATGCCCCCCAACGCCGACCAAGCAGTTACGTTCTAGTTCCGCCTGTTTGCTCAGCAATCTATTGACCATGAATCAAAACACCAAAAACCACAATGGGACCATGGTCTGCACAGCTGTCAGATGTCAGTCCCTGAAGGCCAAAGTAACCAGCATCTCATTCTCCATAAATCCCAAGCAGTTAGTGGGACCGATTCTCTTAGTTTCTGCCAGTTACGTGAAATTGAGTATAATGTAGTCGCAATAATAATAATAATAAATAACACTATAACAACAACTGCAAAAAGCCAACCACTGTTCTAAAAGCTTTACATGTATCACCGCATTTAATCCTCACAACAAACCTAAGAGGTAGGTTGTTATTATTATCATCCCCTCTTTACAAATGAGACAACTAAAGCAAGAAGAAATAACTAAGCACGACATACCAACTGCATCTAAATGCTGATTCTGCTTCTTCCTGTCTGGCGTCATTTGTCTTGTGAATGGATGGGTAGGTGGGTGGAGGGGTGGATGGATAGATAGACGGATGGGTGAATGAAAGAACGGAAAGAGGCAGGAAGCAACTAAGGCAGTGTCACTGTTATGGATACACAGCCTCCAAGTAACCAACCGAATCCATAATTCAGTGTGGATAACTGTTGTGTGGGCTGAGTCATGCTGGATTGTTGGGGAGGCCAAGAATAGTGGTTGTGTATGCAGGCTCAGAAGTCAGATACGCCCATCCATATGCCAGCTCCACAATTACAAACTCTTTGCCCTTGTGTGTGATTTCTCTGAGCCTCAATTTCTATCTCTATTAAATGGGGGAAATACATTATCTACTCAAAAAAAAATGTACATGGATCAAAAATTACACTGGCTCATAGTAGGTGCTCAGTAAATGTATGTTGAAAGGCTGTGTAAATAAATTGACAACACAATAGCATCCCACCCATGAAAGTGACCTGGATGAAAGTCACGATTCAGTGGGTCTCTCTTATGTTATGGTGTGAGCTACAAAATCTACAGAATCCCCCAAATGCAACAAAATCATCAAAGTCTCCAGATTTATACTGTAAGTCCTCATGCATATTATCAGACTTGTCGTAGAAATGCTCTGCCTTTGCTTACATTTAAATCATCAGGATGGACTAACTGCTAATTGTGATCCACAAAGCCAGGTAATCTCCCTAAGACTTTGTATCTTTGAACTGCAGATTTCCACTCTGCCAAAAACAAGCGTATGGTGTGAGAGTTGGACTATAAAAAAAGCTGAGCACCAAAGGATTGATGCTTTTGAACTAAGGTACTGGAGAATACTCTTGAGAGTCCCTTGGACTGCAAGGAGATCCAACCAGTCCATCCTAAAGGAGTCCTGAGTGTTCCTTGGAAGGACTGATGTTGAAGCTGAAGCTCCAATACTTTGGCCACCTGATGTGAAGAACCGAGTCATTGGAAAAGACCCTGATGCTGGGAAAGATTGAAGGCAGGAGAAGAAGGGAATGATAGAAGATGAAATGGTTGGATGGCATCACTGACTCAATGGACATGAGTTTGGGTAAACTCCGGGAGTTGGTGATGGACAGGGAGGCCTGGTGTGCTACAGTCCGTGGGGTTGCAAAAAGTCAGACACAACTGAGCGACTGAACTGAACTGAACTGTAAAACAAGTACATTTCTAAAGGCTGTGAAAACAGTTGGGAGGAAGCATTACACGGAGAGACTGTAAGGTTAAGACAAGGTGTTAGCCTTTCTGGGTCTGGCACCTATTTAGCCCAGGCACTCAGCCTAGGGAGATGGTATCTCTTGAGCTTGTAAGTAATGGGTTTATCTGGGTCTCCTATGAGCAGCTCCACCAATTCCTAGGTAATAATTATGCACCAGCTGGAAAAACAAGATGACTTTAAAGCCTTCCTAGCCTTCATCTTTAGAATGTACACCAAAAGGTGTTTCCCCCATATTCCCTGGAAGCTCTGTAGAAGCACATTTTTCGCTATCAAAGAGAAGATGAAAAGGACGTTCATGTTGAGAGAGTGATGCTCTACGTAGATCAGCACTTAGCAAGATGAAGGGGAAGCTGGGTGGTGTAGATA
>NW_024070203.1:17068154-17071891 GCF_014754425.2 Oryx dammah | reverse complement strand
GAAGTTGCCCAGATGAAAGTGTGTCAGGGTATGATGTGGGGTGTGTGCAGATGTTTATGTGTGTGTCCGCATGTTTTCACTCTCCATCTCTCTGGCAACCACAGTCAGGACCCCAAGATTTTCTGCAAAGGAAACCTCAAGCACAGTGCACACTTCATTCCTGCCATGACTCACATTATTTGTCCCTGGGCACCAACCCAGCCTCAGTTTTAACTTAAAATGAGATGTATCTTAAAGCACATATTGATTTAAAATTTAGATGTATAAATTAACATCCCAGAAGTTTTGACACGTACATTAATCACTGAATTTTGAATGAAAATTTCCAGGAGGATATGCAATTAAACCACACAAACAAAGAAAGCAAGACAGATCTGCTGTTTCAGTAAGTATATTTTCTTTCATTTTGGATGGAGATAGTCAACAAAGTATAAAGCGGAAAGGCAAACACTTAAAATTCAAACTGCTTACCTACACAATTAAAGAAGACACAGACTTCTCTAGATTTCTTTCTTCTTCCTTTTTTAAAGGCCCCTAATTCCATAAGTGTCTTTTCAAGTAAACATGCTGTATGCCTTTCATGCATAATCCAGAATCAAAAGATGCTGGAAGCAGACCTGTATTAAAGGTCATCAAATAAATCCTCTTCTCATCTCCTTCATATTCCAAGTCAAACAGAAGCTCAATTCCATTCCTAAGTTTAAACAACTGCGTGGTTAAAAGCCAAATATTTTGACTGAGTAGTTTTGGGCTTTTACATTTGGTCTTTTGTTTTGCTTTCCTTTTATGATCTATAGCTTAATTTTAAATGCCCTTCACAAGGGACACCTATGGGGTGGCTGAAAAGGAATAAGCCTTGGGATCAGACCAACTTCAGGGACAATTCAGGCTTCCTCTCTTGCTATCTGTGGGACTCAGCAAGTGAGTTCCCCCTCTCTGTGCCTGCGTCTCCTTGGCTTTAAAGACCACTAGTAACACCTCCTGCATGAAGATTAAATAAAACTATCACCAGGGAAATATTTACGACAGTCACCAGCACAGAGAAGGTATTCAGAAACGGCTTCCTGTCTCTCTCATCTGTACTACATAGAACTCAGTATCTGCCTGTCACTTTAAAAGGATTGATGATCTTTTTTTTTTTTTTTTTTGGTCTCCAATACATGCATGTTTTTGAAAAGAAGGAGGAAAAGAGAAAGCCAAGGGAATCTCATTCTGATATTCAGAAGCAATTATATTAATATTCATTTTATTCTTCCAAAGGTTCACACCAGTCAGCACGTTAAAAAAAAAAAAATCACGCTTGATGAATTCTACCTTGGGCACAAGATTCCAAAGATAATCTTATATTTAAACATTTCCTCTAAGCAAACTGAAAAAGGCCATTTATTCTTCGGTGCATTTTATATTCTGATTTAAAATCAATAAGGTTTCACAAAAACCACCGATCAGTCATCCACTCTTCCCCTGTAGTAATACCTCTGCCATGAGGATGTATGCCCAGAAATTAATTTTCAAGATGACTTATACCAAATGCTTTAAATATCAAATACTTTTATATTTAATTTTAGCAATTTTCAATGTAACTCATTTTAGAAATTATACTCCCATGCCTTCTTTCAGCAGAGTTTACAGACTGTAATTTAGTTCTTCCTTGATGACTCACTGTCATACTTCGGAACATAACTTATTGCTTTGTGCTATTATGCCTTGATGCACTCAAAGACCCCTCAAGCCTGAACATCTCCAAGTTCCTTCACTCAGGGTCCAAAGGCTTCACCTAAGGGATTTCCCTTCGTCCACCCCATAGAGAGGCTCCATTCAAACAAGAGTCTCACTCAGGTTCTTCCATTTTCACAGCAGGATGCCAACCTTACCATTCTCTGTGTGTGTGCTTAGTCGCTCAGTCGTATCCAACTCTTGGCGACCCCATGGATTGTAGCCCACCAGGCTTCTCTATCCTTGGGACTCCCCAGGCAAGAATACTGTGGGTTGCCGTATCCTCGCCCAAAGGATACTACTCCCAGCCCAGGCACTAAACCCGAGTCTCCTGTGTCTCCTACATTGCAGGTGGGTTCTTTACCCACTGAGTCATCAGGGAAGTCCTCACCATCCTCCGAGACGGCATTAAAGTTCACAAATGAGCCTTTCCTTACAACAAACACTGATTAATCACCTATAGCATGTCAAGTACACCAATAGTGTTGAGTTTGCTTTATTTTTTTATTCAATTTTCATTAACGTCTTCTTATGGGTTGCCTGTTTTTGTTGTTTCAGACTTGAAGAAACTCAGATCAATGCAAGTAATGTAAGACAATATCCTCAAGAGAAGCTGAAGTTATGGCAGCGTTATCAGAAGAGCACAGCTGGAATTACATAGCATAGACCCACAGGAGGGGGACTCCTAGAAAAGAGGGATGATGGATGGACCTAGAGATTATCATGGGGCTTCCCAGGTGGCGCCAGTGGTAAAGAACCTGCCTCCCAATGCAGAAGACAAAAGACATGCTGATTTTACTCCCTGGGTCGGGCTTTCCTGGTGCCTCAGACTGTAAAGAATCTTCCGGCAATGCGGGAGACCCTGGTTTGATTCCTGGGTTGGGAAGATCCCCTGGAGAAGGGAATGGCAACCCACTCCAGTGTTCTAGCCTGGAGAATCCCATGGACAGAGGAGCCTGGTGAGCTACAATCCATGGGGTTGCAGAGTTCGACATGACTGAAATGACTTAGCACGCACAGAGATTATCATACTCAGCAAAGTAAAAGAAACATGAAATACAGTATTGTATCACTTATATGTGGAATCTGAAATATGATGCAAATGAACTTCTCTACAAAACAGAAACAGACTCATAGACAGAGAGAAAAGACTTGTTGTCGGGGGTGTGCAGGGGAGGGATAAATTGGGAGTGTGAGATTAACAGATGTAAACTATTATATATAGAATGCATAAACAACAATGTCTTACTGTACAGCATAGAAAACTATTGATATATTGAATATATAAGTGTAAAATATAGCAAGCAAGCTAAGAGAGGAAGCTGGGTTCAATACATTGTTCGGTGCATCTATAACAATTATGAGGCGTGAATTAATACATATTAATACATGGCCGAGTGGAATAGAAGAAACGCTATCCAAGCTGAGAAGCTGAAAGCCAAGGTGCTATAGGGGCATTTAGCTTGACTAGGAAGGCATCTAAGATAATGGCAGGTGCTGAAGAAAAGAAGACCCAGGGACCAGAATGAATGGAGGCTGGACAGCAATGTGTGAGCAAAAGACCAGTCTATGACTGGCCAGTCCAGTAGGCACCAGGGTAGCCGGCAGCCCACTGTAACTTTCCCTGACTAGCCATGCTCTTAAGAGAAGAGTAAGGGGGAGATTTCCCTGGTAGTCCAGTGGTTAAGACTGGCACTTCCACTGCAGGAAGCATGGGTTTGATCCCTGGTTGGGGAACTAAGATCTGGTATGCTGTGTGGCATAGCCAAAAATAAATCTAAAGAAAAAATAATAATTTTGTATTGATGTAAAAAAATCCATGATGAACTAAAATTTTAATGTTTTTAAGAAATATATGAGCAGGAGAAGGTGTGGCTAAATGGGGAAAGGAACCCACAGCAGGGCTCCTTGGGTTCCAAGCATTACAAGGTTTAAGGAGACCCTTTTAGTCATGTTTGCACAACTGCCTAATGGGAACAGACATTCTAAGAGGATCGCAGGGTTGTACGACTGCACATTGT
>NW_024070203.1:16994250-17068144 GCF_014754425.2 Oryx dammah | reverse complement strand
CTTGTTGGGGAACTAAAATCCCACAAGCCATGAGGTGAGGCCAAAACAAACCAATCCAAGGTGATCACATTCTAAACAGCCCCTGGCTCTAGAAACTGTCTTTCATTTAAATGCGTGTCGGCTCATGTATAACCTAGGCACCTACTCACTCAGGCATCAACAGAGAACACACCACCCCACGGTGCCCACAAAGGGATGTCTGTAGGCTTTGAAACCATCCTATCCCTCTCCTAGAACACAGATTCTTATTTGGGGTCCATGGAAGGGCTTCAAGGCAGCCATAACCCTTCTGATAAGGGCGTTCTTTCTTTCTTTCTTTTTTGGAGAGTGACTGCAGATTTCATCAGATCCTCAAAGTGGTCCTCGATGTAATTAAGGTTAAGAACCATTGTCCAGGAACACGCTGCTTTTATTTCCAGATTAAGTTGCACAGTGGGGAGCTGCACTTCCGTCTCATACGTGCTGGCCTCAAGCAGAGCTGCTTCCCACTTCAATGGCCAAAACACCCACCTCTGCCTTTACTAGAGCATAGTGGGTGGGAATCATCTACCTTCCTCCCCAGGTTGTCTTCATCTCAGTACCGGGAGAAATTTTTCCTTTTTTTTTTTTTTTTTTAATTTAAATGGAAACTTGAAACATATTTGTCAGGGTTGGCTGAGGAGACAGGAAGGGGAGGTGGTTCCCTGCAGGGAGCGGGTGCATCAGGGACCAGGAAGCGTTTCAGTGTCCCCACCTGATGATCAGGAGCTCGGCACGGCACTTAAATAGGACTGTGGGTATTTGTTTTAATTGGAAGAGTGTTAGGCTATTACTGGAGATTCCTGGTATTAATTCCTCTGTATGCGCTTTAATGAATATGGGCTCTATGCTCACTGAGTGCCAGGAAATCTCTTCTAGGAACTTGGTGCAGCTATAAACATGACGAACTCCCTGCACCACGGAGCTTACCATCTTGCAATGGAGAGAATCAATTTAAAAAGCAACTACATATGTAATAATATTAGAACAGTTATATAGTGATGAGTGATATGGAGAAAAATGAAGCAAGCTCTGAGGGGCTATTTGACTAGGGTGGGCCAGGGAGACCTCTATAAAGAAAAGACTGGATGAGGGGGAAAAAGCCCTGGAAACATCAGGGGTGACTTTCCTAGCCAGCAGTATGGAGACAGAGTAAAAAGCCCTTAAGGGAAGAGGAAATTCTAGAGTGTGTGTTTTGTATTTCTTTTTTTCTTTTTTTGAATGGGTTAAATGGGCGGTGTTATCAACCTTGTGAGTCTAAAAGAACACTTTTATTTCCTCATTCTATATACTCCCTGGGGTGATCACTGCTACCCCCATGCTCTCAATTAACATCTATGTGCTGATGATCTTCTAAGTTCAGATTCAAGTCAAGAACTCCTTTCGGAGCTTGACTGATACCTCTAATTACCTAAAACATGCATGGATTGCCGCAGAGATCTAAAAATCTACTTATCCACAATAGAAGTCATCATTTCCCCCTCAAAATCTCTTCCTTCCCCTGTGTCCCCAGGCCAGTGAACAACATCAAGGCCAATCCATTAGAAAATTAGGAGTCATCCTTGATAATAATTCTGCACTTTCAGATACTGTATACTGAGTCATCCATACTTCCCAATGTTCGACTGCCTTAATATTTCTCAAGTTTATTCTCCTTTCTTTATCTCTGTGACCTTAACCATGGTCAGGACCATCACTACCTCCCGCGACAGCCTCCAATCACGTCTCTACACTTCTTGACTTGCTCCCCTCCCATGCACTCTCTCTACCACAGCCAGAATCCAAAATACGTATTTATGTCTGTCATTTCCCATCGTGAAATCCTCTCACTGCTGAATAAAGCTGGAAGCATCACATTTGCTGGTTTCAAATTACATCACAAAGCCATAATAATTAAAACAGTATGGTCATGGTATAAAAACAGACACATAGAATGGACAGAAATAAACCTCCACATATACAGTCGACTAATCTTTGACAAGGGTGTTGCGAATACACAATGAGGAAAAGACAACCTCTTTGATAAATGGTGTTGGGAAAACTAGATATTCACATGCAAGTGAATAAAACCAAACCCTTATCTTACACCTTGCACAAAAATCAACTCAAAGTGGAGAACATAAGATTTGAAGCCAAAAACCTCCTGGAAGAATACATAGCAGGAAAAGTTACTAATGCAAGTCTTCGCAGTGACTTTTTGGATACAGCACCAAAAGCACAGGCAACAAAAGTGAAAATTAAATAAGTGAGACCACATCAAACTAAATAACTCTGCATAGCAGAGGAAACAATTGACAGGGTAAAAAGGCAACTTACAAAATAGGAGAAATTTTTGGAAGCTATATATCTGATAAACGGTTCATATCCAAAATATCTAAGGAACTCAGAGAACTCAATAGCCAAAAAAAAAAAAAAAAAAAAGATAAGTGTTGGCAAGGATGTGGAGAAAAGGGAACTCTGGTGCACTGTTGGTGGGAAGATAAATCAGTACAGCCATTATGGAAAACAGCATGAAAGTTTCTTTAAGAAATTTAAAATAGAACTACCATATGACTCAGCAATCCCATTTCTGGGTGTATGTCCAAAAGAATCGAAATCGGGATCTCAAAGAGATATCTGCAGTCCCACACTCACCGCGGCATTCTTCACAACAGCCGAGACACAGGAGCAGCAATGCACACTGAGGATGAATGAGCGAAGATGTGGATACAGACAGTGGGCTGTTACTCAGTCTCTAAAGTAATTAAGGAAACCCTGTTATTTGCAACAATACAAAAGGAGGATAGAATGCTAAGTAATATAAGCCAGACACAAAAATTGAAATGTTGTAGAATCTCATTTAAAGGTGAAATCAAAGTCAGTCAAACTCACAGAAGCAGCAGGTAGAACGGTGGTCACCGGCTGGGGGAGGGGCACATGGGGACACATTGGTCAGAGGTGCAGGCCTGTTAAGTCATCTCAGTTGTGTCTAACTCCTTGTGACCCCATGGACGGCAGCCCACCAGGCTCCCCTGTCCATGGGATTCTCCAGGCAAGACTACTGGAGTGGGGTGCCATTTCCTACTCCAGGGAATATTCCTGACCCAGGGATCAAACCTGAGTCTCCTGAGTCTCCTGAATTGCAGGTGGGTCCTTGACCACTAGGGCCACCTGGGAAGCCCTTGGCCAAAGGTACAAAGTTTTAGTTCTGTAAGATGAGTAAGCTCTGAAGAGCTGATTCAGAGAATGGTGACTATAGGTAACAATACTGTATTGCACACTTGAAATTTGCTAAGATGGACGATAGGTGTTCTCATCACATCCGATTTTAGTCTTTCAAAGATCTCTCTAGCTGCCCTGTGCAGAGTGTAGTGAAGGTGCACATATGGAGCAGTGATGCCCACTTAGAGGCTCTTGTGTTAGTTCAGGTGACAGATGAAGGTGCTGAGTGCGGTAAAGATGTAAAGAAACCTCTGAGTGTCGCCCATGATCCCTCCCTCCTCTTGACCTACATTCATGGTCAAAAGGCCTTACAGTGTTCCTCTGATATTTTTCTGACAAAGGAAGTAGTTTGTTCATTCAACTGACCCTTCTCCATCTCTCCCTCATTAGGATTTCTGCTCTCACTATCCCCTATCCATCACCTCTCTTCATCTTAATGCCCATTCTTGAATTCAAGACTTTTTCTTCTGATGGTACCCAGTGGCATGTGGAATCCCAGTTCCCCAACCAGGAATCAATCCTGTCTTGGAAACAGGAAGTCCTATCCACTGGACCATGAGGGAAGTCCTAAATTCAAGACTCTTACCTGAAAAGTCTCCAGAGAGGCCATCATATTTCTGGCTTGAACCATCTTCTTGACTCCCAACTCTATTCTGAAGCTAGGGAGAGTTGTCTGTCCACTTCTAAACCTCTCCATGTTTCCCAAGACCTTCAGGTTAGAGGACATGCTCCTTAGTTGGCCTCAAAAGACTCTCCAAGATGCGCCCCTCTTCTGTCCCCAGCCCCAACAGACACCGCTTTACTTGTGTTCCAGCCCTTCCCATTCATATCACTTCTCCGCTACCTCCAGGCTCCACAGCTTTACACGTTACCTCCCGCTGAGGGCCCCTCCCTCCACTTGGAAATTTCTGTAGATTTCTTTTAGGCCCTCTCTCTTCTGTGAGGGCTTCCCTGGTGGCAAGAGTGGTAAAGAAACCACCCGTCAATACAGGAGACAACAGAGACGAGGGTTGGATCCCTGGGCCGGGAAGATACCCTGAAGGAGGGCATGGCAACCCACTCCAGTATTCTTGTCTGGAGCATCCCAGGGACAGAGGAGCCTGGCGGTCCATGGGGTCACAAAGAGTCCGACATGACTGAAGCGCCATAACACAACGCACTCTTCTGTGAAGACTTTCTTGACTGTCCCTCCCAGGAAATGTATCGAATGTCACTCCCCTTTGCTTTCCAGAACCCCGCCTTGCCTACTTCATTCTTCTGTTTCCATGCCTGATCCCCAACTACCTGGGGCAGCTCTTGGCCTTGTTCACAGGTGAAACCTCTGCCCTGGTGTGATGAGTGACACGCAGCATGCTCTTGATTCAAATTTTCTGACCTGGGCACACACAGGGCCTGTCCAACCACATCAGAGGTGGGGGGCCATGGGAAAGAGCCCTGGCTCAGCCGGCCATTTTCACTTGGCTAAAACCTCCCTCGGGAATTACTCCTGAGATCAGTGTGCAGCCATCTAGAAATGATTCATGCTTGAACAGAAATATTGATATTGCTGAGCACCCAGAGTCTGGGAAGCTCAGTGAATATTAGGGATATCCGTGAATCCCCTCTAGCTCTCACAGGTAAGACAAGGCTTCATCCACACAATGTCTTATATTTTTAATGAAAGAGATCTTCCAGGATGGACCAGAGCAGCAGACCATCTAACTTGAGGCCAGATAAGAAGCAGGGGTGGGACAAGGAGAGATGGTAGGGTGCACTCAATACCTGCTTAAGTCCCATGACCATGGGACAATTCTAAAAGAGAAATATGGTGGGGAAGAAGCGGGTAGACATGCATGAGCTGTGCTTAGTCGCTCAGTTGTGTCCAACTCTTTACGATCCCATGGACTGTAGCCCATGTATCCCCATGGACAGTAGACTTTGTCCATGGGGATTCTCCAGGCAAGAATACTGGAGTGGGTTACCACACCCTTCTCCAGGGGATATTCTTAACCTGGGGATTGAAGCCAGGTCTTCCGCACGGCAGGCAGGTTCTTTACCAGCTGAGGCCATGTGCATTAAAATGTAGTATTTGGACAAGCGACAAGCTTTGACCCAAAAGACAGCCAGAGGGCCACAGAAGTAACCTTGGTGAGGAGAAACATTAATTAACAGATGGAAACACTGAAATCAGGAAGATGGGGCCGCCAAAATCACCCAAACTGTTTATAGATGAATAAACAGAGGCCCACAAAGGTGAGGAGGCCAGGTCAACAGTCTTGTGAGCAGTTAGGTTCAGAGTCGGGATGAGCACTCAGCGCTCAAATCTAAATCTTGAGCTTATTCCACTGTTTCCTGGTATCCTGCATGAAAAGAGGGCTCTTAGAAACCACCATCTTCCTATTAGTAGCTTTTCTCCCCCTGCCTGTCCTCTGCCCCCAACACCATCTAAAAGATAAATGAAATACAGGCATAGAGAGAGAATGCATTTGGGGACATTTCTCAAAAAAGTTGGAACTTCTATTATGGGCAATTACATCTGTCATTTGGGAATTACAGATATCGTGAATTACGCGCCAGGCACGCCACTTCTCTTATACCGTATGCCTTGCCAACCCATCGTGAAAGGTAGCTGTCATTATAACAGTACAGAGACAAGGCAGATGGCTGAGCGGACAAAGTAGGGCACTGAAGGTCACAGAGAGCTAACAGGTGTAAGAGTCAGCGTTTCCAGCTCACTCTGTCTTACGGTGTATAATCGTATAATCAGACACAGAGGTTTTGCTCATTTTCCAGGACCAAAACAAATTAAAAGAAATAAGGTACTGGGGTTGTTTTTCACTGCACAACTGCCCATTCATTCCTAGTGCCTGGCATCTTTGTGATACGGGGATCACCATATTTCACAAATGAGAAAACAGGAAGACCACGTGTCCTTGTCCTGGGCCCTCTTAGAACCAGGATTCAAATCTAGGCCTTCCTGATCCAGCCTATGTGCTTTTCCATTACACTGGAGCTGAAATCAAGGAAAGATATTGAAGGGAGAGAAGTACATCTTCAGTTTAAAATACTCCATCAGATGTTTCCAGCAAATGTTATAGGAAGGCCATTCAACACCAGATTACCGTTACTCTAAAGTACGCACTCAAAAAGATATGAGCATTTTTAAGACAAAATATGTGTTTTTGTTCTCCTTCACTCTGCTTCAGTGGGTTGACCCTAAATAACAACAACCCAGCACGCATCCTTCAGGCTGACTGCACAGACTGAGACTGAGGAGGCAGCTCGGTCAGCCTTTGTGCAGCCCCTTCTGGGGCCGGTGGCCATGCTGCAGGTAAGACTTGTGCCCGCCTTCAACAGCTATCCGTCACAACAGCGGCTGTGCCCGGTGCAGGGACCACAACTGGGATAGAATGGAACCCGGATCCTGCCCACAGGAAGCATGGGATCTAGAAGAAGAGTGACAAACGCAAGCGACGACAACGTGACCCAGCACAAGCTGTCAGAGAGCAGGTCCACAGTGCTGTGGGAGCAGGGGAGAGTCCAGGAAGGCTTCCTGGAGGAAAGGGCATTTGAGTTGTGTCATGAATGGAAAATGGAAATGAGAAATGGTCCATTTGAGGCAGGGAGACCAGCGTGAGCAATATCAGGGTTAGAAAAGAGCAGAGAATGGTATAAGACAATCCAGCCCTGCCATCAAGCTGTAAACCTTCAAATTAGGCAAACATTTGGTAAACATCTGGCATCACAGAGCACAGCTGGATGAAGGTGAACTTTGCCCCAACTAGCTCACAATGTGTGTCCAACGAATCCATCTAACCAACACCGAAATGGGTCTCCACCGTGTGCAAATCACTGTTCACAGGGGTAAAATGCTTAGTCCAGCCCTGCGGAGAGCAAACCTCAGTGTTCCCAAACTAGATAAGTACTGCATTTGATGCCAAAGCCCTTGACCTTCAACATCTGCAGGCAAAGATGACATGCTGTGTTTCCTCTGATAAAGCCCTCTTTATATTTCCCTGAGTGTATCTTGGACCAGACTACAGGGTTTCAGCTGTGAGTCACTGACCGATATTTCTACTCCTTGTTCATAGCTGAAGCATATAGAATAATTTGCAGATCTGAGAAAGGGAGTTTCTTTAGAAAATGATGATAATTCCTCTTATTTGCATGAGACATTAGGTTTTGAAAAGTTCTTCCCCATCATCCCACCTGACTGTCCCAAGAGCCTGGCAAGCCTCAAGAACTGTTAGCATCCCCATTCCACAGATGAGACAAGGGAGTCTCAGTGAGGTGGGGAAATTCAAGGTCACACAGCAAGTGTATGAAGAAATCAAGGCTCCCATCCATGTTTCCTGGCTCCCAAATCATGTCCTCTTTTCTCTACACCTCACCATCTGCCTGGGATACAATAATATCATTCTCATTAAGACACAAATCCCAAATGAAAGGCCGGTCAAATCACAACCCCACAGGCAACATAACTACAGCATAAATTAAAAGCCCAATTAAAGAACATGGCCTTTTAACTGGGACTTATCACTATCCCCAGAAGCCCGAATATAAAGAGAGAGCCTGTAAAAGTCAATGGCTGCCCATCTCAGAAATTACCCAGAGACCCACTTACCCATATGCAAAGACATGTTAGACCCAAATTATTCACCCAACTTCATCTCCCTCCTCTACAGTCTTCTGGAGCCCTGACCCCTGCTGAGCTGGGTTTGGAATCATGCCCAAACCTTTGCCCCTCTCTCTGGTCTGCAGACAAGGTTAACAGTCCATCACTCTGGGAATAACACTGGTGCCTCTCAGCTCTGACACATCCCCTAATATCAGGAACAGCAGAACCTGATGGAAAAACAATGCCTCCGTAGTTCAAACAGAACTGAAGCTGAATTTTCTAGCTGTTTGAAAGTGAAATAGTTTGCCCATGGCTGGTGTCCTCTTTGGCCAAGGGGACAAAGAGTGTTATTATAATCCATGAAAGTCTTATTTTGCTGACAATAGTTGTAAGGATGGCTAGACATGAGTTAAGGGGGAAAAAAAGAGGGAAATTTTTTTACCGTTCATTTATAATTTTATATCTATTCCCACTCCACCCCTTATGGCCAAAGGCAATCATGTGATAAACTTCAGGGATACCCCTAGGTCCAAAGATGGTAACAGTTACCACTCCCCCTTGTCTAAATATCCCTTCCAGTTGCTAGGCTTGAAACTGACTTTACAAAACAAGACCTGGTGAGCCCTCTGCTCCCTTTCCGTATCAAATGTCACCCACCCTCGCCCCTGGCCAAGCCACAGTGTCAGCCTGGACCACAGAGAATCACTATCCCTGCCTCAGTTCGCCCCAACATGGCCCCCTCCCCAGCCTGCTCTGGGTCAAGGGCTCCGAGAACCTGCCTCCAGAAGGGTCGGGATGTGCCCTCTCAGCCTCCATCTGGGACTTCCGTGGGGATCACCTCATTAACCCAGTGTCTCCCACCAAGTCACATCAGACTGCCCCTCGTACCCTCTCAAGACGTGTCCAGATGCGCCCTGAGACTAGAAGACAGAGACTGGGGAGACAGAAGGAGATAAAGCACATTTCGCGGCGGTGGAATCCCTGTTAAGTAAGAAAGGCATCCAACTAGCAACCACGCTTCCAGAAACGTCACTGCCACAGAGGACAGAGTTTTGCAGCTGCCGAGCCCGGAGCGCTCTCACCTACCTGTCTTCCCACTGCAGGGCTCCCCTCTCTCACCTCTGGGGCCACCAGCTCCTCGGTCCCTCACTCAGCTCTTTCCGCCTCCTTCAGTCGCCAACACTTGCAGCGGCAGTGAGAGGACCGCGGAGTCCGGGCACCTGAGAGCTGGGTCTCGGGTCCCCGCAGCAAGGCTGCCTGGAGGAGGAGCGAGAGGCTGCTGCCCTCGCCGCCGCCGCCGCCGCCGTGGTGCTGATGCGGTTGCTATGGTTATGGAACTCCGCAACTGCCCCCTTCTCGGCGCAACAGCTGCCCGGCCGCGGCCTCTTCCGGGGCAGCCCCGGTGAAGCGGGGCCGGGTGGCAAGGCTGGAAACGCTGGCGAAAGGGACCCGCCGCCACCACTGCGAAAAGGAAAAAAAAAGGACCGAGTGCCCGCGCCCGCGCTCTCGGCTCTCGCCCGCTGGCTCCGCTCACCTCCGCGCCCTCGCTTCTCCCCTTCCCTCGCCGGGACGCGGCCAGACCCCGGCACCCGGCGCGCAGCGCGCCCTCGCGGCCTGGAGAGCCGTTCCTGCCGCCGCCGGCTGGCCCGGTTCCCCGCAGCCCTGCGCACCGCCCCGAGGCTGCGCGTCGGGCGCGGAGGCGCGGCGCCCCCTTTCCCCAGCCTCGGCCCTCTCCGCCGCCAGTCGGCGACGGGAGCCCGCGGGCCGGGCCGGATGCCCAGGAGCCAGACCCCGCCCGCTCGCCCGCCCGCCCGGCCCGGGTAAGAGGGCGCAAGCAGCTGAGACCCGAAGCCCACCGGCTCCCGCCAGCCAGTCCCGGCCGCGAGCATGCTCAGTCTTCGCCTCGGGAGTTGCCCTCCTGAATTAAAGAAAATAGAAATAGAAAGGTTCTCTCCAGACCTCACTCTAACCTCTTCCCCGCCCAGGGAGGCGGGGGACGGATGGCAAGGGTTAGAACAGACGGCAGTGATGGTAAACTTTGGAGAGGGGTCCGGGGGGCTGCCAGGGGCAACACATGAGATGCCCAAGAAAGGCTTAGTGCCCTAAGCAATCAATATTCCCAATACAGTCAGCAGTGGCTGTCAATCAGTTGGCTAACCCATCATTGGCTAGTCACCCCTTCATGCTGGACATTAAAGATTCAGACATGTCTACGATTTGGTCCCTGGAAGAGGGGAGAAGATTGAGGAGAGTTAAACTGACTTCCCGCCTACTGAGCATCCTTCACCAAGCACTGCACATGGAGAGGTCTCTAATTCTTGCCATCTCTGTTTTAGGAAGGACTCCCGGCACCCATGATACAGATAAGAGCCTCAGAGGAAAAAGCCAAGATTGGGACTGCGGAGACCAGTGCTTCCTTCTTTAGACAGGGTTGCACTAATTCACAATCCAAGAAGAGATGTGCTTGTAACCAGTTACAACTAGAGTGATTAGTGTCTAACCCAAAGGAATGTGCCCCAAGACCTATGTTCCCACTCACCCCCAACTCCTTATGTGGTAAAATAGCATTATGGCTTATCACCATGAAGCCTTCCTCTTCAGTTCCTGCTCTGCTCATGGTAAGGAGAGGAGAAGCACAGAGATACTATAGAAACTGAGGCCTCCAGGCAGTCAGGAGTAGGGAGCTGTGTGGACATGACCCATGTATCAGGACCCAGGGGTCTCCCCATGGACACCAATCACAGATCCCTGGTGGTCAACAAGATATCCAATATCATGCAACTGGAGCACTGTCCTCTAGGTCCTAAGGTGCCCTCACCCCATGCCCTCATGTGGACAGAAACTCAGGACCCTGCTCCAAACTGGTGCATTCTCAGCTTGGCTGAATGAGGCTCTGAACAGCTAGGGGACTACAAGAGGTCTCAAGAAAAGCCCTCCCTGACCACTGCCCAGGGTGGGTCTCAGTGGAACCAACTGCAAAGCAGAAGTAACCCTCCACAGTTATCCCACCAGCCAGGGACTGACCCACCATCCATCAGATCACACAAGCCAGAGACCTAGCATCATGCTGGGGTCCTGGGCGCCCTGCCTGCTTGTCTCTACCCATCCCATTCCACTCCACCCACACACACCTAATGAGATACCACCTTCTGTCATTTCCACCATGTAAGCAGCAATCAACGTTGTCATTAGCAGGGACCTCACTGGAATTTTTTTTTTTTAATGTCTTACAGCAGGAGGCAGTGAGTACTGGTGTCTCTAGAGAAAGGGGTCTCAGTGTTATGGTTTGAGGGGAGCATCTCCAGATGGGACAGGAGGACACTGACAGATACAGAGCCTAGTCCAGCCCCAGGTGAAAGGTGACGCCCCGCGTGAAGAGCTGAGAGACACAGCTAAGTGTGGGGAGCTCCTGGCTGAGTTTGGTTCTGGAGAGAAGGAGGTAGCCCCCTGTCACAGGGCCACAGGGACTTGAGCTCCTTCAGAATGAGCAAGCGATGACAGCTGAGTGGGCCTGCATTGTCTCACTTTGTTGTAGAAAGCAGGCTTTCGATGGTGACATCCTGTGGCAAAAAGAAGCAACTGTCTTTTCGTGTGCCTGTTGGTCATCTGTGTGCCCTCTTTGGATAAGTGTCTATCAGATCTTCTGCTCAGTTTTTAATCTTAGTTTGGTTGTTTGCTATTGACTTGTGTGAGATATATATATATATATTCTGTATATTAACCCCTTACTGGTCACATCATTTGCAAATATTTTTCCCGTTTAGTAAGCTGTCTTCATTTTGACAGTAGTTCCCTTTGAGAAATACAAATCATAACTACAGTGAGGCTTCCCTTTATAGCTGTTAGGATGGTCATCATCAAAAAGGCTATAAAATAACAAACGTTGGAGTAGATGTGGGAAAAAGGGAACCCTCGTACACCGTTTGGAGGAATGTAAACTGGTGCAGCCTCTATGGAGAACCATGTGGAGGCTGCTCAAAAAACTAAAAGCAGAACCACTGTATGACCCAGCAGTTCCACTCCTGCTTATCTGTTGTTGTTTAGTTGCTAAGTCAGGTCAGACTCTTTTGCAACCCCATGGATTGTAGCTCGCCAGGCTCCTCTGTCCAAGGGATTTTCCAGGCAAGAATACTGCAGTGAGTTGCTGTTTTCTTCTCCAGGAGATCGTCTCAACCCAGGGATTAAACCCACGTCTCCTGCTCTTCAGGTGACTTTTTCACCATTGACCCACCTGAGAAGCCCGGGAATAGAACTACCATATGATCCAGCAGTTCCACCCCTGGGTATATAGCCAAGAAAATACAAAAACATGAATTTGAAAATCCCCAGGGATCCCAGTGTTCATTGCAGCGTTGTTTACAATAGTCAAGACATGGAAACAGCCTGTGTCCATCAACAGATGGATAGATGGGCCTAGTGGGCACCAAACACTATTTTAAACTAATTTCATCTTCACAACAACCCCTAGATAACCCTCTTAGGAGGAAACGGAGGCAAAATTGCAGAACTTCACTGAAATCACACAACTAAAGGGAGCTACGCCTGGATTTCAGCTCCTGACTACTGTGTAACACAACCAGTATGCTCTGTTGTGACTATGGTTTACATTATCTGTTGTCCATACTTGTAAATTATATAGGAACCCTACCATCATCTAATGCAGGGTTCTCAACTTCTGCATTATTGATATTTGAGACCAGGTGATTGACATGAGGACTGATGCTGAAGATGAAACTCCAATACTTTGGCCACCTGATGTGAAGAGCTGACTCATTTGAAAAGACCCTGATGCTGGGAAAGTTTGAGGGCAGGAGGAGAAGGGGATGACAGAGGATGAGATGGTTGGATGGCATCACCGACTCAATGGACATGAGTTTGAACAAGCTCCAGGAATTGGTGATGGACAGGGTGTGCTGCAGTCCATGGGGTTAAGAAGAGTTGGACTTGACTGAATGACTGAACTGAATTGAACTGATTGTTATGAAGGCTGCCCTGTGCATTATGGGATGTTTAACACCTTCCTTGAACCCTGCCCACTAGATACCAGTAGCACCCTGCCCCCAACTCCACCACCCTCAATTTTGACAAACCCAACAATCTCTAGACATTGACAGATGTCCCTGGGCAGGGAGCGGGGTGAGAAAAATCACCCTATATTGAGAATCACTGACCCAAAAAATAGACAGGGTAAACTTTGTAACAAATTATAATGAATGCAAATCCAATTTCAAATAAAATTACTTAGATTTTTTAAAATTAGGCCAGAATTAATTAGGTATGATCAGATCATCTTTGTTTTTCTTTGAAGATTGGGCTGGCAAAGGTTCTCTTCCGGTCAAGGTTCTTGCTTGATCTTTTCTTCTCGCTCGCTCGTATTTCCCTTGCAAGTACATCTATCTTTAATCTATGGACATGTATTTCAAAGGGGGTCTTTTCAAGTTGTTTAACCAGTTTGAGAGGATCAGTTTAAATTCGTACATGATCGTAATTTAATTCCCTGGTGGCTGAGATGGTGAAGAGTCTGCCTGCAATGCAGGAGACCCAGGTTCAGTTCCTGGGTGGGGAAGATCTGCTGGAGAAGGAAATGGCAACCCACTCCAGTATTATTTCCTGGAGAATTCCATGGACAGAAGAGCCTGAGGGGCTACAGTCCACGGCACCACAGAGTTGGGTACAACTGAGTGACTATCACTTTCACTTTTCAAGCACCGATGTGCTGTAGCATTTCCCATTACGCTGAATGAAGGAAACCACCGTCAAGTTCTACTCGCCATATGGCGCTTAGAACCTCCCCCGGGATCATGCAAGCCAGGTGCCCATCGACATGTGGACTGAAGGCATCCTCAATCCATCTTCATATCTAACATTAATGAAATAATCATTTTTAAAGGCAGAGTTCAATGTAAATGGACACTTCAGTATATTAGGACTCTAGATTCTAAAATATGATCGCCTTGCACCTGCCCACTCCCAACCTAGAGACCTGCCATTAAAAAAAAAAAAATCAATTAGGGATCCATTAGAATCAGAAGGACCCAATGTGAAACCAACTTCAGCCATTTCCCACTTATGTGACTTAGGACTATGTGCATAGGACATAATCTGCCTGAGCACGTTTCCTCATCTGCAGATTTACAATGTTTAATACACACAGGAAAGGATTCTAGCCTCTGGCCAGTTATGGTGGGTGTTCTAATTCATTCTAATTCTTTGCAGCTATGAAGCTGCATTTGTCAACCCTCCTCATAGCTGATAGGAAACTTCATGATGGAGTCCGTGCCAAATCGGGTGAGCAGAGGTGATGTGACTTCCTATGGGAGGAAAAAGAGTGGGTGTGAACTACACACACAGGCGCGCGCACACACACACACACACATTCACATAATGTTTCTTCTATTGGTACAACTGAAAACAAAAAAAATGAATAAGCCCAGACAAGAAAATGGCCAATTCAAAATGGAGACACACCAGAGGTTACCTCTGAAGCTCCTGACGGTGGTGGCCTGACCTGCATCAGACCGTGATGGGGCAAAAATTAACTTATCTATGTCACCGAGATTTCAGTTAATCTGTTTACAAGTTAGCATTCAATACCTGACATTGGCTAATGAGTAGAGAAACACGAACTTCCAAACCACTAGATAATCCCTGGAGTAGGAAATGGCAACTCGTTCCAGGATTCTTGCCAGGATAATCCCATGGACAGAGGAGTCTGGTGGGTACAGTCCATGGGGTCACAAAAGAGTCAGACACGACTGAACGCACACAAACAGATAGTCCCTGGTCAGGGAACTAGATCCCACATGTCATGTCTGAGAGTTCACATGTTGCAGCTAAAGTTCACGTGTCACAACTACAGCACGGCGCAGCCAAGTAAATTTTTTTTTTTTTTAATCCTCAAAACCAGCAACAGTTGACATGGCCACACCAGGAGATGAATGCTGTTACTGTTCACTTTTTTCCTAGATGAGAAAACTAGGCACAGCTAGTTGTTGACTGGAGAAAAAGCACTACCTAAAAGTTGAAAATCATTTTCCTCAGTGGATTTTTCTGAGGACTTCAGCCTGGAAAACAGCCTCTCAAATCGTTTGAGGGACTGCTCCTAAGAGGTAAGAGGGGAGCCAGGATATATAGGTGCTGTGCAGCAGAAAGCAAGTAGCCAGAACATCAAAAGATTATTGTTAATTAAAGAAAACTAGATATCTTGAGTTGATGAATTTAGTGCTCTTCTAGGTGTGTGTTGTTTGCATATGGAAAGATGCAAAAGTCTGGACTCACCGGAATCATTGCTTTGATACCTACCTTAGCCACACAGGGCCAGTACCCTGTTCTTTCCCACCTGGAGTCCCTTCAGTTCAGTTCAGTTCAGTCGCTCAGTCGTGTCCGACTCTTTGTGACCCCATGGACTGCAGCACGCCAGGCCTCCCTGTCCATCACCAACTCCTGGAGTTCAATCAAACTCACGTCCATTGAGTCGGTGATGCCATCCAACCATCACACCCTCTGTCGTCCCCTTCTCCTCCCGCCTTCAGTCTTTCCCAGCATCAGGGTCTTTTCAGATGAGTCAGTTCTTTGCATCAGGTGGCCAGAGTATTGGAGCTTCACCTTCAAAGGGCCCTATTGCAGATGACTGTCATGGCTGAGGGCTTGTCTCCATCCTAAACTCCCTCAGCTCACAGTTAGGGTGACGACTTGATGACGCAGCATCCTTTGTTTGCTGATAAGGCAGGCAGCGTTTCTTTCATCCACAGAACTCCCCCAAGTTGGGAAGGGGCAGAATCAGGGTTTGACCCTAACCAACCGGTCCTAAGGTCTACACACAGGACTTCTGTTCTGTTGCTTCGAAACCTTGGGAGCTTGCCAAGGTGAAGTCTGAAACTGGTTCCATTACCCGGAAGGTAAGGAGAGACCAAGAAAAAGGCCACTTCAGATGGATAGGTGGCAGGTTTAATAGGCAGGGACTTACTGCAGAGGCTTGTCTTGGGCCTCAGGAGACAAGTAAATCTCCACACATGCCAGCCCTGATGGCCAAAGTCTGTAGAGAGGCGGTCCTGGGGTTCAATCACATATGACCATCCAGAAGGTCCCAACTGCTGTTTAGTCGTCAAGGCTGCATTCTTGGAAAGTCTTCTCATTAAGGGGAAGGTGGCCAGAGTTTACATTCCAAGGAGCCTCTGAAATGACCCCAGCTCTGGGGTCAAACGGCGATCATGTCCTCCCCATGGCTTCCTCTGACAAACTCTGCCGCTGCTGCTGCTAAGTCGCTTCAGTTGAGTCCGACTCTGTGCGACCCCATAGACAGCAGCCCACCAGGCTCCCCCATCCCTGGGACATCTCAAAAAAGGTTTATGCGATGAATGATGGAATGCCAGGCACAGGACTTACTTGCATTTACTTGTCACACTTCAAGGTGTTCATCACTTTACTGCTGAAAAAAGAAGTTGCAACAAATAAATCATTAGTGTCTTTCAGAATTCAAACACTTTGAAAGAAAGCAGGAACTATTGAGTTGATAGTGTGATGACATTAACAATAAACACTTGAAAGACGATGCTGTGAAAGTGCTGCAGTCCATATTCCAGCAAATTTGTTAAACTCCTCTGTGGCCACAGGACCGGAAAAGGTCACTTTTCATTCCAATCCCAAAGAAAGGCAATGCCAAAGAATGCTCAAACTACCGCACAATTGCACACATCTCACACGCTAGTAAAGTAATGCTTAAAATTCTCCAAGCCAGGCTTCAGCAATACATGAACCGTGAACTTCCAGATGTTCAAGCAGGTTTTAGAAAAGGCAGAGGAACCAGAAATAAAATTGCCAACATCTGCTGGATCATCGAAAAAGCAAGAGGGTTCCAGAAAAACACCTATTTCTGTTTTATCAACTATGCCAAAACCTTTGACTGTGTGGATCACAATAAACTGTGGAAAATTCTGAAAGAGATGGGAATACCAGACCACCTGACCTGCCTCTTGAGAAACCTGAATGCAAGTCAGGAAGCAACAGTTAGAACTGGACATGGAACAACAGACTGGTTCCAAATAGGAAAAGGAGTATGTCAAGGCTGTATATTGTCACCCTGCTTATTTAATTTATATGCAGAGTACATCATGAGAAACACTGGGCTGGATGAAGCACAAGCTAGAATCAGGATTGCCAGGAGAAATATCAATAACCTCAGATATGCAGATGATACCACCTTTATGGCAGAAAGTAAAGAGGAACTAAAAAGTCTCTTGAAAGTGAAAGAGGAGAGTGAAAAAGTTGGCTTAAAGCTCAACATTCGGAAAACTACGATCATGGCATCCGGTCCCATCACTTCATGGCAGATAGATGGGGAAACAGTGGAAACAGTGGCTGACTTTATTTTTCTGGGCTCCAAAATCACTGCAGATGGTGATTGCAGCCATGAAATTAAAAGATACTTAGTCCTTGGAAGGAAAGTTATGACCAACCTAGACAGCATGTTGAAAAGCAGAGACATTACTTTGCCAACAAAGGTCTGTCTAGTGAAGGCTATGGTTTTTCCAGTGGTCATGTATGGGTGTGAGAGTTGGACTGTGAAGAAAGCTGAGCACTGAAGAATGGATGCTTTTGAACTGTGGTGTTGAAGAAGACTCTTGAGAGTCCCTTGGACTGCAAGGACTCTCAGTCCATCCTAAAGGAAATCAGTCCTGAATATTCACTGGAAGGACTGATGCTGAAGCTGAAACTCCAATACTTTGGTTACCTGATGCGAAGAACTGACTCATTTGAAAAGACCCTGATGCTGGGAAGACTGAAGGCAGGAGGAGAAGGGATGACAGAGGATGAGATGGCTGGATGGCATCACTGACTCAATGGATGTGAGTTTGAGTGAACTCCGGGAGTTGGTGATGGCCAGGGAGGCCTGGCATGCTGCAGTTCATGGGGTCACAAAGAATTGGACACGACTGGGCAATGAACTGAACTGAACTAGCTAGGCTACAGTGATGCCATTGTTTAACTCAACAGGTAATGGGGGCAGAAGCCCAGGGGCCTCCCAGGAACAGCCCTTCCCCCAGGCCCTCTGCTTTGGCTCCTCTGAGAAGCACCTCCAGAATACATTTTCATGCATATTTCCTGAGTTTTTCAGATGCTAAATAAAACCACCACCAAAGGGAAGAAATCAACTACTCGATGATCACTAGCTGGTAACTCTCAGACCTTCTGGCACCCAAGGAGTGGCCACCATGACCAGAGAATGGTGCACGACCTGATCGCATATCCTGGAACGCCCCTCGCTCACCTGCAGTAAGCCTTTCTCTGCTCTGAACTCCAGTGTTCTGGTTTGTCTGGCCTCACTGTGCATCTGGCACACGAACTTGCCTTCAGTAGCAAAGGATATTCGTGTTATATACATATGTATATCATTTTAAGTGGGTGAATCATTAAATTAAATGACTACAGTAGTTCTTTGGGGACAAATTCTTCCATCTCGAAAGGACATAGCATTGGGAGGCAGCCAGGACCTTCTCACTTCTCGTAATCGAAGTGTCTGGGACGTCAATATCGTTCCTGTCTGCAGAAGCGTCAGGCCCTGTGCCAAGACCTTTTCCTCAGTGAGTTATAAAGGGGAGGAATTCGTCGTGAGCCTGTTGCTGAGGCTTGCTTCCTCCTCTGTGAAGTAGGCGGTTAAAACTGTACCATATAGGATGGTCCTGGGGGCTGAAGGACCCCTGCATAGCTCATACCCCGGGGACCCATTCCTCCCTGACTTCTGCCGCCTCCGCAGACCTGCCGCTCACCTTCGTTCCTAGATGCCCTTGCAGGGGATGTGAGAGACTCAGTGATCAGGCAATAACTTCCTAAGAAGAACACAGCCAGGGAGCCCCAAACCTGGCTGCTAGTCCTGGAACCTGCTAATAACCAGCTCAGTGACTCTGGGAAAATTACTGTGACCCTCTGAGCCTCAGCTTCCTCATCTTTAGAATGGACAGGACTTATAAGAGGAACACTAATGTCCCTCCTAATGTTAATGACTGTGGGCCTCCAGACCTGGGGCTCCATTCCCTCTGGGTCTCTCATGGTTTGTGTAAAAAAGTGCAAGTTTGACACAAAGCTCATCACAATATATTACTTTGATATCAGTGTTTGCTCCCTCAACTTAATGTATTTCCTATCATCTTAAGGTTTTTTTTTTCATTTTGAAATAGATTAACCAGATAAAATGTTTGTACACATATATTATACACATACATAGAGAGGGAGTGTACTCATACATGTTCATTAAAAATAATTTTTTAAAAACTGGATGCAATCAATTCAGTTTAAGGAAAAGACCACTGCCCATCCCCCTGAAGTGTCGTGTGCGTCCTTTTGTAATCCTGATGCCATTCTGTTGGCTTTTTCCCACTGGTTGCTGTTATTTTGAATTTTGAGTTATTCAGTCCTATGCTTTCTTTATATATTAATATGAAATGCATTGCTTAGCTGAATCTTTGTACTGAAATATAACGAAGATGCATTTTATATGCATTTATATTGAAATATAATGAAGATTCATTGCTTACTTATTTGGATAAAAATAATTAAATTATATGTATTCTTCTGAGACCTTTTTCCTCAAGCGTTTTTGAGAGAGAGAGAGTCATATTGACTCAAGTACTGTACATTCATTCTCTATTTCTGTAGAATATTTCATTTAAGAACACAGTGGAACTCATTTAAAGAATTCTACTATTAAAGGACATTTAAGTCGTTTCCTCTGTGTGTATATGTGTTCACTGTTTCCAATAAAAATGCCATGAATATTCATGTACTCCTGAATATCCATGAATATTCAGGTATGTGCCTCCTGGTACACCTGTGCCAGTTTTTCTTTCTATTTAGAAGGACACTTGCTGAGTTATAGACTACATGTGTTCCAATTTTTCTGGGTAGCATCACATTCCTTTCCAAACAAGCACTTCATTTCACAGGGGTATCAGCAGGTGATACAAGTTTCCATGGCTGCATATCTTTCCAGCACCTGGAAGATCAGACTTTGATCTTGCCTGTGTGATGGGCTGGAAATGACGTTTCATTCAGAACAGGTTTTAATTCGCACATTTCTGATGAGTAATGATGCCCAATGGCTCTATACGTTTGCTGCCGTCCATGCTTCGTGTTCCCTGGAAACGCTTGCTGTTTGGCTGACTTTTATTATTGGATCGTTTATCTGTGTCTTATGGGTTTGTACAAATTCTTCATTTATTTATAGAATTTCTTAGGTTTATGTGTCCAGATATTATCTCACCATTTGTGGAAGTTGTTTATCCACATGTCCGTGGTGTCTTTTGAGGAGTAAAAGTGAAAGGGAAAGTTGCTCAGTCGTGTCCGACTCTTTGAGACCCCACGGACTTAGACAGTCCATGGAATTCTGCAGGCCAGAATACTGGAGTGGGTAGCCATTTCCTTCTCCAGCGGATCTTCCCTACCCAGGGATTGAGCCTGGGTCTCCTACACTGCATGTCGATTCTTTACCAGCTGAGCCACAAGGAAATCCCAAGAACACTGGAATGAGTAGCCTATCCCTTCTCCAGTGGACCCTCCTGACCCAGGAATCAAACTGGGACCTCAGGCATTGCAGGTGGAGTCTTTACTGACTGAGGTATCGGAAAGCCCCCTTTGAGTAGTAAACTGCCTTTTATTTACGTCAATTTAACTCTCTCTTCACTCTCTGTTGATGCTATGTATTTTGGACCACTTCTCAATCTTGAGGACGTTAAGACCCTCCTCTGTATCATTATCTCTTAAATTGTAAGTCGTTGCTTTTTTTTTTTTTACCTTTAAATCTCTCATCCAGTTCCCTCACACCATTCATGGTCCAGACCACCCTCCGCCCAGTAACCTTCAGCACCAACTCTGGTACAGACAAGGCTATCATCCATGGAGGGGGTTGGCTCTGAGTTCTCTATTTTGCTCCACTGCTAGAGATTTTTCCCTCTCTTATCAATAATATGCTGCAACAATATGCTGCTGTTTCTCATGCTCTAGTTTTACAGTGAACTTTCTCTTCAGTAGGCTAATGCCACAGGCTTCTCTGGCAGCTCAGCTGATAAAAAATGTGCCAGTTTGATTCCTGGGTCTGGAAGATCCTCTGGAGAAGGGATAGGCTACCCACTCCAGTATCCTTGGGCTTCCCTGTGGCTCAGACAGTAAAGAGTCTGCCTGCAATGCAGGAAACCTGGGTTGGATCCTTGGAAAAATCCCTTGGCGGGGGGCATGGCAACCCACTCCACTACTGTTTCCTGGAGAATCCCATGGACAGAAGAACTTGGCAGGCTCGCAATCCATGGGATCGCAAAGAGTCAGACATGACTGGGCACAGCACAGGCTAATACCACACACCTGGGACTTCCTCAACTATATATCAGCTATTCTTGGTAACACAAGACTGTAGGAGTTTGCAAGGAATGGAACTAAAGTTTCTTTATTTAAATTTTAGAGAAGATTTTTTTTGTTAAGTTTCATGACATCACCAATTAGGTTTTTCATTGGAATTGTACTGAATCCACAGAGCAATTGGGAGTAACTGACATATTTATGAAAATGGCTATACATTTATGTCAGTCTTCTAGTGCAATAAAATATTATCATTTTCTGTTTAAACTGCTTACAAATATTTTGTTAGACTTGGACCTAGGTACCACTGATATACATATTACTAGTTTAAATGCATCCCTTTGAAAGTCGCTTTTCAAACTATCAGTAGCTAGAAATGGCAATTACTACAGCCTTCTTTGCTGGAGAGATCCGTCTAATCTCTAGCTAATTCTAATAATCTGTCTATAGATTCTTTGAGTTTCTTGTGTAGAAGAACATGTGTTATCTGTAAATAATGAGAACCATAATTTTTACTTCTCATATTTTATATAAATTTTTTCTCTTTCATGTCATAGTTCCCTGGCTGAGCTCTCCTGCAGAAGATAGACTAGACGAGCAAAGGGGAGCAATCTTGCCTTGATCTTTATATTAAAGAGTGGTTTTTAACAACCCAATATGGTGTACATTGTTCCATTATTTTATCTGTAGATACTCATCAGTTACCACTTTGAATAAGTTCTTGTTACTCATATATTGCTAAACTTTTACAATAAAGAATAGTCATTGAATTTTATCAAATATTCTTTTCTAAGTCTATTAAGATAAGGTGATTTTTCTCTGCACTTCTGTGAATAGAGTAGATTACATTAATCTGTTCTATAATGTTAATATGAATTTGCATTCCTGTAATAAACCCTGGTGGCTCACAATGTACCATCTTTTTGTATATACGCTCCTCTTCAGACTGCCAGTGTTTTATTTAGAATTATTTCGTTATTTGAATGCAATTTTCCTTTACTTTATCAACCTTGTTTGGCTGTAAAATCAAGTGATTCCATATTCTTAAAATAAGTTGTAGGGTCTCCTCTGTTTTTTCACTTCTTTGAAAAAATATATGTGATATATTAGCAAGAATCTCTTTGTTGAATATTTAATTCAACTGTAACATCATTGGGAGTCTTAACATTCTTTGTGCGGTAAGAATTTCAATTATTGAGGCAGATGCTAGATAGAGAAGTATAGTTATTAAGGGAGATCCCAGAGATGGAAGAGGGATGCTCGTTCAGGACTGAACCTTTTTGTAAACGGAGAAGAAAGAACCATCAAGAGGGAGACTGCAGATAAAGGGGAGAAAGGGAAGGAAATAGAAATCCTCGAGGAACTAGTTGCTGGGCTTGGATTCTGGGGCCTATAGCAGGAATGAAGGGAGCTCTTGGGCTATGAATTAAGGGCCATTGCGTGAAGTTGGCTGAAGAGATGGGTCATGATAGACCAAAAGAGAATGAGAGAACAGGGGAGTGGATGTCTGTGAGGCCAAAATAAAAAGGAAGCTTAGTGGAAGAATGAGAGAGGGCCAGGAAGCTAAAAGACAGATGTGCGATCAGGAAAGACAGGCCTGAGTTTACACTGCTCAAGTTTTCCAGATCTGGGGTTGGGTCCCGGATAGGATCAATCCTAGTGACAGGATAGAAGGGAGATGGGAGAGACCTTCTAGGTAAGACTCAACGGAGCCAGGGCTGAAAGCAAAAGCTGCAGAGGCAGTCTTCCTTTAGGCCACCCTTCCATTCACTGCAGTGTTAAGGGGTTTGCAGACATCATGTAGTTTAATCCTGGCACAGCAGGTAAGGTGAGTCCCAGTGTAATGTACAGATGAAAAGCTGATACTCAAACAAACAAACAAAAAAGCTGATGCCCTTGGGACATTTCTCAGATGGGATTTTAGTGCAGGTCTTTCTAATCCAGGTTCAATCGCAGGAAGATCTCCTGGAGGAGGAAATAACAACCCACTCCAGGATTCTTGCCTGAAAAATCCCATGGATAGAGGAGCCTGATGGGCTACAAGTTCATGGGTTGCAGAGAGTCAGACATAACTGAGCAACTGAACAAATGTGCTCTTTCTAATCCAAACAACTTTACATTTAACGGACCTCAGACACTATTTAGGAGGCCAAGAATGTGGATAAGTCATCTCCAGGGCATTGAAATCTTACAGTAATAGCAGGAGTTTGGGAGGAGATGGAGTTTGAGCCCACAAATGTCGGTGAGAAGTGAAGCCTGGAAAAATCCATTGTCGCAGATTTCAGGAACCCCAGGTTCTATGCCTTCTCATCCATCGAAAATGGGGGTTCCTGGACACTGTGCCAGGCATAGTGGCCTTTGTGGTCTATGAAGGCAGTCCTGGTGTATACTCTGTTGCTCTGTTGTGTCCAACTCTTCACGACCCCATCCATGGGCTGTAGCCTGCCGGGCTCCTCTGTCCGTGGGATTTTTCAGGCAAGAATACTGGAGTGGGCTGCCACTTCCTCCTCCAGGGGAATCTTTCTGACCCTGGGATCGAACTCATGTCTCCTGCGTCTGTTGCATTGGCAGACGCTTTCTTTACCACTGAACCACATGGGAAGCCCTTTGCATAGTTACATAGATAGGCTTTGAGTCTCCCCCCTCTTCTCCAACCCTCCTTCCTCCAAAACAAACAACCCTCCTGCTCTGATTCTGGGTGCCACCTACTTCCCAAAATTGGCAAGAGAACTGAGTAAGGCATTTCACACTTAGCATCTTTTTTGATCCCTGTTGCCACTCTGGGACTTAGATATTATCATCCTCATTTTACTCACAACAAAGCTTAAGCACAGAGATTGAGATTTGGCTTGGTACAAACATCCCTTGCAATTGCAGAGCTTTTTGAAAGAACAAATCATTTACTGTATGATGTTGTATCCATGTTCTCCTCTCGATTTTGTTCTTGCCAAGAACTCCTGAAGGAGACAAGTCCTGTGATCCCCACTGGCAGAGGAGGAGGTCTTCTCTCAGTCCAAGCCTCATCACCATGAACGCTACAGCCAGGACAAAGCCCTGCCTCATTCGTCTTGCTCTGTCATTTTTTTTTTTTTTTTTCTGACTGCACCGTGCAGAATGTGGGATCTTAGCACCTTGACCAGGGATCGAAACTGTGCCCCCTGAGTTTGAAGTTCAGAGTCTTAACTACTGGACCTAAGGGAAGTCCCTCCTGTGATCTTTGTATAAGGATCATAGTACTTCTTCCAGAACTCGAGAAAAAAAGCCAGGTCTCCAGGCATTACTGTCAGGCTAACCATGGTGAATATCACCAGTTTGGCTCAGGGCTCCCCGAAGAACTTGCTGAACCTGGCACCCACTGAGAATCCCTTTTCCTGAATCATCTGGACTTGAAGGAGTGCCTGAGGGGCCAGCAGAGGGTTCTGCGGGAGACACAGCACAGGCCAGGGTGACAAGTTCCAGGGCCCCTGCCTCAGTGCTGATTGGCTGGCCCGGGCCCACACTGAATTGCCTGTATTCATCCTAAAGGAATCAACCCTGAATATTCACTGGAAGGACTGATGCTAAGGCTGAAGCCCCAATACTTTGGCCATCTGATTCGAAGAGCTGACTCATTGGAAAAGACCCTGATGCGGGGCAAGACTGAAGGCAGGAGGAGATGGGGACCAACAGAGGATGAGATGGTTGGATGGCATCACCGACTCGCTGGACATGAGTTTGAGCAAACTCCAGGAGACGGTGAAGGACAGGGAGGCCCAGCATGTTGTAGTTCATGGGGCTGCAAAGAGTCACCCACGACTGAGCGACTGAACAACAATTTCTACTTAAGCCACTTACTATGTATGCTCCTGAGTAGGATGTGAACCTCTCTCTACCTCAGTATCTTTGTTTTTCAAAACTCCCAGCAATATTCCTACAAGAGGATTGTTGTGACAAACGATCCTTGAACACAAGCATTCTATAATTATTGCTTCTGATATTAATGATGATGACTGTTATCGTTATTTAAGTATATGTGAAAACTGAGGCCCAGAAAGTACAAGATAACTTCCAAGTTCTCACACTGAGCCAGAAGCCATAATTCCATTTTTCTTTTTTTTTTTTCCCTCAACTTCAGCATTTTCCTTCCCTTTGGAGGATGAATTGAGGTAATATAAGTAAGCTACGGTATTCATCAGCTAGAGCTGTCATAGCAAAGTGCCTCAGACTTGGTGGCTGAAACAACAGAAATTAATTTTTTCTCCATTCTGGAGGCCAGAAGTCCTGGATCAAGGTGTTCATGGGGTTGACTTGTTAAAGGCCTCTCTCTACCTTGTAGATGCTGTTTTCTCCTTGTGTCTTCATAGGGTCTTGCCTCTTTGTGTGCCTCCATCCTAATCTCCTCTTCCTACAAGGACTGTGGAATTAGGGCTCATTCTAATGATTTCATTTTAGCTCAGTTACTTCTTTAATGACCTCTTCTCCAAACACAGTCACATTCTGAGGTGCTGACGGGGAGCGGAGGGGGAGGTTCGGACTTCAACACGAGGACTTTGGAAAGGCACTGTGCAACCTATAATGCATGCCGACCACAGATTCCGACACAGAGAAGGTGCTCAGGAACACAGCGTCATTTTCACCATATGGAAACTACGGTGCCTTATTGCTCCAGTTAGATGAAATTCCAATATTGAAAAGGTATGATGTCCGCAGCCAAAGACCCTCAGACTCATCCCCTTGTATGTGCCCTGCAGAGGATGTCACACAGTTCCAGAGACTGCTGTGTGCCCACAGGACCCTTCTGAGGAAAGAGAACTCATGAACTCTCTCTACGTGGAGTTGCTTTGGCTCAAGCCATGAGCACTGAGTGTATTGAGCTCTACCGCCCCACCCACAGATCTTCCCTGTAGCTCAGTTGGTAAAGAGTCTGCCTGCAAGGCAGGAGACCCGGGCTTGATTTCTGGGTCAGGATGGTCCTCTGGAGAAGGAAATGGCAACCTACTCCAGTATTCTTGGCTGGAGAAGCCTATGGACAGAGGAGCCTGGCAGGCCACAGTTCACGGGGTCGCAAAGAGTCAGACTCGACTAAGTGACTAACACACTCCCCACCCACAGGTGGCTCAGATGGTAAAGAATCTTCCTGCAACATGGGCGACCCAGATTCAAGCCCTTGTTCAGGAAGATTCCATGGAGAAGGGAAAGGCTACCAACTTTAGTAATCTTGCCTGGAGACTTCCAGGGACAGAGGAGCCTGGCAGGTTATAGTCCATGGGGTCACAAAGCGTCAGACACGACTCAGTGACTAACACTTTCACTTTCACTTATCCACCCACAGGACCTTGGTTGGACATCAGTGCAAGTTCACTGCAGCCAAGGATCGACCTGTGAGCACAGACCCTGTCATCTGCAGTGTGGGCTGATACTCAGCCAGTGGTAAAATATTATGTAGGAAATTTCTCCTTGGGGACACACAGGCAAATAAACCAGAATTGAATTTGATCTCATTTATACCCACTGCATATAAATAGACAGAGAGAGAGGGAGGGGGGAGCTCTGGAACAAACTTTGTCTTCTCTTGAGTTTATAACCCACAATCCTTTCCTTAGAGTCAGTCTTTTTGATCCCCTCTGCCATTTTCCGAGATCTTTCTCCACTCCCTTCTTCCCAAGCCAAGCATATTCCTTTCCATGAAGTGCCCTTCCTATCTATAACGCAAATGGTGAAAATAGAATTAAAGATGTCTCATTCAATCCAGAGAAAACCTGCTGGATGTGAAGACCTGGAGTTCCTCTTCAATACCAGAAGCATCTGGGGTCCCCTTTCTAGGAACAGGGACTTTGTAACATGGGGCTCACTTGTGAACAAGAAGATTGTGCAAGCTATGTGTTAAGGTCCTTCCCAGCTCTGATGAACATATGGTCTCTAAATCATCTGGGTTATGTGGACCTTAGGCCCTCCCTTCTTCCTTCATACTCCAGCAGAACAAAAGCCTCAGGAGGCAACTCCCCTCTCTGTCGTTGCCAGGAGAGGCCGGGAATGATGGTTGGAGAGGTGAGTGTGGGTGGGGATGTTCACTTCTGGCTGAAGAATGCGGGAGGAAACACCACATCCGTGATACAGGGCTCAGCCCTGCACCAAACAGCGATGCCCTGGCCTCTGCACTGTGGTCGACTCTGAGAACACAGCAGAGCCCAGTCTCTCAAAGGAGCCACTGACCCGTGGACAGATCATAAATCAAACACTACAGGAAGCCCACCAGAGAACAGCTCACATGGCTTGGGGAAGAGGTTTCAGAAGTGGCGGCTTTGGCCACTTACTAGCTGTGTAACCCTTACCAAGGCCTTCACACAGCGTGGCGAATCTTGAGAGTTAAGGAAGCACTCTATAAACCATGGATTGCTTTACAGATAGTAAGTGTAATTAGGAAGCTGATTGCCCTGGGACATGATCAAGTTCAAACTACTTAGCAGCCAAGGTGGCTGAAGCTCTGGCTCATGTTACTCCACCCCGGCAACGTGGTCGGCGCTCCAGACACACAGCACACAACTGGACACTTCTCACATCTTCCGCATCCGGTCGTGAGTCCCTGCCCTTGCTCTGTTCCTGTTTGCCGTGTGGCAGATAACTGCTTATTTATCAGAGTTAAAATCTGACATCACCCCCACCACACACACACAGGAGCACATGGACACAAACTAAGCACCGTTAGCGTCTCTCCTGGGTAAATTGTTTGATCTCAAGATAAGTCAGGAAAGACCAGATTCATTAAACAACACTCAGTCCCCTTCTCATGACGTCCCCAGATTCTGGTAACCCAGCTGTTGTGAAAGAGCTCTAGCTGAGGTCTACTCCTGAGCCACCCTGCGGATTCTCAACCAGTGTGAAACTCAATGCAGTGATGTCATAGATAACCTTTCTTCTGCAACGTGAGGATGTTTATCCCTGCACTGTTTGCAGTAACACAAAATGGGGAAAACATCTTAATGACGAACAATAGTGGGGACTGGTTGGATGCAATAAAAGATAATAAGCTATCAATCAATCGCTAAACTTAAATGCTTTGTTTTATTTTATCCTTTGTTTTTAAATAAAAGGAAATGTTTCATTATGCGGAAAAATTCATTTTATGAGTTTTTATGCTGTAATACCAGGCTTCCCTGGTGGCTCAGTCATTTAAAATCTGCCTACAACAGTGCAGGAGACTGCCTGCAAAGCAGGAGACCCAGGTTTGATCTCTTGGTCAGGAAGATCCCCCAGAGAAGGAAATGGTGACTCAGTCCAGTACTCTTCCCTGGGAAATCCCACAGACAAAGGAGCCTCAGGCTACAGCCCATGGGCTCGCAATGAGTTGAACATGACTTGGCAACTAAACTACCACCAGCAATAAAAAAAATAATGCCCCAAAAGAATATAAAACCAAGACAGGCTCTGGGAGTTGGAGAGTGCAGGTGACTGTAATTCTCCCCATTGTGTTTTGCTGCATTTTCTAAATATCCTATAAGAAATCATTCTTTAGGTCATCAGGTAAAAAATAAATGTTTTAATTTTTTTAATCACTTGGAATCAAACAAACCCAAATTTTGAATTTTAGACTTCTGTGTATTTTTAATAGTCACTCTGATGCTGGGTAAGACTGAAGGCAGAAGGGGAAGAAGGCAACAGAGGATGAGATGGTTGGATGCCATGGACATGAACTTGGGCAAACTTCTGGAGACGGTGAGGGACAAGGAGGCCTGGTGTGCTGCAGTCCATGGGGTCGTGAGTTGGAAGTGACTAGGCGAATAAATAACAACAGTAGTTACCCATCCGTCCATTCTTCCATCCATCCACCCTAGTGTCATTCCCTCAGACCCTTGGGATATAACAAAAGCCACTGGGAAGTTCAGAAGTCTGCCCATGCAGAAGGAGGAGGTGCTGGGCCATAGAGTGGTCCTTCCTTCACATCTTGCTATCTTCCGTGAGATCTGAGTGCTTATCACAGCGTAAACCAGGAGTGTCCCCTCTTTGCCAGCGGGTTGTGCAGGAGCAGCCAAGAGCAGACCAGGAGAGGCGGGCATGGAGCCAGTGGGCCAGAGGCACACCCAGCGAAGTCCAGGATGACTTCCAAGTCCGACTCTGTGCTGAGGTTCAGAGAACAGTGGGTGCCAGGGGAAGGTTTGCTGGATGAGGGTCGCAGAAGCGGGGCTTGGTTGCAACAGTGAGAACTAACATGGATCAAGCCCTTCCCAAGTCTCAGACACCACCTCCATACTTCACTGAGCACCTTGATGTCCAGCTTGCTGGCTCGGTGACCTCCGGGGAATGGCTCAAACCTTGTCTTCAGTAATAGCGTCTGTAAGTGGGGCAGAGGCCTCAGCTTGGCCTGCCTGCTTGGGTTAAGGTACAAAAGAATGCACAGATGCAGAAGCCCGTTCAAAGCTTCCACTTCCTATATGTGTGACCCGAAATTTGCACTGGTTGATTCACAGTGTTGTGTTTAACTTTGCAAGTAGGTTTCATGCATGCCCACTTCAGTTTACAGAAACCCAAGCCATTTCGCAAACAGCAGTTTTCCCGTAAAGGCATCTTTGTAAACTGTAAAGGCTCCAAATAAGACTTTGATGTCTAAAGGAAAATGCATACCATCCCTTCTGATATAAGAGTAATTGACTAACTTCCTACACAAAGGATTCTTTTCATTTAAATGGAGAAGAAATCTTAATAATAGATGATTGCTTTATGAATATGAAAATTATATATTCGTTGCATAATCAACCGTTTAATTGACACATCATTGCAGCGCCTGTGGAGCGTGTGGAACAGATTTGAAACCACATGACCAGTGGCTCCAATGCTTCTTTCACAAAACAAGAGACCTGCTATGCAGCTTAGGGTATAGGAAATAGCAGATTTCAATCTGCCATTGCTTGAGAAGCAACTGCTACATACAAAGAGAGACTGTTGCTGAGTTTACCATCTTCAGGGTGTTATCTCCTCCATTGTCAAGCTCAAAAAATGAATTTATTGGAGTTAGCAGAGGCAAACTATTATACAGAGTGGATAAACAGCGAGGTTGTGCTGTATAGCACAGGGAACTATATTCAACATCCCATGATAAACCATAATAGAAAAGAATATGAAAAAATATATATATATGTATAACTGAGTCTTTTTCCTGTACAGCCAAAGTTAAACCCAGCACTGTGAATCAAGCATATTTCAATAAAATTTTAAAAATAAAATAAAGTTTAAAAATGAGATTAGTGCATGGATTATTGCAGTTACTATCTAGATTAAAATCTATAGAGAGAAAGACAGTTCATAGTGATAAATAAAGAAAAAAATGGTTTTAAGAATCAGCTGCGGACAAGCACTTTAGACACATCATTTCATTTACCTGTTGGCATCAAAGCTAGGGCAAGATGGGTTCGCTTCTCTGAAGACATATTGCAGATTCAAGAAGAGAACCTTCTGCCTTCAAATGTTCACTAACTGCTTCATATCATGCTGCCTCCCCGGTGGGTGACCAGAAAAAAAAAAAAAAAATCTCACAAGATTCCAAGGAGGAGCAGCTGTAACCAAGCAGAACCCACCGACTTTCCCAGGACAGCCCACCCCCTCGTCCTCTGCCCTAGCTCCTCTCTGAAATACCCAGATGATCATATTCCACGCACCTTTCCTGAGTTGTTCTACAAATGAAAAGACCTCCACCTCTCCAACAAAGGGAAGAAGTTAACTACTTGACGATAAGGAGCATGTAGCCCCAGGCCTCCTGGAGCCTAAAGGCTGATAATGTGATACCACCTGGTGACGGCACCATCAGCCAATCAGAGAACTGTGCAAGGAAGGATCCCACACCCTGTGACTCTCCCTCTCAGTTCAGTTCAGTTCAGTAGCACAGGCCTGTCTGACTCTTAGAGATGCCACGGACTGCAGTACGCCAGGCCTCCCTGTCCATCACCAACTCCCGGAGTTTACTCAAACTCATGCCCGTAGAGTTGGTGATGCCATCCAACCATCTCATCCTCCGTCGCCCCTTCTCCTCCCGCCTTCAATCTTTCCCAGCATCAGGGTCTTCTCTAATGAGTCAGCATCAGGTGGCCAAAGTACTGGAGTTTCAGCTTCAGCCTCTGTCCCTCCAATGAATATTCAGGACTGATCTCCTTTAGGCTGGACTGGTTGGATCTCCTTGCAGTCCAAGGGACTCTCAAGAGTCTTCTCCAACACCACAGCTCAAAAGCATCAATTCTTCAGCACTCAGTTTTCTTTATAGTCCAACTCTCACATCCATGCATGACTACAAGAAAAACCATATCTTTGACTAGATGGACTTCTGTTGGCAAAATGTCTGTGATTTTTAATATGCTGTCTAGGTTGGTCATAACTTTTCTTCCAGGAACAAGTGCCTTTTAATTTCATGGCTGCAGTCACCATCTATGGTGATTTTGGAGCCCCAAAATAAAGTCTGCCACTGTTTCCACTCTTTCCCCATCTATTTGCCATGAAGTGATGGGACCCGTCCCCTTACCTGTCTTTTAAAAATGCTTTGTCCAACCCCTTTGGGGAGCTCCAGGAGGAGTTTCTTTTTTCGGGGAGAGGGTATGAGCCACCCCACTCCTTGCATGGCCTGCAATATATCTTTCTCTGCTCCAAACTCCAGCGTTTCCGTTTGTTGGGCCTCACTGTGCATCAGGCACATGAACCTGTGCTAACACAACCTCAAAACACCAGGGTGTTGATAAAAGCTCCCAGAGCATGAGGCATTTTCAGGGCACTGAAAAGAGGCTAGAGCTATGGCATGGGGCAACAAGCATGAGGATAGGTCCCTGCAGGAGTGACTGCATCTAGAGACGCTTCAGAGACGGAGGGACAAGAGCTTACATAGAGAAAAAACTGGAATAAAACTCAACATTCAAAAAACAAAGATCATGGCAGCCGGGCCCGTCTCTTCATGGCAAATAGATGGGGAAACAATGCCAACAGTGAGAAACTTTATTTTCTTGGGCTCCAAAATAACTGCAGATGGTGACTGAAGCCATGAAATTAAAAGACACTTGCTCCTTCGAAGAAAAGCTATGACCAGCCTAGACAGCATATTTAAAAGCAGAGACATTTCTTTGCCTACAAAGGTCTGTCTAGTCAAAGCTATGGTTTTTCCAGTAGTCATGTATGGATGTGAGAGTTGGACTATAAAGAAAGCTGAGCACTAAAGAAGTGATGCTTTTGTACTGTCGTGTTGGAAAAGACACTTGAGAGTCCCTTGGACTGCAAGGAGATCAGATCAGTCAATCCTAAAGGAAATCAGTCGTGAATATTCACTGGACGGATGGATGCTGACGCTGAAACTCCAATACTTTGGCCACCTGATGCAAAGAACTGACTCCTTGGGAAAGACCCTGATGCTGGGAAAGATTGAGGGCAGGAGAAGAAGGGGATGACAGAGGATGAGATGGTTGGATGGCATCACTGACTCAATGGATATGAGTTTGAGCAAGCTCCAGGAGTTGGTGATGGACAGGGAAGTCTGGCGTGCTACAGTCCATGGGGTCGCAAAGAGTTGAGAGTCCATGGGGTCGCAGAGCGACTAAACTGAACTAAAGAGAGCCTTGGACCGCAAGGGGCAGGGAGCTCTGAAGGGCCGAGGAGAAGGATGTGGAGGAAGGCAGTTGAAGGAAAGGAGTACATCAAAGGGACTCCAAAGAAATCCCAGGATCCAGGCTTCTCACCAGAGTAAGGATGCCAGGCGCAGCAAATAAAGATAAGGATGTGTAGTTAAATTTGAATTTCAGGCCAACAGCAAATAATTTGTGAGTAGAAGTTTGTCTCAAAGATTGCATGGCAAACACTTCTACTAAAAAGGTGTCTAAAATTTACATATAACTGGGTATCCTGCCTTTTATCGGCTTGTCCCACCCAGAGGAACACACACTCTTAAGTGATCCAGCCAATGTCCCTACAGAACGGGCCCCTGACCCTGCAGAACTAAGGCCCCGGCCATCTGCAGTAGTTGGCGTGCAGCAGGGATGGCGTGGGGCGGAGGAGAGAAGGGAATGCTGTACAGACTCCAAATAGAGCACGTTGCAGCCAGTTAGCACTATCACTATGGGCTCTTTCCAGAATCAGAGTGCCTTCCATGGAGTATGTGTGCACGTGCTCAGTCATGTCCAACTCTTTGCAGCTCCATGGACTGTAGCCCGCCTGGCTCTTCCGTCCATGGGATTTTCCAGGCAAGAATACTGGAGTGGGTTGTCATTTTCTACTCCAGGGGGCCTTCCCAGGGATGGAAACTGCATCTCTTGCATCTCCTTAATTAGCAGGTGGATTCTTCACCACTAGCACCTGCTGGGAAGCCCGTCTGACATGGACTCATGAGGAATACCATCAAGAGGGCAGGTATGGATGAAGGCAGGAGTCAAGAAATGGACAAAAACACTATGTAATCACTTGAGTAGCTTTCAAAGAAGGCAACAAACACCAAGACTCTGGAAAGGAGAAATCAATTTCCTTTTATCCCCTATGTTGCCGTAGCTTCTTCCCATTCAATGAATATCAATATGTATCAACTTTCTAGGCTGTGCTGGGTGTTGTGAGCTGCAGTTGCAAGATGAATAAGCTAGAATCCAGCTTGTACCCTGGGTTTCAAATGCTGGCTTTGCCATTTACACACTTTCATTGATCCTCAGTTTCCTCATCTGAGAAATGGGTATAACCATTTGTTGTAAGGATTTCTTTAAATGATGTAAGGGAAAAAAAATAGTGCTCACAAAAAGCCGACTTCCCCTCTGGCTTTTTCTAATCATGGAGAAACACAGATGGTTTCATAATCTCAAAGTCTTGAGCAAGTGACACCGTGTTTCCAGAGCCAATCACGGACAAACTGAATTCCGGTTTGCTTCCGTTTGCTGCTACTTGATCACATTCACCAGAGTAAACATGCTGGGCAAAAGGATCCCTAGCAAGTTCAGCTTCAGAGAAACTGCCTGCAATAGATAACCAAACTGGTTAGTGTTCTACAGGGTAATGAAACCACAACCCTAGAGGTTGTATTTTCTACCAGGCAGAAAGAATTTGCATCCTCATTAGAGAAAGCTGAGAAGTGAATAGGGAATGTCACACCGAAATGTCAAGTTTTAAAATGAAACAGAGGTAAATTCCCCTAGATAATTAAATAATCCTTGAACGTCCTTGTTAAACAAAGCCCCATTCGACATGATGAAGGTTCCCTGCACTCTCTTGGCCTTATTTGTAAGTCTAAGGCATGTTTTTCTAATCAAACATTACGTTACAACAGAGAAGTCAAAATCAATAAAAGGTAATGATAGAGGGAATTATTCAATACCGAAAAATAAGATTTTGTAGTTTCGTGTCAGCAACTTTTATAGACCTTTTCTGAAACTAGAAATAATACTTTCATATATTGTTCAGTGTCTTTTGTTGTTTAGTTGCTATGTCGTGTCAGACTCTGCATTCTCATGGACTGTGGCCCACCAGGCTCCTCTGTCCATGGAATTTCGCAGGCAAGAATATTGGAGTGGGGTGCCATTTCCTTCTCCAGGGGACCCTTCCGGCCAAGGGATCCAGCCCACGTCTCCTGCACTGGCAGGTGGATTCTTTACTGCTGAGCCTCCCAGGAAACCCATTCAGCGTCCTGCTGGCCAATAAAATCTTAAGCTCTGTGGTTATTTTCCTTTCTAGCAAGAAATAATGTACATTTCTTCTGCACAAAATCCTACAAACTGACATTCAATGTCAGTGTCCGGACCTTCATCGGTAGTGAATAGTAAGTCAAAGAAAACATCCTTGGGGGTGACTGACAGGCGACTTTCTAGTCTGATTTTCAAAAGATGTGCCATCAGTCTTTGCTCATTTCTTGTTGTGGAAAGTTGTTTTCTTAATACTACACTGGTTGGGATGAGCTTGAATTAACAGCATATTGTTATGCCGGGACTTCCTTTGAAACCTATCCAGAAGGTTGTTAACTGCTAGTGTTATAGCCACGCGTTTCGGGAAACAAACTCACTCAGAAGGGCAACACTGATAGTGGAGTGCAGTTTATTACACTGGCGGGCCCAAGGCAGAGTCTCCTCTTAGCCAAGGACCCCGACCGACTTTTGTGAAAACATTATGTACCTTAAGTGTACTGCTCAAGCCCACTTCCCCAAATTCCTTAAACCTAGCCTGGAAAGTGTTAAAGGGAGACCCAACCAGGTTACAGCCATGATTCACAACCAGAAGGGTCAGCTGGTTATACACTGTAGCCTACACCAATGGGTGCATAAAGATTACAAAGGTGACTGACTGCATAGGGGATTATCACATTCTTTTTGGCGACGGGAAATCTTGGGATGGAACCTGGTGTGTATCAGTCCGGGAGGCCAGTTTGGCTGCAGGTAGGTTATCCCCAGGGCTACCAGGCACATGGTCCAAACCTCACTGAAAGTGCGAGATGAGTTTCCTTCTTTGTCAAGATGGAGTCAGCTCGGCCTGTCCTCTCCTCCCTCTCTAGCTTTAAAGGCACATGAGGCTGCCATGCGTTCTCTTAATTTTCTAAGAAACTACAAGGAAATTTAGAATACACGGCTCGGAAACTCACCCCCGCCCCGCCATTACTTCTAATCAGGCTCTTACCTATTACTCCCTCTTTGTCCATTTGCAAAGAATGTTTTTCAGTTAAGCAGCTTTACTCTGAGAATGAAAAGAGAAGCCCTTAGTTTGGCTGCAATTGCGTTACTTCCCAGCTTTTCTATTTCTCTGAAGAATGATGGGTCCGATCTCTGCTTGGTTGTTTGTTGTCCAATTTTCCTTTGAGAGCAACAGTGAGTCGAGGCTGTGTTTAAACACAATGAAAAAAAGTGGAAGATTGACACAGTTTTCCCAATCGTTTGAGTTAAAAGGAAAGCAATAACTGAGTGGAGAGTAAGCCATGTTTCAGCAGACACGACACAAATGGGTTAGCCTTCTTGGTCAAGCTCATCCTCCTGATGATTGATTTTTTCATGGATTCTCTCTAGTGGGTTTCGTAGTCAGAGATTTTATTGTGCGTGACACGTGAGTCAGCTTGATACCCATTCGTTCGTGGATAGATTCTGGTGAAATCTCTGCCATGTTTTCTCTGGAGTAAAAGGGAATGTGACTTTATCTGGACAGATTCAGCTCTAACTCCAGCTCCACTCTTTATGAAGGATGGCACAAGGGCAGGTGTCTGTCCCTCCTCTTTCTGCTCCGTCCACGAGAGAGAACAGTGCTGACATTCCAGGTTAGCATGAGGAGCCTCTAAGGCATGGTGTCCAACTGCCAGCAGGTCCCCAGGAAATTCACCCATCCCCCTCCCCTGTCTCTTCCTTCTCTAGGAGGATGGGTTGCTGGAGGACTATGTCACAGAGGTGTTGACTTGAAAAAAATGCACAATGTGAAAATTGTGAGTTAAGTTTTATTTGGGACAAAATGAGGACTTTAGCTCAGGAGACAGCATCTCAGATAGCTCTGAGAGATTGCTCCAAAGAGATAGTGGGGAAGGTCAGTATATATATGATTTTGGTGAAGGGGGAAGAGTACCTGCAATCAAGCACATATTTTTTTGCAGAAGGTTTCTGCTGGTGTCAAGGAGCAGGTGTCATCATGAAAAATTTTAGTGCTTTTCTACACTTGAGGAGATACAAGAACTGGGCTCATAAAATCGGCCCATCTATCTGGAGACCTGTTCCACCAGTCTTCCTAAGAGCACAGAGTGCCTCATTTCTGCTCTCTGCCCTGAGCTCCTTTGAGAGGCTGTTGGAGGTCAGCAACTTCAGCAGCATGTGATTTAATCCCTGTAGAGGAAGATGGCAAATGCCAATTTGTAGTTGACAAGAGGACAGAACACGGGTGCAGAGCTTGTTCAGAAGTGTGCTTCAAACTCTCCTGGTGCTAAGAAAGCCTTTGAGTGCTTGTCAAATATGTGAGCAAGCCCCACCCTAGACCCACTGAATCAGATCCTCCAGGGGAGAGGCTGGCCCAGTGGTGACGCTCGGTCTATGGAAGACTTCATGGAAGAGATATTCTTCAGCCTCTGAATTAAAGAGCTCTGAATTCATCTCAGAGCTGTAGGTAACCCAGGCAACTGACATTTCAAACAAATGCATTTGTTTCCATTGCAGGACGCCCTTTAGACGAATCTAAATTGGAAGCAGAATATGGGAAACCTGAAGTGGAGTGCTCTGGCTTGAGTCGGAGCCTGAATAAGAGCTTGCAGAGGAACATGTTTGCTGTGGTGGATGGAATAATGCCCCTCACACGGATGTTGTTGTTGTCCAATCACTCAGTCGTGTCTGACTCTTTGCGACCCATGGACTGTAGCACCCCAGGCTCCCCTGTCCTTCACTACTTCCTGGAGTTTGCTCAAATTCATGTCCATTGAATGGGTGATCCTATCTAACCATCTCATCCTCTGCCACCCTCTTCTCCTTTTGCCTTCAATCTTTTGTGGCATCAGGGTCTTTTCCAATGTGTCAGCTCTTCCCAACAGGTAACCCAAAGTACTGGAGCTTCAGCTTCAGCATCAGTCCTTCCAATGAATATTCAGGGTTGATTTCCTTTGGGATTGACTGGTTTGATCTCCTTGCTGTCCAAGGGACTCTCATACGGATGTCCATACCCTAAAACCCAGCACCTGTGAATAGATTATGAGTCTTTTGTGAGCCCCATGGACTGTGGCCTGCCAGGCTCCTCCCTCCATGGGATTTTTGAAGCAAGAAAACTGGAGTGGGTTGCCATTTCCTCCTCCAGAGGATCTTGTGGATCCATAGATAAAACCCATATCTCTATGTCCCCTACATTACAGGCAGATTCTTTTCCATCCATCGAGGAAGCCTGAATAGGTTACCATAGATGGCAAAAGAGACTTTGCAAACAGGATTAAATTAAGGACAGGGAAAGAAAGAAAAGAAAGTGAAGTCACTCGGTCACGTCCAACTCTTTGTGACCCCATGGACTGTAGCCTGCCAGGCTCCTCTGTCCATGGGATTTTCCAGGCAAGAATACTGGAATGGGTTGCCATTTCCTTCTCCAGGGCATCTTCCCAACCTAGGGATTGAACCCAGGTCTCCCACATTGTAGGCAGATGCTTTATCATCTGCGCCACCAGGGAAGTCCACAAGGATAGGGAGATTACTTCAAATATTTGCATGGGTCCCATGTAGCATGAGGGTCCCTAAAAGAAGGCAGCAGGAAGATCAAGCCTGAGAAGATGTTGTGATGGAAGCAGAGGTCAGACTGATGTGTGATCATGAGCTAAAAAAACACAGCTGAGCTTTATTCACTGGAAAGGCAAGGAAATAGATTCTTCCCTGGAGCCTCGAAAAGCCCATTTTGGATGCTGGCATCTATGACCCCAGGCTTCAGAATCTCCTTACTACAACTGCCATCATCACAACTAAGTGAGGAATGAGTGTCTCGGCCAGAAGACATCTTCCACCATCAAATGCTGTCCTCCTCTTTTCCACACACACAAACACAAGCTGGGAGTGGGGAAGTAAACAAAGAAAACTGTAGAATCCCAAATATCAGATCTGGAAATGCTCTTGTTCTAGCTCAACATTCAGCCCACAACATTTGGTTGATGTTGAGTGAGCATCTGTTGTGTACCAGACACCAAGCTGGCCCAACCCGGCACTGCACTTACGGGCTGTGGTGTGAGCCTTGGGAATTTTATTCTTAGTATCAGAGGAAGTCCTTGGAAGATTTTGAGCAGGTGAGTGACATGGTCTGGTTTATTTTTTAATAAAGAACACGATGGGGGAACTTCTCCGTCCAGTAGTGAAGGATCCATTTGTCAGTGCAGGGGACACGGGTACAATCCCTCATCTGGGAAGATTCCGCATGCCATGGGCAACTAAACCCAAGAGCTGCAACCAGTGAGCCCATGGCCTGGAGCCTGTGCTTTGCAACAAGAGGCGCTGCCACAAGGAGAAGCCTGTGCACCACAAAGAAGAGGAGCCCACACTCACCGCAACTAGAGAAAGCCCGAAAGAAGACCCCGCACAGCCAGCAGATAAATAAGGAATAAAACTTTAGAGAGCATGGGTATGAAGCGTGAGTCCGAGAGGGTGAAGAGACTACATCCTTGGCAGCACAGAGAATTAGAGCCAAACCCACGTTAGAGGGCAAAGCGATTTCCCAAGGGAAACAGAAGAAGTAAATAAATAAAAAGAGAAAACTGAAAAGGAAAGAAATAAAATTAAATACACGAATGCTGCTGCTGCTGCTAAGTCACTTCAGTCGTGTCCGACTCTGTGCGACCCCATAGACGGCAGCCCAATGGGCTTGCCCATCCCTGGGATTCTCCAGGCAAGAACACTGGAGTGGGTTGCCATGTCCTTCTCCAATAATACATGAATGAGTGAATGAGTGAATAAAATAAATGCAGACGAGCCCAGGAGGGGTAGAGATGAGGTGAGACCGCGCTCAAGATCGCAGGCATGCGGTTCCACGAGAGTGTGTATCTTGCTTATCCTCTCCATAGTCTTGCCCCCAAAGCTACACAGTGCTCCTTCATGGTATTCTATAAATACTCGCTCAAAAGTGGAAGGAAAGAAAGAAGGGATATTATAAATTATTAAGAAAAAATCCATGTCCGACTCTTTGCAACCCTATGGACTGTAACCCTCCAGGCTCCTCTGTCCATGGCATTCTCCAGGCAAGCATACTGGAGTGGGTTGCCATTTCCTTCTCCAGGGGATCTTCCGACCCAGGGGTCAAACCCATCTCTTAACGTTTACCTCCATTGGCAGGTGGGTTCTTTACCACTAGCACCACCTGGGAAGCCCTAGAGAAACTATGGATGCAATTGTTGGGCTGATGTCTGGAAAATCATGAGAAAGAGCGGTATCCAAAGGGTGGAGGTGGATTAAACATCATTTTGATTTGTAAAAGTTCTGAAGAAGCCAGATTCCACAGAATACATGCTGTGAGCCTGGCTTCACTTACGTATTGGGATTCGTTTCAGCTGTGCAGGAAGGAAACCCCAAAATGGCAGTGGGTTATCATAGGCAAGATTATTTCTCTCTTGACTCCACTAGGTCGTGAGGGAAGCATTTCAGGTCTGTGGTCCAGTCTGCTGCATCGAGATCTCAGGGATCCAGGCTTCTCCCAGCTTACACTCCACCTTGGCTAAGATGTGTTGTCCACATGGTCAAGAGGGTGGCCTTTGGATCGGAACCCAGTGCCACGATTTCCACAAACTCATCAGCTGGAGGGTTATTGCATGATCACATCCAGAGAAGAGTTGTCAAACAAAGGTGGGCTGGGATTCTGTTTTTGTAAATGAAGTGTGATTGGAGCCCAGTGACACCCATTCATTTACGGATTGGCTATGGCTGCTTTTGCTACAGTGACAGTGTTGGGTAGTTACAACAGAGGCTGTGTGCCCACAGAGCCTTACCTAGTGACCCTCTGACTCTCCGAAGAAAGTTTTCCCACCTCTTCTACAATAGAAGACAGACAGAAAGGCCACCTGGGGGAATCCCTAGTTAGTACTATAGAATAAATCACCAAAGAGATGAAGGGTAAGGACATAGAGGAGGAGGCAGAAGGGGTCACTGACCGGAAGGGAAAGCGGGTGGTCCTGGGGTCAGGGAAGCCCCACGAAGGGCTCTGTTTTCCAGTAAATTTGCTTTGTAGTGGGCAGTTCCCAGTGCCTCTCAGAGTCACAGTTTCCTCAACTATAAACATGTGTGTGGAATATAGAAAAATGGCACAGATGCATCTATTTGCAGGGCAGGGATAGAGACGCAGACATGGGGAACAGACACGTGGGCACGTGGGAGAAGGGGCGGTGGGGTGAACTGGGAGATAGAGACTGACATAAACATGCTGCCATGTGTGATCAGACAGCTAGTAGTAAAGCACAGGCAGCTCAGCTCGGTGCTCTGGGATGGCCTCTATCGGTGGGATGGGGTGGTGGGAGGGAGGGGAAGGAAGGGATATATGTTTATATACAACCGATTCTCTTCGATATACAGCAGAAACTAACACAGCATTGTAAACCGATTACACTCCAATTAAAAAAAAGCGCATCAGCAAAACGTCTTTTAATGCAAGTCGTAAGGATTATGAGTTGAGGAGTCTGAAGGTTCTAGCACCCACCCAGACTGGCACACAGTGCATGTTAAAGGAACAGACAGTATTAGGGTTCCAAAGAGTAAGTTTTCACACACTGACCTCACTTTCTTCCTCTATCAGATCTGTAGAAGGCACGTAAGTGGGCAGGTGACCTGATATTCTGGGTCTTAATAAACCTTTGGAGAGAAGCTTTGGCCAGTGTGTGTATGTGTGTGTAAGTTGTATTTGTAAGTGTGTGTGTGCGTGGGGGGGGGGTTATGTGTGAATGAGTTGTACGTGTGTGAGTGAGAAAGAGAGAGTGTGTTTGTGTATGTGTGTGGATTGAGCTACATTTTTAGACAACAAAGAAAACAATAATTAATTGAGTAATTATGTGGAAAAGTTTGGGATTCATCTGTGTTGAATTACTCAGTATTATAATAACACCAGCCTTGTGCTTGGGATACCAGCCGAGACATTAGAAATAATTTTTTAAAAAGCTCTTCTGGAAAGATTTTCTATTTGAACACTAAAATAGCAGCAGGATGAGAACACATGGGACTTGTCTCCATTAACTTGACGGCGTATCACTGCTTCTATTTTAATGCCGAGTGAAGAAGCACTGTCATATTTTTAGAGCCAGACCCTTGCCAGGTCTTTGTTCGGGGCCGTGGCGGGATGGATGCTGGCGGGGAGGGTTCGGGGGTTCTGTGCTGCGTCACTGGGTCAGTTCTTGGTAGATGTGGGCAAGGACCCACCACAAACAAACAAGATCACACTTAAAAGCTTAACGTTAAAACCTACAGTCACGTTCCCTGAAGAAGCAAACAAATGACAGCAAAAGACAAAAATCGTGTGATATCGCTTATATGTGGAATCTAGAAAGAAAAGAGTACAAATGAACTTCCCTACCAGACAGAAAGAGTTGCAGATGGAGAAAACAAACTTATAGTTATGGGGGGGCGGGCGGTAAGGTGGGGAAGGGGAGGGACAAATTGGGAGACTGGGACTGATAGATACACACACTGTATATAAAATAGATAACTAACCAGGACCGAAGGTGTAGCCCAGGGAGCAGCGCTCGGTCCTCTCTTATGACCTATATGGGAAAAGAATCTAAAACAGTGGACATGTGTATATACACAACTGATTCACTTTGCTGTACACATGAAACTAACACAATATCATAAATAAAAAATACATATCTGGCAAACAACAACGAAATGACGATGAAAACCACACTGGCTGGACTTCCCAGGTGGCCCAGTGGTTAAGACTTCACCTTCCAGTGCAGGGGGTGCGGGTTCTAAGATCTCCCATGCCTCAAGGCCAGAAAAGCAGAATGTAGACAACAGAAACAATATTGTAACAACTTCAATAAAGACTTATACACCAAACAAAAAACACACTGGCAAAAACAAACTCAGAGAGCTGTAGCTCTTATTACATCAGGGTTGACTCTAAAGGAGCTCAGAAACCTGGAATCAAAGTGAGGGCTGGCTTCAGCTGGCTCCAGAGAGGCGCAGCGTCCTTTTAGGCTTGTGGGTGGTCCCAGGACCCTGGAGAGTGAGTGTTTCGTGGCCGCCTGGCATAAACGGATGTGCAGTGGCTAGCAGACATGGGCTCTGATACCAAGTCTCCCCCAAAGGGCCACAGGCCTTGCACAGGTCACCCCGCCCCTCTCAGCCTTGTCTCATCTATAAAACGGGGTTGCTGCCTCCTTTGCAGGGCAGTTGACAGGCAATAAAACATGGGTGCAAAGCCCTGGCTTTGTGCTTCATCCAAAGCAGGCTTGGTAGGACCTAGTTATGGAGCGTGTGAACATCCCGCTCTGTACGTGTGTGTGTTAGTTGCTCAGTCGTGTCTGACTCTTTGTGACACTGTAGACCGTAGCCCTCCAGGCTCCTCTGTCCCTGGGGTTTCCCAGACGAGAACACTGGAGTGGGTAGCTCTTCCCTTCTCCAGGGGATCTTTCCAACCCACGGATCGAATCCCAGTCTCCTAAATTGCAGGCAGATTCTTTACCATCTGAGCCACCAGGGAAGCCTTCAGAAGGTCTTGCTAAGTGAGCCTAAATCTCAGCTTAAAGGGAGCCCCAGGGGTCCCAAGGGACCCCCACCACGGACCCCTAAGAGTAGGCTATGCTGAGACGGCACTTCTTTTAACACTCAAGATCATTCCCATATGCCACTTTAATATTCACTAAAGGTGCCTTTCCACCCTGACCGTCTCTGAGGACAGAGACCACTGTGCTGGTCAGCCACGCCCTGCTCTACTGCCCGTGGAAGGCAAACACCCCCAGCCTGTGCCACAAGTGTCTGAGCCATCGCGACAGGCCCACGCGTCACCAAGCACTTGCCGGGGATGTGTCGTGTCGTGCACCTGACTGCCAGCGTGCTAAGCATGCAGTCCTCTAAGACAGGAGGCACTGCATCGCTATCCAGGAAAGAATGACCGTGAATGAATGAATGAAAGGATGAACGTGTGAATGAAACAGAAGTCTGGATTCACATTCTCATCCTGCTAGCTTCGTGACTGTCACTTGACTCCTGTGAACACTGGTCTGTTCTCTATAGGCGTGCTTGTTGTAGAAATCTAAGGAAATCTTCAAAAACAATGCTTGGCACAGGTTCTGGGATCTGAGAAAGACTCCACATAAGATAGTTACTATGGTGTTAAAAGGACCCTAACCCCACAGGGATATAGTGTGATTCAAATGAGATAATATGAAGAATATCTATTATTCAGTGACAAATGCTAGTGATTAGAATTCTAGCTCTGAGTAGTGATGAGCGTATGGCAGGAAGATTTATTTTCTTGGTAAAGGAGGTACAATCTTCAATGAGTCAGCCTAAGAACACCAAGCTAAAAGATCGTGCAGAAAACATTCACTGTACACATCACAAGAAGAAACCTTGTAGGGGTTTTAATGGGCTTATTATTTGTTCCATTCCAAAAAGAAAAAAAAAATAGATAACTCATTTAAAAGGATTTGGAAGCTGTATCAAAGCAGGAAGAAGAAAATAAAATTACTCACCTACCAGCTAGAGACACACTGTTAGCATTGTAATATATTTCCTTTTATAGTTTTATTTTCCTCTTTACAGATGTTAACAACAAACTTCTGAGAATTTATTTTTTAACCCAGCGGTGAAGATGGAGGATACAAGATTTTATATTTTGTTCACTTTTCTTTTTTCCATCTTTGCTTAGGTTTTGTGAATACAATTGTGATGGCTGACAAAATATCTCAAAAGTATATGCCTACTTTTCTTTTTTTTAATCAATTAATTTATTTTAATTAGAGGATAATTATAATATTGTGATAGTTTTGCTGTATATCAGGGTGAATCAGCCATAGGTATACACGTCTCCTCCATCCTGAACCCCCTTCTCTATGCCCACTTTTCTTAATCCCCACTGTTAGATGGTTTCCACTTTTTATTGCCTCAGTAAAGATTGAAGGTGGGAGGGGAAGGGGACAACAGAGGGATGAGGTGGTCGGAAGGCATCACCAACGTGATGGACCTGAGTCTGAGCACGCTCCGGGACTTGGTAATGGACAGGGAGGCCTGGGGTGCTACAGTCCATGGGGTCACAAAGAGTCGAACACAACTGAGCGACGGAACTGAAGTGAATGATGGGTGAACAGCTTCACATGAAAATTTTCTTTTTAAGCTTTAGAAAAGGCTTTGTGTCTGATCAGCATTTTATGGTTTGCAAAGGTGGTTCATCTTACCGCTTCCTCTGGGAAATAGTTTTTGAGCATCTGCCACGTGCCAGGAGCTGTTCTCAGTACCAGGGCATTCCACAGACAACAAGAGGGAGGCAGATCCTCGGGAGACTGCAGACAGCAACCCACCAGGCAGTGCATGAACCCATGTCGCAGGCACTCACCATTGTTACCACTTTAGCTCGGAGATTCGGCTGGCTCAGCCTGCCGGCAGAATGATACTAGAATGGATCGTTCCGGATGCAGGTCCAGCGTGCTTCCTGGCTTCCCGCCCCCCTCCCCCACCTGTACAAGGAGAAGTGATGGCTGCTCCTTTGCTTTTACCGTGGGGCCTGCAGCACACCCTATGGGCTGTGCCTAGTTGTCGGCCGCCTGTACTCTGAGCTCAGTAAGCACCGACGTGTGGTCCTCACCTCTCCAGTTTCCCTGTGCTCAGCTCCCAAGATGATGTTCAAAAGATGTTTAATGGAAAACTTAATGATCTTGTCTTCTTTTTTCCTTCCCAGTGTCTGTTATAATGAGGGTGTCTCATCCATCCCACTGTCAGCAAAGCCTATTTTCTCAGCTCAGCTGTGAGTATGTCACCTGTCCAAGACTTTGCTGTCACCATTGTGCAGGGCCCTGGGGGACGGGCACTCAGCCCCACTGTAAGCCCCCAGACTTGAGCCCAGTGCCCTCGTCAGGGTCGGTGGTGAACGCCCCAGGAGGTGAGGGTGGGGGATGAATTCAAGGGGGCCTGCAGGCAAGGGGAGTGGGGTTTGATGAGAACAGCAGGATGCTTTCCATCTGGGCGTGAAATGGAGTTTTTTTCTGTGGTTAATGAGAACAGCCTGTTTCCAATTTGACTAATATCTTCCATTAGAGCTTTGGCACAGCCCAGCACAGAGGCGCTATCAGGGGCTTTGCTGTCATTTCTTAAAAGCCAGAAACTGCTTTGTCATTCAGAACTTTCCTCTGGTCCACCCCAGAATCCTAAGGCAAGGCGTATGGAGGTGGACTTGCAGAAAAGCTCAACTCCCTACATGCCTGCCAGCTAGCTGGTGGCCCTGGGCAGGATAGCCCACCTCTCTGAGCTTCAGTCGTGTCCAACTCTTTGTGACCCCATTGACTGCAGCCTGCCAGGCTCCTCTGATGGACACAGCTCCACAGTTCATAAAACTGAAGTGAAGGTATCAGCTGGGCTGCCTTCTCATCTGGAAGCATCCACTTCTGTGTCCCCCCAGGTTGTCGGGAGAATCCATCTCCCAGCAGTTACAGAAGTTATGAAGTTGCTTCTTCAAAACTGACAAGAGAGCAAGTCTCTTCACATCAAGACCTCCCTCTAAACATCTCACTCGGGACTACCCTGGTTGTCCAATGGTTAGGACTCGAGCTTGCTTCCACAGTACGGGGACACAGATTTGATCCCTAGTCAGGAAACGAAGATCACGCATGCTGCGAGGCATGGCCAAAAAATAAATGAATAAAAAATAAGTAAAGCCTCATTCGATTGGGTCATGTGCACTCAGGATCATCTCCTTTTCAATCCCCTTAAAGCTATCTGACCAGGGACTATGGAACTCCTCTCCCCTTGTCAAGGATGTGACATGGGTGACAAGGATATGCCAAAATGGTCCTGTTGTTTCATCACCTTTGCCATCATCTGTGGTTGAGGACCCAGTTGCAGGCCCCCTTGAATTAAAGGGGAGGGGAACTGTTGTAAGGGCATGGGTCAGAGGGTGGTCTTGGGGATGGGAAATCGGCCTACCATAAATGGAGTGGTATGAATGGGATGGGATATTGAAGCTGAAGTTCACTCTGAAGACCATCTTATCCAGCTTCCTTCTTTACAAATAAGGAAACTAGAGTCCAAAGAAGCAGAAGAAACAGCTTCTGGTTTATTCCACACACAGTTCACTAACATCTCTGGCTCCTGGAAATGTTCTTGGTGCCGAGGATACAGCCGTGAACACATACCAGACAAAACCAAATGCTAGGCGATGGAGAAAGACAGTCACTGAAACAGTGAGGGGAAAGGCAGGGTGAGCCTTGAGGCTGGAGACAGGATCCACAGGTATGGATGCAAATCATTCCAGGTGGGAGGAATAGTTGTCTCCCATGGGAAGGGCTGCAATCTTGCGGGAGCTCCAAGTCCCTGGGTGCATTGCCAGATTCCGCCTCCCAGAAGCCACATGGGGTCTGCTGGGCCAGAGGTTGCCTGGAGATGCAGCCTCACCAAGATGCCAAGGAGGAGGGAGGGATCGTGCTTAGGGGAAAAGGGCAGGCTGAGAGAGGGTACCCATGAAGACCCCTGGAGAGAAGAGGAAGCAGCGGAGGCCAGCGAGGTGGCCCCCGCCTCCCCAGGAACATCTGGCAGAGGCGGCCAGCCCCTGTGTGCTGCAGGCTTCGTGCTCCCTGCTCCCAGGACGTCTGGTTCTCTTTTCCTCTCCACCCTTCTCTCCCTTACTTTCTTACTTATTCGCCTCATTCCTCGCGCCTCCATTGCTACCTCTGTTTTTTAAAATTGAAGCACAGCTGATTTATTCATACACGATCATATTAATTTCAGGTGTACAGCATAGTGACTCGGGTTTGTTTGTTTGTTAACAGACTGAGCTGCATTAAAAGTTATCATAAGATCATGGTTCTAATGCCCTGCCCTCTACAGTACACCCCTGCTCCTTCTGCACAGCAGTTTGCACCCCTTAGCCCCTCGCCCTGGTCTGCCCCTCCCCTTCGCCCGGGTCTGTCCCTCCCCTCGCCCCTCCCCTCGCCCCTCCCCTCGCCAGGGTCTGCCCCGCCCCCTTGCCTCTCCCCTGGAAACCACCAGTCTGTTTTCTGTGTCTGTCTCTGAGTCTGTCCCTGTTTTGCATATACATTCATTTGTGCTATTTTTAGATCCCGCATAGAATGATATCATGCCGTATTTTTTTCTTTCCTCCTGAATTTTTGGCAGCCCCCTCTCCTTCTCTCTCTCTCTCCATTTGCGCCTCTCCTTTTCTTCGTCTCCCACCCAAATAGCATCTCTTCCCAACAAGCTTGCCTTCCCTTGGCTTCCAGCTGGCTTCCCTCTCCCTGCTCCTCCCGCGTTCCTTGCCCAGTCCCTCGCCCCTCTCTCTTCTCATGCTTCCCTCCCTTCCCCCTGACTCCTCCCCTCCCTCTAAAGACACTGCCCACTTCAGTCCCTTCTGACAGCTAACCACCTTCTTTCTCTGAGATCCACTTTTCTCTCTCCCTGTTTGCAATGATTAACGGAGGTAATGCACTAATGCTTAATCAGAAGAGACTTTCCGTAACTGTCTGCTTCCCTTCCCTGATCGCCGTTCCTTTTCTTTAAGCTCTTGGTGACTTAGTTTTTTATTCCCCCCCAGCTCTATTTTCCTACCTCCCTTCAGGTTGTGGGGGCAGGGGGGGGGCCAGGATTTACTTTCTGGCCGTCAATGTTTCATTTCTGGCCTCCTGGCTCTTTCATGGGATGCCCTGAAATCTGCTCATTGTCCACCCCTTCCATCCCACCTCGCTGCCTGCGTTTCTCCATTGCACCTACTGCCCTGTGGTTTAGTTCAGTTCAGTCGCTCAGTTGTGTCCGACTCCTTGTGACCCCATGGACTGCAGCATGCCAGGCCTCCCTGTCCATCACCAACTGCCGGAGCTTGCTCAATCTCGTGTCCATTGAATCGGTGATGCCATCCAACCATCTCATCCTCTGTTGTCCCCTTCTCCTCCCACCTTCAATCTTTCCCAGCATCAGGGTCTTTTCAAATGAGTCAGCTCTTCACATCAGGTGGCCAAAGTATTGGAGTTTCAGCACGGCTGGCTTATTTATTTGGTGACAGATCCCCACCAGAATGTAATTTCCTTGGGGCAAAGATCTTGTCTCCCTTGTTCAAGATTCCTCCCATGGCCCTCAGAACATGTGCTCCACAAATACCTGAGTTTATTAAATGGATGAATAGATGGATGTGCGTACGTGCCTGTTCAGTCACTTCAGTTGTGTCTGACTCTTTGCGACCCTGCCAGACTGCTCTGTCCATGGGATTCTGCAGGCAAGAATACTGGAGTGGGTTGCCATGCCCTCCTCCAGGGGATCTTCCCAACCCAGGGATCAAATCCACATCCCTTATGTACCCCTGCATTGGCAGTCCAGTTCTTTACCACTAATACCACCTGGGAAGCCAGTATAGATGGATGGATGGGCCAATAACTAGGTGTGTAAGTGGAGGGATTTCTAACAAAACTCATCAGGTCAGAGTCATGGGAACATGTAATGGAGCAGTAAATATAAAGGGAACCTGCAGAGATGACCTTGATTGGAATTCTGCTGTCTGGAGCTGGAACACATTCCCGCTCCTTGTCCCTGTGGGGATGTCTCCTTACAGACAGCAAATGCTTTCTGGAAAAGTGATCAGCCTCCAGGAGAGTACCACCCAAGGCGTCCAGTGATCAGTACTCCCTGAAGGGGCACAGTCTGGCTTACATGTTATCAAAGGACCCCCAGTTCCTCACTGGAGCAAAACTCACTTGAAAGAAGCCCCAGCCAGCCCACCTTCAACAGGGACGGGTTCTAACAGATTGAGCACAGACAGGCTTGCATCTCTTTTGAGAAAAGTGCTGCTTCCTGAGCCAGATATAGCCCTGGGGGATGTTTATAGACCTGCTAACTCGTTTCAGAGCCAAATTAATCAGAAACATAACAGGGGAGGGAGGTAACTTTCGTTTCTCAAGTTAATGAACAAATGGATTTCCCTATTCATTATTCATTGACTTTGAAGTTTAATGAATAGCTCAGGGACAATCCCTAAATTTTGATATAGAAAATCAGCACCAGCCAGATTCACTGTGCATCAGTTTATTATACATAATGAATTTTGCTGATTACTTTATCTGGTATTTATCAACTTTAAATTTTTAATGAAGAGGAAGCGATGAATCCATTGAGCTTGCCCTTACACTTCACTCTCCTTTGGTTTTATTCCTTTGTGAGAACTGGATGAAAATTTCCAGGAGCCTGCACTGCTTTTTTGTCTGTGTCTGTGTTCTAATTTCTTTTTCTGTTTCCAGAAGAACTAATCTTTCCTGTGACATTCATCAGCTTTTTCCATTCACTTCTTCTGCTGCTGGGAAAGTAATATCTTTCCTCCTCTTCTCTTCAGAAAAGAAAAAAAAAATCGAGGATCTTGTGTTTAATATTAGAGTAAGTAGAAGAAATAAACATTTTAAGACTCACACTTTGGGATGACTTAAAACCAGCAGCAAACCTATAAGAAAAAAGAATAAAATTCCATTTCAGGAGCCCTCACCCATTCCCCATAATCTACAACCATAGACACTTTTTTCTCTAAACTTTAAACTTTTTATTTTGTTTTGGGGTATAGCTGATTAACAGTGCTGTGGGAGTTCAGGTGAACAGTGAAGGGACTCAGTCATACACACACATGTATACATTCTCCCCCAAACTCCTCTCCCATCCAGGCTGGTTTATAACAAGAGCAGAGTTCCCTGTGCAACACAGTAAGTCCTTGTTGGTTTCCCATTTGAAATATAGCAGTATGTTCTTGATCTTCCCGAAGTCCCTAACTATCCCTCCCTCACCACAATCATAAGTTTGTTTTCCAAGTTTCTGAGCCTCTGTTTTGTAAGTAAGTTCTTGTATCATTTCTTTTTAGATTCTACATATAATGGATGTCATGCAATATTTCCCCTTCTCCGTCTGACTTACTTCACTCAGTGTGACTATCTCTACGTCCATCCGTGTTGCCACAAATGGCATTATTTCTTTCTTACTAATGGCTGAATAACATTCCACTGTATATATGGACCACCTCTTCTTATCCATTCCTGTGTCAATGGACATTTAGTACAACTATAAACTTTTTAAAGAGACTAAACTTAGGGATGGTTTCAAAAGGAAAAAGTAAGAGGAATTCTCTGATGGTCCACAGGTTAGGACTCCATGGTTTCACAGCCAAGGATCTGGGTTTGATCCCTGGTCAGGGAACAAAGATCCTGTAAGCCTGCATGGCCGAAAAAAAAAAAAAAAGGAAAAAATAAGAGATGGATATTACCCAGCAGAGCCTCTCGGTCATTTTATCACAATCAATGCTATAGTCATCACATCTTTATTTTAGGGAGGAACCTAAATGTGCTGAAGGCAGAGACATAAAAATGTTTCACTTTCCCAAGAATGATTCCCAGCTGTGATCTGTGAAAATCTCTGGAAAGTCATTTTCTGTAGCGTCTAAATCTGATCTGATGATAGTTTTAGTCATCTTGAAGCCATCTTGCTTAAGTTACTTAAGGCTCACGTGGCCGGTCACTTTTGTATTTCTGCCCCATCTCTGACCCTAGGGTCCCCACAGCCTGAGCCTGCCACCCCAGCACCTGTGCGTGCTAACCAGTGCCTCCTCGGTGGCCCCAGACCTCATGAAGGGAGCAGAGGCTGTGGTGTTCTCTTCTCATCTCCTCCTTCCCAGTCTTATCCCCCAATTTGGGGGAATAACAGCATAGAGAAGGGAGCTCTGGGAGTGACGGCCTTCTAAAAGGTTGATGAGGATGGTTGTGGTGGTTGAGTTGCTCAGTCGTGTCTGTCTCTTGCGACTCTGTAGACTGTAGCCTGCCAGGCTCCTCTGTCCATGGGATTCTCCAGGCAAGAATACCAGAGTGGGTTGCCATTTCCTCCTCCAGGGGATCTTCCTGACCCAGGAATCGAACCCAGGTCCCCTGCATTGCAGGCAGATTCTTTACCGACTGAGCTAGCAAGGGAAGCCCCCTGTTGATGATGCTGGATATTTGGATATTCGCTTCACAAAGCCCCCTTTGTGGGGACTCCCTCCCCATCAGGCCATGCCTTCCTGCTGACCTCTCAGGGCCCACCCTCACAATGTACTCCATGCTTCTGCTCCAAGAACTTAGCTCCCTGTGTAGAGGTCCTCGCCCAGCCTGAGTCCCCCAGTCTCACACCACTTGGAACCCAAACTCTGGGACCTGGGCATGGAGAGTGTCTATTTCTATAACTCTCGGGAAAGGAAACTCAAGGAAAATGTTTTTTCTCCTTTTTCTACAGGAACATGTTACCAGGCTCACCTTCTGCAAAACTCTGTGGCCTGTTCCAAGAAGACCAGCCAGGTCAGCAAGCCCAGTGGATAAAGGAGACCCAGCTTGGGAATGATCTAGTTCCCTCCTCTTACTGAATCTCCCAGTTTATCTGCAGTTTTATGAGTGGCTCTTTGGGGACTCTGTTCTTTAAGTAACGACGAAACTTCTCTGGGGCCATACCCTTTGCAATAAGGTTTTGCATTGAACATCTCTCATCCAGAAGTGGTGTCTACATACCCCCCATCCATCTGGGCTCATCTTGCAACTTGTGACCAACAGACCCTCCCCTCTCTGGGGCTCAGTTTGTGTGAGTTCAGGAAGTACACTGGGAGTTTGTATTCAACTCTCCATGAGTTGACTTGGATGGAATGGGGGCCTCTGGAGCTGTGCTTTCCTCTACATGTCCACCTTATGTCTTACTCACTCTTCCCCCAGGGCCATACAGTGACCACCAGAGGAAGCGGAATCAGCAATGCAGCAAAAGCACAGGCGGCAGAGATGAAATAAACTCATTCAGACAGAGACTTAGTAATCAATAATGGTTGCTGCGGCAGGATTCTCTTCCCTGATGAAAGCTGGAAAGAGGGACGGTGAGATCACGGTCCTGAACTGCTAACCCCTCTGTTTCCCTCAGGCAGGATGAAATGCGTGTTTTAGTGATTGCGTATCATTTGAGGGGAAAAAAGCATGGATAGAAACTTCAATGGTTGCTAGCCACCCTGAAGACATTGTGAAGTAAATACATTAACGTCTGATGGTCAATCTTTCTTAATATTATATCTTTCCACTCTGGCAAGGCTGTGACTCTGTGGAGTGCCAGTACAGAGTTATTAACAATTATGAACTCTAGTCATTTGGAAAATGTTGACAATGAATGGATTTTTTAATTCTTTTTCAAGATGTTCCCCTCATTAAATCACATGTGTCCTTGACTGGCTCCTAAGGTACTCATTCAATCTGAGAGTCAGCTAAAACCCACTGAGTGCCCTATGCCAGGCATGGAGCTGGACAGTTTAACTGGGGTTGTCTCTACTTCACGCTCATGCAAACCCTTGAGATAGAAACGGGCATGCTATTTGTAGATAACACAACCTAGGTCCAGAGAAACAACTGATTTGTTCAAGGGGAGAATGAAGGCTAGAATCCCACTTTGCTGACTCCTGGTTTGATGCCACCTGTTTGTCAGACATATTTCTACTCTCCCTGCTTCTGACAACCTTTGTGTCTCAGGATATAATCTAAACAAAGTGTGAAAAATTTTAATCATCACAATGTGTTTCTTTTGTTTTCCTATATGTGAGGCATTGCGCTCAGTGCTTTGTTGCGTTATTTCATTTGATCAGTGTCAAAATCACTTGGGATAGAGTATTGTAACCTCCTATACAACTGAGACTCTCCGGGAGATAAATAAGTGGTCCAAGATCACCAAGCTAGAGAGCGGCAGAGCCAGGATGATGCTAGACTTGATCCACCTGCCCCCAGGGCCTGCCTGTCACCTTGGCATATGACACACCCACTGTAGATCTTACACCCCAAGCCTGTCTACCCTTCTGAACACAGTGAGCTGTGATATGTTTTAAACTAATTCTAAGCTCCCTTAAAAACCTTAACTCCATCCTGTTATTTGCATTGCCCGTGACTCTGGCCTTTACCTTATAGCCCTTATAGCCCATCAACAACTGTGTCCACTTTCTCATCATTTCTCACCATCTCCAGGTCACCCTGGAATGAAGAAGTGCCTCCATCTCCCAGTTGGGTTATGACAACGACCTCGTTTCTGGTCTTCCCCGTCATCTCCGTGACCTCCCTGGGGTCTATTTTATATAGACAAACAGAGGGATTCCTATGAATTACAAACCAGAACGCATCACTCCCCAAAGTCAGGCCTGCCTGCAGCAGCCTCACATCTTACAACGAAATCCAGACCCGTCTCACGGACTTTGAGGCCCTGTGGGAGCTGCCTTCAGCTGCCCCTCTGGCCAGTGACTACTCCCCGCCCCCCGCCCATTTTCAGCCACAAAGGTCCCTTCTCTGTTTTTGGATAGGGGTTGCAGCAGCCCCATCAGAGCCTTGGAATTGTGGATTTTCCTTTCCTGGGATGCTCCTCCCCTGCAGAGTTCCTCCCTCCTCAATCCATTCATTCAGGTTTCTGCTTATAGAAGCCAATCCTTGATTCCGTGCCCCGAAATACCGTCTTCTGCTTTATAGAATGTTTTGCCCCTTGACCTCATATTATTAAACACTCTCTTTTCTTTCCTTCTGATTATAAACTCCACAAGGGCAAGGATCTTTATTTTCTCACCAACACACTCCCTTCCCCACTGCCTACAATAGAACCTAGCACATAATAGATACTCAATAAATTTTTTGAAAAGATGGACCAAATCCTGAGATCCCTTTCATGTTTACTCAGAGAAATTCTAGACCATATGTCCTCTCTTCTCTATATTGAAAGTTTTTCAGGAGCGTGGACCTTGTTCTTTGTGCTCTAAGTTATACAAGTTTCAAAGAAAATTGATTGAAATGAGTGGAATATAAGAAAAGAGGATCTAAATTTTCTGTGTGAGTAAGAACTATCTACCAACAACAAAACTAAGAGGTTATGCTTCTGGAACACAATAAATAGGTCAGCTGACCTACTTAAAAATTAATTAATCGAAATACAGTGACTGTCAATACAAAAGAAATAGCTCAGTCCAAAGGAATTATTGTGTGTATCTCTTTGTGTGTTTCTTTCTTACTTCTTTCTTTCACATTAGTAGGGTTCTGGAAGGAACAGAAATAAACTCACATATTCAACTCTCCTGATTAACAAGAAGCCCATCACGTTCTCCCCAGTGTCCTTTGAAGCATTGCTGAGATGGCTAGTGTTCCCAGATCTTCCATCATTCTGATCCCTGAACAAATGCTTCCTGAGTTTTTCAAGTCTGAGGACCTCTTTTCAAAATCAAGTACTGAGATGCTGCAGAATCCACTGATTGAGAGGCTACATAAGAGACCAAATTTCCTATGGGCTTAACCTGTGCCTGGCAGAGAATTAATAGTGAATATTCATATACTGAACTAATTCAACATTTGTTGAGTGAATCCTGTAATTATGTCTAACTCATCTATATGTTCGGTAATGATCACAACATATACATATATATTTGAGATGATTGCTGTAGCGGGGAACAATAAAGCATCACGTGGCTTTTGCATCTGCTCGTGTCTGATTTTGTTCAGGAGAAACACTGGGAGAGCATGGAAAACTGCTCCCAGCTAAACATGGCCAGGTAGGAATACACAAAACACACACCTCCTCAAACCTTGAGGACCTGCCTTCTATCGCGAGGTGTGTTAGGAGCCACACACATCCACAGGCAATATTACGACTCTCCATCTCCTATTAGATAACCTTCCTTCTGTGTTAATGCATGCTAAGTCGCTTCAGTCATATCCTACCCTTTGTGACCCCATGGACTGTAGCTCACCAGGCTCCTCTGTCCACGGGATTCTCCAGATAAGAGTACTGGAGTGGGTTGCTGTGCCCTCCTCCAGGGGATCTTCCCCACCCAGGGATCGAACACACGTCTCTTACATCTCCTGCATTGGGAGGTGAGTTCTTTACCACTAGCGCCACCTGGGAAGCATGCCACGGCACAACCCTTCCAATGCGTGTCTTCACAAGCAGAGGCACCAAAGCAGATTTTTATTCCAGAGTCAGGGGACTCCTCTGACAGCCGAGTTTGGCTCCAGGATTCCCTGATGTCAAAGTCATTCTTGCATCGCAGTCTGACTCCTTCCTAGCCTCTTCTGCCTCCCTCCCTTGCTTTTTTTCATACAGGAAATGCCCTAAATACCTTAAGTAGATTAAATACCTTAAATAGATTAAATCCTTAATCTAACATGGACGCCTGCTCCTCGGAGGACCTAGGGCTGATGTACTCTTTTCTCCCGACTATGTGTTAAACTTCAGGAGGGTAGAGCGTGCACATCCTTTTGGGATACCACTGGCCCCAGGACCTCACACAGCATCTGACACTCACAAGGTTGCCAATCACCACCAAGTAAAGAATCGTTGCTTCTGAGCACCCCTTTCTCTCTCGTCGAAACAAGGCTCTGTGGGTCTTAGCCGCTTAACCATCATAATTCACCCACCAGCCGGTGAACCTTCACCAACATCACAACTGAGTTTTCTATTCTCACTCCTGTGTTCTCATTAAATATTTCACATTGGTCTACCACACCATTTGTCGCTATTTATGGCAAATAGACGGGGAAACAGTGGAAAGAGTAGCTGACTTTATTTTTCTGGGCTCCAAAATCACTGAGAATGGTGATAGCAGCAATGAAATGAAAAGACGCTTACTCCCTGGAAGGAAAGTTATGACCAACCCAGACAGCATATTAAAAAGCAGAGACATTACTTTGCCAACAAAAGTCCGTCTAGTCAAGACTATGGTTTATCCAGTAGTCATGTATGGATGTGAGAGTTGGACTATAAAGAAAGGTGAGTGGCGAAGAATTGATGCTTTTGAACTGTGGTGTTGGAGAAGACTCTTGAGAGTCCCTTGGACTGCAAGGAGCTCCAACCAGTCCATCCTGAAGGAGATCAGTCCTGGATGTTCACTGGAGGGACTGATGTTGAAGCTGAAACTCCAATACTTTGGCTACCTGATGCAGAGAGCTGACTCATTTGAAAAGACCCTGATGTTGGGAAAGATTGAGGGCAAGAGGAGAAGGGGACGACAGAGGATGAGATGGTTGGATGGCATCATGACACAATGGACATGGGTTTGGGTGGACTCCAGGAGTTGGTGATGGACAGGGAGGCCTGGTGTACTGGTTCATGGGGTTGCAAAGAGGTGGACACAACTGACTGACTAAACTTTGCAGACTTTACCACTGTTTCAGAGCTCCTGAGTGTAAAGACTGTCTTTTTCATCTGTTTCCTTGTCGTCTACAATGATTAACCCTTTGTAGATGATCAGTAAATATAGGAAGGAGGAAATGAAGGGAGGGAGGGAAAGAGAGAGGAAAGAAAACTGGGAATAGAGTTTAGCTTCTGTAAACCGGGCTTCCCTTGTGGCTCAGCTGGTAAAGAATCCGCCTGCAATGAGGGAGACCTGGGTTCAATCCCTGGCTTAGGAAGATCCCCTGGAGAAGGGGATCTAGTATTCTGACCTGGAGAATTCCATGAACTGTATAGTTCATGGGGTTGCAGAGTGGGACAGGACTGAGGGACTTTCACATTCTGTAAATTATTCATGTCTTCATTTAAAAATGTTCCAGTTATCCCAAATATTTTTAGGAAACACAAGAGAAAATAGACGTGCTTCCTATATCCCAGATTACTGTTGGCATGTTTAGTCGCTCCGTCATGTCTGACTATTTTCAACCCTTTGGACTGTAGCCATCCCCGGGCTCCTCTGTCCAGGGGGTGCTCCAGGCAAGACTACTGGAGTGGATTGCATGCCCTTCTCCAGAGGATCTTCCCAGCCCAGGGATTGAACCCGCATCTCCTGTGTCTCCTGCACTGCAGGTGGATTCTTTACCACTGAGCCATCAGGGAAGCCCCGAATTATTGTTTAAATAGAAGCAGTTCTGGAAGAGTTTGCCATCATGAGAAGGACACAGACTTTGAAACCTCTCAGCCTTGGGGCAAAACCTTCGTGTACAACATGCACCTCTGTGACCCTGAGAAAATGAGATGGCTTCGCCTCCTTCATCTCCTCCACTGAAATCCAGAATTCAGTAAATGTCAGGAAGCAATGCATGCAAAGCCCTTGACACTTGGTAGGAGCTAGAGAATTGGAAGCTATTCTGTCCTTTAAGACTCGAGTCTCAGGGCGAACCCTGAAACACTTGACTGGAGTTAATTTTTCAGCCTAAAGTCTTAAACAGATAAAGAGATGCGGCAACTCTACTGCAAAAGAATATATATTTGCGTCCTGGCAGCCCAAGTGATTTGAGCTTCACATCATAGGCGATTGTCAGACCAAAATAATCTTCATCAGGATTTCAGCTTTCAAATATGTGGGTTTAAAAAAAAACAATCTTGGCTCCATATGATTTGTGAAGCTTTAGTTTTATATTTTTATTGAGAAAAAAAAAAAAGCCCTGTCATTTCACACTTGCTTGTTACTGTTTGCTCTCTTCTGACAGCTTTCATGACTTGGATTGTAATTCTGAGATTGTCAGGGAGAGACAAGGTGAGACAGTTTAAAGATGCTGACCTTCTCAGGGACCACAGACAAACTAACACAGCCTCGCAGTTAATTTTACGTCTTCCAAGCTACATGTCCTCCAGTCTCACCAACTCCTGGCAAAGGCTCCCTTGGGCCATGCTATCGCCAGCCTCCTCTATTTTTTTTTTTCAGTATTAAAAAAAAATATTTGTTTGGCTGTGTCAGGTCTTACGTGCAGCACTCCAGATCTTGGTCACATCTTGTGAATATTTCATTGCGGTGAACAGACTCTCTAGTTATGGCACACTTGCCTCTCTGCATGTGGAATCTTAGTTCCCCAACCAGGGATGGAACCCGTGTCCCCTGCATTGCAAGGGGGATTTTTGACCACTGGAGCATCAGGGAAGTCTCCAGCCTCCTCTTTAAATATTGTCACTGATGACTGGAATCCCTCCCTATCTCGCCAACCTGCTCCTACCTGGTCACCTTCTCCCTGGCAGGTTTCCTTTACCTACGGGTCGATCTCTCACCATGGTGCCATGACTGGACATGACTTTCTCATCTCCTTTTGAATGTTCCCTTCACAAACATTCATCCAATGTCCAGCATGCGGCAGATTCACAGAGGAGGGCTAAGGGTGTGGGAGTGAATAAAATGGGCATGATCTCCTTCAAGTCCTGGAGAGCACACGATTGTTTGAGGAAATGAATGACTGGATCATCAGATCATTGTTGTTGTTCTACCGTCGCTCTGGTGTCTGACTCTTTTGTGACCCCATGGACTGTAGCCCACCAGGCTCCTCTGTCCATGGGATTTTCCAAGGAAGAATATTGGAGTGGGTTACCATTTCTTTCTCCAGGGGATCTTCTTGACCCAGGGATCCAACCGTGTCTCTTGCATTGGCAGGCAGCATCTTTACCAATGAGCCACCTGGGAAGTCCAGGCAATTATAGGTGTGTAGATCATGGCATCCAGTCCCATCACTTCATGGCAGATAGATGGGGAAACAGTGGAAACAGTGGCTGACTTTATTTTTCTGGGCTCCAAAATCACTGCAGATGGCAATTGCAGCCATGAAATTAAAAGATGCTTACTCCTTGGAAGGAAAGTTATGACCAACCTAGACAGCATATTAAAAAGCAGAGACATTACTTTGCCAACAAAAGTCTGTCTAGTCAAGGCTATGGTTTTTCCAGTGGTCATGTATGGATGTGAGAGTTGGACTATAAAGAAAGGTGAGTGCCGAAGAATTGATGCTTTTCAACTGTGGTGTTGGAGGAAACTCTTGAGAGTCCCTTGGACTGCAAGAAGATCCAACCAGTCCATCCTAAAGGAGATCAGTCCTGGGTGTTCATTGGAAAGACTGATGTTGAGGTTGAAACTCCAATACTTTGGTCACCTGATGCGAAGAGCTGACTCATTGGAAAAACCCTGATGCTGGGAGAGATTGAGGGCAGGAGGAGAAGGGGATGACAGAGGATGAGATGGTTGGATGGCATCACTGACTCAATGGACATGAGTTTGAGTAAACTCCAGGAGTTGGTGATGGACAGGGAGGCCTGGCGTGCTGTAGTTCATGGGGTCACAAAGAGTCAGACATGACTGAACGACTGAAGTGAACTGAAAGTGCCGCAAAGGAGGAAAACATTCCAACGAGAGTAAATAATAATAGTTTAGTCATTAAATATAGTCAAGGATCTTTAGGTCCTCCTCAAGGTCCATAGATAATATACTGAGCCATACCTGTGAGCTATACTGTAGATACTGAAAACCCCACCAGGAGAAGTTGATGGCCAGATTGCAACTGTGACATAAGCTGCCACAATTCCAAGAACTGACCTCAAAGAAATGGGAACAAACCGACCCTGAAAGTGAAGACTAACTGTACCTAAAACAATCAAGATGATGCTGATCAGACCACTGACCAATTTCAAGATGACTGTCAGAGCTGACTGTGCTGTTTCTGCATGGAGCCCCCTCCCTCTGCCCCCTGATTATCAGTGAGGGGGAGTCAGCCTTTGGACAGGAGTCCTTCTCTCACCACACCCCCAGTTACAGGCCTCCAAAATGAGGCAATCTTTCCTTTCCACCAACCTGGCCTCTTTACTGGCTTTTGATTGACAAGCTGCCCTCATGGAGGTCATGTTCTAGGGAAGGGATACAGACTTGTGTTAGATGGTATTAACTACCATGGAGACAAACAAATATTAAGGTAAATAGGAATCTGAAATTGGGAAAGAGGGTCGTTTGCATGAGATTCTTACATGTGTGTGTAGGTGCTCAGCCACTTCAGTCGTCTCCGACTCTTTGCAACGCTTTGTATCCCGCCAGACTCCTCTGTCCACAGGATTTTCCAGGCAAGAATGCTGGAGTGGGTTGCCATGCTCTCCTCCAGGAGGTCTTGCCAACCCAGGGATCAAACCCATGTCTCCTGCATCTAATGCACAGAAGGATTCTTTATCCACTGAACCATCGGGGAGCCCCAGATTCTCATGGAAAGGCATGAGTTGATATATATATATATATATATATATTCTGGAGTATAATTACTTTACAAAGTTGTGTTAGTTTCTGCTGTACAACTAAGTGAATCAGAAGTTGACAGTTATGCACGGACCAGGGAAAGTGATTTATGGTCATGAAGTTTTCTGCGAAAAGAGGTTTATAGACAAAGGAGACTGCTTGTGCAAAGGCCCGGGGACAGCAGTTTGCCTTGTATATCTGAGACCCATCACAGAACTGGTGTGGAAGAAGAGCTAGCCAGAGTTGGGGAGGTAGCCAGGGAGGTGGGGGGCAAAGGAGTGAGGATGGAGTGGGGAGAAAGTGTGGGTGATGTAGGGTTCCACGGCGCAGGGTGAGCAATCAGGCTTCTAATCCGAATGAGAAGGGAAGCCAGTGGAATCATTGGGATGGAGTTATTACGGTTTCTGACCTTTATAGCATCTCTCAGGGTTTGGAATTTTTTCTGAGTCTAGACAGTAGGGCTCTGAACTCTGAGCATCAGCCATAGATCACTACGGCTCTTGATCACTAAGATCTCGGCTTTTCTGACAGGCTGTCCTGTAGGGGTCTGGCATTCTATTCGTCTTCTGCTTCAAATCTCTTCCTCGTCACTGGTCCTGGATAAGATATCCTTTGATTATTTCTGAACCCATATCTCTAGATGGATAGGGTGCTCAGGAATTTCCTTTGGCTGCCCTGTCCTTGCTCACCCTGTGCTGGAGAATGTCACCTTGGCTGGACCAAGAATGGCTCCAGGTATGATTTCTCAACAAGGACTATAAAAAGCCACGTGACCCCTCCACTCACACGGATGTGAAATATCACTTGGCCTTTACAACTGGGGCCAGTGTAGCGGATGACTGCCTTTCTGAAGCAAATGCCATAGGTTATAATGAGCACTGGGTGGGAAAGAAACGAAATATTAACCATGATTCATGCCTTAAATTGAAGGTAGGACAAGTAGTTCTTGAACATCCTGATTAGATTTTCATCTTGTTTTAGCAGCAGCAGCTCAAGTTAATGTTTGCTCAGTGCAACCACGTCATGTGGATTGACACGTAGATAATTATACTATTTATCTTCTTACAAAAGTCTCTCAACTGGGGAACGGTGATAATTTGATGCCTAAGAAGGTTGGGGACAAAAGTCACTCTAGCAAGAGAGGAACAGCAGGAAGTCTTTAGTGATCAGATGATCAGCCCTGTGGGAAGGGCGGCTTCTTTCCCTGGGTCCGCCAGCTCAGGTGCACTCGCCTCTCCTGCTCCCATCTCTGATCACAGGTCCATCCTCCTGCTCTCAGGAGCCTCCGCATTGTCTTCTGGTCCTCTCCCCTCTGTCCTGCCTCCAGGCTGCTGTCAGAATGGCCTGCTCACCCTGTCTTTGTTCCCCTTTCCCATTTCTCAATTATTTCCTTACTAAAAATATATATATATATATATATATCCCAATCATTTACACAGTGGTACATGGGCTTATTGCCTGGAGAATCCCATAAACAGAGAAGCCTGCTGGGCTACTGTTCATGGGGTCACAAAGAGTCAGACACGACTGAGTGACTAAGCACAAGCACATGGACTTAACATATAGTGAACAACTCGTGTTCTGAAACCCAGGCCAAATCACATTCAGTTCAGTTCAGTTCAGTCGATCAGTCATGTCCGACTCTTGGCAACTCCATGGACCGCAGCACGCTAGGCCTCCCTGTCCATCACCAACTCCCGGAGTTGATTCAGACTCATGTCCACTGAGTTGGTGATGCCATCCAACCATCTCATCCTCTGTCATCCCCTTCTCCTCCTGCCCTCAATCTTTCCCAGCATCAGGGTCTTTTCAAATGAGTCAGCTCTTCGCATCAGGTGGCCAAAGTATTGGAATTCCAGCTTCAGCATCAGTCCTTCCAATGAACACTCAGGACTGATCTCCTTTAGGATGGATTGGTTGGATCTCCTTGCAGTCCAAGAAACTCTCAAGAGTCTTCTCCAACAACACAGTTCAAAAGCATCAATTCTTCGGCACTCACCTTTCTTTATAGTCCAACTCTTGCATCCATACATGACCACTGGATAAACCATAGTCTTGACTAGATGGACCTTTCTTGGCAAAGTAATGTCTCTGTTTTCTAATATGCTGTCTAGTTTGGTCATAACTTTCCTTCCAAGGAGTAAGCATCTTTTAATTCCATGGCTGCAGTCACCATCTACAGTGATTTTAGAGCCCTCCCCCAAATAAAATCAGCCACTGTTTCCCCATTTATTTGCCATAATGTGATGGGACCAGATGCCATGATCTTAGTTTTCTGAATGTTGAGCTTTAAGCCAACTTTTTCACTCTCCTCTTTCACTTTCATCAAGAGGCTTTTTAGTTCCTCTTCACTTTCTGCCATAAGGGTGTTGTCAACTGCATATCTGAGGTTATTGATATTTCTCCCGGCAATCTTGATTCCAGCTGGTGCTTCCTCCAGCCCAGCATTTCTCATGATGTACTCTGCATATAAGTTAAATAAGTAGGGTGACAATATACAGCCTTGACATAGATTGCTCACTCTTATGAAAAACTTTTTTCTTGGCTTCTTATTACCCGCAGAATAAAAACCTCATACTGGTATAGTCAAAGCTGTGGTTTTTCCAATATCATGTACAGATGTGAGATTTGGACCATAAAGAAGGCTGAGCACTGAAGAATTTACGCTCTTGAATTGTGGTACTGGAGAAGACTCTTGAGAGTCCCTTGGATGCAAGAAGTTCAAACCAGTCAATCCTAAAGGAAATCAACCCTGAATCTTCATTGGAAGGACTGATGCTGAAGCTCCAGTACTTTGGCTACCTGATAGGAAGAGCTAAGTCATTGGAAAAGACCCTGACACTGGGAAAGATTGAGGGCAGGAGGAGAAGGGGGTGACAGAGGATGAGATGGTTAGATAGCAACTCTGATACAATGGATATGAATTTGAGCAAACCCTGGCTGATAGTGAAGGACAGAGGAGCCTGGTGAGCTACGGTTCATGGGTCACAAAGAGTCAGACACAACTTAGCGACTGAACAACAGCAACCAGCCTATATCAAGATGCTCCATGATCAGTCTCCATTTATCTGTGAGGAACTCCTTGCTGCCTCGCTTTGCAAGAAACCTGAAGTCTGTGCACCACCCACTCACCCCTCCTTCATTTTGCAATGGGACATGGTCTAGGGCTTGGGCATGTAACAGGCCCTACAAAGATAGGAAGTCCTCATTCACCCTCATTTTTAAGAGCAAAGTGAATGAACAGGCAGCACACCCAGGGGGAAAAGTAAGTCTGGAAAAATTGAAGGAAATGAACTTGTACTCCTAGTTACTGAATTTAAATATTGGGTTGGCCAAAAAGCTTGTTCAGGTTTTTCCTTACTACCTTACAGAAAGCTCAAATGAAACTTTTGGCCAATCCAATATATGTAAATTTATACATATAAGTTTATAATTTAGATTTAAATATAATTTAGATAAAGATAAATATAATCTATGTGTATATAATTTAGATAGGTATACTTGGATATTTACTGATAGGTGTAGTTATAAGCTCAGATACAGATACAAAAGTTTGTCCATCCCGTATCCCTCTCTGCTCTTCTTCCCAACAAAATTACTCAAGAAGCTCTCTGTATCAATGTTTCCATGCCCTCACTTCTGATGTGACCCTCATAGGCTGAGCTGGGCACTCAGACCCATCACTGCTCTGAAATTGACCTGAACAACCCTCAAGCCACTTCCACGTGACTCCAGCCAATAGCCCACCCTCTGTCCTTGCCTTTCCTGGCTTTCAGCAGCAGCGGCCATGGCTGACCCCCACCTCTTTACGAGAACTCTGTACTCTGGGCTTGCTCGACATGAAGCAGGCTGGCTTCCGTCTACTTTACTGCACCTTTCCCAGACTTTCTTTGGGCCCCTCCTTCTCTAGAAACTCCAGGAGTCAGGAGTCTCGATGCACTGGCTCAATCTCTTTTTCTTGGAGGGAAATGCACATGCGAAGAGGGTGCGTTCATTACCACAACCAGAGACACCATCTCTATGCTAACGACACTCATAGTTACATCTTCAGTGGCATCTCCTCTCTGAAGTCCAGGTTCATCATCCAGGTTCATCCTCTCTTAGGATCTTTGGGCATCCCAAGTTAAACTTGGTAAAACAGAACCATTGGTACCACACTGCATCATTTCCCACACTTACGACATCTTTGTTTCAGCCAACGTCTCCTTCACCACCCAACACTCGGGCCAAGAAATGAGTACCCCCCTGCCTTGCACACACCTCGCATCAGTGATGTCCTTCGGCAGTGCCTCCAAAGAGCCCTGGTTCCACCACCTCTACAGCTACCACCCTGCACCCAGCCCATCCTCCTCACCTGGACTACTGCAACACCCCTACCTCATCTCCCCACCCCACCCGCCACCTTCCTTTCCCACATTTACGAACAGAACATTTCTAAGGACCCCTGGGCTTTCCTTACTCTTAGATGAAAAGCCGAGCCCTCTACTCAGTCCCTGAAGGTCTTCCTGACTAGGTGCCCGCCTCTTTCAGCTCTTTGTTCTCCTCTGCAGACCCTTCATTCAGGATCCTGCAAACGTGACATCCTGCTTCCTGCCACAGGACATTTGCACACACCTTCAGCTTGGGAGTCCTTCTCCTCCTTCCCAGACCTATGCTCAGCTGCCTCTTTTCATCTCAAATGCAGTCTTGGCAGAGATCTTTCCTCCAATCTTCCTAAGATAGGTACTCTATCATGTTACTCATTCTATCTTATTTGGGGTTCTTTTAAATATCTTTTTATGGAGTGCATGTGTATCCTCCCTAGAGAATTACAGTTTCTCTCTCTCTCTCTCTCATATATATATATATATATCCCCACCAGAATAAATCTTTCTTGAGGACAACAATAATTACTTTTTAACTCTTGTATCTCTTGTGTCTAAACTGGCACCTTATGAAGTTAACAACTGCTTTCTGATAAGTTATAAACCGTAAATATATAGACAGAGCTGCAGCCTAAAGGCACGAAGCCTGGCTTTAACCCACAAAGTTAGCTGAAAATATCATAGCCCAAATATATGTTCAGCAGTATCCACAGATCCATAAAGAAATGTATTTTTTATGGATGTGCACTTTTTACGTGCTAGCATCAAGTGCAAGTGGTTAAATGATTTTCAGTCACTGTCAAATGCTGAGAAATAAATGAAAAATAAAATTAAGAGCAACATGCTGGCTGCAGAGAAAAGTCATTTTTGCCTCCATTTGAATCCTCTGCTGACTGACTCCATGAAAATGAGTAAAGTACTTTCTTTTTCAGTGTCTAACATCTCTGAGCCCCAGTGTTACCATCCGTAAAATGGGATAACAAGCCCATCTATACTAGGGCTTGACTGTGAAGAGTATACGTACTGACGTGGCTCAGTCGCAGTTGTGGCTGCCTCTTGCCCTTTCTTGTCTGCTGAAAGATGTGCGGTTTCTCTCTTTGGTCTTGAACTAGAGGGACCCAGGATACTGACTGGGTAAGAAAGCCCTTCCCCTCTGCTGTCACTTTTGCATCCTTGTCCCCAGATGGCCTGTCCAGGAGAACATCAGGAAGCAGAACACAGCTCAGAGTTTGCTTCCAAAAAAGCTTCAAAGACTTCTCTGGTGGTCCAGTGGTTAATTTGCCTGCCAACACAGGGGTCACAGTTTCGATCCCTGGTCCAGGAAGATCCCATATGTAGTAAGGCAACTAAACCCCTGAGCCACAGCTACTGAGACCACATTCTAGAGCCCGTGAGCTGCAACTGCTGAGCCCACAAGTCACAACTACTGAAGTCCTCAGACTTAGAGCCTGTGATCCACAGCAAGAGAAGCCACCACAAGGAGAAGCCCACACATCGCAGCCTAGAGTGGCCTCCATGCTCTGCAACTCGAGAAAGCTCACGCACAGCAACGAAGACCCAGTGGAGCCCAAAATAAGTAAATGAACTTAAAAAACAGCTTCACCCTCTCCTGCACCACTCTTTGCTGATAACTCCCAAAACCCATCATGGAAGTGTCAGCTAAAAAAAAATGCACAAATGAGGGTTGCAAGTTAAGTTTTATGTGGGGCAATATAAGGACTGCAGCCTGGGAGACAGTTGCTCAGAAAACTCTGAGAAACTGCTCCAAAGAGGTTGGGGGGCAGGACAGTAAATATGTGATTTTGGTGAACAAGGAATACATGTGATCGAGCACATATGTTTTGCAGAAGGTTTCTGCTGGTCACCAGGAGCGGGCATCACCGTGAAGGGTTTTAGTGCTTTTCTAGATACGAGGAGATGCAAGAATCAGGCTCATACAATCAGTTCTTGAGAATCTCTCTCTGAAGACCTGTCCTGCCACTTTCCAGAACACAGAGCACCTCATTTCTGCTCTCCGCCCTGAGCTCCTTTAGGGGTGTTGGAGGTCAGCAGCGGCAGCACCACATGATTTAATCCTAGTAGGTAGATGGCAAGTGCCCCTGGTAGGTGCCAGTTTGTAGTTGACAGAAGAAAGCCCTCCTTGGGCACACAGCCTCGGGGGGAGGATGTTTGGTCCGGAGAGAAGAGAAGACTTTGGGGTCCTCACCTGATCGTGGTCCTCAGGGATCCAAAGAACTGAAAGGAAAGGCATCTCCCAGCCAGGGAGGAGGCCAGCCGGGAGGAGCCAGGCGGATGTGTGCTGAGCCCCTACCCCACCAGCTTCCAGCTCCCTTCTCAGCACAGTGTGTCACGTGGCCCTGGTGGAAGGGGCAGCAAACCAGTGTCCCTAGTGTGGAGGATGCTTCTGAGGCTTGTGGCAGCTGCACAGTGGAGAGCGGGGCCAGGGACTGGAGCCCACGGGCATCAGTGCCCGGAGCGCCCACCTCACCACAGGGTCGGCAGCCATGGCCTCTCCCAGAGCCCCCATGGGCGTGGCCGATCCAACGGGACTCCCGTGGAGGCTCCAGGCTCTGCTGAAGCCTGAGTGGACCCTGAGGACAGGCTGGGGGGACCTCAAGGAGGGGCAGAGAATGGAGTGGAGACCGCCGGGTGTCCTGGCCGAGGGGCCACCCCGTGCCTGGAAGGGCAGGACACGTGCCCCGAAGGTCTTGGTGGGGCAGCCACTGGGATGGACTGAAGGCTGCAATCCTCAGAGCTGGGGCCAGAGAGGCCCCTGAGGCCAGGCCTCAAGCCCTGCCTCACCAACCAGAGGAGATCAGATGCCGGACTGCCTAAGGGGAGGAGTGCGGGGTGCAGGTGAACCCCTGCGTCTCCTGAATCTGGGAGTGGACTCAGAAATTTCCAGATGGGGAGCCTGGGAGTGGCTGCACGTCAGAGCTCAGAAGGACAGGCCTCCTCGCTGGGGGAGCGGGTGGCCTCAGAGAGAAGGAGGCTAGACCAACTTGAGATGGGGAGGAAGCCCCTTCTTCCTCCATCAGTCCCAAAAGGCTTATGTAGAAGGAAATCATCAGGTCCGCTAAGATTCCAGACACAGAGAATATGTCTGTTAATGACCGGCTTTGTGAGCCTTCCAGAGCAGAGGCGCTAACAGATGGATTCTAAACGGGGAAAAGCTCGTGACAAGCATCCACTCAAACAAACAAAGCCAAGAGCCCTGCTTTTTTACTAGAGGCCAAAGAAACCCTCACCTAACTCTGCAACAGAATTAGCTCCGACTTAATAAGGGGGCAAAGCCAACTGTGCGGCTCCAGGCTGGAAGGGAATCCCACATCCTCCTGCAGTGAATATGAGGCTGCAGGGTGGTCCAGGCATGGGGGCTTGGAGGACTCCATGATTCTTTGCAGGGGAGACCCCCTGCCCTGGGGTGGAAGAGCCCTTCCACCTGCTGGATAAATAAACCCCCTGGGCCGCCACCACTGCCCAGAGAACTGAGGCTGCTCCTCTTGGGTGTGGAGCATCCAGGAATGAGAACAGGACCCGTGAAGCTGGAAGCTTCCAAGAAGGTCAGCCCAGGAGGAGGCTCAGGGTGAGAGCAGGGGAGAGGGGAGAGGGTGGCGGGTGCTGGGAAGGGGAGGGAAGAGGAGGAGGAGGAGGAGGGCAAAGAGAGAAAGCAAGGAGGAGGTGGGAGAGAAAAGGCAAGGGAGGGCCCAGCTAGCAATCTCAAAAACCCAAGGCTGCCCATGTAGAACACACCGGGAAGGAGGCCGAGAAGGGAAGAGAACCCAGGAGGGGAGAAAAAGGAGACAGCCAGACTCTAGAGTTGAGGGAGAGAGGCTAGATTGTCAGAGATTGGAGATGCACAGCTTTCCCAGCCTGACCGGGGGCCATGGTGTGACCCCCTCCTCCACAGCACCTGGAACTTCAGGACGGGGCCAGGCGCTGAAGACCAGGTACATCCGTTCCCTCCTAACTTGACTCGCCCGTGCCTTTCCTGGGCTCTCCTTCTGGCGCCTGGATTCGCTAGGCGGCCCCTGCATCCTCCCGCCAGGTGAAATGTCACCAGCTTTCTTTACATCAGGGTTTAGGTCCAGACCAGTGTTCTCTGTTGCGCCACTGTGGGTTTAATTCCTCCTGAGCGGCCTCCCGACCCCTCACTGCAGGCTGGCAGGTGGGACGGCCAGGGGCGCTGTGTGTCCCGACTCCATCCCGTGAGACCCACATTCCCCAAAGGAGCCCAAGCTGGGGGTGGGGGATGTCTGTCCCACGGGACTCCACGTCTGAGACAGCTCATCTCTGCAGACCTCCGTCCAGACCAGACCACGCTTGTCTCCTGAAACAGGATGAAAAATAGAATCCAAGTTTCCCCAGAGCAGTTACTCATAGAAAAGAACTGCCAGTTTGCTGGGAGATCGAGCAACGATGAAGAGAAGTCTGCAGGGACCCAGGCCCGACCCCCATCTGATGGGCGGCCAGTGAAGGGGCAGGGCCCCAGGAGCCCATGTCCACACCAGGACGTGCCTGATCTGCCGCTGCCAGGAGACCTGGAGGAAGTCGCCACACCTCCCTAGTCCCCCTGTTCTCACCTATAAAACAAGGCTTGGGACACCTGCCCCGACGATGGCTGTCAGACAAAGGGAGCAAGGCTGCGGGCACACGGTGGGTGCCATCATTCTCAGATGATACTGGTTTTTTTTTTTTTTTTTTTATCATGGAGTCTTCCATAATCTTTTCAGATTTCTCTTCCACAGTGCTGATAAGATTAAATTGTAAGGCTCTGCTTCTTGTATGTCTGTCTCCCTCTGGGTTGCCCAGAAATAGTGTCATGGAAATAATTACATACATACGATGATATATTGCCTTAAATCTCTTCAGACTGTGACCTCCATCCATGAGATGGGCCTGTGCTCTTTCGACTTGCCATCCAAAGTGCCTGGCACCACATCTGCTGAGCATAAACAAGCCAGCATCCCTCTTGAGACTGGACACAGGTCCTCCAGCCTGGTCTCTGCTGTGTCCTTTGTCTGTAGGGTCCCCACATGCTCAGATCATCGGAGGATCAGACATGCCCTGAGTGGCTGCTGGCTGGGTTAATTCCTGCCAAGTTCTCCATTCTTCCCTGACTACGGGGAATATTCTGGAAGGGAATCAAGGTGAGACTGGGTCAGCCCACCACTCCAGCGTCTCCATGGCAACAGCCACAGTGCTGTTCCACACAAAGGATCTTGGTTAACGAAGTAGTCAGAGGTCATGCTGCCAGGATGTGGCCTCCTTGCCAGGGTGTCTTTCAGAACAAGGCTGGCCTCCTCGGCTCACTCCCTCTCCAAACATCAGTGTTGTAAGAGGTGAGGACAGGAGCTGCTGAAACGGGAAATCAGCCTAGCAGTCAGCAGTCTGAGTCTGCCGCTGCTTCGTCTTATGCACCTTTCCAGGTCTCCAGTGTCTTGACAAGAGAAACATCCCTTACTCCACGCTCTCCCCCACCCCGCTCTGGGTGAACCTCCTAGCTAGATTTGTGGTTTGCCAATGATTTTAATAACTTCCTGTATATAGGCACACACTTGGAACCCTGGCTTCATAAAATAGCACCACAAAAGAAACCTGAAGCTAGATGTTCCCAGCTGCAAAAGGAAAGGAGAACTACAAAATGATTGCCCTGAAATAGCATCTCCCCAACCATATGCTGACGAGCCAGAAAGACCTCCTGCCTCCTTCTAGTAACTGAACAAGTGGCATCTCCTTTCCCCCACGGGAGTGTTCTTTTAAACGTATGTCTGGAGTTCGCCTCTGCACAGAGCCAGGAGAAAGTAGTTCATCGTGAGAAAACACCAGGGCAAGAAGACAAGGTGGCCTGGGTCAAGGCTGCAGTTTCCAGCCCCCAGGACGCCTCCGTGTGGTCCCGCAGTGAGTTGGACACACGAGCTGTGTGTGTGATTTGGGATAGGTGGGTTCGCAGTTCTGCCACTGTTTCTGAACATCATGGGGAGACAGAGCCAAGCCCAGCCCCTCAGAGATGTGTTACAGGACAAATAGTCAGTGCAGTCACTCAGTCGTGTCTAACTCTTTGCAACCCAATGGACTGCAGCACGCCAGGTCTCCCTGTCCATCACGAACTCCTGGAGCTTCCTCATACTCATGTCCATCAAGTTGGTGATGCCATCCAACCATCTCATCTTCTGTTGTCCCCTTCTCCTCCCACCTTCAATCTTTTCCAGCATCAGGGTCTTTTCCAGTGAGTCAGTTCTTCACAACAGGTGGCCAAACTATTGGAGTTTCAGCTTCAGCATCAGTCCTTCCAGTGAATATTCAGGACTAATTTCCTTTAGAATGGACTGGTTGGATCGAAACCTAGGGGAATATACTTTGAAAACCAAGCCAAATATAAAGCAAATATTTGGTTTGAAAAGTTTCTCTACTTGGATTACTATAAACAGATGAGCAAAGTGGACTCAATCACTCTGTTTGTTAAAAGCATTTATTTCTATATATTTATTTATTTGGCTGTGCTGGGTCTTTTTGCAGCATACAAGAGTTTAGTTGCAGCATGCGGAATCTTGTTCTTTTTTTAAGTTGTGGCATATTGGATCTGGTTCCCTGACCAGGCCTCTAACCCAGGGCCCCTGCATAGGGAGGGCAGAGTGTCAGCCACTGGAAAGTGAAAGAAAGTGAAGTTGCTCAGTCGTGTCTGACTCTTTGCGACCCCATGAACTGTAGCCGACCACTGTAGCCGCTGGACCACCAGGAAATCCCTCAATTGCTCTTGATGGAAGACAAAATGAGATGTTGTAAGGGACAGATTCATGTGCCCCGCTTTTAGGTGTTAACTCATCTTCTTGTCGGAGAAGGCAATGGCATCCCACTCCAGGACTCTTGCCTGGAAAATCCCAGGGACGGGGGAGCCTGGTGGTCTGCTGTCTATGGGGTCGCACAGAGTCGGACACGACTGAAGAAGCAGCAGCAGCACCTTCTTGTGGTCATCATTTCAAACACACACATATCAAATCATTCTGTTGCACACCTTACAATTATACCATGTTACATGTCAGTCGTATCTTAATAAAGCTGCAAGAAAAAAATGAGCCTCATAGACATCTTGTGAAGAAGTTGGACACGTTAGTCGCTCAGTCGTGTCTGACCCTCTGCGACCCCATGGACTGTAGCTCCCCAGGCTCCTCTGTTCATGGAATTCTCCAGGTAAGAATACTGGAGGGGTAGCCATTCCCATCTCCAGGGGATCTTCCTGACCCAGGAATTGAACCCAGGTTTCCTGCATTGCAGGCGGATTCTTAACCTTTTGAGCCACCAGGGAAGTACCCACCTCCACCCCCCAAAATCCTGCGAAGTCCTGTTAATTTTATTTCACAAAGGAGGAAACGGAAACGTGGGCTATTCAATGACACAGCTGACATCCCCAGGCTGGTACAGCTGCAGTGCAGAGGGGACCTTCTCACCTGGACAGCTCACGAGGGACCAGAAGTGAGGGTCGCTGATTAACAGCTGACCAGGGGCAGATCTGCCCTGAAGCTGGGGCTGAACTCAATCCATGGATGTTCTCGCAAATCCTGGCTCCCAGAAGGGGAAGGCTGCTGATCGGGAAGCTTCCAACATGCCTCCAGTAACAGTCACTGTTGTGCTCTGAGCAGAGGACAGAATGTTTCCAAGCTGAGACCAGTGTGGCTGAATCCACTCCTGCTTGCTGCCCACCTCTGGCTGGAAGAGAGGTGAGCTTTTATTACTGGTTCTTCATAGGAGAAGCCCAGGTTCTGGAGGGTCTTTGGGAAGCCCCTGGTCTGTCATCATTTAACAAATATCTGAACAAGGCTAGATATTCAGATAACTGTTCCTTCTGGGGATCAGAACCAACTCTCCTGCACCTCCCTCAGGGCATTCCAAGAAAAGAACAGACGCTCACCGAGACGGGTCCTTGGGCTGCAGCCATCAGCAGGCAGAAATTTGAGGGTTGGTTGGAAAACACCAGAGACAGCAGGCTGGGGCCTAATTATCTGGACCACTTATTCACACTCTCTGTCCCTTCCAAACACACTGGAGCATCCTCAGACTCTGAGGAGGAAGTATCTCATCTTTGCAGGTCTTAAGATCTGACTTCCCAGGTAGTTCAGTAGGTAAAGAATCCACCTGCAATGCAGGAGACGTGGGTTCTACCCCTGGGTCGGGAAGATCCCCTGGAGGAGGAAATGGCAACTCACTCCAGTATTCTTGCCTGGAGAATCCCATGGACGGAAGAGCCTGGCGGGCTACAGGCCATGGGGTCAAAAAGAGTGGGACACGACTGAGCAGCTGAACACGCACGCACGCACAAGATCCGGGACCAGTGCCCACACCACCGCTCGTGGCCCCAGGCAGGTCCCGTCTTGGAGACGAAAACTACGAGCTGGGCGCCCACTGTGGTTTGTCCCGGCCCCTCGGGCCACGCGCTGTGGTGTCTGCTCTGTTGCCAGGTGGGAGCAGCTCGTGATAGCTCGTGTGAGGCCCATTGCCTGTGCGCAGCAGGTGTTGGAACAAAGGTCTGTTGGAAGTTCTCCGGACTCTGCTGGTGTGTCTATGATCTGGAACTTTCTGTCCCACCCTCCAAGCACCCGGGGTTTCTATCCATTTCAGTTTAGAACAGAAGTGACTTCCTCTTCCCTCACTCACACGCTGGGGCTTTATCAACACGTTAGGTGACTCCGAAGCCAAAGGGCTCTCAGAGCTGCACCACAGGTGTGAGGCCAGGATTCGGGTGTGAGGCCAGGGGTGCGGTTGTAAGGCCAGGTGCAGATGTGAGGTCGGGTGCATGTGTGAGACTGGGGGTGCAGGTGTGAGGCTGGGGTATAGATGTGAG
>NW_024070203.1:16893427-16994240 GCF_014754425.2 Oryx dammah | reverse complement strand
AGGCCGGGTGTGTAGGTGTGAGGCCGGGTGCAGGTGTGAGACTGGGGATGCAGGTGTGAGATTGGGGGTATGGGTGTGAGGCTGGTTGTGGGTGTGAGGCCAGGCGTCTGGGTGTGAGGTCAGGGTTGCCGGTGTGAGGCCAGGGTTGCGAGTATGGGGCCAGGTGCAGGTGTGAGGCTGGGGCAGGTGTGGGGCGGGGTTTGGGTGTGAGGCCATGTGCAGGTGTGAGGCCTGGGTTGCGGGTGTGAGGCTGTGTGCGGGTGTGAGGCCGGGTGTGTGGGTGTGAGGCCAGGGGTGAGTGTGAGGCCGGGGGTGGGTGTGAGGCCGGGTGCGGGTGTGGGGCGGGGTTCGGGTGTGAGGCCGTGTGCGGGTGTGAGGCCGGGTGTGGGTGTGAGGCCAGGGGTGCGGGTGTGAGGCCAGGTTCGGATGTGAGGCTAGGTGTGGGTGTGAGGCTGGGTGTGGGCGTGAGGCCAGGGGTGCGGGTGTGAGGTCGGGTTCAGATGTGAAGCTAGGTGTGAGTGTGAGGCTGTGTGCGGGTGTGAGGCCGGGTGCGGGTGTGAGGCCAGGGGTGCGGGTGTGAGGCCAGGTTTGGATGTGAGGCTAGGTGTGGGTGTGAGGCCGGGTGTGGGTGTGAGGAAGGGGGTGTGGGTGTGAGGCCGGGTTCAGATGTGAGGCTAGGTGTGGGTGTGAGGCCGGGTGTGGGCGTGAGGCCAGGGGTGCGGGTGTGAGGCCGGGTTCGGATGTGAGGCCGGGTGTGGATGTGAGGCCAGGGGTGCGGGTGTGAGGCTGGGGATGGGTGTGAGGCCGGGGGTGGGTGTGCGACCGGGTACAGGTGTGAGGTTGGGTGCAGGTGTTAGGTCAGGGTGGGGTTGTGAGGTGACTCCTACCGTGGTCTGCACTCTCACTGCACCGGCCCCAGGGTGGTAACAGGTGATGACGGATGACGGCGCCCATCACGATGGTGGTCCTCGGCCAGGGGGCTGGAATTGGCCCCCAAGCTGCCCCCAGACAGAGCTGTAGGCCTGGATCCTTCATGCCCACCCTCATCTGCTGTGAGCACGTGGGGAGGCCTGTCCCCCTGAGGCTGCAGGGTCCACACCCCATAGGAGTTGCCCTGGCTCAGAGTCCAGGAAAGGGCCAGGTGACACACTCTTGCTCACACACACGTGCACTGGGCACATGGCCTGAACGGTGGCTTGTTCCGTGCTCCCCAGGGAAAATGACGCTTCCCTGGCCTCAAGGGGTCCACATGAGGGCAGATGCTGGTGATAAGGAAGGAACCATCACAGAAAGCAAAAGAAAAGGAAACTCAGATTTATTGAGCACCTGTTGAGCTGGGCGAGTCATTCACAAACACACACTCGACGCCAGAAGCTGGAGACACATGCTTCCCGGCTCTGGCCAGCACCCCGGCCAGCTGCCTGGCATCAGACACACGGGAGCGGTCTCTGGACCCTCTTATTTCAAAATGAAAGTGGGTGAAACCAACAGAGGGGCACGGAGGAGCCTATCCATGGCTCAGAAGCCAAGTGAACACACAGGGGCATCTTTTTCTGTGTCAGCTCCCACATTTTTGGTGCAGACGCTGCGAGATTCCAGGAAGTGGCCTCCAGCCGTGTGCAGTGTCTCCCTTCTGCAGGCTTGGGACCTGGAGGTGCTGAGCTGCTCCCAGAGGACGGACCTGCCCACTGCTGCGTGCATCTGCCGTGCAGAGCAGAGGCTGAGCTTCGTGTTTGCACCTTCCTCCTCTTTCTGCTTCACTTACTTCTCCTGGGAAGCAGCGGCTGTCAGCTAATCTCTCCCTGGGCGACCTCTGGGCACAACCAAGAATAGAAGCCCATTGTCCTCATTTTCTTAAAGTTTCCTTTTGAGGAAAGAGGTAAGTTTGGCAAGTGTCCGGTCAGGGTTTCATAGCACCGAGAGTTTCCTTGGAATTGGCAGCTACACTTCAATCGGGGGCCATCAGAACAAGAAATGTTCTCTGCCTCATGAATCAGGTTTCCCCAACTTCGGAGCAGAGGGGAAAAACTCAAAAAGCATTACCATATGAAATAACAATAATAATAAACAATAATAATAATATAATCTGACCGACCGGCAGCATCTGTTGGTTTTAATAATGTTGAGGTCTCTTAAGAAAAACAAGACAAAAAAAAAAAAAAACATGATAAAAGAAAGAAAGAAAAACAAAACCACATGGCTGAAATGTCTCAAGACCTCTGGCTTCCCATCGGGCTGTGCGTTCAAGTTTCAGAAATCCACCAGCGTCTCCTGGCATTCTGGCATCTTCTAGGGGCCCTTCACGTTACCGGGTCGAGCAGCAGCAAGGCTGGCGAAGTAGGCACACTGCGAGGGGTCGCACTGGCCTGGGGGGCCGGGGGGACCCGGGGGGCCGGGGTGTCCAGCCGGTCCTGTCTCTCCTTGAGGCCCGGGACTCCCCGGAAGTCCATCTTTAGCATAGCCAGGTTCCCCGGGCTGACCTGGACCAAGGAGCAAAAGAAAGAGATGGTGGGTCACCTTCCTTCCGGAGCACACATGAGCCCTGATGTCACTCTTTTCATTCAGTAGCAAGCTGAGGATGCTATAGGCTCAGAGCAAACACCCCACGGTCTGGGCGCCCTGGGAGAGATGAGAATGGTCCCTGTGGACACCGTGCAGGCAGATGGCTGCTCTTTGCATCCGACACCCTGGGGCCTGGCCCCTCCCCTACCCCAGACTGCAGCCCAGCCTCTCCCACCTGGGATCCCGGGGGGTCCCATCTCGCCTCGGAGGCCAACTCCAGGTGCGCCTGGGTCACCTCTGGCTCCTCGTTCACCTGGTGAGAAAAACACGCACTTCTGATGGTGGAGACTCACGATGGTGGTGGAGGGAGGGAGCCCACCACGGGGCTGGGGGCAAGGCCAGCACTGTGTCAGATGCCTCGCTCCTGTTCACACACTCATTCATGCACACTCACACTCAAGCACACACTTGCACTCAGAAATATGCCCATGTGAACACCAAAACAGACACCCCCTCCAAAACATTTGCTCAAATACACATATGTACACGTAAACATTCACTCAAGTGTGATAACTGCCCAATGATACAGGCACATATGTACATTCGCACATATACAAATATGCATACGTTATAAACACGTCAAACACAGACACCCAAATGTTCACACTCTCTCCTATACAAACACATATGTCCACACCCATCCACTGACACATGCCTACACGTCCCCGTGTTCTCAAAGCATTCTATCTGAGCCTCTGTCTAGGAGGAGCTGGGTGATAAACCAATCTGAGTATACGTAGGACACAGCCCCACTCTCGAGAAGCATGAATTCTAAGACAGACGACACAGGACACAAAGAACATTCTAATATGAAGCAGAATCAGGTACAAGTCTTAATAGTCACAGGAATTTAAAACTCTAACATGTTCAGAAGAAAGAGGGTTCATTCCCCCAGGAGGATATCTGAGACCAGGGAGGAGTTGGGGTTAATACTACACAAACTTGATTAAACTCTCAGCTTTTTTTTTCATAATTCCTTTTCTTTGATACGCTGTCTCCAAAATATCTCCCATATGTAGTGTATAACGTTTTCTTTTATAATCCAAATGGAAATTCTGCCCGTTCATGGAGATTTCAGGCCATTCTTATTTATTGTTACGGTTACTACATTCGGTCAGTCTTCTGTCACAGTCTGACTTTTCTATGCTTTATGCTTTCTTACTGGCTTTTAGTTAGTATATTTTGTTTCATGAACCAACAGAAGACAGACTTGGATGCAAACTTTAAAAAAGTTCAGAAGGAGAAACATTACAAGGTGATGTTTCTCAGTGAATGAAGAATTAAGGGGGAATTTCCGAGCAGTCCACTGGTTAGGACTCTGCACTTTCACTCCCTAAGGTGTGGGTTCAATAATCCCTGGTTGAGAAACTAAGATCCCAGGGTGCACCCCCGCCAAAAAAAGATTAAGGAATGGAAGAGTGAAGGAGGGAGACGTGGCAGCTGAGCCGACAGCACTGCTTCTCCCCTCCCCTGTGCTTATTCCTCGCCGGACAGAAGGGGTGAACGGCCAGGCTGCTGAATTTGGGGCCAGGTCCTTCCCCGCCCTTCCACATCTGTCTGCCTGCAAAGACAATGCCTTCCTCCGTGCACGGGGTGCTGTTGACGGTGCCAGGCACTGTGCCTTGCAGGAGAGGTTCGCTGTGTCCAGCACAGCCGTGTCCAGGTCAGGTATGTCCCTGAGAGCTGGAGAGCTGGCAGCCATGTCCAGCTTCAGCTCAAACCACTTTATTCCCATGGAAAAGCGTTAGTCGCTCAGTCATGTCCGAGTCTTTGCAACCCCACGGACTGTTGCCCGCCAGGCTCCTCTGTCCAAGGAGTTCTCCAGGCCAGAATACTGGAGTGGGTTGGCATTCCCTTCTCCAGGGGATCTTCCCAACCTAGGGACCAAACCCTGGTCTCCTCCACTGCAGGCAGATTCTTTCCTGAGTCACCAGGAAAGCCCACATACAGCTGGCATCTAATGCCTGTTTGCCTGGAGAGTAAATGCCTTATTCCTCAGTGACTTCTTGAAAGGGGAAAGAGGAGACATCCTGCGTACTCCCTGGACCATGGGCAGTGGAGACGGAGACCGGCCAAGATGGGAGGAGGAAACAGACTCGCTCCTCCTGGCAGAAGCATCATTTTGCAAAAATGTTAAGTATGAAACCCTCTTAGGCAGATGAAGAAACCGCAGGATGTCAACACGCAGGGTGTTAGCCGGCTGCGGGGGTGGGGAACGGGCGGACTCCTGCCTATTCAACGGAGCGCGTGCTGTGCACGCTAGGTCCTTCTCTACGAAGCACCTCTTCCCAGCTCCTCACTCACCTTTGGGACCTATGGGGCCAGAGGGTCCCTCCAGACCCCCCTGCCCTGGCCTTCCTGGCTCCCCCACGGGGCCTGCCCGACCTGGAAGCCCATCTTTTCCAGGAGGCCCTGGGGGTCCGGGTCTGCCTTGAGAGGCCTTTGTGTGCGCAGAGGGCATCTGGGCCAGGAGGTAGGCGAGTTTGGCTGTGGAGTAAGAAGAACAGAGAGATGTTTCATGAAGAAGGGATAAAGGACCAAAGATGGCCAGCAGCACACTGCAAAGCTCGAGGCAGTAAGAGCTGGGAAACAGCAGTGACAGAGATGCACCAAGAGCGCGCTGCAGGGCGCGTGTCCGTGCGGACGCTGCTCCGGAGCCAGGCGGCTGGGCTGGGGTCCCAGTGCCACCACTGCCGGCAGCGTGGCCCTGGGCAAGCCACCTGACCTCTCTTAGCCTTTGCTGCAAAATGGGGGCAATGAAACAAGTCTGAACCCACTGGGCTGGTGGGAGGATGGAGCTAATGAGACGAGGCATCACGACAGCCCCTGGCACGAGACATAAGTGGTGCGTGGATGTTGCTGCTCCCCTCAAGGCAGCAATGACAGCAGCAGCAGCAGCAGAAACTGTTGCAACTCTCAGGCTCGGGAAACTGAGGCCAGTGGGGGAGGGTGAGACTTCAGTGGCTTACACAGAGAAACTCAGGGACTTCTCCTAAATGTGGAATTCCTCATCTATAAATTAAGGGCTGGACATGATGTCATTAATGATCCTTAGGTGTGTGAAGATCACAGGCTGATTCCAAACCCCACGCCTTCCTACTGCGCTGGGAATACACAGCCCACCCCAGGGCCACCGGGGGCTCTTCCTTTGTTTTCCAGACAATCAGGCCAAGCCCTTCACCTGGCAGGGGGCATGACCAGCCCAGAGAGGCAGTGCTAAAGCCCTCCTGGGTCTCAGTGGTAAAACCAAAGCAGAGTCGGGTCTTCTGACAGCCTGGTGGGGGGCTCCTGAGCAGCCCCTTCCCCACCCTCCCACATGAGGAAGTGGGAGGGGCGTGCACTGGAGACCCAGGCACACAGCTGCTGGGCTCCCAGCCTGGACGCTCTCATCTTGAACATGGAGCAGACGCTTCTGATGCTTCCTCCTCCCAAGATTGCTTAGAAGAAAGGACTCAGCTCAGCAGATGCTCTGTCTGAACTCATTCAAAACAGGACTCCTCTCTGCCCAGGGGCTAGAAACTCCTCGTGTGCCCAACAAATCTAACAACCAGAAGAAAGGCTGTAGATGGGGATGCTTGCACCCGGGAGACCTCGGGACCGCCCTGCCCGGCGGGAGTCACGTTCCAGCCTCTGGGATCCTTCCTTTCTTCACCCTCCTTACCACCAGCCCAGCTCTGTGCTGTCCTCTCCAGGGAATGGTCTCTGGTTCTCCTGGGCAGGGAGACGGACCACGAGGGCAGTGAGAGAGTCATCGTGTTCCATGCTGCATCCACAGACCCAGTGCAGAGTCGTGAATGTGCCAGGAGGAAAATTTCACTGTCTGAGACCTGACTACGTGAATAAACGTGCCCTTCCCCTTTGCCCACCCCTGCCTGGAAATGATGGCAGGCTTCCGATCTTCCCCAGCCCAGAGTGGTCTGCGACTTTCTTCTAACAGTTTCCAACACAGAGGGAAGGCAGAGTGAGATGGGAGAGGATGCAGTGGCTAAGAGCATGGACTCTGTAGCCTGGCTGCCTGCATGCAAACCCTGGTCAGACACTCACCAGCTCTGCAGCCTCGGGCAGGTTACTTAGCGTCTCTGATTTAACCCTCATCCATGGCTCAAGAGCTCACAGAGGCTTCCTTATGCCAGTAAACATGTGTGAGTTCTGAGAACTCCACCTGATGTGGGGCTGGCCCTACAAGCTGGTGCTATGACTATGACCTCCCCATCCCTCCCTTCCTGAGCACCTGCTCTGTATGGGGCCCATGCAAGACTGAGATTTCACAGTAAATCCTATACAGGAGAATTACAAGGATTCTAGTTCCTTGAAAGCACAGTGTGTCCCAGCTCCCATTAGGGTCTCTGCACATGCTGTGTCTAAGGTCTGGGGTCTGGTCCTTGGTTTTAGCTCCCATGACCCCTCCTCCAGGAAGCCTTCCCTCACCTGCTTCCCACCTTCTGAGCTATCTGAGGTACTTTCCCCTGTCTTCTTCTGTGTCCTCCGTGTCACACTAAATACCGAAGTCACCTTCTCTGTCTCTGTCTCCTGTTCTGGGCTAAGTTCTACAAGAGCCATTGCAGACCTGCCAGAGCTCCTTGTCAATTAGATTAACAACTGAGTGCACGAATAAGTGCTCATGGCAAGGCTGGTTCTGCAGGTGGTGAGCTCCCCTTCCTGGAGGTAATCAAGCACCCATAGCTCAAGCATCCCCAAAGAGCGGCTCAGAGCAGGATCTGTGTCAGAAGAGGCTGGTGGGAGTCTGCAAGACGTGCCTCTGTGCTGACTTCTGAAGGAGCTGCCCTGAGGCTGCCTTTACCAAGCCAGGCTGCAGAGGTCCTGAAGGAGGAGTAAACAGACTACCGCCCAGGCTCACACAGCATCTAGGACCTGATGCTGTGAAAAAGCCAGCGACTCACTTTCCAGCTGTTTCTCCAGTTCCTCTTGGATGAGCCGCCGCAGGACATCCATGGATGGAGACTCGCCCTGGGAGGAGGGAGGGAAGGCAGAGTTACTCACCTTCCCAGGACTGCCTGCCTCCCGAGACCCAGAGCGCTCAGGAAACCAAGACGGCCACAGCCACGCAGACCACAGCTCCCGAGTCCAATCCCTTTAACACCTAGAACTGTCTCCCTGCCACACAGGCAGCATCATTGCGTCTTGCGTGGCAACCTGGACGCCTTTCTCCCTGAAGCCCCTGCTCCCTCTCCTTCCTGCACAAACCCCCTCCCCAGGCCTGGACCCGGGAGGCCTGGCTCTGAGTCTCTCTGGGCTGAAGTCCCCCTGCAGGGCCAGCTCGCAGGCTGATGGATGGATGTGAACATGCTCAGCCATGTCCGACTCTTTGCTACCCCATGGACTGTAGCTCGCCAGGCTCCTCTGTCCATGGGGTTCTCCAGGCAAGAGTACTCGAGTGGATTGCCATATCCTTCTCCAGGGCATCTTCCCTACCCAGGGATCAAACCTGGGTCTTCCGCATCATAGGCAGGTGCTTTACCCTCTGAGCCACCAGGGAAGCCCCCGCGCTGTCTCGGGCTTGCTCTCCTCCCACCGGCCACTTGGTGGCTCTGGTGTCTGGCCTGCCCCACTGGCCCTGCATGGTATCTGCTCACACAAACGATGAGCCGTCAGCGGAGCAGAGCCCTGCCTCCAGGCCCCCACGGTGACATGCAGCTCTTAGAGTGATCCATGAGAGCAGACCTCGTGCCATGCTGGGCTCCTCCCTGGTCGTCAGAGCCCTTCAGGGAGGTGTCCACTCCCAAGGGTGGAGGGGCTTACTGTGTTCATTGCTGCAGCCCCAGCATCGGGTTTACGGTCTTATTTCCCTTTTTTCCTTTCTGGCCAATGACCTTTCATCTTACTTCCAGAATTCCCATTACTACCCAGACCCAGAGCAGCAGGACACCCGGCAAAGACTCGGTGGGTGGGGGCGGGCGCTCTGGAAGCCCACTGAGTCCGCCAGCACCCACGCCTGACTGAGGGACAGCACCTGGCTGCCCGGCCTCTCCGGGGGGTGAAATCCAGGCTGACCGCAGAGCCCCGCGGGGACAGGGTCAGAGCCTCAGAGCAGGCGGGCCACAGGAGGGGCCCCTGAGGACCACGCAGGCTGCAGAGCCGGGGTGGGGAGGTCACATGGACCTGGCAACCAGCCCCCAGGGACTGGCCCACCAAGCTCTCCCCGACACACTACAGCCAGCCTGTCCCTGTGTTGCAAGACTGTGTCAAGTTAAGAGCTCGGCCACAAGAAATACTGTGTTCAGAGAAAAAACAAACTGCTCTCAACAAGCTTTTCCTTTTGGGAAAAGCTAGACCCAGAGGGAAGACCAAGCACCCCAGACAGCAGACAGGAGGGAGATTAGAGCCGGGCTCCGGATGGACGGGGAGGGAGCCATCCCCATGGGGAAGCTCAGGTCATTGGGAGCCTCTGCATCTTCTCGACTGCCTGCTGCACAGAGTCCTGGGCAAAGAGCATCACCGCCCAGCAGTGAAGCCTGGACCACGGGGACAGAGGGACTCTATCCTCAAGCCCTTCATAAGCCATGTGCATCATTTCACTTAACCATCACAGCCAGCCTGTTGGGAGAGAGGCATCCTCGTCCCTTTTGGGAGGGATGGGAGGGCAGGCTCACAGAGGACAAGCAGGGGTCAGCCCTGGCTCACACAGATCACCAGTACCTGCAACCTGGCCCCTCTGGAGCCCACATACCTCTCTGGCTTCTCCTGAGACCCCAAGGAGCCTCAAGTTTGAGGCATTGCCCGCACGCTTACCCTTAACCCTGGAAATCCTGGCTGGCCCGGAGGCCCCGGGGGACCGGCCGGCCCATTCTCCCCAGGTAGCCCCTGGGGGCCCATGAGGCCTGTGTGACCCTTGTGGCCTGGGATCCCAGGGTCACCAGGCTGGCCCTTTCCACCGGGAGGGCCTTTGTCACCTTTGATGCCAGGATCTCCCTAGAGGAGGCAAGAAGAGCGTCAGTGAGCAAAGGCTTAGAAGGCACCCCCAGGCCGGATGTGCCCCAGGCTGCAGGAGGGACCCCTAGCCCCATGTCCTCAGTCTGGGAGAGGAGACTTCAGTCCTACAGGCCCGTGACGCCGTGCTGGCGCAGACAGGACTCGGGGCCCAGACGGACAAAGCTGCACCCCGACGTCACGCAGGAGGTCTGCAGGGGATGAGACGCCGACTCTAACTTTCAGATCCCAGTCTCGTCTCCTCCCAGCAGAGAAGGCCAGCGCAGTGATGAAATCATCTGCCACACAAATGCTTATGTGGAAAAGCGTAAAGGGTGATGGAAAAAGTCTGATAGGTTAGGGGGGTTTACATAAAAGCTACATGCATATTTACACATGCACGCCCACCTGGTTCTGAGCTCAAGGGTTCCAGAAAGATACAAGCAAGTGTACAGTGACAGACTCGAGAAAAGCGTGCTGGACGGGCACCTAGTCTACACTGCATTCACTTGTGTTTTTTTAATTTATATTGTTTAACTGTATCACTTTTCAACAGAAACAGTAAGAACAGTGAGTTAAAAAATGAATGCAGCCAGATTTGAGGAGGGTCTCCTAAATTTCTCCCACGTGATGGGCTTTATGGGGGCGTTGTCATCTGTGGGTGGTCTCCAGTGTGGAGGTCTGGAAGGGTCCCTTTCATGCATCTCAGTGTCAAGGCCTGTGGTACAGCGTTTCCTATTTATTCCACGTCTCTACATCCGTCTGCGGTGAGAGGACCTGTCCCATATTTCAAATGTTCCAGAGCGGAAGGTGTGAGGAGCCTGGCTGCTGTCTGGCAACCTTCCACGAAACCACTTAATGGGGGAAGGCAACTTCCTTTATTGACTGGGTATTAGAGAAGCTTCTATTGATTAAGTATTAGAGAAGGTTCATGGTCTGAATTCCCCGGCTCCCAACCAAAACTCCAGCATGTGGCAGCTCCGGCCAGCTCCTGGCTGGTAGGACCCTCACTGTCTTCACGGCCACAGCCCCAGCCCCTGGGTCCATCCTCAGGGGCCAACAACCACGAGAATCACAGTCACTGGGAAGGAGAAGGGCGAGAGATCGAGGTGGGGTGAGAATCCCTGAGCTCTCAGCTTCCATTTCTCTCTGGTCTGCAGAGGAAACCAGTCCATACCCATCCAACTTGCAAGGAAAGCAGAGATAAACTCTTTGTTGGACCACGGATAAAAACCCAGGGTGAGTATGGGGTGGCAGTGCCTTCTGTGTCAGGCAGCAGCGCGACCCTGTGATGGCCAGCCACACGGAGGACTGTTTAATTTCTCTGGAGGGAACAGCGGTTGTTATGGGTGAGAGAATGCCCCCTCCCCCCACCAGTGTTTCTTCCAAAACAGAATTGATTTTTTACCCTGCTGTTTTTTTTTTTTTTGGAGGAATGCAATGTAAAGAAAAGCTTTCTGAGCACAGCGCCAAGACGATTCATTATGGGAAAATCTGTTCCCTTGTCACCCCCAGGGACAAAGCTGGTTCTTGGCAAATTGGCACTTCGGGCTCCAAGCATGTCATGCACAGGCTTTCGCACACAGGGAGGAGACGGGGAGATTTGTCAAAGTCTGGGCATGCTTGCCTCTGAATGTGTAATTGCAATGATTTTACTCCTTAAAATAACAACCATGAAAACCACAACAAAACCCCAACAACGGGAAAAACCTTCTGCTGTGGGCTCATGACTTTTGCAGGGGGAAAGAGAACAAGGAAGCCCCCGCAAGCTGCTGCCCTGGGTGGGCAGCTTCCTAAAGCCCTGGACACAGGCACCTTGCCTCCAGGGAGGTCGCCTGCACATGACCACGTGTCCCACTCACCCTTTCTCCTCTGAGTCCTGGCTCTCCTGGCTTCCCAGGCGCCCCCTGCAATGAAAGCAAAGGAGAGCAGTTACTTCACCAGGGGCATCTCTGCTCTTCTTAGTCCTTGCTGCCTGTGGAGGACAGGGGCTCCTCCAAGAGTCCTGCTCTTGCCTGGTCATAATCCCCTCTCTTATGCACCCATCACCCTCACCTGGCAGTTCCTGAAACATGCCACATTTTCTCCCCAGGGCTTCACATGTGCCAAGCGATCTTTTCTAAAAGCCTTTACCTGTCTCCCCTACCCCTTCTCACCCCTGCCCCTGCTCATCCTGACCAGGGCCGGAGCGTCTCTGCTGATGGAGCGAGGGGAGGACAGAGCTGCGGCTTGAGCTGGAAACGGACATCATGCTGCTGGGTGGGGAAGGACCATGGGGAGCAAGGCTGGACATAAGAAGTCAGTTAGGAGGTCCCTGCAAATGCCCAGGTGAGAGATGACGGTGGTCCCAGTCAGGTCTCTTAGCAGGAGAGATGGAGAGAGCTGGACAGAGCTGAGAGGTACTGGGGAGTCAGAACGGACACGTCTTGTCAATAAACAGGACTTGCTGTTGGGCTGGGTGCAGAGAGCGATAAGTGAGAGATGTATCAAGATGGGACCCCGGGACTGGCTCCCATGCAGAGTGAAAACACAGACTTTTGTTGAGAAAGCACTAGGGGGACCTCCCTGGTGGTCTAGTGGCTAAGATGCTGAGCTCCCAATGCTGGGGTCTTGGGTTTGATCCCTGGTCAGGGAACTGGATGCCACATTCTGCAGCTATGAATCAAAGATCCCACGTGCTGTAACTAAGACTAGGTCAGCCAGATAAACAAATTTTAAAAAATAAAATGAAAGGAAGGCACTAGGATTTCAGGACAGTGATGGCAGAATACAGAATCTAGTGCGGGTGCCCTGCTAAGCCGAGGGCCCCGTGAGACAGCACGCACCACCCGCCGATGAGGTGGCCCCGTGTCTCCCACAGGAAAGTGTCCCGGGAGAACAGGGGTCTGGCACTTACCTCCTTGCCTGGGACTCCTTTCTCGCCTGGCTCCCCCTACAACACAGAACAAGTATCAGTTAGCTGCACAGCTGCATAGCATGTTGCACGTAACACGAGTGCCTTTAAAACAGACACTTTCGCTCGAGTCGTCTCGAGCAATGACAATAATCAAGGGTCCCGCCAAGGAGATCCCGACAGGGTCCATGCTCACCTGAGGCCCCCGAGGACCCAGGAAGCCCGGGAGTCCTGGGCTGCCGTTTTCTCCTTTGGTTCCCTTCTGGCCCTGCGGAGGGAAAACAGGGCAGTCACTCTTCAAGGTCAAGGGCCAACTCAAGAAGGTTCAGAAATCTCGCAGCCCCTCTGTATTCTGCAGGTGTGGCACGTGAACAAAAGAAAAGACAACCCTTTTCCTGGAATGGAAGGGTGGGGTTAGGGAGAGAAGCTGTGCTGAGAATCCCACCCATGGGCGGGGGACAGGAGGAGAATTTTCCTGTGAACAGTCAACGGCCTTCCCATTCAAAGCAAAAGAAACACAAAGGGACAAACATTCAACAAACCACCTTGATGGGTGTGTGGTTCCCTGGTGGCTCGGTCAGTAAAGAACCTGACTGCCAAGCGGGAGATGCAGGCTTGATCCCTGGGTCAGGAAGATCCTCTGGAGAAGGAAATGGCAACCCCCTGCAGTATTTTTGCGTGGGAAAAATCCCATGGACAGAGGAGCCTGGCGGGCTACAGTCCATGGGGTCCTAAGAATCAGACACAGCTCAGTTACTAAGCCACCACGCTCGACAGGTATGGGGCCCCTCTAAGTGACCTCCCTGGAAAGGCGGAGTTCCTCTTCCCAATCGGTCAGCGATTCTCATGGTTTGGCTCACTTTGGGGGGCAAAGTGTGTGGGAATCCTTCAGCTTCAACCTTTCTGGGAAGCCACCAAATGTGGGTCAGCCCTTCTGCAGCCAGCTCTGCGCTGGGGGTGGATCAGCCTCGTGACGCAGTCCTTCCTGTCTGAGATGTCTCAGCATGGGTGACATCTCATGATGGTTCCTATACGGCTGTCCCTGGTCCAACAGGAAGATGGAGCTCTACAGGGCGCCCAGGTGCCTGGTCTGCCTGGGAATGATGGCTCTCCCAAGAGGCAGGATTTGCAGTGCTACCACCAGGAGGGTTCCTGGCAAACCAGGATGGGCTGCTCATCCTGATCTCCACAGTGACAACGGTTAGCTGGCCAGATGGGTCTCCCCATTGCCCCGTGCAATTACTGCTTGGGTACCAAACTATGAGGATGGCCATCTCAAGAGGGCTGCCAATTTTAGCTAATAAATCTACTGTAAGGCTGGGGTGGGAGTGGAAAGGCATTGACTTATCCAACCCTAGGCATCATCAAAGACCTATCTTCTCCACCATGTCTCGCCATCTACCAGACCTGAACCCTAAATCCTGAATCCATTATCCAGGGATCAGGACCCTGCTCAAGGGCCCCCTTTTCTACTCCCTGCCTGTTGTTCCTTCTTGCTCTCCCCTTTGCCCACCTCCCAACCAGCAGAAGGGTCCTCTTCGGCCAACTCTGAGTTACATTCAGCCCTACAGTGCACAATGCCTACCCTCTCTCATATGTTAAGGGTCGTGGGCCTGACCCTGTCCTTCCATCCTCTAAAGGCATCAAACAACTAACTCGCACTCTTATTACACATTTAAAAAATTCTTTAATAGTTTCCCCCGCCCCCATTGGATGCCTATGGTTGTAGACCACAGAGTTAAGCGCGTAATCACGTGAAAGAGGACCTTTCTGGATCCTCTTGCCTCTAGCCTAGTCCTACCATCCAAATACCATGTTTCCCCACTGAGGCTTCTGGGAACAGAGACCAGACAGGGTGATGCAAACCACACATCCTTCCAAAGCTTGCCCTGATTGCACCACAGCCAAGGGACAGTACTCACAGGGCTTCCTGGGGTGCCAGGCTCTCCCGGTGATCCAGGCGATCCACTCTTACCCTGATGGAAGAAACAGCAGTAAGGGTTCTGCCGGGATGCTCTGCCGGGGCATCACAGGGCAGGACACGGGGACAGAGACTGCTGGACACAGAGGGCTGGTCTCACATGAGCCGTGACTCGGACCAGCATGGCTCCACGTCCTGACTTAGAGGCTGCTTATCAACCCTATGGGGCTTCCCTGGTGGCTCAGATGGTAAAGAATCTGCCCACAGTGCAGGAGACCCACGTTCAATCCCTGGGCTGGGAAGATCCCCTGGAGAAGGGAATATCAACCCACTCCAGTATTCTTGCCTGGAGAATCCCATGGATAGAGGAGCCTGGGGGGTTACAGTATGGAGCTTGGGATAGTTAACTCATAATAAATGATAAATACTTCAATGAGTTCACGTACATGAAACATCCTGGGCTGATGACTGCTGCCGGGAGCACAGGCATGGTAAATCATCGCAACACATCTGCTGACTTATCCATTCATCCTCCCACTCAGATGCTGACTTAAGGAACAAACGAAAGTGCTCACATCCCTGGAGGCCTGGTCTCAGCTTGGGATGCATGTTCCTGCCTTTATGCATTCCCCCTTCTCTGTGAGGGGCACCGCTGACTGCATGGATAGAGGTATCAGATAGCATGGCAGGTGCAGCATCATGTAGCTACTGGATGGAAGGTCCCTGTACTCCAGATTCCAGGACGGACTCACAACCGTAACATGCTCTAACTTGATGGGCATTTTGTGCCCAAAACTCATAGTCCCCCCTGTTGCCAGTCCATAGGCTGAAGTCCTCATCCCCGGTGTGCCAGAATTTGGCCTGATTCGGAAATATGGTCACTGCATATGTAATTCATTAAGGTGAGGTCACACAGGAATGGGGTGGGCCCCTAATCCAACATGACTGGTGTCTTCATAAAAAGGGGACATCTGGACCACAGAAATGTCACAGGGAGAAAACCATGTGAAGATGGAGGCAGAGGCTGGGGTGATGCTTCTAGAAGCCAAGGAATGTCAGAGGCTGCTTGCAAACCACCAGAGGTTCAGAGAGCCTTGAATGACTGTCCCTCACAGCCTCGGAAGGAACCAGCTCCACTGCACCTTGACCTTGGACTCCCAGGTCACAGAACACTGAGGTGATGAGTGTCCTAGATTTCTAGCCCCCATAACTGAGGGATAATACACTTCTGTTCTTGAGCCACTGTGCTTTCAGTCCTTTTGCTATGACAGCCCTGGTGAATGAATGCAGAGCCCACTCGAACCCCAGGATTCCTAAAGTTGGCTCATGACTTGGGGTTGGGGGCTGTTACAGTGCCCCAGCCATGCCAAGTGGCACCGTTTTACTATCTGGATTGTGGGTAGGTGGTCCCAGACGAGAGCCTGGGGAGTGTGTGCTAGGCCACAGGGTGGGCTTAGGGCAGCAGCTATTTACCAACTGCTAAGATGTTTTCAAGGCTTCCCTCATAGCTCAGTTGGTAAAGAATCCGCCTGCAATGCGGGTGACCTGGGTTTGATCCCTGGGTTGGGAAGATTCCCTGGAGAAGGGAAAGGTGACCCACTCCAGTATTCTGTATGGAGAGTTCCATACAGTCCACGGGGTCACAAAGAGTTGGACACGACTAAGCGATTTTCACTTCACTTCACTTCAAGACGTTTTGAAATGAGATGGTTGGATGGCATCACCCACTTCATGGACATGAGTTTGAGCAAACTCCAATAGAAAGTGAGGGACAGGGAAGCCTGGCGTGCTGCAGTCCATGGGGTCGCAAAGAGTTGGACACGACTGAACAACAACAAAGACATTTTGTCATTTTTTAATGACACACAGGGCTGTACCAGGATGAACCAACCAAATGTCACCATGGTAACAGGCCTGCCAAGCACGGAGCAGATCGGCCTCAAGGCAAAACTCACCGGTAGGCCCCTCAGTCCTTGGGGACCCTGTGGCCCTGTAGGTCCTGTGTCACCCTGGAACAGAGAGAGGTCACATCACCCCAGAGTTGCTACATGAATATGTTGGGAGCAGACTTCCCCCAGGTGCCCTAGAGACCCAACAAATGGTACCCAACGTGTCTCATCACCAGTCGCCAGCTGTTTCACAGGCACAGCTCACTTCCTGCAGGTAAGTCCTCATTTGTGCACTTGCTGACTTAATTTACTTGTATAGACCAGGCCCACCTGGACCCATGGGGATCTCAGGGGCTCCACCTGGAGCCAAGGGACGTGACAGGGAAGAGAACTTTCCTTGGCGTCCCATCTCTGAGTCGCTGGTCAGCCACCTGTGGCCACTCCTGCCTCAGTCTCCATAGTAAGAAAAATGCCATTGGAAGGTCTACAGCAACTTCCAGGTGCCAAGCAGCGGGGACTCGCCACTGCCTCCCACACGGTCTTCCCGGCAGCCTCCTAACCAGGGTATAAATCTCCTCATATTATAAATGAAAAGGACAGAAGCTTGGCCATGCTCCTACACAAATTAGACTGTACAACACCCTAAAAAAATGGGAGTTTTACATGAAAGGAGAGAGCTGAGCCGGAGGGAGGCAAGCACGTGCACCACGAGGGGGCCTCAGAGCCTGTCCCCACTGCACCCTGAACTGCTGGGCGAGCCGAACCCTCCACTCCCTGCCAAGGGGGCTTCCCTCATGCCCTCTGCTATAAACTGGAGCAAGAGGGATCAGCAAGCCCAGGATTCTCAACCTGCCTTTCAGCACCAAGAGGCAGCCTTGGGGGACAGGGCGGGGGCGAGGCCTCGCTCCAGTCAACGCAGCTGCCCTGCTTTGATTTGCCTGCAGGGCCCCCACATGCCAGACGGGTGGGTTTGTGGAATGGATCCCACTGCTAAGGAAAAGCACAAGAAGAGCTAGATCCTTTCCAGCTCCAGCGTCTCATGACCACAGATCAGCCGAGACAACAATGTACATCGAGAGCCAGGGTGGGGGGACACGTCACCAGGGCTTAAAGCCAGGTCCTGAAGGGCGCCAGGGGCTGGGCACGGGGCCACCTGGGACCTTAGGACCGCGAGCCGTGCTCCTGACCAAGCACTCACATCCGGAGGCCGAGCCGCGTCCACACACGTCGGACGGCCCTGCAGGGAGGGCTCAGGCAGCCTGCAGTGCCAGCAGGCGAGGCGTCACCCAGAGATTCTCAGAACCCACCTGTGACTCCCTCCATCGTGGTACCACTCCCCTGCCCAGGTTCTAAGTGTCTCCTGGTCCTTGTCTAAACTCTCTACACCCCTCCGCCCACAGGCCCACCCAGGCCCCACCAGACACCCACACTCACGTCTTTTCCTGGTGACCCTTCCCGGCCAGGGGGCCCCGTGGCGCCGGGCTCTCCCTAGGAGAAGCAGAAACACAACAGCTGCTGTTGGGGAGAGAAATGCGGAACTCCAGTGTCTCAGCCGCCAGGCCTCAGAGCAGGGGAGAGGAAGACCAGGAGGACCACCCACCCGGAAGCATCCCCATCCCGGGGCCTGGCCCTCACGGGGAGTCTGCAGTGTGCCCAAGGCCAGCTGCGAGCCCTCTGCACTGCGGGGAAGCACCAGCTGACAGATCAGGCAAACCGCTGGGGGTTCCGTCTCCCCATGCGCTGACCCGCTGGCCCCTCGCTGCACCTAGGCTTCCTCCTCGCTGTACAGAGCAGCGGGCCTCACTGGGGTCCCCCCAGGGGTCCCTCTGTTTGGGGCACTCGGCAGAGACAGAGCAAGGTGGAGCACAGGAAGACAGGGCCTGGGGTTTCCCAGCTGGGATAAGCTGGAGTGGTCCACACACAAGCTCTGGGACCTCAGGAAAACCACCCCCGTCCTCCGGCCGGCAGTGACCTGACTCCAGGCTGACCTGGTCAAACTGGTCGGACATCAGTGTGAGGCCCCTGGGAGAAACGTCTAGAAACACAACCAGGGAGGGACGATGCTTCCAGTGGCTGCCACTGTCCTCTCTCGGGACACAGCTCTGCCCGTCCCTCCAGGGCCCAGGAGCCTTGTGTCTAGAAGCGCCCACTCGGGAGCATGGGGACCACCTGACGGTGACATGTCCACTTACCCGGGGGCCAGGGGGGCCAGAGTCGCCTGTGTGTCCCTTGAAGCCCTAAAAGAGAAAGGATGATGTTATCCCACCAGGGAGCAGGCTGGTAACACGGGACCAGGCAGACTCCAGGGGGTCGAGAGGAGCAGGAGGAGGCGGCAAGCCCCCGCCGGGTATGTGCAGGGGGTCTTCTCGACCTGGGGATCGAACCCGGGTCTCCTGCATTGCAGGCAGACTCTTTACCATCTGAGCCCCCAGGGAAGCCCTTATCTCCTTTAATCTCCTGTTTTCAAGAGCAAGTGAAGGCCCTTCTGGGGAGAATACCAGCCCTCAGGCTCAGCCACTAGATGAGAGCTCTGCCCTGCAGGCCCCGCTGTTATGTGGTTGTGACTGTCATCCTGGAAACGTGTTCTCTGTCCGCTCCTCCCTACTTGATGGACAAGGATGGTGGCCTCCGGAGGGAGGCCATGAGGGTCACTCCCCAGGCTGTGGGGCGGTGTAGTACAAAGGGGAGCTCGAGACTCCGGGAGGAGCCAGGCAGAGGAAGACACACTCCCTCGGTTTTGACTCCAGATTCAATCCTGTGACCTCAGAGAAGTCAGCTGACCCCCTGGAGTCCTAACATCACCATCTAAGGACTGAGGATAATAAAAATACACACCTGGCAGAGTCTGCAGGACTGATCGGCAGAAAGGGGTGTTCTATGCAGGTATCATGATGGAGCAGGGCTGACTTTGGAGCCAGGTCAGAAAATGAACCTGGTCTGTTGCTCCACTCTCTAGCTGTGGGCCTTGGGAGCTTTCCTTCTCTTTCTTGGGATTCAGTGTCTGTATCTATCGAGTGAGGGTGAGCCCACGTCTGCAGGGCTGCTGCTCAGGATTGAGAAAGAGGCACAGTGCTCTCCACTGTTCAAGATGGGCCAGTTCCCTTTCCTTGGGTCCCAGGATATTCTTCCAAGACACTCGAGTCCCAAATCCAGCCATGCTTAGAGCCAGGGACCCTGGTTGTTCTCCTCCCAACAATCATGGACAAAAGCACCAAGTAAAGGAAGCCACACGCAACATACTCGGCATGTGGCTGGGAAATTCCTTTAGTACTCACAACCACCCTGCAGAAACGGGAACTGCTCTGATGCCCATTTCATAGAAGAAGAAACAGGTTCAGAAAGGTCCTCTGACCCAGGTCACAGAGATTAAATGGCAAAGCGGAAGCTGAGCCCAGGTCTGTCTCTCTCAAAGCTTTCACATCTCTAATTCACACAGTGCCAGCCAGAGGAGGCGGGTCTTTCATCACCTGCCTGGGTCTCTAACCTCTATCCCTGCACCGAAGCAGGACTCCTTACAACTCTCAGTTGAGAGATGGGCCTTGCCCCAGCACAGTTCTCAGCAAATGGATCATCTTGGTTGAAAAAAACACCAAAGAAACAAACAAACCAAGAAACCCCTCCCTCCAATAAACCAGTGGTGGTGGCGGTGGCAGATTAGTCTGAGTTGTGTCCAACTCTTCGGGACCCCATGGACTGTAGCCGGCAGGCTCCTCTGTTCACGAGATTCCCCAGGCAAGAATACTGGAGTGGGCTGCCACTTCCTTCTCCACCAATAAGCCAGTAACAACCTTAAAAAAAAATCCTAATTCTGTGTTTTAATCCTCCAAAGGGGTGATATTCTGCAGTCTTAGGTTTCTTCTCCTGGTGCAATCAGGTGAAAAGCAGGAAGATTTAGGAAGAAGGAAAGTACTTTTTTGTGTTTTATCTCCTTATTGAATACTAGCCAGGTAAGTTATTGATTTTTTTTTTTTAACAGAGAAGCAAATTAAGGAAGTAAAACTAGCATTTTCTTCTCCTACTTCTTGCCAGTAGGCGATTTCTGGCAATCTTATATCTGGCAAAATTATACCTAGATAATTGGATTTTAAGATTTTCATTAAAAATCACATTTTCCCAAAAGAAAATCTAAGGAACTGTGTAAACAACTTTGAAATTATAAAGAAGTAAAGCATTTAGCAAAAAAAAAAAAAGAAACAACCCAAGAACCCTAAAATACACAGAGTTCATTTTTGTAGAAAAGGTATCTTTGTTTATGTGTATAATAAATAGCTCAGCAGCTAGATATAGATTTAAGTATATAAATGATAGATATATATTTAGATACATAAATGTTGGATTTCATACATAGAAGACTAAAACTCATACTAGAATATTAACAGAGCGTTACTTCCATGTTGTAGAATTATGTTAACTCAATTTTCTTCTCTATAACATTACTTTTCTTATTCTTTTGATGACCATCATCATTTGTTATCGTTATGCAGTGAAAATGAGTTACACTTCTAATTGGAAAAAAATACTTTAGCTGTGGAAAGGTTTCAGAATGAAAATTAAGACTCATTTTTAGGGTCTGTCATCCAGAGAAAGCCTATTAAAAATATAATAAATAGGATAAGAACCAAGGAAACCTTAGAGTAACAACACTGTGACAATGGTTACAAGGGGGAAAATACATTTAATAGCGACGGTACAGGAAGTGACTGGATTTACCGCATGTAACTACCAATGTCTTGGAGGGAAGGTACTTCTGGAATCCATGGCTGGGCGGTCTCAAAGAACCGGACCCACAGTGTCACAGGCAACTGGCTGGTGGCTTTATTCTATGTGGACAACACACTCACACACACACACTCACTCACACACACACACTCACACACACTCACGCACACACACACACTCACACACACACTCACACTAAGCACTTACAGGAGGACCGCGGGCACCCTCTGGTCCTGGCAGACCCGGCTCTCCTGTTTTGCCCTGAGGATAAAGAAGAAAAGAAAAACCTGAGGACAGTATTTTCAGGATCTTCCTATTCTTGGTTGCCCAGGCTTCACATCACATTTCCACCAGCCAGTCTCTGCGCCTGCCAACCCGACCCTCCAGCACCGTGGTCCGTATTAGTCCATACAGAACAGCACTGTGCAGTCCAGCCTATTAGACTCTTGGTTTCCCTGGGATGGTGCTGGTTACACAAGGTTCATCTCTGAGACCCATTCACGGTTGCCCCTATTTAATTCTCTGGATTTTTCTGGTGTGGATGAGAAATTAGGTAGACACCCACGCCAGGAGTAGCTTTATGCCACTCACAAAACCACCACAAGACAGCTACTAACAACTGCATCTTACAGAAGGGGACACTGAGGCTCAAAGTTACAGTTTCACTGAGTTAATAAACAGCAGAGCCAGACTGAATCCCAGCGACACCCGAAAGGATGCTCTCCTCACCCCAGCAGCAGTGCCGGTGACAGGTGGGCCTGCAACTGACTCATCCCGACCCCATCCCATCTCCTCCTAACTCTATGCAAGCAACTGGGACACTCTGCTGTTCAAGGGTCTTCCCTACCAGCAGTCTTGTACGACCCTGGATAGAATAGAGCAATAAATACAGGCCCATGGGTGCTAAAGTCCAGATAAAAGTGGTGAGGGTAGGGGAGGGTTGGGGAGCAGGGCAAGTGGGTGAAAGGCCACGGGGGTTGATGGGGAGACGGGCAGGGCACAGGAGGGCACACTCAGCCCCAAACCCTCCCTCATTTCCACAGCTTATCAACCTTGAGGGTCAGATGGGGTCCAAGAGGGGGCACAGGAGAGGCAGAAGAGCATCCGTGGATTTAAAGTGAGAATTACAGGGAGAAGGAGGACGGGGCACCAATCTCTGATTTCTAAATCGGTTTGTTCTCTGTCCCAGCTCCTCAAAGTCTAGCTGTGTGGTCTTGGGGGTCATCCCCTCCCCTGGATCTGTTTGTCAGCTGTACACTCAGGACCATCTCTCCTCCACAGGGCCTTTGACAGAGGGGATATGGGCCTAGCCTGGCCCCGGCCCCACAGTCAAGTGGGACGCCCAGCACTGGCCCAAGCTATAGCAGGAAAAGGGCAACCACCAGCCACTGCTGAGGGTGTTCTATGTACCAGCACAGCCAGTGCTTCACACAGCGGTGTCAATGAGTCCTCCCTGTAACCCATGAAGGAGACTCTTCTGTTCTCCCGCAGGCAACACTCCAAGGCACGGAGAGGTCAAGGGACCTGCTCAGGGTCAAACAGCTGGGGTTATAATGTAGGTAATTTGGCTCCAGAGTCGCCAAACTTCATCCTACGCTGTAATTCATGCTGCTCAAATGTCTCCTATTAAAAATAATGCAATGAGCAACACTTAACAGCTGCCTGTCTACCCATCTGTGTATCTATCCATGCATCCACCATCCGTCTCTCCACTGTGTCTCCAGCGCACAGGAATTTAAAGGTCCAGGTCAAAGTGGAAAGCAACCAGCCACCACCTGCAGTCAATGCTGCAGCTTCTGGACCCCCACTCTGGGCTCCCCTGGAGGGGCTCCTGTCACTCTGTCCATCAGCCTCTGCTCACGGAGAGGGCAGTGCTCAGACTCTGAGGGTGCAGAAGGCCCAAGAGCACGGGAGTCCAGGTGCCCTGGAGCTAAACTCCCTTCAAGCAGCTAAAAGGGAGATAAACACCCCGGTCTCTGGTCCCTTGGCAGCGGTGGGAGTGGGCAGGCAGCTGTGCTGCTCACACGCTCTCAGCCAGTCTCCAGGGGAGCGGACGCGGCATGCCCGCTGGTGCCCACTGGACTGCCCACTCACTGGCTGCTGGCTGCTCTCCGCTCCTGGCTGCACCTCCTCACTTGGTGCCTGCTCCCGGGGTCTGCTCCCCATGCCCAACCACGTCCCACATCCTGGGCTCCCGGTCTGCTCGGAGGACATCTCTGACACCACCCATCCTCTGCCAGTTTCCTCCGGAGCAGCTCAGAGTGATAAACGTCAGGACGGCCACCCTGAGACCCCAGAAGGAGCTGCTGGTGAGCTCTGGACTGCCTGCTGTGGGGGCGCGTGGGGGGAGTCGCTGAGCACCTTCTGCTCCCAGCAGAGCCGGCCCTGTCTCCCATGGACAGACTACGCCAGCAGTGACCCAGAGCAGACCTGGCCCCCTATCTGTCTACACCCAGCGCCTGACACAAACCTTTCTGTATGAAGACCAAGGGCCTCACACAGGTATCCTGTGCTGTCAGTGACAGCCTCTCGGGATAGTATGTGCTGCATGCGTGCTTAGCCACTCAGTCATGTCCGACTTCTTGCTACTCTTGGGACTGTAGCCCGCCAGGCTCCTCTGTCCATAGGATTTCCCAGGCAAGAATACTGGAGTGGGCTGCCATTTCCTCCTCCAGGGGATCTTCCCGACCCAGGGATGGGCCCCCATCTCCCGTATCTCCTGCATTGCCACTTCCTGCAACCAAGCTGCCTGCCTGCTCTGCGGTACTGAACACAGGTCAGCCTTCAGCGTGTGGGTCCTGACTGCTTCCTTTACCAGCTGGGTGGCCTCAGCCAGCCTATTTAACCGCTCTGTGCCTCAGTTTCCTCATCTGGACCAATAATGATACCCACACCCCACAGGGGCTTTCTGGGGGTTACACGGCAAAACGTAATGGAGTGCTTGGTACCCCCAGCCCTCGGTGTGCCCGCAGCAGCTGTCGGCCACAGTGGTGACATCTGTCCTCTCTCCCTGGCCAGGTCCTCAGCCTGGCTACCTGCCTCTTGCCCACCAGGGCTGCTTTGCTGGGCATCAGCCTTCAGCAGCTGAGATGAGCTTTGCACTCTGCTCGCTGCCCTGGGCTCTCTTTTCTCCTCTCAGCAATGAATTCTGCTTTCAGCATCTGGCGAAGAGCAAAAAGTGATAACGAAGATGCTTCTGGGGAGTCACATAAGACGCAGAATGAGTCATAATAGTTATGACCAGACAAATCAACTGGAACACAAACCTCACTGTAGAGATTTTTATGTAATTCCACTTAGCGGTTCTATAGGCTGCACGGTTCTAACCTCACCGGGAGTTAAAACCATGGCAGTTGGGAAAAGTAACTCACTAAATCGATTAACAGTTAAAGAAGCCTGATGCGTTTAACCAGTTTCTCACCTCATCTGATTCTTCAGCAACTCCAGTGAGTGGCTACTATTATTCTCATTCTGTCTGAAATGAGACTGAAGCCTGGGGCAGGCTCTGACTCACGCCAGATCACAAGCCTGCATGGAGCGGAGCCAGAACCCAAAGCCAGCTCCTTTTTCTGGGGGCGGTTGCAACTTTGGCATAAAATATTTTAATTTAATTTTATCAATAAGCAAAATTAAAAATGATAATACCCTGCTGGACTCTTGGGGAAAGAAAATGAAGACATGCACGGAAGAGAACTCTCACTGTGCCTGGGTCCCGGAAGCTCCGGACACAGAGCGGCCGTTTCAGCTGCTCTGACGTGTAACTGATAAAAAAACCACAGAGTCCCTTACCGGCTCTCCGGGGGGCCCTGGTTTTCCATCTCTGCCCTCTTTGCCTTCTTCTCCCTGCAAGAGAAATTCAAACCTGTTATCTGGCTGCAGACGCCCAGAGAGAGGGAAGGACAGACTTTTTTTTTTTTTTTTGCCGGGTGTACAGCTACATCCACACGCGACCGACAGAACTGGCTGGGTTTCCAGGTTCACTCCCCAGCACCACCATGCTGACTTGGATCCTCTGTTCGGCAGTGCCTGGCGCACAGTGGAAAAGCAGTACATTGCACTGGCGTCACTTTTTATTGCTGTGGATGGAGAGAAGCCCCTCTTGGACATTCTCTAACTTAGGACACTACAGGCTCATCTCCAGGCCTCCTGTGTTGACGACAGCGACTGGGTGCGGGGGGGTGCGGTTGAGGATGCTGCTTCTGATGAAGGTGACAAGGACCCCGAGGACTCAAGGAACTCCTGGAACTTGAGAGGGGAGCTGAGAATGACAGCCAGGGCCACGTCTGGTGTAGGAAGGACACCAACACGTCACATTTCATTCCATGAAATCAAGCTACGACTCCCACCTGCTCCCCACCCCCTACCAGCCCACCCGCTGCTCTCAATCAAGACACCATTAGCCTCACGTTTCTCTAAGAGACTATGAGGTTGCAGAACTCTTTGCAGATCAGGACAATCATCACACAGGCTCAGGTTCCAATCTGGGGCTACCGAGACTGGGCGGGCTCCAGGGAAAGAAAGCAGCAGGGCCGAGGGAACCGGAGTCACAGCGGGCAAGGTTAGAGCTCTCTTGCACCAACAATGCACAGGATCTTGGGTGAACTGCTGACATTCTCAGCTCTGAGCGGCCCCTCTCCTAAACAGAGGTGACAAACCCACCTGGCAGAGTCACGAGGGGGCTCAGAATCAGCGCTGCCCCCTGAGATGCTTAACCAACCAGCGACGGCAAACGACACCAGCAGTGAAGCTGCTCCCGCGCTCACAGGTGCGCAGGAAATCACGCAGCGCCCTCATCAGCACCTGCAACGTCAGCGCCCGGGTACTAGGGGGAAGCACTGCAGACGGTAATTTAAGTTTACTGACCATCCGGGCCACTAGCCATGTGCATCCGTAACCCATAACGATCCCGCTCCTGGCATAACCATGGTAACACCAGGTAAGCCAGCTGGGCAGGCCTGGAGGCCAGACAGTGTTGGTCCTTTTCTCAATTAAGAGTTAACTCCAGAAACTGCTTCTCCCCCTGCACAGAGTGGTGGGGAGGAGCATCAAGAGACCCACGCACAGCAGAGAAAGCCCATGGAACAGGGGGAGATCAGCACAGCAAGGAGAGCGGCTGGGACTGGAGGCTGGAGACCTCGGTGTGAACCGAGGGGTGAGGCTGTGGCGAGGACTATGCAAGTTAACATGTGGAGAGCGCTTTGCCCACAGCCCGCCCTGCGATTAGCACCAGGCACACAGAAACTATTATGACTCCTATCGCCCAGGCAGAAGGGAGAGGAAGAGTTTTCTAGACAAGGATGATTCGTTAGAGGAAGGCAGAGTAATGTAGAGTGGCTGGGAGGAAGAGCCATGGAGTGAGAATGGATTTTACAGGAACAGAATTGAAGAGACAGAGCGGAAAAAACGGGGCTCAACTCACGAGGCGCCACGGAGGTCAAAATCTTGGCTTCCATCTGCCGATAACCATGAGCAGATGAGTTTTGCACAGGAAGGGAAGAAGGGAGGCAAGAGAGGAGGAAAAAGGAATTCTTCTAAATCACAGAATCACATCTAAGGTCATAGGACTTTGATAATAAGGGTTTAGCACAAAATTCAAACTAGGATCTTCTCTCCTTACCTTTACAATGGCTGGAATGAAATCAAACATTCCCTAGTTGCTCTGACACACTAGGCCACATGGTTGCAGTTTATACCAACAGAGGTTTCATATCCCAGCCTGTCTTTTAAGATCTGTGCACCCTGGACAGGGGACTTAATCTCCGGGGTGGCATGGCCACAGTGAGGGCTACTGGCGATATCCAGGAAATGCCTCCTTGACCAATGGGGGCATTTATCAGACATTCAAGGAGGAAGGGCTCCATAATAACCATCCATTCACGCACATATTTATTTCAGTAATATTTTCCATGTGCTCAGCACATGTGGGGAGCAAAAAAGCCTGGTGTCATAGAATCCACAGCCCAGAACATAACCCAGTGACTACCAGCCACTCTTGTTTTATGTCCCCAGATCTAGCAACTAGTAGGTGCCTAATTAGAGTGTGTTGAATAATCAAATCAATTAATAATGGGGGAGGTGGTCACAGATCAAACCATGACATAAAGATGTGATACCTGCTGAGACAGACACTTAAGAAAAAGGGAAAGAGACTAAGCCTATCCTTGCCTGAGGGGCAGAGGGCACTTCTGGAGAGTGATGCCTAGGTTGAGATGGGAAAGATCAAAGGCACTGACTAGTGAAAGAGGTGACAGAGGGCATTCACGGGGGACACAGACACGTGCAAAGGCCCTGTGGCCTGGAGAAGAGAGAGTGCAGAGTGTTTAGGAACGCAAAAGAAAGCCAGTACATGGCCAGCACAGCTGGAACAAAAAGACACGTGGTGGAGGGCAGTGGGTGGGGCCTGAGGCCAGGAGCGGCGCCAGGAGCAGGCACACTCCAGGTCTGGAGACACACGAGGACGCATTCTCAATGGGAAGGCAGCAGGCGGCCTCGCTGGACCTGCCTTATTACTAACATACTGGAGCGTCTGACCCTATTGAGAAATATATTGCGTTGGCCAAGAGCTTTGTTCTGATTTTCCCATAAGATGTTGCAGAAAAACCCAAACAAACATTTTGGCCAACCCGATATTAAACTGAAAAGTCCAGAACAGCAAGCTTCCTGGGTGGCTCAGATGGTAAAGAATCTGCCTGCAATGCAGGAGACGGGGGTTCAATCCCTGGGTTGGGAAGATCTCCTGGAGAAGGGAATGGCAACCCACTCCAGCATTCTTGTCTGGAGACTCTCATGGACAGAGGAGCCTGGCAGGCTACAGTCCATGGGGTCGTAGAGAGTTGGACACGATTGAGTGACTTTCACTTCACTTCACTTCAATTTTGCAGTATGTTTCAAGAATCTTAGATATTATTACACTCTGACAAGTAGACTTTTGGGCACCATCCTACACAAGTAAGGAAAGTGCTATGCATGTAAAATAATCTATTGTAGATTTTTTAAATAGTTTTATAAAGTTTATCAGGCAATAAAGAATAATCATATATATTTTGATACATTTATTGGGTAGAGTGTATGTAAAATTTATGAGCGTTTAATACCAGTGCGGAAGATATAAAATGTTTATATTATCACAAACCATTATCAGAGTTATGTGTGTGTGTGTGTGTAGAGAGAGAGATGAAAATTTTATTTACATAAGTAAACAACAACAAATATATACATAGAGAAAGAATGAGATTAGGACTGGCTTTGCTTAGTGATTTTTTTTTTCTAATTTTCTATTGTACCAAAAAGTCCCCTAGTAAACACGCTTTGCTTTAACAATGGTGGAATATCATTTTCTTGGCATATTTTTGTAGTAGAGAAACTTGATTTAAAATTAAAAGCCACTTACTGGGATGCCGGGTAATCCAGACGGGCCTTGGGGGCCAGGAGGACCTTCTTTCCCCTAAAAGATCCAAAACACAGAACACCATTAAATTTCTTGGGCTGGCTTTTCTGGAGGTGAGTGATCTCACGCAGAATCGCCTTTGTGGTCTGGAAGGAGTCCTCATCCACCTTGTTCCTTTCCAGGAGCTCCTTCTCTGCAGGGCAGGGAGGTGCCCTGGACAGGGCAGAATCACACTGCTGGTGTGCAGACCGCGACTCACTTTGGCCTTATTACACAGACTCAGGGGGAATTAGGGCTTGGGAGGCACAGTGGGAAGAGGCTTAGGGGGTCCATGAGACCTGGGTCCAGATCCAACTCTGCGCTCTGTCCCCAAACAGCCCGCGTCTCAGGAGCCAGCCTCACAGCACAGACACAGCACCTGCAGGGCTTCTGCACACAGGACGCAGGACAAGGAAAGAACTGACCAGGGACACTCACAGCAGATGGTTTTGTTACTGCCGCCTTCTGATCCAGAGGTTCCCCAACTTTTTACCATCCATGGTGGCGTTTAGTATCCCTTTTCCTCTATGAAATCGACTTTGAAGGATTGTGTTTACCAAGCTGCCTTAATTAATACTTCCTTTCCATTTTAGTCACCAAAAACACACTCCACAGTCAACCAGATGGGGTAATCAGTGTTACCATTTTTATCCCAGTGGGCTTATTTATATCACCCTGTGTCTCTACCATGAGTATTTCAGAAGTCCTGATAACTTCCGAATCTCCTGTCGTTGCTTTTCCTTTGCAGTAGACACTGATGTCAGGTTTTACACTCTAATCCACATTCCACATTTGGAATTGACAACCGCTTGTAAACATTTCTGTAAACTTATGTTGCATGACATTTGAGATTACCCAGAGACATTGTCACTTACAACAATGTAAAATAATCACAAAGCAAACAAAAAAATGTCATCCCCTCCCTGCATCACAACACCTGCAAACACATTAACAAATAAAGTGGGTTTTTTGTCAACTTGGGCCAAATATTCGATCACATGAGGTATTTTTAAATAGTGATAACAGAGCTATTATTATTATAACAGATAATTATTATTGTTATCTGTTATTACCTGTTATAATAATAATTTTTATTATTAACAGGTGCTTATTATTCCAGAGGTCCTACTATGTAAACACTAGGAGTCTAGGACAAGAGTCATCAAGCTCTGGCTCTCAGCTCGTTTGCACAATGTTTCATCAGAACACAGTCTCACCCACTAGTCTACACACAGTCTGTGGCTGATTTCACCTTATGATGGCAGAAGTGATTATCTGCACCAGAGACCATATGGCCCCCAAGACTAAAATATTCACTGTTCAGGGTCTTTTTGCTCCAATCAGGTGAGCTGAAGACTCAATGAGGAGTCAGTATGGTTGTTCCTAAGCCTGTTTTCATGACTTGTTGCATGCCATGGAAATTATGCAATTTAATTTTTCATTAGATTACCCAATTTAGATGGAAAGAAGAAAAACCATGATCATTTCAGGCAAATTAAGATGTTGAAAATACTTGATAAAGGTGAGACACTCACTGTCTAAACAGATAGCTGATAGCTGTACCATCAGAAGATAGCTATAAAAGATTTGCAAAAAATCCTAACAAACTAGGATCCACATTCAAACTGCTTCACAGGTGTTGTTATATATTCAAACTACTTTTTAAAAAAACAACAAATAGTAAATGGGTGGATGTTCTTTCTATAATATAATAACAAGAGACTCTATTCAAGGGAACAGAAATAAAAATGAGGGCCTTCCCTCTGTGTCAAAAAGACTGGCAAGTGGTTTATATGTTTTAATTCAAAATGCAATAGGAATGTTTTAGATTTCTCTCCCTGTGTAAATTCTTTGTTTAATTTTATTTCTGCTTTTTAACTACCAATACTCATTGCTTGTGCCAAGAAAACTTCAGCTGTTTTGTGGTTTGATGTTTATGTTTAAATATGAGGACAGTGGACAGCTTCAAGCACAGGCATAATTTGCAAGGACAGAATCAATGTCTTATTTAATGTCGTTTAATTCCTAGGAATGTGAGGATTTACATCTGGGCCCCAAATCTTATTTTCCTCGGGCAAACAGTAAGTTAGTTTTTATCAGGGCAATCTTTTTCTATCTGAGAATCAATAAAAAGCTGCCTGCAGTATGGTTCATATTTTATTCAGCCTGGAACTTCTAGGTGGGCTGCTTCTAAAGGATCAGCCAGATGATAATCATAAAAAGAACCACGTGGCTCTTGCTTTTTAATCTTAGCATCCCCCTACCCCTAACCCACCATCCCACACAGGGGGTGAGCGTGGAGTTAACAGAAAGAACGCCGAAATGGGAATTTTCAAACTGACTTCACTCCTAACTTGGATATTAATTTTCTGTATGACCTTGGATGAGTGACCTCACCCCGTCTGCTATGTCTTCTCGTCTGAGGAAGAGGAGTTCTCCTGGCTGACCCCTAAAGTGTTCCTGGCACCAGAGTGCAGGGATACCAGGGCAGGGGTGACCTGCTTACTAGCAACAGTCCTGCCCGGAGCACGACCCTGAGATTTCCCTAGAGTGGGGTCTGCACCTGGCCCCGACACTCCCTCACTGCCCCTGAGCTGGTAGCTGCATTTCTCTGATGCCCGCTTTCCTTATCCATAAAATAGAGACAATGATTCCTATTGATAAGAGGCCATCAGATGAGATAAGAGGTTTTAGGGGACTGTAAATCCCTTTAAGAGACTATGCATGCAGTGACTACAAACAATGGCTACTAAAGTAATGTTCATCTTTGCTCCATGGTGCTGAAGCCAAGAATGGTCCCACAGCTTCATGCAATGAATTTAATGCTGGTTTTTGAGATAAGAGTCTTGGGTTCCAACCAAATCGACCTGTGTGTTTTTAGGATCCTAACCTGCAACTTCTGTTTTCACTTTTAAATTCACTCTCATTTCACTCAGGGCTTTCTGAACAGCTGGGTCACAGGGGCTACTCCTGCCTGACATGCCGCTCATACCACAGGCTCAGGACGGAGCAGCTCCAAGCTTTCTAGTCCCCTGTGCCTGTTCCAAGTGGAAACCACACCAGAAAGGACTAGAGAGATGGGGCTAAACCTGGAGCCAGTGTGAACTGGTCGTAAACGGAATTTTGGAACAGCTGATGGCCAGGTCAATTCATCCAAACCTGTCATTTACAGGCTGGGTAACCAGGGTCCTAACAGAAAGCAACTCCTCCTGCGGTCGACTAGTAGTCATTCGACCCTTGGAACGTGGGCCACGGGAGTCAGGGAGGACCAGGGCAGGGCCCTGAAGTTCTGGGAAGTTCCAAACACATGCTGAAGGCAGATCCTGTCCATTGGGGAACTTACTGGGGGTCCTTGGATTCCTGGTGGTCCGGCAGCTCCCGCTATTCCATCTGCTCCCTAAGGAAGGTAAACCAGAAAGCCAGTCGGTCGTGTATCTGAGCAAAGGTCATCGGCACCTCTTCTTTGGGCATGAGGCAATGCACAGAATTGGCACCCTAGGCCCCTTCGCAGCTGCCTGAACTGGGAGTATTTCAGAGGTGCTCTGCCTCTCCCATCAGGCTGCGATAGCCTCTGGGAACACAAAGATGCTGGGAGGACAGCAGGAGAGGCCAAAGCACTCACCGGCCAGCTATCCATAGGCAAGAGGAATAATCAGCCTCCCTTCAGAGAGGACATTTTCAGCTAATATCAGGGGACATTTTGGGACACAAGGCAAGAAATATACAACTGGATGTATAACATCTTCCAGGGAGCTAAAGAAGACGACTGTATCAACCCAGGGATGAAGAATGCAAGGGAGGAGGCATTCCACACAGGTGAGGAAGTGGTGTGAAGTGAGCCCCAGACACTCTTCTGCCCCAGGGTTCCTGGGCACGCCGTTCCCTTTGCCTGTAGTAGAAACCCACACGGGTCAGAGCTCAGATCCCGCCCTCCTCATCACAGCTCAGGCACCAGGTCCTCAGTGAGATATTTCCCAACTACCAGATTCAAAACTGCAAGTCCCTGCTCCTCACCGCCCCTTTTCTGTTTATATTTTCTCCAGCTTTTATGTCCATCTGACCTCCTAGTGTTTATCACTGTGTTTATTGGGAATGATAATGGTGCTTAGAGATAGTAGACACTCAACAGTTCTTCAATAAATCAATGAATGAGGAGCCGGGATGGCTGGTTGATAAAGGCAGAGGCCCTTTAGATTAATGAATCCATTGCTGCTTACTGGCTCTGAGGAAATGGTGCAAGACCTCTAAGCTGTCCTCGTCCATAGAAGGCAGGAAGTGACACTGCCCAAGCCACAGGGAGGTGAGGAGCAAGTGAGGCAATGTCCCACAACGTGCGTAGCACAGAATCGAGGGCACCAGTTAGGAGAGCACCCTCTCAGAGCCAGACTTCCTGGGTCCATCTCCCGGGTCCCCACTGAGAGCTGTATGGCCCCAGGGAAGTTATTTTATTCCTCTGCCATCTCAGTTCCTTTGTAAAATGGAGAAAAAGAAAAAGATAGCACTCATTTAATGTGAGTAAGGTATAAATACAGAGAGTTAACCTGTACCAGGCACATATTAAGAGACTCCTAGAGGGTTTTCCGTTATTGTAGGTCTTTTTCTGTGCCTGTCTGGTGGCCAACCCAAACCAGCAACTAAACACGGGATAACAAGTAAGCAAGCTCTCACAGGACTTTGTTTATACCGTTCAGCAGTCTTTATTCTGTTGTTTCACATACACTTATTGGGTGTCTATATTGGCCCAGGTGCAGGCAAAGTTTCAGGAATACAGAAGCGGCCACATCATGATTCATCCACGAACTGGGCGCTTTTTATGACAGTGGTTGCCTCTCGAATGTCCCTTCTCCCTTCTGGCCAACGCCTTTTCCCATGATCTATACTATTGCTATCTTCATCAGTTTTTCTTTTTGCTGATTGTCGGATGTTGCCAAATCCAGTAACACAGGCAAATAGAGTGTAAAAAAATTTCCTATATGAAATTATACATTTTGAAACAACCAGATTTTCATGAAACTAAATGATAGCAACCTAATCAATTCCCTACAAGGTTGTTCACAAACGTGGCCACCGCAGTGCATACCAATGGCAAGGTCAGAAGAGGAAGGCATTCCAAATAATTACTTACTGGTGGTCCGGGGTCCCCTGGGGGGCCCATGAAACCAGGAACTCCGGGATGACCCTAGGAAAACGCAAGACGATTATTTTAAATGATTCCCCAAAGGCTTTTTACTTTGTGCAATTACAGATTTCAGATAACAAGCCAGAAGCCATCTCCTAACTCAGATAACAATTCTGGATATGTGTGTGTGTGTATACATAAATCTACCTATTTATATTTATATCAAAAGGTGGCTGAGGGAGTCTAGCAATCTACTCTGGAACTGGATTTACTTCAAAAGAATATGAGGAAGAAGTCTACAGATGAAAACAAGAGTGGCTATAGAGCTGAAAGATGCTGTGACCAGGTGAGAAGTCCAAGGGGGTGCTTTTTATTACACTCTCTTATTTTCTTAATGGGGTTTCCCCAATGGCTCAGTGAGAAAAGAATCCACCTGGAAAAGAATCTTCCTGCAATGCAGGAAACACAGGAGTTGCGGGTTTAATCCCTGGCCCAGGGAAGACCCCCTGGAGGAAGCAATGGCAGCCCACTCCAATACTCTCACCTGAAAAGATCCCAAGGACAGAGGAAACTGGCAGGCTGCTTGTAGTCCACAGGGTCACAAAAAGTCGGGGATGACGGAGAGACTAAGCAGGGTTTTTGTTTAATATAAATTTATTTATTTTAATTGGAGGCTAATTACAATATTGTATTGGTTTTGCCATACATCAACATGAAGCACATTTTTTAAAAATATGAATTTATTTCCTTGGCTGCTCTGTGTCTCAATTATGGCATGTGGGACCCTCAGCTGGGGTGTGTGGGGTCCAGCTCCCCAGCCAAGGATGGAACCCAGGTCTCCATGTTGGGAGCGTGGAGTCCCAGCCAGCTGGCCACCAGGGAAGTCTCGACACACTTATTTTGATGTGTTTGAAGTAGCCCATAAGAAAAACTTAAAAGTAGGTAAATGCGTATACACAATTTATACCCACAATGGAAACCGCTCAGTTAACTGAATTATGGCATCTCTGAGAATATTACAATTATTTTAAGAAAGAGAGTCATGCCTCTACGTAGAAGGGAGTCTATCTGTATTACTGAATGAGCTAAACCGGTTATGGCGCAAAGCACAGCACCTCAGCGTTCAGGCAGTACAGCAAAGTTAGCAAACCAAGCTAACCGCCATGAAAGAAACGGCTTCCCTGCCCTCCGCCTTCACCTCCTTCCACAGGAAAACGCAAGCTGCAACGTTCAGTCTAGAGAGCACTGCTGTTGAAAACTATTGAGAGTAATCCAAACACGGTTTGCTTTTCAGGACAGAAACATTTTTGCCGAGTACGCCATCCAGTGCAGCGCTCATCATCCCGCCCCTTGGGTCTCTGCCCCTGAGCCTCACCTGTCGCTGAGGGTCTGTGGGGTCAGGGATTTGCCCACCGCTCAACCTGAACCTCAGAGCCTGGGGCGGGGCCTGGCGTGGAGCGGGTTTACCATGAAGAGATGGATGAAGGCTTAGAAGGAAAGACAGGGGCACGTGGAGAGAGGACAGGAGGAGGAGAGGGGGGAAAGGGTGGCAGAAGCAACGCACAAGCAGAGCACTCGGTTTAAAGGCAGAAAGGCTGCTGCTGCTCTGGCTGCGCAATGATGGGGGACAGTGCTCAGACCGGCAGGAAGAGCACCACATCGTCATGGGGACCATTTTACAAGGCGTTTGGAGAAGTGGTCCAGCAGAGATGGATAGGCTCTCACAGGGGAAAGTCATATGGCAGAAGTGGAGGGCTGCTGCTGCTGCTGCTGCTGCTAAGTCGCTTCAGTCGTGTCCGACTCTCCAGGCAAGAACACTGGAGTGGGTTGCCATTTCCTTCTCCAATGCATGAAAGTGAAGTCGCTCAGTCGTGTCCGACTCTTCGAGACCCCATGGACTGCAGCCCACCAGGCCCCTCCATCCATGGGATTCTCCAGGCAAGAGTACTGGGGTGGGGTGCCATTGCCTTCAGGAAAGAACGCAGCATTGTGCATTCGGTAAAGAATGACTACTGTTTCAGCGAGCAAGAAGCACTAAAGGTAAGTGAGCACAAAATTTTTAAATATATATTAAAAAAAAAAAGGTAGGCTCCTCAGATGATTGGGAAAGGGGAGTGTGACAATGAACCAAGGTGGAAACTATGAAATCCTGATTTAAAAAAAAAAAATCCACCAGAGACAAAGAGACAGGAAAAGATTTCCAAAATAGTGGAGTGAAAATTATTAGGAAAAACAGTGCTGCTTCTTCAAGGTGAACAGTGTATTATAAAATAAGCTCTCACCTGGTCACCTTTCTGTCCAATCTCACCATCTGCACCATGTTCTCCTTTGCTTCCCTTAAGAGAAAATAGAAAGAAAATTACAGAAAATCTTGCTAGAGCTCCTTTGCAAAAGAAAAATTCTGTGTTGCCTTCATTCACTCATTCTTCATCAGTTTCTCATCAGGTTTGTGCTGGGGGCCCAAACAGGTACATGACCTTAAGAAGGTCATTTAAAGCCCAAGTTGTGGGGCTTTTTTAATCTACAAAATGAAGAGAATAATGATTGCCCACCCCATGAAATGCTGGGAGAATGAAATCAAAGAATACATGGGAAATACTTAGCATGGAGTTCAAAATGCAGTAAGAGCTATAATTATCTTTACTATTCTGTACTGGAATCCTGATTTTGTCATTTACTAATTGTGTGTCACTGGTCAAGGTGTTTCCACTCTTCTGCTTCCTACTTAAAAAACGGGAATGGTAACAGTAGACTCTTTGTCGTGGGGTTGCTGTGAGGAAGAAATGACTCAAAATCCATAAAGCACCTAGGCCAGTGGTGGCTTCAGGGGTCTCACCAGTCTCGCCCTGTCACCACGGTCATTATCACCATCGTCACTGCTGCTGCCACTGTGGCATCGCCATCACAGCCACGATCCTCCTCATCCTACCAATCCTCACCATCAGCATCACCACCGCCACCGATCCTGTCATCTTTTCCCCAGCACCGTCACTATCATCCTTCTCTCCCTCCTCCTCATCCATCACCGTGATCAGTGCCCGCGCCGCTACCATCCTCATCCTCTTCATCAGCTACACCGTCATCATCCTCATTGCCGTCACCACCACCATCACTATATCACTCACTACTGGCACCTCTGTCCCCCTCCTGCTGCACATCACCGTCGTCTCCGTTATCACGGTCACCAAGACACAGCATACAACCTACCAAAAATCCAGCGTTACACACTAATCCTGAAAGTACCATTCAAAGGTTCCGATCTCTCTTAACTGTCACCTACTTAGGCTTACCAGGTTAACAAATGTATTCAAGTAAAATGTTATTAAACAAAGAACACTGTAGTTCCTTTGAAAGAATGCATTATGCATTAAAACTGTTGGCAATTAATCAGTCTTGGCCTTGGTTCCAGGCCTGTTTTCCCTTACCTTTGCATCTTTGAAAGATCGTGTTCCTTCTTTGCCCTGTTTGTTCATTCAGTAGATGAAGGAGTGGAGGTGGGGGGTGGCAGGCCTATCTCCGAGGGTCCTTCCAAACTCCCAAACCCTGCAATTCTCTCACTGAAACATCATGCCCAGCCCTCTTTCCATCCAGACACTGTACCACACCAGCAGTTTATCGATGACAATAATTACCCAATAACACCCTAGCCTCCTCTGTGGTATATTGGGGAGGGTGGGTGCTCCAGCATCTGTAAAGTGCCAAATGCTTTTGTGTACAGGGAAAAAAATAGGTTCAGAGGGGAAGAGCATTTGTGGCAACATTTTTGCATGTCATTATGTCTGTTCTTTTTTGGACTTCCCTGGTAGCTCAGATGGTAAAGAGTTTGTCTACAATGAGGGAGACCTGGGTTCAATCCCTGGGTCAGGAAGATTCCCTGGAGAAGGAAACGGCAACCCACTCCAGTACTCTTGCCTTGAAAATCCCAGGGACAGAGGAGCATGGTGCAGGCTACTGTCCATGGGGTCGCAAAGAGTCGGGCACTTACTTCACTTACTTCATGTCTGTTCTTTTAAGATCTATAAAGCCAGCACACTGTCTGCAGGCCACTTCATAATCTCACACTGTTTCTCCGACATTAAGGATGACTGCCTTAAAAGTAAATGGTTTCCTTTCAATTCCCAGTCCTCAGTCTGGGCTTAGAGTGGTTCCAACCCTCATCCCACGACAACTAAAATGTCAGCAGCTCAAGGATCTCCACAGTTGTCCTTGTCTCCTCCACCGCAGCTGAGGATCAAAGCACACACTGCCACCCCCAAGCCTGACTCACTTCCTTCCAAAAAAGAGCGCTGACATTTACAGAGCCCCTGCTCAGCTGGGCACTCTGCCAGAGTCCACATGAAGTCCCACTTCATGCATTTCTTTGCTTATATCCTGAGCTGATGCAAAACAGCATTCGATGTGTCCACATCATCCCATTCAGCCAGGAAAACTACTCAGTGAGGTAGGAGGTTATTATCAGAGCATAAAGATAAGAGTCCTGAGGACCAGAGAGGTTAAGTCATCCACCTGAGGTCACACAGCTGAAAAAAATAATAATAATAATATTTGTCACCTAATCCAGATCTGTGTCCAAACTGTCTCCTCCTGATCAAGTTAATTTCCTGGGTATTAGGTCACGATGCTTTGTCCCGCTGGTTTCATAATGTCAAGAGCACTAGATTTTTAGTCTGGAAGCCTGACTGATTACACTAACCATGTTCTCGGAAACTTTCAACGCACCAAGAATATAGCCATCAAGAAAAAAACAGATCAGAAACGAAAAACAAACCGAGCAACAAGCTGCCGTCCTGGATTCTACACTCCAGGAACATAACTAGTTTACTACTTTGCAAACTTGGCTTTCTGCAGTAGATATTTACTGAGGATGCAATGAAAGGGCTTCGCATTTTCTGTTGAAAAGGACAGAGGAAACTCACACCACAAACCCTTATATCAGAGCACTGACTTTAGAAAACGTGACACTGTGAATCCTTCTGGAAATGGATATCAGCCCTTTTCAAAGGTCAGTAAGCCTTTTGCCGGTTCTAGGACCCAGGAATGGCCTTCCTAGGTGGTGCAGTGGCAAAGAATCTGCCTGCCAGTGCAGGGGACATGGGTTTGATTCCTGGGTTGGGAAGATGCCCTGGAGAAGGAAATGGTAACCCACTTCAGTATTCTCACCTGGGAAGTCCCAGGGACAGAGGAGCCTGGTGAGCTATAGTCCATGGGGTCATGGAAGAGTCAGGAACAATTTAGCAACTAAACAACAACAAAAAGGACCCAGGAAAATATTTCTCGAGGATCTGGGAACATCTCTTTGAAATGTAATCAGCAAGGGAAATAAAGCCCCATCAGCCAGATGCTGTAGGAAACTAGGAGCCTAACTTCTGGGTCCATTTTTCCAAGCTGCAGAACTACCTCCAGGCAAAAAGATGTGAGCGGTTTGTTTTTATTTTGTTTGAAGCTAATTCACTAAAGCAGACCATTAGTCCAATTACCAGGTGAATCAGGCTGAACATGACAAACAGTGCTATGTGGTCCTTTTACGTGAGGACTAATTACTATTCACCTTGAGGACACATACATCATCAGTCATAGCTGCTTGACCATAGAAAAGGTGAGGTTCCTTTGTCTTTACAAGCTCTTGGCAGAATTGCCTGTGGTACCTATAATATTCTGGTTTAATGCTTGTGCAAAAAAATAATTATTTCAGTTCTACCTTCTGGTTTGGGAGAAGATTCTGTTTGGTTTTTAAATATATTTCCCCCATGCCATCATGTACTAAGTACATAATACAACAATTATTTAGAGGTTATATTCATAGCAGAGGCTGCTCTAAGGATGTTAGCTTTTGTGAATCCATCAAGCAGATAATTCTCTCTAGGATTTTACAAATTTCTGAGAGCATGGCCTAAATTTTCTCAAATTAGTAAGCCTCTGCTAGTCTCAGAAATTTTGTCCCTGAAAATTTGTGTGCTGTTTCTCTGCTTAGAAAACCTTTCCCCAAGAATGCCTGTCAATGCAAGTAAAATCCTACTTCTTGGGACTTCCCTGGTGGTTCAGTGGTTAAGAATCCACCTTGCAACGCAGGGGAATCAGGTTCGATCCCTGGCCAGGGAACTAAGATCCCACATGCCGAGGGGCAACTAAGTTAGACTGCCACAACTACTGAGCCTGCACACCACAACTCTGAGAGTCTGTATGCCGCAACGAAAGGTCCCACACAACACAGTGAGATCCTAATGCCGCAACCGAGACCTGAATAAATAAATAAATGTTAAAAAAAATCCTACCTCCTCCTCCAGGTAGCCTTCACTGGTGACCTCTGCCCCGTGGCATTATTTTCCTTAAAATCATTTAACTCTCCTCCTGGCAATCTGTAATAGTTGTAATTAACTCAAAAGGAGGAACGGTAAGGAGGACCATCCACAGTTACATGCATCTAACACTTCCTACCTATGTGCTGGGCACCATGCCTGGCGCTTTGTATATGTTTCCTTGTTTAATCCCCATGTCCTCTCTGTAAGATGAGCCATGCAGTGCTTCTTTTACAGATGAGGGACCCCAGCTTCAGAAAAGTCCTGGTTCCCCAAGTCTTATGATCAGTCAGTGCAATTCACTCAGCTAATAAGAGGCAGAACCAGGCTGGGGAACCACTAACCACTCACTGCTCTCAATGGCCTTGGCCCCAGTCTGATTTTGCTTAGAGTCATCACCTTCTAGATCTTTCTTCTCCGACACATCAGGCCCTAGAAGACATGGCCCATATCTGACCTAACACTATTCCTCCTGACTTGGAAGGGAGCTGTTTAAGGGCATGCCTGGTGGGAATCTCTCAGGACTGAGGCAGCTGTGGATGAATAGAGACTTCTCCTGAGGAGAGCATGGACTAAATGGCTCTGGGTTGTCTTCTGGGAAGAATGGGATTCCAAGGCCTTTTCTGGCAATTCTAATAACAGCAAAAGAGGTTTTATCTCCGCCTCCCATAACTGTCCAGAACCTCCAATGAGGTCTTCTACTCACCTAGCATCCCCAGTGCCTGCAGTTCCCACCACATGATGTGTGGACATGTGGACAAAAAGAAAACCATGTTTTTCACGAAGGATAGAATAATCAGCATTTCCAAACTCAAAGGGGCTTTTACATCTGACTCATTAGAAAGTCATGGTCTGATGACAATCTCACTTCTTCTTCCTCTGCATGGATGGTGATCATAATGGGAGCCACTGTTTTCAGCTTCCTCCCCTTATTCAGTATCTTACACAGTCTGAAAGCTCTAGCATGAAGCTCTGGAGCTGACGGTGTCATTTACCTCCCCAGACCCAAGATCCAAAGACAGCAGCTGCAAATAAGCAGGAAAAATCTTGGGAAGCCTGAGTCCCCAGATGTTGGATCACAGTCACAAACAGTCAAACCTTCCTGATGAAGCCTGTGATCAGTGAATTCCTGGAGCCTCTGGTTATAAAAGGACACTAACAATGACCACAAATACTCCACTGTGGGCAGCGTTTTCAATTTACAAATTAATCATGAGGTCTGCAAGTCGGACAGAGATCCTGTTTGATAAGCCAAGTTCAACAGAAAGGAAATGAAACAGCCCTCTGTTCTGTTTTCTAGACAGAGGCATGGGTTGAACAAACAGCACAGAGACAAGCTTGAGTTTGGAGCCAAAAACCAAGGCAAGCCTGTGGGTCCCCAGGCACGATAAACCAGTCAATATTAAAGGAAATCAATGCTGAATATTCATTGGAAAGACCTATGCTGGTGCTCCAGTATTTTGCTCACCGGATGCAAACCGCTGACTCATTGGAAAAGTCCCTGATCCTGGGAAAGACTGAGGGCAGAAGGAGAAGAGCAGGTTAGAGGATAAGATGACTGGATGGCATCACTGATGCAATGGCCGTGATCTTGGGCAAGCTCCAGGATATGGTGAGGGACAGGAAGGCCTGCCATGCTACAGTCCATGGTGTCACAAAGAGTTGGACATGACTGGGTGACTGAACAAGTGCAATTCATCTTCCCCGCCACAGTTGGTAAGAAAGGGAAAGCTATTAAGAGTCAGTACCAGAGGCAGTGAATCAATAGATAGAAGCTTTGAGTCTCCTTGGGCACTTTCCTTGGTGCTGGTGTTGGTGATAGCATTACTGGGTTTAGTCACTAAGTTGTGTCCAACTCTTGGGATCCCGTACACTGCAGCCCGCCAGGCTCCTCCTCTATCCATGGGATTTTCCAGACAAGAATACTGGAGTGGGTTGCCATTTCCTTTTCCGGGGGATCTTCCCGACCCAGGAATCAAACCTGCATCTCCTGCTTTGCAGATGGAGTCTTCACTGCTGAGCCAGCAGGGAAGTCTCTCCTGGAGGTGTAACAGCATACTAACTAGTGGGGGTCTGGGACCTGGACTTCAAGGATTCACTTTGACCTACTAGTTTTGTAGTAGTTTTGTAATATCGGCATTTAATCTTGCTAAACCTTAGTTTTCTAATACGTAAAGTAGAACACTATCTCTACCTCCAAGGATGATGCTCACCATCACAGGAGATGACATTATAAAGCAGGTGAACTGGTCTTTGGTCCTTAATACACTAGGTATATCTCCTGCAGCTCCCTGAGATCTCACTGTGTAGGGTGACCCTGAGAACAAGGCCACCACAGACTCCCAAGTGGAGAAACAAAACACCCTGTCTTTCAGAAGCAGCACTGATTTCTGTTCTCCTGGCTGGAAGCTTTCTTTGACTTTCTCTGACTCTGAAAAGGAACAAACCCTCCCTTGAAGGGAATTATAAAAGAACAAAGGCAGAGTCATTGTCCCAAGACACCAGCACTTCAGGAGTGGTTAGGCTGATTGAGAAAACAATTCCTCCTTAGTGGAGGGAAAGCCTTATCCGTTTAATTGATCTGCTTTCCTTTCTCTGAATAAAGGTTATCATGTGGCAGAAGTAGAACCCAGAAGCTGGCAAGCTGACAGCAAAGGTCGCATACTGAGGATCGGCTGAAATGACCTACCTGCAGAATCCTTCAAGCAAGGAGTTTAGCCACCACTTACGACCCCAGAAAAGAAGGGGAATCTCAGGAAATAGCACAGAGGATGCTCAGCTGTGTTGGTGTCTCCTAGCCTAACACTTCCCCAGGGCAGAACCTCCAGTTCTATCTACCCTGAAACCTGATGTCTTCAGTTCCCAAAGCAGAAGTCTTGGTTTTGTCAAAACCCTATACAACTTCAGAATCTCTGCACAACAAATACAAGTTCTCTTAACCTGCCAGCTGGGGCCTGGGACACCCGGCTGTTTTCCATCCTGATGCTCCACAGGCTCCCAGCTGGTGTCACATCTCAGTATTTTTGTTTGCCTCCTTACCTTTTAATAGCAAATATAATGGCTCCAACCCCATCTTTCAGGGCTGTGCCTAGGGTGAGGCAAGTGAGCACTCACCCGGGGGTCCCATAAACCTCAGATCGGAGGTAAAAAATATGTCAATGAAGTATTTTTAAAAGTCAAAATTAATGCAAAATGAAGAATTTCATCACCTAGCCAGTATAAATCTATATCCCTTCCTACTTGAGAACTTCTGAATATGTCTGTATTTAAGTTAGAAAATCATACTATATGTTTTAAGTGGTAAATTTTTTAAGTGATTAAAAATATTTTTCTTTTCTAATAAAAAATTAATGCAAAATAATGAAAGATGAACAAAACATGAAAATGGAAATAAACACAGGGCTCCCAAGGGGCAGAAATTGCCATGAGACAAGGGGACACGATTGAGCACTGCCTATAAGGAAAACGAGGGTCTCGTGTAGGTTGGGTCTCATCTTGACTTAACATTTTGGTATTTTGTTCCTCGTGCATCTACTTCATTCATTTTAAACAATTCACAATACTGCATTAGAGTCTCATTTAGCTTGGTTACACCTTCCGCCCAGGTCCTCACCTCAGTCTTGGCCCAGGCACTGACGGAGAGCTTACAACGTGCCAGGCGCAGGTGGGAGCATCGCTGAGCAGTCGTCAGGGCCAGAAGCCCAGAGGGTCTCTGCCCTCACAGCCCCTCGTTCACCAGGAGGAACGGGAAGGGCCGGGAGGCAAGAAGCCAGCCCAGGGTCGTTGCTGAGACCGGATTCCCACCCCAAGGGTCTTGCTCCTGTGGTCTCTCTCCCACTGACGATTTCATGCTGCAACCCCCATCAGAGGAGCCACACCGAGTCCCAGAGAAACACAGTGACACAGTGGCACACGTGTCCCTGAACTCTGGGGTAGAGCGATGTGCAGAGGTCACAGCAGCACAGAGCTGACAAGGGGGGCAGAGAGAGCCCCCCAGGGCAGCGTGGATGTCCGCTCCCGGCCTACACGCCAGCCTACACACTCTCTCCCTCTTAGCGCTGAACACTGTCATGACTGAGGGCCTGAGAGTCGCAGCCCTGACGCCTGCCCGTTCCACAGCTGCGTGCCCAGCTCCCCGCTCCCATGCCAGCCTCCGAGCTCCGTGAACCTACAGAGTCATGCTGCCTGTTCCAGACAGGTGTCTCATCATTCACAGCACAGTGACCGATGCCCACTGCGTTTCTATAGCACTTTCCTAATAACACTCTTTTTTTTTAACTTATTTTTTATTGAAGGATAATTGCTTTGCAGAATTTTCTGTTTTCTGTCAAACCTCGACATGAATCAGCCATCGGTATACATATTTCCCCTCCCTTTTGAACCTCCCTCCCATCTCCCTTCCCATCCCACCCTTCTAGGTTGATACAGAGCCCCTGTTGGAGTTTCCCAAGTCATTCTGCAAATTCCCATTGGCTGTCTATTTTACATATGGTAACGTAAGTTCCCATGTTACTCTCCATACATCTAAAAATACGGAACGCTTCACGACCTTGCGTGTCTTCCTTACGCAGGGGCCATGCTAACCTTCTCTGTATCATTCCGATTTTGGTGTATGTGCTGCCAAAGCAAGCACCCTAATAATCCTTTTATCAAGTGCTAGGTTCTTTTTCTGTATGATATGTTCAACTCTCACTTCTCTCTGCAGTTGTTTTTATTCACATCATTAGTGGTTGGAGAAATTGAGGCCCAGAGAGGTCAAAGATTTTGCCTAAGGTCACACAGCAACAATGACTCAACTCGAATTCAGAGTTATCTGACCCCAAATTCACATCATAACCATCACTACACATTCCTATCCAGTAGCTCATCTGTATTTCCAACCACTCGGGTATTTGTAGATGAGCAATCTGAGACTCAACAAGTTCAAGTGCCCATTCCCAAGGTCACTGAGAGCCAGAGCAAAGGGGAGACCTTGAATGTGGGTTTTCTGATTTTAAAACCTTGATCCTGTTACACTGGGCATCACTGTTCCTCACACTTAGGCTAACTAGTGAGATGAGAACAGATACACATGAGTTTTATGATGGCTCACTGACCTGTGGTCCAGCTATTCCTGGGGGCCCTGGGAGGCCTCTGGGCCCAGCATCCCCCTGCAGCAGGAACAGGGAGAAAAAAATAAAAAACAGCAGGAATAAGTGTCTGGACCCGACATATGGCATTGTCAGCAAGATGTCCACTTCCATTCATTCACTCATTTCCCATGGGATTCCCAGGTTCCCGCCTGCCCCTCAGTGTGTCTGAGCAAAGGTGGATGGTGATAGGGTATGTGGCTGTGCATTCAAGGGTATAACCCACCCCCAAAGTGGTAAATGGTGTAGGAACCAGTCCCCAAGGTGACCCCAATGATCCTCGCCTCCCAACGGGTACCAGAGAGGCAGTGCTGGCATCTCCAAGATGAATCATTTCATCCCAATGATAAAAACAAAGTCTCTTTTGTTCCTACCTTTTTCCCTTCTGTGCCTTCTCTCCCTGGCTTTCCTGGAAGACCTTTGTCTCCTTTAAAACCTGGAAGACCAGGGAGGCCTGGGGGGCCCGGAGGACAGTCATTGCACACGTCCTGAGAGAAAGAGTAACACGATAATACAGTTACTTGTAAAACCAAAGGTGACTCATAGCTCCAAACCCTCCAGACAGGAGGAAGCCAGCAAATGACGAAAAAGCAAACGGGTAGATGGAGTCATTACCCATACAGCCTGTGTCAAACTTCATGTTTTTCTCTCTTGTTCTTAAACTAGGTTTCAGCATTGATATATCTGTATTATTACCGCACGTCTCCCTACTTCCGGCCAATGACTGAAATGTAGCCCAAGATCAAGATGTCGAAAGCACATGTACCGATGTCTGTGAACATCTAAAAATATTCACAGTACAGATTTAAAACAAGCATTTAGTACTATAAGAAACAGCATGCTTTGTCCCTAAAGCCAGAGACAAAACGAACCTGGAGGCTGGATTCTCTGTCTCACAGGTTTACCTAAGTGGTTTCTGAACAAAGAAGCAAAATAAAGAACGTAAGAGACAACCCCCTCCCTGAGGTCTTGCTCACTGTAACACACACCAAGTATCACCTGGCATTCTTCTCAGTCCAAGTGACTCTCGCTCAGTCGTGTCCAACTCGTTGCAACCCCAAGCACTATACAGTCCCTGGAATTCTCCAGGCCAGAATACTGGAATGGGTAGCCATTCCCTTCTCCAGGAGATCTTCCCAACCCAGGGATCAAACCCAGGTCTCCTGCATTGCAGGCGGATTCTTTAGCAGCTGAGCCACAAAGAAAGCCCTTCTCAGTCCAAACTAGGTATTTAATCAAGGCTCTCTGGAATGGAGCTTTGCTCCTTGGCTCTAAGGCAAGTGAGTTCTGTCCCTGGAGTGAATTTAAAGCCCAGGGAACCAGTTCTTGAGCTTGTCTGTGTCATCCCCAGATCTTACAGTTTGGAGCACAGTAAACCCCAAATGAAATTCACTGGCTTGACCACACTCTCATCCAGCTCACAGGCCAGCGTTTTGGACTGCTCCTTCCTTGTGTTGTCATTGTGCTCAGTCATGTCCGAGTGTTTGTGACCCCATTGACTATAGACCGCCAGGCTCCTCTGTCCATGGAATTTCCCAGGCAAGCATGCTGGAGTGGGTTACCATGTCTCCCTCCAGGGGATCTTCCTGACCCAGGGATCCAACCCACATCTCCTGCGTCTCTTGCATTGCAGGCGGATTCTTTACCACAGTGCTTGTTCCATGCCTTCACTCTAATCCTGTCTTCTTCTCTGATTCCCTCCTTGTGATAAAGGTTAAATAAGGTAAAACAAGGCTGGCTCTCAGAACAGTGTCAGATCATTTCCAGAGCGTTCAGCTGTTGTTATGAATTCACGTACTCAGCCAGCGGCTCCCTCGCTGTTGGGCGCTGCACTCTTCTGCTTCAGGACCACAGGAAACAGCTGTCTTGAAGAGCTCATGGATCCATGGCACCAACTGACACCAGCAAATGCACTAACTGGGGCCCTTGGGGTGCTCCACTGGAGAGATGGGCAAAGACGTGCTCATGTTCACAGCGGGTGATGTCTCAGGTGACCCGGCACTCATCTTGATCTCTAATTCAGGATGGATGGGCTTTTATCGACAAAAAAGCAACTCTGAGCAGTCCACCATCCTTTTAGGTGCTCAGTTCAGTTCAGTTCAGTCGCTCAGTCGTGTCCAACTCTTTGCGACCCCATGAATCGCAGCACGCCAGGCCTCCCTGTCCATCACCAACTCCCGGAGTTCACTCAGACTCACGTCCATCGAGGCAGTGATGCCATCCAGCCATCTCATCCTCTGTTGTCCCCTTCTCCTCCTGCCCCCAATCCCTCCCAGCATCAGGGTCTTTTCCAATGAGTCAACTCTTTGCATGAGGTGGCCAAAGTACTGGAGTTTCAGCTTTAGCATCATTCCTTCCAAAGAAATCCCAGGGCTGATCTCCTTCAGAATGGACTGGTTGGATCTCCTTGCAGTCCAAGGGAACTCTCAAAAGTCTTCTCCAACACCACAGTTCAAAAGCATCAATTCTTTGGTGCTCAGCCCTCTTCACAGTCCAACTCTCACATCCATACATGAGCACAGGAAAAACCATAGCCTTGACTAGACGGACCTTAGTCGGCAAAGTAATGTCTCTGCTTTTGAATATGCTGTCTAGGTTGGTCATAACTTTTCTTCCAAGGAGTAAGCGTCTTTTAATTTCATGGCTGCAGTCACCATCTGTAGTGATTTTGGAGCCCTCCAAAATAGAGTCTGACACTGTTTCCAGTGTTTCCCCATCTATTTCCCATGCTCACACCTACTCAATCTTTGATGTTTCTTTAGAGGTGTCCTACTCCAAGAAACCCTCCTGATTGCTTCACATTGGGGGTATGCTTCTGCCCCTGAGGACCCAGGAATTCCTGCTACGGAAGCACCTCACTATAGAGTGGTCTCTTTATAGCTCCATGCCCTCCCCACCAAGCCAAAAAAAAAAAAAATGTGTGAGCTCTTCGAGAACAAAAGTAGAGTTGCTTTATCTCTGCATGTCCGATTTATAGCAAATAATCTTCCACAGAGCATGAGCTCCGTGAGGTGCCCAGCCAACCCAATCAACCACCACCAATTGACCTTCACACGCCTAGTGCCATCTCCCTTTAGTGGGTGGTTTCAGAAGCTGGTTGAAATGTTGAGAGGAATAAAATGTTGGGTATGTGAAGAAATGGCAAATAAGGTGAGTTGAAGGGCACTGTCTTCAGTTGCTGCTGTTTGGAAGGGTGGCAGACTAGGGAGAAACTCTTCTATTCCTAGACCGTCTCTATAGTTGCTTAAAATAGGATATATCTGTGAAATAGGGCAACCCCAGACACAGGATGCATGGAAGCGGGGCTAGGTTGGTTGCAGAAGGATGTCCAGACACAAAGAATTTTTGGACTTGCAGGGTACAGTGGGATGCAGAAAGTGATCGCATCTAAGACAAGATCTGTTTTCTCATTTCTTGTCAATTTCTGGCGTGGATAAGTCAGCCTGAGCAGGTCTTAGTCACACGTCCTGTGAGCTTTGTTCCCTGATGGCCAGGGCAGCCCCCAGACTTGCTAGAGAAGGGGCTGGACTTAACATACAGACCTGGTCCTGGAATCCAGTGCGCACAGGGCAAGACCAGCCCCCAACTCACTCTCCCAATAAGGCTCCCTTTGCCCCTGTGCCCGTGGGACCCCAGCCCCTCCTGACCTGGGACACCTCACTCATCTGGACATTAGCCCTGGGACCCAGGCGGACTGCCCCCAAACACTTCTCAGTGGCATATTAATTACTGTGAATTAAAGTTACTTAAGAAATGGTCACTGTAAAACAGATACTGATACTTCTATCTTCCCTAAAACAGGAAATAAACTGAAAACCAGGAAATAAACCTCTCATGTGAAAGGGGCTTTCCCTGCAGCTGGAGGTGGGAGGACACCTTTATCCCCAGAAACAGGGATTTCAGGGCCAAGAAGCCTGTATAAATCTTCAGTTTTAATTTACTACCCTGAGCCCAAGCTCTGCTTAAAGTCTTCACTAATTAAGCATCCAAAGCCTATGTTTCTTTGCCCTGTCAATTCCTCACAAATGTCTTATGTCTTAAGTATGAAAGCTGCCTGTTTTGGCCTCTTTTTAGGTCTCATTTCTGGGAGACCTCCATGTGCACAAATTAAAACTTATTTTGCTCCTGTTAATGTCGTGTCAATGTTTAGTCCCACCACAGGAACTTAAGAGGACCTATAGGTGGAATTTTCTCCCTCCCCATCACCAGCCAGTTGTGTGTCCAGCTGGATGGGCTTGCCCAGACCACAGTGAAGCCTCTGCCCACTTGGGGTTCATGGCTACACCTTTCCAAGCCTCAGTCTCCCTATCTGTGAGATGAGAACCTCAGATTCTGGGGAGAAATGCATGGCGAGAACACAGCTGCCACGTGCATCCCTGTGGTTTCAGCTCTAATTTTCTTCCCTTTGTCCCACTGGCAGATCAGAGATGACCCTGATCATCAATTCTGCTCCCCACTCTTCCACTGAACTGAGTCATCTCAGGCAAGCCACTTTAGTTCCTTTGAGTCACTTCCATATTTGTTAACAAGGCTCTTTCTCCTACCTTGGGAGAGAGTGCAAAATTTAATATATATGAAGCACCTAGCATGTGGCAAGCTCCAGTGTGTAAACGCAGACTCCCCTTTGTCTCCACCCTTCCTATTTTCTGAGACATTTTCAGCAAACCCTGTGTCATTGTATTTGGTGCAGGACAGCAGACCAATCAAGTGCTCAAAACTGCATCACCCTGGAGGGATGCTGCGGTCTCTTGCCAGGCACAGAGATCATCTCCAGATCATCTCACGTGAACTTCTGCTGGATTCCTGAACCTTCAGTGCACGTTCATGCCAAGCGTGTAGCCTGTACCTCACACCTTGAGCTGACAGCCAAGGAACTCACTGCCTGCCTGTTCTGCATCAGGTGGCTGTCAGGAAGCTTGGATACATGCAGAGATGAGGTCACGTAGCAGAGGGGTCGAGAGCCTGAGGGACTGGAGCTGGTCACACTGGTAGTGAGTGTTGGCTCTGCCACCATCCAGCTCTGTCACCTTGAACAAGTGTCTGGCCCATCCATACCCACCTCCTGCTCTGCAAAAGGCAGCAGGTAATAGTACCTAAAGTCCATCTAGTCAAAGCCATAGCTTTTCCAGTAGTCATGTATGGATATGAGAGTTGGACCATAAAGAAGGCTATGCACCAAAGAATTGATGCTTTCAAACTGTGGTGCTGGAGAAGACTCTTGAGAGCTCCTTGGACAGCAAGGAGATTAAACCAGTCAATCCTAAAGGAAATAAACCCTGAATATTCATTGGAAGGACTGATGCTGAGGCTGAACCTCCAGTACTTTGGCCACCTGACGTGAAGAGCCGACTCACTGGAAAAAACCCTGGTGCTGGCAAAGATTGAAGGCAGGAAGAGAAGGGAATGACAGAGGATGAGATGGTTGGATGGAATCATTGACTCAATGGACATGCGTTTGAGCAAACTCTGGGAGATGGTGAAGGACAGGGAAGCCTGGTGTGCTGCAAGTCCATGGGGTCACAAAGTCAGACACAACTGAGCAACTGAATGACAACAGTAACTGGGTTGTTGGCAGGGATTGGGTGAAACAACATTTATCCTGGGAATCATCTAATGGAGAGGCCTTGAGGAGGACCTCTCGGGCACAGATCCAACCATGGAAGTTTAGTAAACAGGAACTCTTAGAATACGAAGTTTCTACTCAGGCAGTCTTCCAATGACCAGGAGGAAGCAAATTTTCTGTAATGAAAGATGTCTTCTCAGCAAGAGAGGGTTCCCCCAACTAGCCACCTGGACCAGACAGCCCATCAGGCTTTAACCGACATCAAGATGGCAGTGGGTGATTATAAATTAGGGAGCCAGGACAGTGACTCTGAAGACCTGGGCAGACCCACAAGGGCCAGGCTCTCACATACAGAGAGTTTCCAGGCAAGCACAGCTGTGGAAGGCCAGGGACTGTGAGGTGCTGCCCGGAATGTAGGTGCTCGCATTCTCTCTGCAGCTCCTGGCAGCTACATCCTTTGGCAGGTCAGAAGTATCAATTTGACTAAATATCTGTCTCAATGCTGCAGCTGTAAAGCACACAGCAGTCACTCCTGTTATCTCTGCCTTAAAGACTGGGACACTTTGAGGCTGTACTCCTTAAGGGGAGGTGGCAGACAAGAACCGAGGCAAACCCAATGCCTTCCCAGTGGGACAGAATTAGGGGAAAATCACCTAGACTAAAAAGCCTGTACTAAACAGGACTTAAATCAATAGATAGTGATTTCTTGCCATGTCCTGGTTGTAAAAAAAAAAAAAAAAAAAAAAATATCTCCCTCTTGTCAGTAAAAATCAAGAAAGATTGCTCCACTCTTCATTTTTAAGTAAAATGTATCATTTTCCATCAAGGCATCTCAATGTGTAGAGATGAAAAGCCCCAGGCTTCTGAGGTTTCCTTTTTCCTTTTGCTCTCTTCCCTTGCTCTCATGCAAGAACCAGGTGCTTTCAATGCCTCCCAAGTGGTTTTTAGAAGACAGGAAATGAGGGAGCGGGTGGTCACACAAAAGGCAGGGCCCGGCTCCACCCAAAGTTCAGACCAAGGCTGAGAACAGAGGCAGCAAACGGTCCCCCACGTGTGTGGCCACAGGACCGCTCTTCCGGAAATATGGATCTTACCCGCCCTGTCCTGCCTGTCCCCCTTCTCCGTTCAAGACCCGAGGTCCCTGGCCGAGCTCCCAGGCAGCCAACTCTCCGTGCCCTATCTCAACCGAACTCTCAGCTCCTGTCCCCTGCCCCCCGGGGAGAAGGTTCTGTGGTTCTGACGATGAGCTCCGACTGCGCTCAGATCCAGACTCCGCCTGGCCAAGGGCCCAGCAGCTCACTCCACCACTCGGCACCTGCTCCCTGGACCTGGCACCAGCAGGATCCTCACCCAACCTGCTGGATTCTGCCTAGGACTGTCTTTTCAGAACCCTAGGACGCAGTCCTGTGTGGGGTCCAAAGTCAGTCTCTGGACTCGTTGAGGAGTGGATTCTATTTCCAGAAAGTCGCTGACCCTCATGGTGACTCAGGTTTCTAACAAACAAAGTGCTAGTCACTAAGTCTTATCTGACTGTTTGTGACCCCATGGACCACCAGGCTCCTCTGTCCATGGGATTCTCCAGGCAAGAATACTGGAGGGGTTGCCATTCCCTTCTCCAGGGGATCGTCTGGACACAGGGATCAAACCCGGGTCTCCTGCATTGCAGGCAGATTCTTTACTGTCTGGGCCACCAGGGAGGCCCTATAAAGGGTGACACACATCCCTGGGTGGGCTCAAACCACCAACCTTTCGGTTAATCGCCGGATGTGCTAACTGCACCAGAAATACACCAGGGTAGTCTTAAAACGCCCTGGAGAAGGGAATGGTTAACCACTCCAGTGTTCTTGCCTGGAGAATCCCATGGACAGAGGGGCCCGGCAGGTTGCAGACCATGAGGTTTCAAAGAGTCTGACATGACTGAGCGACTAACAAGCAAAACAAGAACATAAATGGTACCAACCTCATGGAGCAATTGCAGACACAAGAGATGCAAGTGAAGCATTAACCACAGTACCACCCAGAAGGATTTCCCATGACAACGGATCTTATTGTCCAATAAGACAGCCTCTAGCCACAGGTGGCGAGTAACTACTTAGGATGTAGCTAGTGTGACCAAAGACAGGCATCTTTTTTTTTTTTTCATTAAATTAAACAAGTTTAAATTCACACATGTGGCCAGTGGCTTCTGTGCTGGACAGTGAATTTTAGAGCATTGCTGGCACAGCATGTTCTCAACAAATGTTGTTATAGTTGTTTATACTCTAATGTAGTTGCTCAGACAAAAAAAAAAAAAGACCATATTATTGCCATCTCCAGTCTCCCCATCACAACTCTCAAAACGCATGCACATTTATGTTTTTACCTTCACCAAGAGATTTACGTCCCCTGGAGACAGTACTGAAGAGGGGCCCTGTCAAAGTAAAAATAAATAAATACATACACACGAGTGTACACTGCATATTCCATGCTTCTGCAGCGAGCAGCCTTCAAAATGTGACTGTAACAGGTGACATGTCTACACAGGACACAAAGAGCCTGGTCTACGCCCCACACTGGGGAACCACAGGCAGACTCTTCTGAGCAGTCCTAACTAACATCAGCCTTTCTGGTCCTGGTCTTCCTGGCCCTTTCTCTCTCCTGCTGGCCCCTCCTCCCGCTTCCATCTCCACCAGCAGGTCCTATGGGTACTGTGGAAGACAAAGGGGGCGGGTTGTTCTTTACTGCAGGTGGGTAATAGCTGCCGCTATCTGTCATTCACAATCCAGCATGAATCTAAAGTAATTCCTTCAGCTCCCCCAGGTAAAATAGCATTTTAAGCCTCATTCGTCTTTATGAGTTGGAAGTCTCCAACTTCAGGAAGGAGAGTTCAGAAATCAGGAGTAATTACAAAGCCTCTGAAGGCGTGAAGGAGTCTGCAGGTCACTGAGTTCACACTCAAACCCACGGTGAGTTGGGAAGGGACGTATTATGACTGTGGCTGGCCCAGAGCCCAAGTGGAGTGGAGGCTGGGTTCACCCTGGGTTGCAAGGGACACGAAGCTGGGAAGGAAAATGGGAATGCAAAGGCAGACGCTGAAGGGACGAAGGATTCTCAGGTAAGGACTGGACGCTGGCGTGCTGCTCTGCAAACTTCTGCACGTCGCAGTGGACAAGAAGTGCCAGAGAGCCCACAGTCCAGAGGGAAGGTGGCAGGCTTCCTCCAGAATGTGGGGAGCCTGGGACCACTATTAGACTTGTGGTGGCTGGTTCCTTCTGATTGAGTCCGGGTTTATCCAGTCTAGCCTGTTACAGAGACAATTTCCTGGCTTCCCCACTTTCCCTGACTCCATGGGGTTTCTGCCACATCTTGTGGCTGCAGACAGTGGCAGAGGCATTGTGTACGTTTGCATAGGATAACCTTGGCACTGGCTGGGTGTACGTCATGCTTCCTAAGCTGAAATGCTCAAGTATTCAATCACTGCCCTGGGTTGCAAGAGGACACCACCTGAGAGAGACCGGGGTCGGACTGAGTCAGAGTCGGAGGTTCTGAAGGGGCCCCTCACCTACAGGGAAAGCTTGCCTAGGCTGCATCTGCTGGACAAAGCCTAGAACACCCTTAGTTATCGATCGGAGACTGACCCTGGGGAGGAAGGCCAATCTGTGCCACATGCTAATTGAGTAAAACTTTAAAAGGGGAGAGGGGTTTTATTTTGACATTGCATGTTTTCCCGGGCAAGTTAATAAAGCAAGATTCATACTGTCCAAAATGGGATTTTTTTTTTTTCTTTTACAAATTGGGAGATTTTTATGCTGCTGGCCTTGTGTTCTTGGGGCTATTTTTCCGCTGTCATTTGAGCCCTCTGTAGAGTTGTTAGAGCTCTATGAGCACGGCTGGGCATCAGTTAGAAAAGAGAGAAGGAGGGGTGGATTTCCCGTCTAGGTACAGTGTGCCCTGGGGAATAATTTAATTAATACCCTGTTGTGACCCATTTCTGTGGGCCTCCTTAGAGAGGTCTGAATACACAGGAGCAAGGCCGGTGCGGGGGCAGTGGCCAGTTGGTTGTTGACGGGTGGGAAGTGCTGGGGTGAAGAGAGAGAGTCTGTGCCCTGCCCAGGCCGTCATTACCTCCTGGGCACCAACCACCTGCTGCCAGGAGGCTGGCTGGCTGGTCACAGAGACGTCAGCTACACAGCCACTGATGATGGGCTGACGTGGAGGTGAGTAAGAATCGCTTCCTGATGGGCTAGCTCTATTTGCTGCTCACACCCGAGAGCTCCCTGTGGGATCAGGCTGAGGCTAGATTCCGGCTGAACCCACAGCTTCGACCGCCTCTTCCCTCACCGTGCCCTGTTTTCTTCAATCTTAACAGGTTTCACCTTAATCAATCATCAGGCACAAGAATCCCCACCAAAGGCTCTGCTTCTAGAGTACCCAAGGGTAGAAAGGGGGCTCCTGCTACAGGGATTCTAGGGGTGCAGCCCTGGGAGAACCCCGCCCAGGGCCCACTGTCCACCCTCGGGGGGCTGGTGACCGCAGGAGAGGCTTTGGTTGTCCCAACCCTGAACATTCCCAAGACAGGTCTGGCCCGGCTGCTCTGGAGAGATGGCTACTAAATCCTTGGACTGCCCTGCCTGATAAGAGTGCCTTTGTTTACCCAGGGCCTTGGGCCATGCAGTTAACAGTGTCCTCCAGGGTGGGGGCCTGGGGCCAGTCTGTCCTCTGGGTTTACCCAGGGCCTTGGGCCATGCAGTTAACAGTGTCCTCCAGGGTGGGGGCCTGGGGCCAGTCTGACCTCTGGGTTTACCCAGGGCCTTGGGCCATGCAGTTAACAGTGTCCTCCAGGGTCGGGGCCTGGGGCCAGTCTGACCTCTGGGTTTACCCAGGGCCTTGGGCCATGCAGTTAACAGTGTCCTCTAGGGTGGGGGCCTGGAGCCAGTCTGACCTCTGGGAGGATGGGAGACGGTGGAGTAACCAAGACCACCCAGGGAGGCACGCCTGGTCTGGGTGAGCATCCCTCGATGGCAACACTCGCTGAATTTCAGACCACTCAGGGTCACCCCCATGGACTCAGATTACACACAACTTCTGGGAGAGCCAAGTGTGGGGAGGGGACATGTGGAGGCCTCAGCCTCGTGTCTCGGGGGCTCCTTCCCTGGGATAAACCATCATCCTGAGTGTAACAACTCTCCCGAGCTCTGGAAGCCCTTCTGGTGAGTCACTGAACCGGAGGGGAGTCCTGGGGACCCCTGAGAACGTGACTGGTCTGATTATCGAGACCAGAGACCCTGACAGCGACTCAGCAGTACCCGGGACCACGTTGGGGGAGGGTGTTCTGTGAACTTAAAGATAGTAAAGAGAGACCGACGCTCTCTGTCTCTGCTGGAAACCAGCTGAGACACGTCAAGGTGAACCCATCCTGTCCACTGGACTCTGCGGACGCACTTCTCTCTGCAGAGGTGTCAAGGTCTGGATTAAAGTCATCTGAACCCCTTCAGCCTTTGGCTTGAACCTTACTCTTCCACCCACTTCACCAGGGCCTGGCACTTGGGTACCAGGGTGGATTCTGTGAGCTTTATTTGGCTGCTGCAAATCTGACTCCATGGAGGAGGAGAAACATATGAATAAGTACCCCCAACCTCCAGCAAGACTTTTCCCTCATCCTTCTGGTGGGTCTTAGTGAAGTTTCAGGACCCTTCTAGGAGACCAGGGTGCCCGTCCAGGTGTCTGCTGTTCCCAGCAGCCTGGATAAGGCAGAGACAGATGCTCACACCCTCAGGGGCCTCCAGGTCTTGGGTCTTTGCCTGACTGACACTTGCAGCAGGCCGGGCTCACAGAGCAGACAGAAGGCCATCCTGAGGGCGAGCCTCTGCCCAGGGAGTTCCCTGGCTTCTGAAACCAGTCTCGAGGCCTGGGACTCCCCAGTCGTGGCTGCCACTGTCTCTTCCTTCTCGGGCAGCAGGTTTCAAAGGGCTGATTTCCCCTGTATCTTCCCAGAGGCTTCCTGCCCACCCAGACCTGCTCATCCTCACTGCCCCTTCCCTGAAGGGCCCACTGGTAGCCTGGTTAGCTGGCTAAGGCTTTGGAGCATCTCTGGCGTTGGTAACTTAATCTGGGGGCTGGGTTCCCAGAGGGGATTCACTGCACAAGAGGGAAGCCTGCCAGAGCCGAGAGCATGGCCATGCTGCCCGGGACCAGATGCTCAGGACTGTCTCGTCCTGTGCAAGCTCCTGTAGCTCTCCTTACGAGAGAAGAAAGGAAGCTTCTACTCTAACGGGGGGAAACCAGAAGGAACCGACATTACTGAGAAAAAGGGCAAGACACAGGCCAGTGAGGAACTAGCCATGGACAAGAAGTGGCTCCTGTCCATTTGCTCACCTCCAGGTCCCCATCCATCCCTTTCTGTACTGCTCCAAGTCCTGGGGCTATCAGGGACTCCCTGCCTCTGGCGCTCAGGTGAGCTGGCCCAAAGAGAGGCACACGGGGAAAGCGGGTGGGCGGCACTGCTTCCTCCCAGCCTCTGGCCAGGCTTCCTGGCAGTGGCTGTGAACCTACAACTTCCACTCCCATCTGGCAGCCCCGTCCCCACCGTTCCCGTTTTCTCTTGGCTCTGAAGATGGGCGCAAGGTAGTACTGGCTTCCCTCTGTGTTTATCTCTGGGCATCACAGCCACCTCTGATTAGTTCCCTCTGCCCACAGCTCTGTATAAAGCCCCTTCTTAAAGCTTCTTGAGCCATCCGAGTTGCATTTTATTCTGGCTGAACCCCTGATGGTCAAGATTCATCCAGAACAGTTAGATGACATACTGGTTTGCCAGGAGGCCCTCTTTCTCCTGGATTTCCTGGTACACCCTAAAAGAAGAAAGAAAGAAAAACTTTAATTCTGCTAAGCACATAATACTGATCCACTCTGCCCACTCTCTCCCTCAGCCTCTCTCTCTGCCAAGTGCAACTCAGGAGAAAACAGATCACCCGATCATGAAGACTGGCACGAACAAAAACTCACGGCTTCCAACCTCAGCTGAAGACCCAGAGCTTCTCAGGATATATCAACCTGGGCAAATGTTCAGAACAGTAAGCCACCCCTCTCAGAACTCCTTTCCAAAACACAAAATTGAAACTGCGTACATGTGTGTGCACATGTGGACACACACTCACACATCTGATCTTCAACTCTGACCATCTTTTTCCAAACACAGGCAGAAGGATCAACTTTGAAACAGAGGAGGGCAAAACAGCAGGAGGTGTGGGATATACCCAGGAACTCAGAGGGTTCTGACAGCATCACACAGAAGCAAAAGAAGTGCAAGCATACAACACACGCTTAGAGGTCACCATGGACAGAGGCCAAACACTCAACATGCTCCTGGGGGAGCGGGCAGGGCTTGGTGCAGAAAACAGCTTCTCCAGCGGTTTCCTGGTCATGGAGGCCGGCGGGGGGTGGGTGGGGTGGGTGGGGTCGGCGGGGACACAAGCCACACCCCTTGCCTTTACTTACATCCTGGCCAGCTGGTCCCTGGGGGCCGGGAAACCCAGGTGGGCCTCGAGATCCCTGAAGAAAAAGAAGACATACCCCGACACTTAAAAACCAAGGGCCCCCTTGCCTGGGGTCGGTTCTCCTTGTCCAACCACCTGGTGCTCTGACCAATCTGATGGGACGGAGGTACCTGAGAGCAGCCAGGGCTTGAGGAGTGGCTGTCACACACAGAGAGAATGCTCTGGAAACCCTTCCCCATGAGGCTGGCTGCCCAGGCCCCCTTTGCAGGCCCCTGCCTACTCCTGCAGTGAGACAGGCCTGAGCTCACCCTGGGTGCAGGGTCGATTACCAGCCTCAGGGGGCCCGCCGGCTGGACAGACTATGAGAGCCTAGTGCAGAGCCCAGCACTCGGGTGACTGTTAGCTATTTTTTATTGGAAAGTCGTTGCCATCCTGCTGACAATTTCTAGATGGTATCACGAGTTGGCCCAAATCATTTTTCAATTATGGATCTCACCTCCTGCAGGAATCACTCTTTCTAGACCTTCCCGCCTGCCTCACAGAGTTAAGAGAGCACCCTCACTGGCTCCTGGCTCTGTGGCTGGGGGCAGTGAAGCTGGGATTCAAAATTACTTCCTCTGGCAACGTGATGACATGCGTGAAACCACAGCTGTCCGTCCAGAGGGAAGCAGAGGCGGCAAAAAGCAAAGGCAGTGCCAGTCTGCCCAGCTGTTACTGGAGATCAGGGCACTGGACAACCCACCTCCCGACTCCACCATTCCACAGGTGAGTGCCTGTATCTTGGAGAGTCTGCACTGTATAATGTTAAAGATTTTTTTTAAACTACTGTCTTTGCTGGCCCCTCCAACTTCAAATGGCTTTGATTAGCGCATAATTTCTCCCATCAAGACACAGCCCTGTATTTAAGTCATACTGTACCGGAGGACCTTTCTCTCCTGGTGGTCCAGAGGGGCCCTAAGAAACAAACAAACAAGTAAGTAAGCAAACTGGAAGTGAAACGTCTGTTTAAATGTGCTGTGGTGTTTATCTCTAAGGCTGGGTCCTTAAGGAAAAGCTAACGCCCTCCCATCTTTTTTTTAAGAAAATACTTTTTATTTTTGTATCAGGGTATAATTGATTAACAGTGTTGTGATAGTTTCAGGTGGACAGCAAAGGGACTCAGCCATACATATACACATATCCATTCTCCCCCAGACTCCTCTCCCATGCAGGCTGTCACATAACCTTGAGCAGAGTTCCCTGTGCTATCCAGTAGGTCCTTGTTGACCATCTATTTTAAATACAGCAGTGTGTACATGTCCACCCTAAACTCTAACTACCCCTTCCTCCCATCCCTTCCCCCAGGCAACCATAAGTCTGTGAGTCAGTTCTGTTCTGTAAGTTCATCTGTATCATTTCTTTTCAGATCCCACATATAAAGGACATCACGTGATATGTCCCCTTCTCTGCCTGACTTCCTTCACTCACTGTGACAATCTCTGGGCCCACCCATGCTGCCACAAATGGCAATGTCATTCTTTTTCATGGCTTCCTGCATCTGTAAGGCACAGTGCCACCCCCTCTCTCATGCGCCCACTATCGCTGTGTGTGGGGATCCTCCTGGAACCTTCTCCACCTGCCCTGCACTGGTGCTGCCCCATCCTGGCACCCAGTGGGTGTCTGGCGCCTAGCCCATCTCTAGCCCTGGTGTGGAGTGGACCCTGCATTTCAGCATTCTTGTGCTGCACGCCCTGCTTGCTTGGGTGGGATGGGCAGGGGAAGGGGCACGTCTAGACTCCCCAGAGTGGGCTGCATGGCTGACGCTGCAGCGGTACCCCTTCCTGCACATGCACGCACACATACAGATACATGTGTGTGCATGCACACACACACACACCCCACGGTCTGCCATCCCACACGTGTGAGCAGCCTACAACCTGGCTTCCCGAGCTGCACCGAAGATGGGCGCCCTGCCTGAGGCACTAGTGTCGAGTGTCAGGCCCCGAGTGAGCGGCACTGGCCCTGGGCCCCAAGCCTTCGCATCCACAGAGGAGACGCCGCCCTGCCCTCCTGCCTGGACAAGTTCTCCTTGCCACACGTGGGTTCCCAGTGTAGATGGCGACACCCCTGGACATCTCCCAGGCTTCTCCCAGGGGGCTCATTAGAACCGGTCCCCAGCCCCCAGGACACCCCGTCTAGGACGGATAGCCTGGTACTGTCATTGCTTCCAGGCCCATCTGCCCTCTCTCCTCTGCCCTGGGTGTGCTCAGCACACACTCTCCAGGACTCAGCACCACCCCGGAAATAGCCAGACACAGCAGAGCACAGCACACAGCATGCTGCTAAAATTAAAATTTTATGGTATGAGAACTTGAAAATCAAATGTCATCATCCTCATCATTGATGATCAAACGAAGGCCGGAAGAGACAAGGAGACAGCCCACGCCACACTGTGAGTCCCTCCCCAGGTGCGGGGAGTCCCACCACCCACTCTCGGCCCCAGGCACCTCTGTGTCCCAACACCATGAGTCACTCCCCAGGTGCGGGGAGCCCCACCACCCACTCTCGGCCCCAGGCACCTCTGTGTCCCCACACCGCAAGTCACTCCACAGGTGCACGGAGTCTCACCACCCGTTCTCGGCCCTGGGCACCTGTGTGTCCCCACACCACGACTCACTCCCCAGGTGCACAGAGTCTCACCACCCGCTCTCGGCCCCGGGTACCTGTGTGTCCCCACACCGCGACTCACTCTCCAGGTGCGGGGAGTCCCACCACTCATTCTCAGCCCCGGGCACCTGTGTGTCCCCACACTGCGACTCACTCCCCAGGTGCGGGGAGTCCCACCACCCGCTCTTGGCCCCGGGCACCTGTGTGTCCCTGAAGCGGCATCCAGGAGAACCTCCGAGATATCCAAAGAGGGAGAAGAGCCTTTACACAAAGGCACAGGTCCCAGAGAGCACCACAGATGAGGTAACCTAAAAGCCTGCCCATTAAACACATCCCAGAAATTCCTGATAAGATAAAATAAGCATCATTTTCAGTGTAGAGTTGAGCACTAAACTAGGGGAAACTTCCAGAGGACTAAGTTAAGCAGATAAGAAGACAGGGGGATCCGGGCTTCCCTGGTGGTCCAGTGGGCAAGAATCTGCCTCGCGATGCGGGGGTCGGTGGGGGCACTCAGAAGTGGGACTCTTTGCAACTCTATGGACTTTGGGAGCCCATGGAGCCCCAGCAGGTGCCTCTGTCCATGGAATTTTCCAGACAAGAATACTGGAGTGGGTTGCCATTTCCTACTCTAGTGCTTTACTCATATCAACCTAAAAACTCCTCTCAAGAAACACAAACAGCCCTTTTAACCCTCATAGATTTCTTTAAGAGCAATACATGAAATAATTTCCTTATTGCACTCTGCAAATATTTACTGAGAGCCTCACATACACCAGGCGTGGCAGCCAGGGAACACGGGTTCAATCCCTGGTCTGGGAAGATTCTACAGGCCGCAGTGCAGCTAAGCCTGTGTGCACAACTCCCAAGCCTCTGCTCTGGAGCCCTGGAGCCTCAGCTACTGAAGCCCAGGCATATTGAGTCCATATTCTGCAACAAGGGAAGCCACCGCAAAGGGCTGCCCAAGCGCTGCAATCAGGGTGTATCCCCCACTCCCTGCAACTAGAGAAAGCCCTTGGGCAGCAATGAAGACCCAGCGCAGCTAAACATAAACAAGTAATTTATTTTTTAAAGAGGAGACAATGGACTCAGAATCCCACGCAAAATCTCCCTGACTCACAGATCACTCCCCCTCCATGAGCTTTCAGGCTCTCGTCAGGCTGAAGGTCAATGGCACCCAGGGACCAATATACACACATCCAAATTTCATTCCTACCATAGTAGCTCCTTACTGAGGCTGTATACTTACTCCTCAAGGAAAGGGCTTAAGGACAGTTTATAACTGGCCTGGGGAATGCTGCCAGATTTTAGAGGCACTTTTTGTTTCTAAATTGAACTCCAAGATCCACCTCAAGCATTTGACTTGTTCATCAGACTAAGCGTTGGATTCCTCTCATCTGTCATTTAATAGAACATCCACATGTGAAGGCTGGAATTGGTTGTCAAAAAGGTCTTCATTTCAAAGCTTCGTTCTACCAATTATTAACTGTTTGAGCTTGAGCACATCACTTTGTTTTTCTGAGCTTCAGCTTCCTTATTTATAACACAAAGCTGGGTGATCACCTGGCTCCTATGATGAGAAGCAGAAGATCCTCTAAGTAGAGAGCAGGACCGGTGCCTGGCCCATAACAGGCATTCCCACAGCTATCTTGCTACTATACTTTTAAGAAATAGAGAAGTGTGCTATGGAGGAGCAATTGTGTAACAACTTCCCAATGTCAGTCTGAAATCTGAAGCCTAAACACGTGTTCCACAATAACGACCCTATTTCTGAGATCACGCCCTCTGATGGGTTTGTTCAAGAGTCACTTTATGCAACATACATATTTTGGCCTTTGATACCGTGTTCCACTTAAAAGGAACTATGACTCCTTGGAGAAATGACTGATCCCAGATCTGGACAAGGAATATATTCAAATCTGGAACATTCTATCATTCCAAATGGGATCAGGGAAACTACCAACCAGCATCTCTTACATCTGCATTGGCAGGCAGGTTCTTTACTACTGTGGCTCAGCTGGTAAAGAATCTGCCTGCCATGTAGGAGACCTGGGTTTGATCCCTGGCTTGGGAAGACGCCCTGGAGAAGGGAAAGGCTACCCACTCCAGTATTCTGGCCTGGAGAATTCCATGGACTGTATAGTCCATGGGATCACAAAGAGTCGGATGCAACTAAGCAACTTTACCTTTCACTTTTTCTTTACCACTAGCGCCACCTGGGAAGCCCAAAGACTGCTAGGTGTGTGTCAAAAGTACTTAGGGTCAACCCGAAGAGGCTCCTATTTGCATTAAATAAGACAATCTGGACAGCAAAAGGAAGAATATCTGCCATACATTAAAACAAACTGAATGTGTTTAACTCTGAGTTCAAAATTATTGATAAAAACCAAAAACACCTCATTGATCATCTTTGCGAGATACCAGGGAACCAAGTATCAGGGAACCAACTGTGCTCAAACTACCGCACAGTTGCACTCATCTCACACGCTAGTAAAGTAATGCTCAAAATTCTCCAAGACAGGCTTCAGCAATATGTGAACCGTGAACTTCCAGATGTTCAAGCTGGTTTTAGAAAAGGCAGAAGAACCAGAGATCAAATTGCCAACATCCGCTGGATCATGGAAAAAGCAAGAGAGTTCCAGAAAAACATCTATTTCTGCTTTATTGACTATGCCAAAGCCTTTGACTGTGTGGATCACAATAAACTGTGGACAATTCTGAAAGAGATGGGAATACCAGACCACCTGACCTGCCTCTTGAGAAACCTGTATGCAGGTCAGGAAGCAACAGTTAGAACTGGACATGGAACAACAGACTGGTTCCAAATAGGAAAAGGAGTACGTCAAGGCTGTATATTGTCACCCTGCTTATTTAACTTCTATGCAGAGTACATCATGAAACACTGGGCTGGATGAAGCACAAGCTGGAATCAAGATTGCCAGGAGAAATATCAATAACCTCAGATATGCAGATGACACCACCCTTATGGCAGAAAGTGAAGAGGAACTAAAAAGCCTCTTGATGAAAGTGAAAGAGGAGAGTGAAAAAGTTGGCTTAAAGCTCAACATTCAGAAAATGAAGATCATGGCATCTGGTCCCATCACTTCATGGGAAATAGATGGGGAAACAGTGGAAACAGTGTCAGACTTTATTTTGTTGGGCTCCAAAATCACTGCAGATGGTGACTGCAGCCATGAAATTAAAAGACGCTTACTCCTTGGAAGAAAAGTTATGACCAACCTAGACAGCATATTGAAAAGCAGAGACATTACTTTGCCAACAAAGGTCCATCTAGTCAAGGCTATGGTTTTTCCAGTGGTCATCTATGGATGTGAGAGTTGGACTGTGAAGAAAGCTGAGCACTGAAGAATTGATGCTTTTGAACTGTGGTGTTGGAGAAGACTCCTGAGAGTCCCTTGGACTGCAAGGAGATCCAACTAGTCCATTCTGAAGGAGATCAGCCCTGGGATTTCTTTGGAGGGAATGATGCTGAAGCTGAAACTCCAGTACTTTGGCCACCTCATGCGAAGAGTTGACTCATTGGAAAAGACTCTGATGCTGGGAGGGATTGGGGGCAGGAGGAGAAGGGGACGACAGAGGATGAGATGGCTGGATGGCATCACTGACTCGATGGACGCGAGTCTGAGTGAACTCCGGGAGTTGGTGATGGACAGGGAGGCCTGGCGTGCTGCAATTCATGGGGTCGCAAAGAGTCAGACACGACTGATCAACTGAACTGAACTGAGGGAACCAAGTTGTTATTTGAAAATAATTTACAGGAAAACATAATCGGCCTTCCAGAAGAAGGGCTCGACTGGGTATCCAAATTATAAATGAGGGAACACCTCTCCATACAGAAGGACTGGAGCTAATACATAAAAGAACTGATTAAACTAAAAGAGCACCGATTTGCAAGCCTTGATGTGCTAACTGATCTAAGGCTTGGACATCAAAGGCTGTGAACGTCAAGACACCGCCAGACGTCAGATACCTCCTGCTGGAAGGACACACAGCCTGTGAAGTCTTGTCAGAAAGATCAAACCTGAATTTGCTCCAGCCTTGAGGCCCAAGTATGGGTGTACAGGAAACACAGGGACCAGGAAGCAATGAGTTATTCTGTGAGCAAAGTCCAGACCATGGGAAGCTCCATAAGACCAAACAATACATCTTGTTTCATCAATCTAAAAAATATCTAAACTTGAAATTTGATCCCCTCTACCTTGCTCCTCCTCCCATAGATATCTATCTAAAGACACAGCACATTTTATTCTCCATCATCTTTCATCTGAAGGGCTCATGGGTACCAGGGTACATGCTGGGCTCCCGGGGCAGGTTCAAACACTTGCTTTGCCTTTCATCAGCAGATTGAGCCAGGCCCACTGTCTGAACCTCTCCAAGCCTGAGCTTCCTCATCTGTAAGCTGGACACAATCACAGCTTGGGCTCCCAGGACCACTGAGAAGACTGTGGAAGGTGATGCGTTGAGAAGCCGTGCACGGGAGCCTTGCCCATTTGTGTAAGTGCTCAGTATGCCTTGAGAACTATTATAGGAACCAGAAAAAGCCGTGTTGAGTTTAGAAAGGAGCATTTTAAATTGGAAACGAGAGTAGAAATTTATTTAAAACCTTTTTTTCTTCCAATGACAGAGGAGTCCCCCTGAGACTTCAATCGAAAAGCCAAGATTAGGATATTTGGGATACTCAGCTCCTGGTTATGCAAGGGGCCCTGGGGCCTGGGCTTCCCAGGTGGCACTAGTGGTAAAAAAAACCCACCTGCCAACGCAGGAGACGTAAGAGACACAGGTTCAATCCCTGGGTCAGGAAGATCCTCTGGAGGAGGGCATGGCAACCGACTCCAGTAATTCTTGCCTGGAGAATCCCATGGAGCCTGGCGGCCTACAGTCCATAGGGTCACAAAGAGTCGGACACAACTGAAGCGACACAGCACATTCACTGGGGTCCGGGGCTGTGCACAGCTCCTCCTCTGCAACCCAGGGGACCTCATGCTGTGCACAGAACAGGATGAGAGCACTGGGCGTGAGTGAAGCTGCAGCGCCTGTCGTAAGTGCTTGGGGTGACTGCCGAGAGATGCCTGGGGTCCCCAAGCAGCAGCTGGGTGAGATGGGGCTACCTGTCTGCACACACTCCTTTAGAAGGGCAACAGGCCAGCCTGATCTGGGGATAGCACAAGCAGTGGTGTGGTTCTTAGAACCAAAGGAACTGGACTAAACCAGGAAGACAAGACATACAAACAAACAACAGCGAGACTCGCAAGTCAGTAGTTCAAAAGCAGTGAAGTGTGTGAGACGACCTGGGCACAAAGGAAAGTGTGTTCTCGGTCACTCAGTCGGGTCCGACTCTCTGCGACACCATGGACTGTAGCCTGCCAGGCTCCTCCGTCCATGGGATTTCCCAAGCAGTGATACTGGAGTGGGTTGCCATGCCCTCTTCCAGGGGATCTCCCCAGCCCAGGGATCAAACCCGCATCTCCTGAGACACCTGCCTGCCTTGGCGGGTGGATTCTTTACCACTAGCACCACCTGGCAAGTCTGGCACAAGGAAGGACTATGTAACCGTGAACCCCTGCTTTACTGCTGCCCTGGCTTGGAGAGCAGCTAAGGGCATCTGCTCGGAGCTAGAACGCTGGGGTCCAATCCCAGCTCACCGATGTCCTAACTATGATTTCTGGCAAGTGTCGCGTTTCTTACGTGGATTCCCTCATTCGTAAAATGAAAGAGAGAACAGGACTTGCTTGGCAGGGTGGCTGGGAGGACTGGGTGAGAGGATGCTCGTGAGATAAGTGAGGGGATGGATGTGGGTATCTTGCTCAGAGCTGGACGAAGCAAGTGGGCAGGCCATGTGAGTGGTCATGAGCGCTCCAGCTTTTAGTGGCTTTCATTTCCATTCTTATTCTATTACTCCCTGGAAGAGCGGGGAGTGGGAAGAAGAACGGCTCCACTCAGCAAGCCTGACAGACACTTCCCCACATCATCAGCACCGTGCTTCCTCTCTCCCGCAGTCTGTAGGTCTGTAAAGGGCTGTGAGCTCGTTTTCTTTGTATGTGAACCCTCAGTGTCTGGGCCAAGTCAGAACAAGTGACTCTAGAGAGGGAACGCTGAAGACAGAAAGGAGAGGCAATTCCAGGCAACGGAGGCTGAGAAAGATGTTAGGGGAGGAGTTGTATGGCATTTAAAGGTTCAAGGCAAGCTTCTAGGTGTTACTACCAACATGACCGAGCTGCAACCCTCCCTACACCCTTGATCTAGAAACTACTGCTCAGGCCGGGGTCCTGGGGTGCTGCTGGGGGAGCCCCGCCCTCGCTGACCTCAGGCTCAGAGGCTCAGTGAACTTCAACAGCTCTTTGATCTGCCCTCAGGCCTAACTGGGTCATTTTCAAGCTTATGATACCCCGCTAAGGAAGATCACAGGCAACCTTAAGATAAAAGGGATGTTTTGTTAACGTCTTAAAGGGAGAAGTTGAAACGCCAAACAATTGCCTCTCCATCCACTCCCCTGCCCAGTGATGCGCAGAGCTTGGCAGAGAAAGCCTTGGGCTCCCTTCCAGGGAGGGTAAGTGCCGCTCCTGGATGCCCAAACCTTGGAGCACAGAGCCACAGGAAGAGGGACCAAAGGAATCCAGGCTTAATGTGAGGAGGTGATGGAAATGAGCAATCCCACCCACGCTGGGGAAGCCACAGGCCAGCGGAAGCAGAGGAAGAGAGCTGGCTTCGGAGGACTGGAAGCAATGGTCCTGGCCCTGGACTAGCTGCGTGACACCAGCCAAGTCTCCTCACTTCTGAGCCCCAGACGGTTTACCTGGAGAACACTGAAGGAGCAGACACCTTCAGTACGAGTGTGACCACTCACTGGTGTCTGACTCTCTGCGACCCCATGTAGCCCACCAGGCTCCTCCGTCTGTGGGATTTCCCAGGCAAGAAACCTGGAGCAGGTTGCCATTTCCTCCTGCAGGGGATCTTCCCAACCCGGGGACTGAACCTGCGTCATCCTGCACTACAGGATTCTTTACCACTGAGGCACCTGGGAAGCCCTAGACACCTTCAGTGACCCTCTCCAGCACCTCTGGGCACGCACCCCCCTGGCAGGTTCTGAAACAAAGAGAAAGCCTGAACCTGCTGCATTTCTTCACTACATATTGTTTCTTCCGGTCACCAACAGACTGTAAAAGACAGCCAAAGACAAAAGATAAAGCTGATGTGATAGAGGGTTTTTTCATCAGAAATTTTAGCAGAGAAATTAAGAAAAACGGATTAAAACTGGACATTTCCAAGAGGATACCACCTGCCTTCTCCCTATTTTCCAGGGACCTTTAGGAAGACACAAGGGCACTGGTCTTCCCGCCTTGAAGGCAGCCCCACTGCTGGGAGTGGAGTGGAAGCGAGGTCGTCATTTCTGGGAGGAAGAGAATACAGACGAGGGTTCCCGGGGGGGAATTTCAGGGAGAGAGTGAGAGGGCTAAGAGCAGCACCGGGGCAAGGAGAGTGGGTTTACTTAACAAGTGGTGCTGTGGGTAACGGCGCTTCCCAGGTAGCTCAGTGGTAAAGAACCCACCAGCCAATGCAGGGGGAAGCAAGAGACAAGGGTTCAAACCCTGGGTCGGGAAGATAAGCCTGGAGAAGGAAACAGCAGCCTACAGCAGTATTCTTGCCTGGGAAATCCAGAGAAAGCCCGTGGGGTGGCAAAGAGTCAAACCTGACCTAGTGACTGAACACACACATTGTAATACACTGGACTTCCTCTCAAATTCTTTAGAGACAAATTAGGCATGCTGCTACTTTGTTTCTTGAATAAGAAACCAAGCAGAGACCAGGTCATGCGTTGCTCTAGTTTATATTCAGAGTACGTTTAATGGGAGTAAAGTCTGATTGTGCTTCTGGGTTAAGATAATGGCGACGACAACGTCATCAATGATACACGGGCAGTTTGGATTCTATGAGGTTTAGCAGCCATATCAGAAAACCACTGAGTATTGGAGCTTCCTAGTAGACTGATGTGAATTATCCACCAAAACCACCAATCCGAAGACCACTTCATAGGATTTTATTTTGGAGATAAAAACCTTTCTTGGGGGCTTCCCTGGTGGCTCAGTGGTAAAGAATCTGCCTGCCAATGTGGGAGACACAGGTTCAATCTCTGATCTGGGAAGATCCTACATGTCCCACAGTAACTAACCCCATGGACCACAACTGCTGAGCCTGTGCTCTAGAGCCTGGGAGTCACAAGTACCGAACCCGCTGCCACATCTACCAAAGGCCACGTGCCCTACAGCCTGTGTGCTCTGCACCCAGAGAAGCCGCCACAGTGAAGCCTGAGCAGCCCCCACTTGCCGGAACTAGAGAAAAGCCCTCGTGGTGATGAGACCCAGCAAATCCAAAAATAAATAAATTAAATTATTAAAAAAAGAAAAAACCTTTCCTGATTATATTGATGTCCTCAGCGATATATTAATTGGAGAGGGATAATGAACTCACCTTTGCCTGAAAGAGTATGAAGGCAAGTCACTCCTCCAAGACCACACCCCTCCCCCAACCAGCTCAGGCTCACTGGCTACCACTCAGTTTTTGCCAAGTTTGGACAGTGAGTCCTTTTCCCCTCCCTTTTCTTTTTTTAATGAGCTTTGTTCTCTCACTCCTCTTTGAAAGGACATGTCTTGGTCTCCGCAGAGGCCTTATTCCCATAAGAAATACACCAGGCTACAGTAACAGCATCAGCCACAGTGGACAGGCCTACAGCCTGACTGACCCAGGGATCAGTGACCCACCACCAGATCAGCCCGGAAAGGAGCAGCCCTGCCGTCGTAGCAGGCCCCGGCTGTGTGTCCTGGAGCAAGGAGGTGCCGGGTGAATAAAGACTCACCGGAGGGCCGGCGACCTCCATGCCTGGCTCTCCATGGTTGCCAGGAGAGCCGGGGATCCCAGGCGCACCACGGTCGCCCTGAAAAGAGAAAACAACACAGTCAAGATGTCAGCTCTGGGCAGGAGAGAGCAAAGGTGCAAGGCAGTTCTGTTCCTCCCACTGTCTGGACCATACCTTCCAGCCAGCGTCTCTCCCAACACCTCACTCTGCATGCCCCCTCGAGTTCATCCAAGCTGCCCCTCATCCCACTCAGTTCAACATGACTGAACCACAGTCACCAACTGTGACCACCCACCTTTCCGCAGTGACTGTGCCCCAACATTGCCCATGGCTCCAGATGTGATTATAACTGTATGACCCCCACCACAGGTGACCACGATTTCAAGTTTTACTGTGCTTTTGCCACGATTCTCCTGCCACCATCCTGAACTCACCCCAGAGTTGACCATGTATCCACATTTCAACCCAGTCCCCACATCATCAATGAATGGGTTCATCATTTTGCCAACAACGCGTACCAAGCACCTATATTTTGCGAGTCACTGTCCCAGGGGTTGCAAGGGGCAAGAATGACTGAGATACATTCTCTGCCATCAAGCATGGTGGTTAATAGAGTGTAGGTTTAAGTTCTGGTTTCAACACTTGGTAACTGTTAGCTTCAGAGGGCAACAATTTCCTTCATTTACAAAGCCCAGGGTATACCAGGAGCTGCTGGGCCAGCAGAGGCTATGTTTGTTCGGAGATCAGGAGAACAGAGTGCCTGGCATGGCAGTCAGTGCACTTCAGCTGCTGTGGTTGTTGCTGGTCTCAGGTGCCCATCATTCTGGACTTTGATCAGACGAGAAAAAGGGGAAGGAAAGGAAAGCAGGGGAGGAATTCCATTTGCTACTTTCTATAGAAGGACACTGAGACAGTCACACCTTTGTATCTACAATTTCAAAATTCTCGACCTCTGAAAACAAGTGTTTACCCTAACTCATCAGGCAGCAAATCTGACTTGTACTGACTTGAAGGCTAATTACAATCTTTAGACATCCCCCTTTTCATGGATATTTACACATTTCTATGGCATCATTATTGGAGAAGGCAATGGCACCCACTCAGGTACTCTTGCCTGGAAAATCCCATGGACGGAGGAGCCTGGTAGTCTGCAATCCATAGGGTCGAGAAGAGTTGGACACGACTGAGTGACTTCACTTTCACTTTTCACTTTCATGCATTGGAGAAGGAAATGGCAACACACCCCAGTGTTCTTACCTGGAGAATCCCAGGGACGGGGGAGCCTGGTGGGCTGCCGTCTATGGAGTCACACAGAGTCGGACACGACTGAAGTGACTTAGCAGCAGCAGCAGCATGGCATCGTTATAATGAGTTTGATGAGGAATTTTGCCCCACACACCACAGTAAATGCTATTTTCATCACTTATAAATTACTAATTTTCTAAATTCCAAAATAAACTCAATCCAAAGCACACAGGACCCACACAATTTTGCGTAAGAGACTGTACCCCTATATTAGGTCAGCAGATGGTAGCCAAGCCTAATACTGAAATGGGAGGTGACCCTATTCAAGCCACTTACCATCTCCAGGGTGAGTTAATTTGTATGGCAAATGGAAGTGGCCTTAGGAGGTCGTCATGAAGAGCCAATTAGATAAAGTGCAACAAATTTATTTCAGGTAGAACCTGACATTGCTAGGCAACACTGCTTTATCAAGGCTTATGTTTTAAATGAAAATCCTATTAATAACCGGCTTATCCTGAAACCACCATCTGAATTTGAAAACTTTACATCTGGACCTTTCAGAAAAATAATGCTTCAAGATGATTTGTTTCTCCCGCAGGGTGACTGTTGCTTGGAGGAGTTTGTAAGTTATATATTCATTCAACAAATGTTGGTTGTTTATTCACAGCAAACTGCAATCTGGCTCCACGACCAAAGACGACTCATTCAGGGGCCCTGCCCATTTCCAATGCTCTGTGCTATATTCAGGAAAGAGATCGGAACAGGCTTGCAAAGTTCTCAGGAAAGAGGTGAACCACAGTCTAAACGCTCCCTAAACTCTGGTAACACTGTCTCTGTCCCTCCTCCTCCCAGGCCCACAGTGGCCACCTGTCCTAAGGACCACAGCTTCCCTCTGGTGCACCCTTGCCTCTGCAAACAGTCCCCGAGAAATCCTCTTCAGAGCCCCAGATGGTGCGTCCTGTTTCTTTAGAATAAAATGATGTGGCTGATTCTGGGACTGCAAGAAAAGCTGATTTGTGTGCAGGGGGAAGGTGGGGAACGGAGGAAGTCAAGAAATAAGGTGAAGGTGGAAAAAAGTGCACTGAACTAAGAGAGATACGATCAGTGCCGGGTCCCTGACCAGCACACTGGGTGGTGAGAGGACAAGGCAGAGGAGTTCACACTGCCGCCAAGTGACCACAAGTCCAGTCTCAGGACTGAAACAGAGTCCCCCTTTAAAACCACGTTCCCCTGCGGCTTCATGACTAACCTCTCTATCCAAAACTTTATTCCTGCTCTTGCCCTGCCCCTGTTCCCCCCAGGATAGAAGAGGATCAGAGAAAAAGGTGGGGGGGGGACTGAAACTGGCCATCCAACCATCTCATCCTCTGCTGTCCCCTTCTCCTCCTGCCCTCAATCTTTCCCAACATCAGGGTCTTTTCAAATGAGTCAGCTCTTCACATCAGGTGGCCAAAGTATTGGAGTTTCAGCTTCAACATCAGTTGTTCCAATGAACACCCAGGACTGATCTCCTTCAGAATGGACTGGTTGGATCTCCTTGCAGTCCAAGGGACTCTCAAGAGTCTTCTCCAACACCACAGTTCAAAAGCATCAATTCTTTGGTGCTCAGCCTTCTTTACAGTCCAACTCTCACATCCATACATGACCACTGGAAAAACCATAGCCTTGACTAGACAGACCTTTGCTGGCAAAGTAATGTCTCTACTTTTTAATGCTGTCTAGGTTGGTCCCAGTCCAGTGTTCTTGCCTGGAGAATCCTAGGGGTAGGGGAACCTGGTGGGCTGCCATTTCTGGGTTCCACAGAGTCGGACGCGACTGAAGCAACTTAGCAGCAGCAGCAGCAGCAGCAGGTTGGTCATAACTTTCCTTCCAAGGAGTAAGCGTCTTTTAATTTCATGGCTGCAGTCACCATCTGCAGTGATTTTGGAGCCCAGAAAAATAAAATCAGCCACTGTTTCCACTGTTTCCCCATCTATTTGCCATGAAGTGATGGGACCGGATTCCATGATCTTAGTTTTCTAAATGTTGAGCTTTAAGCCAACTTTTTCACTTTTTCACTCTCCTCTTTCACTTTCATCAAGAAGCTCTTTAGTTCTTCTTCACTTTGTGCCATAAGGGTGGTGTCATATGCATATCTGAGGTGATTGATATTTCTCTTGGCAATCTTGATTCCAGCTTGTGCTTCATCCAGCCCAGTGTTTCTCATGATGTACTCTGCATAGAAGTTAAATAAGCAGGATGACAATATACAGCCTTGACGTACTCCTTTTCCTATCTCGAACCAGTCTGTTGTTCCATGTCCAGTTCTAACTGTTGCTTCCTGACCTGCATACAGATTTCTCAAGAGGCAGGTCAGGTGGTCTGGTATTCCCATCTCTTTCAGAATTTTCCACAATTTATTGTGATCCACACAGTCAAAGGCTTTGGCATAGTCGATCAAGCAGAAATAGATGTTCTTCTGGAACTCTCTTGCTTTTTTGATGATCCAGCGGATGTTGGCAATTTGATTGCTGATTCCTCTGCCTTTTCTAAAACCAGCTTGAATAATTGGAAGTTCATAGTTCACGTATTGCTGAAGCCTGGCTTGGAGAATTCTGAGAAATACTTTATTAGCGTGTGAGATGAGTGCAATTGTGCGGTAGTTTGAGCATTCTTTGGCATTGCCTTTCTTTGGGATTGGAATGAAAACTGACCTTTTCCAGTCCTGTGGCCACTGCTGAGTTTTCCAAATTTGCTGACATATTGAGTGCAGCACTTTCACAGCATCATCTTTCAGGATTTGAAAGAGCTCAACTGGAATTCCATCACCTCCACTAGCTTTGTTAGAAGTTAGTTAGCCAAGTTAGAAGCCAAGTTAGAAGACAAAAAATAAACTAAGCACTATTCATATTAGAAAAATCCATATTCTTTGCACCCCAGTTTCTCCTTTAAAATAGTTAATATAGGGACTTCCCTTGTGGTCCAGTGGTTAAGAATCTGCCTGCCAATGCAGGGGACACGGTTTCCATCCCTAGTTCTGGCAGACTCCACATGGAGAAGGCAATGGCACCCCACTCCAGTACTCTTGCTTGGCAAATCCCATGGACGGAGGAGCCTGGTAGGCTGCAGTCCATGAGGTTGCTGAGGGTCGGACACGACTGAGTGACTTCACTTTCACTTTTCACTTTCATGCATTAGAGAAGGAAACGGCAACCCACTGCAGTGTTCTTGCCTGGAGAATCCCAGGGACAGGGGAGCCTGATGGGCTGCCATCTCTGGGGTCGCACAGAGTCGGACACGACTGAAGCGACTTAGCAGCAGCAGCAGCAGCAGCAGGACAGCTGAGCCAGTGAAGCCCAGCTCCTGAGCCTGTGCACTGGGAGCCTGCGCTCTGCAGTAAGAGAAGCCCAGCAGTGAGAAGCCCACACACCACAGCTAGAGCCTAGTCCCCACTCACTGCAACTAGAGAAAACCCGAGTGCAGCAATGAAGACCCAGCACAGCCAAAAATAAATAAAAACAAACAAAAAAAAGAAAGTGAATGTGGATCTCCTTTGTACTTTGTCTTAGCTTGCCTCCTTTCTTCTTCCCAAGGCTATATTTTATGCACAGCACAAAACCTTAACAGCTGCAAGCTAAACCACACCCATGTTGCAGTTTGTGTTCTTCTAAATAACTGTTCACACTCCTGCTTCCTGAACCAGCTGATCCTCACATGCTGGTCTTCTTTCATCCAGGTTCTAAGCTTCCAAATACTTCAGTTCAGTTCAGTTGCTCAGTCATGTCTGACTCTCTGCGACCCCATGGACTATAGCACGCCAGGCTTCCCTGTCCATCACCAACTCCCAGGGCTTACTCACTCATGTCCATCGAGTTGGTGATGCCATTCAACCACCTCATCCTCTATTGTCCCCTTCTCCTTCTGCCTTCAATCTTTCCCAGCATCACAGTCTTTTCAAATGAGTCAGTTCTTTGCATCAGGTGGCCCAAATATTGGAGTTTCAGCTGCAACATCAATGCTTTCAATGAATATTCAGGACTGATTTCCTTAGGATGGATTGGTTGGATCTCCTTGCAGTCCAAAGGACTCTCAAGAGTCTTTTCCAACACCACAGTTCAAAAGCATTAATTCTTAGGTGCTCAGCTTTCTTTATAGTCCAACTCTCATATCTATACATGACTACTGGAAAAACCAAGCCTTGATTAGATGGACTTTTGTTGGCAAAGTAATGTCTCTGCTTTTTAATATGCTGCCTAGCTTGGTCACAGCTTTTCTTCCAAGCATCGTTTAATTTCATGTCTGCAGTCACCATCTGCAGTGATTTTGGAGCCCCCCAAAATAAAGTCTCTCATGGTTTCCATTATTTCCAAATACTTACCCACCAATTAAAACTCAGCCCAATCATTTCTTTTCTATAAACCCCCCTCTGCCTGCCCACCTCTCAGCCTTCAGAAGACATTTGAATGTATCTTCATTAACACACCACCCTCCCATTGTGTCTGACCCTCTGACTTTTATGTAAGTATCTTAAAAGAATAAATTATCCATTGATTTATTAATCCATTAGTTCAACAAATATTTGTCAAGTACCTAAATGGAGTCAGACCCTATGTTGGGCACAGTATCTACACAGTTCTGCATCCACAGTGCCTAGAGTTGGGCCTGGACAGCCCTTTAACAGCAAATTCCTGAATGCCTGAATAAGTGAATCTATCATCACTTGCATTTTGTCAGGTACTAAATTTTGCTGTTGACCAAAATCAAATTTTTGCTCAGGAGGGAACATGATGAATGACCTCTGGCAGCCCTGCCAAGAATCTGAGTCACAACTGATCTCTGCTGCAGGAGCACAGGCCTGGCTCCGTTTGTATGTTTATGGCCCTCTGTGATGCCAACACTTCCCCTGAAGCAACAGCTTAATGGACTGAAACTCGGAGAAAATGACTCCAAGAAAAGAGCCGAAGACCTTAAAGCTCAGTCAGAATAAGCAAGAAGGTTCCTGATTAGAAGAAAGGGGGTATGTGAGCGCTCATCTATAATAGTGACTGTGTTATCTGTTTCGGTTGCAAGACATTCTGAGCCAGTTCAACAGTGTTTAGGGAGGAAAATGTGTGAGGGCATGGAAGGAGGAGGTCATTTATTGGAAAACTATGTGCTGTGAGATAACTTATCCACAGGAGCCCATTGGGGGTTAACTACGTTTTAGTCCTTTATACAGAAAAGGAACAGAGTCTCAGAAACAACAAGCCCCTTGCCTTTATGTCATAGATCTTGGGCTTCCCATGTGGCATCAGTGGTAAAGACCCCACCTGCCAAGGCAAGAGACATAAGAGATGTGAGTTCGCTCCCTGGGACGGGAAGATACCCTGGAAGAGGGCGTGGCAACCCACTCCAGTATTCATGCTTGGAGAAACCCATGGACAGAGGAGCCTGGAGGGCTATAGCTCATAAGGTCACAAAGACTCGGTCAGGACTAAAGCAAGGGCACGCACGCCATATGTCTTACAGGTAGCTGGGCTGGGATCCTAACCCAGCTCCATTGGAAGGCAAAGCTTGTTCATTTCGCTAGAAACACGTCCACCCAAGAGAAGGAAAGGCATCTTTAAGAGTCTTTTTGTGGCTGTAAGTCATTATGAAGAGCTGAGAAAGCACCAAGGAAAATCCTTGTAGAGCGCTCTTAAGTCCCCAGGGGTTTTCAGCACCAGGGACAGCACCCAGGCAAGGCCCACAGCTGAACACTGTGAGGAAGGGCATCTCTCCCCTTCCTCCCACCTTGTCCCCCCATGAGCCCCTCATTCTACAACTAAAGATCTCTGATTCCAATTTACCTTCCCAATGCCAGCTGACTAGGGAAACCTTTATTCTAAACTACATTCCACCTTGCAAATATGTACAGTATTAACGCTGAAAGGGTCATCTGTTTACACATCTCATACGTAAACAGGGAGAGAGCACAGCTTACCATGGGTCCTATGGATTTGAAACTGGCTGGTCAACTGTACCCCAGGGCAAGGCCCTCTGCACATCTCACCCCAGGTCTCCGCCCACATCTCCACACCACAGAGCCGCCTCCCCGCACTTCCACTGGGGCTTCTCTCTCCAAAAACAGGCCGACAGGGATGAGTCAGGTCTCTCTAGACCCCTCACCTTCTTGCTGAACCCTAAAGTAGACTCCACAGGGTGATCTAATGATAAGGATCACTAATATTTATTGGGCAGGTACCTGTGGCGAACATAAGGCTAGGCAGGCAAATATTTTATTTGCATTACATCATTTTTTCCCCAAACTCTGCCTGGAAGGTAGATTTTTATCAACCTCATTAATAAGCAGCCCAGAAAAAGGACGTCTTTACCCATTTCCGCATCTCTTGTTTCTGGTTCCCTTTTCAGTGCCCTTGCCTCCTTGCCTTCTAAGAGACAATTGATTTCTCCCAGATCCTGAAATCCCTCCTCTCGGGGGAACTGAGAGCTCAAAGCGCTGCCGGGCAGATGCTGGGCTCACAGCATCACGCAGGGACCTCAGACACACGTCTGAGCTGGCTGTGGATCAGGGGTCCTCCAGTCCCTGGTCCTGCCGCCCTGCTCCACACACACCCATTGCTCCGGGCACAAGGAATTATTTTACAGGCCTGCAAATTCAGGCAAAGTTGTTTCCACTTCTTTTTTTTTCTTTAGAAACTAGGGAGTTGCCAAATATTTGCTCAGATCACTCAAAAGAACTCCCTCATTTCTTTTTCCTTTCATCATGAACAACAAAATCACCATTAGGGGAACACATGTGATCTTCATCAGTACAAGCGCAGTATGACTGCAGAGGTCCCCTGCCTGAAGGGCGGAAAAAATCAGGCAGCAAGTTTAACCTAGAGTGAAAGTGAAAGTCGCTCAGTCGGGTCCGACTCTTTGCGGACTATACAGTTTTTGGAATTCTCCAGGCCAGAATACTGGAGTGGATAGCCTTTCCCTTCTCCAGGGGATCTTCCCAACCCAGGGATCAGACTCATGTCTCCCGCATTGCAGGCGGATTCTTTACTAGCTGAGCCACGAGGGAAGCCCCCAGCAGTTACTCCTGAGTTCTCAAATTCCATATCCTGCTTATTACTGTAAACCAAGACTTTTACATACAATAAAAACAATATACTCTGTGGTTTTGTGGCTAAGATCCCAAAAACACAGCTGAAAAATAAAAGGAGAGAAATAAAAGAATGAGTGTCTGGGCCTTCAGATAAAACTTCCCGTAAGAGCGGCATAAATGGATTCCCAAAGTGTTTTATCTTCAGTAACTGGGCTGGGTGGTAGGGATGTGGTTTAGGAAAGTGCTGGCTGACTCAGAAAGTGGGTCCAGGAAAAGATAGCCGCTGACACCAAAGGCACATAAAAAGAAATTTAAAAAATCTGTTTGCATATATATATGCAAGTGGATAAAAATATGGTAACTCTACAGTAATGCTTCATGTGATTTTGAATATATTTGTTAAGCTAAAGCAAAAAATAAGCATGCTAATGTCTCTCACTGACTCTGTCACCCACATTCTTAAGTTGATGCATCTGAGCTGGTCAAGCAGTCATTCCTTGGCTCTGGGTGCCAGTACAGCACATGCTCTGCTCTGAACACATTCTATCTCGTCCTCCTGTGGTCTTCTCCCAGGTTAGGGCCCAGCAGAGAACTCCTTCCTTGTCTTCCCCTTCAGCTGCTACACACCTTAGAATAGGGACAAACATCATCTCTGCCAAGAAGCCTTCCGGAGTCAAACCAGGCTGGGCCGGGAGCCCCCTCTGAGCACTTGTGCCTAAGCCTCCCTCTATCCCAGTATCTGTTCATCTGCTTCTCCCCTGGCTCCTGAGCTGATAAGAGGGCTGGGGAAACATGCCACTCATCCCTGACACCCCCCAGCCCACCTCCAGATCTGACAAGCGGCAGAGGCTCAGTGGATCCACAATGAATGAGATAATAAGCATGTTGTTAATGGATGCATGAATGACTCAATGAACTCATTGATTCAGTGTAGGATAACTTCAGGAAAACTGTCCTCATCACCCAGGAAAGTTCTCTTATGAATACTCCCTCATGGGCAAAGTCGTCTTTTCTGAGTCATGGTTACAAGCAAATTGAAGAAGAGACACCTGCTATTGACTGAAGTGTCTGCCTTTCCTCTCCGAGGCCTGGCTAGATGACAACCAACTCCCTCCCATGCAGGGTCAGGAGGTTGGTGGAAATGAATGACCACCTCTGGGCCTGGCCCACAAAATCTTCCCACAAGGTCCTCCACCATCTTTTCCATCATTTAAGACTGCATATGGAGGACTCAATAGGAGACACTGAAGTCTTACAGGAGCAAGTGCACGGGCTGGGGGTATGTGGGTCCCTGAATGGCCATGTGGTCAGGACTCTGCACTCACCAAAACTCCCATTACACTTAACGTGAATGAGGAATAAACTTTTATTATGTTAATCATCTGAAATCCGAGGACCCTTTGTGTCCCCAATTAAACTAACAATACAAGACTTGTCATTGTTTAGTCATTAAAGTCGTGTCCGACTCTTTTGCGACCCCATGGACTGTAACCCACCAGGCTCCTCTGTCCACGGATTTCCCAGGCAAGAATACTGGAGTGGGCTGCCATTTCCTTATCCAGGGGCTTTTCCCAACCCAGGGATTGATCTTGGGTCTCCTGCATTGACAGGTGGGTTCTTTACCACTTAGCCACCGAGGAAGACCCCAGTACAAGACTAGATCTATTCCTTTGCTGGCTGCAAGTGTCTTTTGCAACTAGTTTAACTGCAAGTATTTATTAAGGAACAACTGTGTGGCACCCATTTCCATCTCATGGTTCAGAGCTGCAGAGGCTTTCGTTAGGTGACAAGTGATGAGCGTGGAAGTAAACAGGGGTGACCAGAGATGCTCACAATTAAATCTGGCATGTTCACTTTCTAAGTGCAACCCACGGAATCTACAGTTTGGTAGATAAATACTCACCTTGGTTCCCATAGGTCCTGGTAATCCAGGTGGGCCACGAAGTCCCTGGGAAAACAAATGGAACAAAGACGATCATGGAACCACGAATGAGCATCTACCCATCTACCCTGTGCTCTGGGGACACACAGGATGGGGCCATCTCCACAATCTGCTGTGTGCAAAGCAAAACCACCTGGTTTTGAGACACAGGACCCCTGGGTGTGAATTCTGACTCTATCACCTACCAGTTCTGCATGACCTCGAGCAAACCCCTCAGGTCTCTCTTAGTTTGCTTTCTTATTTAAGATCCTTTTTTTTTTTTTGGTTTTTAGGTAGTGAAATGTCATTTTATTAATTTTTATTTTATATTGGAGTATACTTGTGCTGTTTTTGAGGTGTACAACAACGTTGTATACATTGAGGCATACAATGTTGTGTTGCTTTGAGATGTACAACGAAGTGACTCAGTTATATATACACATATGTGCTGTGTGCTCAGTCGTGTCCCACTCTTTGTGACCCCACGGACTGTAGCCCACCAGGCTCCTCTGTCCATGGCATTTTCCAGGCAAGAGTACTGGAGTAGGGTACCATTTCCTTTCCAGGGGCTCTTCCCGACCCAGGGACCAAGCTGCCTCTTGTGCCTCCGGTGCTGGCAGGAGGATTACACATACATACACCTACTCTTTTCCAGATTTTCCCATCTAGGTGATTACAGAGTATTGAGCAGAGTTTGCTGGGTTTGGAGGTCCTTGTTGACTGCCTGTTTTATAGTAGTATGTATACGTTAATCCCAGCCTCCTAACTTATCCCTCCCTACAAGATCCTTATTTTACAGATTCTCTCAAATAAGGTCAAGGCCAGGTGTCAGGTTTCATAGTAGGGGCTCTTCTGATCCCAAAGTCTGGTCTCTTTCTTACTTACCACTTTCTGTCCAGGACACACTAAAATGTTTCTAAGTCCCCATGCACATAACACCCTCATGAACTTACACATACAGCTCATCCGTCTGCAACATCCACTCTGTGCTATTCCATCTAAAACATAATTCCTTCCAATTTTCACTTTTTGCATAGATGCCACCTCCTGTGTGAGGCCTCCCCAGCTTACACAGAACAGGATGGCCAAGCTATGCTCATCGAACTGCTTGGCTGTCTTGCGAGCATCTCAACAGCACAGGCTCTAACCCGTGTCTGCGTCCTCGGAGTCTGACCCACAGCCAGCAGTCCACACAGGACCCTGTGCCGCGCTGGCCTGATGTGGGCAGGAGCCAGCTGCTGCCCCCATACAAGACCCCTTTCCCAGCCCAGCTGCTTTCTTGCAAAGTTTGACAGTGGAGCCTTTTTTCCTTTTCTAATCCCAACCTGGTCGTTACAGTCACCGAAGCCCCTGACACTTACCGGGTCTCCATCTTTCCCTCTTCCGAGGGGCCCGGGAGGCCCGGGGGAACCAGGATCGCCCCTGGGGCCGGCTGGCCCTGGGCTCCCTTCTTCTCCCGCTGCTCCCTGGAAAGACAAGTAGACAGTGTCCGAGATCAACAAGATGCAGAAAGTAAGGTTTTTAATGGACAATCAATCTAAAGGGAGGGCTTCCCTTGCGGCTCGGTGGTCATGAAACTGCCTGCCAATGCAGGAGCAAAGGGTTCAATCCCTGGGTCAAGAAGATCCCCTAGAGTAGGAAATAGCAACCCACTCCAGCATCCTTGCTTGGAAAATTCCATGGACAGAGGAGCCTGGCAAGGTGCGTGGGGTTGCAAAAGAGTCAGACGTGACTTAGTGACTAAACCACCACCGCCACCTGAAAGGGGTGGGTGGGCTTCCTGGTGAGGCCCTGCTTCAGAAAGCCCACCCCTTCTGAAGGCACAGAGGACAAGCTGTGTAATGTGACCCCCAAATTCATATGCCCTTAACCCTGGCACTTCAATGTAGAAATAGGGTCTCTGCAGGTGTAATTAGTTAAGAGGTGCTGATACTGGAGTAGCACAGAGCCTAACCCAGAAAGAACTGCTGTCCTCACGAGAAAGGGACATCTGGACCCAGGCCTGTGTAGAGGGCAGTCCACGCGAAGACACGGAGAGAAGACAGCCGTCAATAACCCAGCGAGCGGGGCCTGGAAGACATCCTTCCCTCACAGCCCTGAGGAGGAACCAGCCCGTCTGACACCTTGATTTAGGACTTCCTGACATGGTGAATGGTGACACAGCACGTTTCTGTGGTTTAAGGCACCCAGTTTGTGACGCTCTCGTTACAGCGGCCTTAGCAAACTATACAGCATGGAACGTGGGCACGAGAAGGACACTAGTAGTTTTCTGGTCCAACCTTCCGCCCGCGGCAGGAAGCCATCAGGTGTGCCTCTTCCAGGCAGCCCTCCCATTTTTGCTTGGACTCCTTTGAGAGCACAGAGTTCACCACCTCCCCAGGCAGTTTTTATCTCCTTATTGGGCAGTTCCATTAGACTGTGTCTTTATACTCAGCCGAGACAGTCCTCTCTGAAATCTTCCAGAGGTTTGACTTCAAACGTGGGGCTATGCAGACAAAATCCAATTCTTCGTCACAAGACAGGCCTTCAGTGATGTGAGCATCACTTGGGGATCCAAAGTGCGGACAGAGAGAGGAAGCCAGGATCTGATGAGGGAGGGAGCGGGGCTTGGAGTTTGCGCCCCGTTTCTGACCACAAGCCAGGAGCCCCGTGCAGCCCCAGCTGTGGAATGCTGCGGGGACCACGTGGGCCACAGGAAGTCCCTTTCCGGGCAGGGCTCTCTTGGACCTAAGCTGCAACCTGAACCAGACATTCCTGATGCAGAAGTGAGGGGAGGTACCATGTCCCACGGAGGACAAAGCAAAGGATGGAGAGGAACTCTCTCCAGGCACAGGGCAGGATCAGCTTCTGCAGGTCTCAGGTCACCCACTGGACAGGCAGAGAGAAGAGCAGGTCCTGCTGTCAGGGACTTTACCACTTTGTACGGCACGGAGGGGTAGTCCCCTTGCAAACGCATTCTTCTGCTCATCAGAGCAGAGGTGTCTGGCTCCCTCTAGAGGCTGAGTGAGCCAACTGCTGTTGCTGTTTAGTCACTAGTGAAAGAGAAAGTCGCTCAGTCCTGTCTGACTCTTTGCAACCCCATGGACAGTATAGGCCATGGAATTCTCCAGGCCAGAATACTGGAGTGGGTAGCCTTGCCCTCCTCCAGGGGATCTTCCCTAGCCAGGGATCGAACCCAGGTCTCCCACATTGCAGGCGGATTCTTTACCAGCTGAGCCACAGGGGAAGCCCTAAGTTGTGTCTTTTTAAGTCATGACTCTGAGCGACCCCATGGACTGTAGCCCACCAGGCTCCTCTGTCCATGGGATTCTCCAGGCAAGAATACGCGAGTGGGTTGCCATTTACTCCTTCGGGGCATCCTCCTGAACCAGGGATCGAAATCGAGTCTCCTACCTGGGAAGCCCCAGACATTCTCATGTTTGCTCAACTAGTCCTCAACATTCCCTTCTAACCAACCCTCTTCTAAGCTCCTTCTAATTTGTCAGGGTCCGTGTGTCCCAGAATAGAGGCCCATCCTTTGCACGTGGTAATAATCAAAGCAAAACAGATGGGCCAGATTTCTTTTTTTCCTCCCTCACTTAAGGAGATTTTCCACAGGCTGGTCGATCATTTTTCTTCATAGCAAATCACTTCTTCTCCGAGGGATGCATTTAAAAACAGCCTTCCCATCAAAATGTAAAAGTTTGCATCTATTCCTGTTACAACGTTTTGCCAAAATAGAAAAGATAAAATGGTCACACCTTCCAAAGGTCCCAGGTGAAGTGGACCCGAAGGAATTTGCATTACTAAGTTCAGAGACAGGAGAGCTGGGTAGAAGTTGGCTGCGGAGGACGCATCAGGAGTTGGGGTGGGGTGAGGAGGGGCACTGGGATTTCTGTCTCTGGATGAGGAGCCTCTGCTGGGGGCTCGGGACAGCAAGCCCCTCTCCCCTCACCACCTGCTCTCTGCCGCACGTCAGGGCCTCAGCTCCTCCTCGCCATCTGTGCGGCCCTGCACTCCGTGTGGGCTCAGTGCGAGCTGGAGACCCGGGCTCCTCAGCCCTGACACTGCCGATGCTCGTGGCGGACGGTCTGCACTGAGAAGGGGCGCCGTCCTGTGGGTGTTCAGAATCCCCGTCTCCACCCACAAGATGCCAGAAGTCGGAGTAAACATGGGAGACATGTACTAGGATGCGAGGTCAGGACATGTCACCTGGGATTCCAAAAAGCCGGGGAGCCTTCCCCTCTGCCCTCGGGGAATTGGTGTTTTGGGGGAGGACACCGTGTCTCTCTGCTTCCTAATGAATAAGGCTTTTCTCATAGGCTGGGAAGGTTTAATTGCACATGTGATAGTGTGGGGTGGCTATGCTGGAGCACTGAATTCAGAGAAAGGGGGGCTTGGGAGGCAGACAGACCAGTTCTGCGGCTCAGCAGCCACGGAACGCAGGACACAGAGCTTCAGTCTACACCTCTGTCAGGCGGGGCCCCATCTGACCCTGCGTCTGTGGCGAGGGTTAGAGGAGCCGACTGCAGAAGAGCCCTCGGCCTCCCGGGTCCTGAAACGGGTCTGAGCGGAGTGGGCTCCTTTCCTGCCTCTTAAAAGCTGAGAACCGCTGCGGAGGATGGAGACCACACTGAGTCTTACCTTCTCACCACGCTCCCCATCTTTCCCAGGGGGGCCTCTGGAGCCCGGGGGACCCTAGGGAAAGAAAGGTGATTGACAAGGTCAAGTTCAAGAGGGCCCAGGGCACTCAGAGAAGAGCGATGGGCCCCCTCCAGTCAGAGGCTCCCGACTCGTTCTCCACCCCTGACTTCTTCCTCCTCCGCCGCCCTCCCACCGCCTCCCTGTCTCCTGGGACTGCCACGCTTCCTCGCACATTGGAGCTCTAACCACACGGCCCTGCTTCCCAATGGCCTGCCCACTGTGGGCTGTGGCTCTCAGACGGCAGGCAGGGCGTGGCGCAGAGGGGGCCTCGGGGAGGAGAGGGTGACCCAAGTGCACAGCCTTGGCATCGGTGACCTGCCCGTGTCGTGAGCGCCCCCCAGAGGCTGACTTTTCGAGGCAAGGCTCAGGGCAGGCGTCCCGCGGACGCACCAGCAGGGACATCAGAAAGAGGACGGGCGGGTAGGGACACGTTCACGCGGCTGCAGCTCTGTCCTGCTGGGGGCTCCGGGGTCCAACGGCAGACACGCACCCGGAGCGGCTCCCCCATGGGTGAAGGAGGTGGGCCATTTACACACCTGTCGGCCAGGGCTGCTGCTGCTGCTACTACTGGCCACGTGCCGTGTGGCTGGACCATAAGGTCTCTTAGGCCAGAGAAAACCCTGGGCCAAGGGGTGCAGGACTGGCTCTGGGAAGAGTGCACTGACACTGCGGGGGAGGGTGGTGCCAGCCAGGAACTCGCGGTTTCCACGGCAACCACTGACCACGTGATGCAGTCTCCCTGTGCCTCAGTCTCCTCCTGAGTAAAAGGGGGCCACTTCTGACACTCACCTCCCAGGGTCGTGAGGAGTCAGTGAGTGTGAAGGACTTACAACAGTGCCTGGCACACAGCTACACCCACCATCTGTTCTCTATGCTGCTGTGATTATCAACAAAAAAGATGGTGATGGAACAGGACTGGACTCAGCCTATCTGAGGAGCACAGTGCTCTGATGTCCTTCGCTGCATGCCACTGGGTGTTGTGTTCCACAACTGAGATAGAAATCAGTGTCCAGGGTGGCTCTTAACGGTGGTCCACAAGCAGACCCCAGGGCCCCCACGGGGTGGCCGCCTCTGCAGGTCAAGTGCAGTGGGGCACGAAGGTGAGCCTACACAGCCCACATGCTCCAGGCTGAAGATGAAAAAGCTGAGGTCTCAGGAGGCCCCCAGAGAGGCCTGGCAGCCAGTGAGCTGTGGCTAGGACCCAGCAACCCGACAGTCAGGGCATCTGCCGTTCCTCAGGTTTATCCTGCTTCCTCCAGGGCCAGCTGTGACGCTGATCCAGCATCGGCACTACTCACAGCTTTCTGACCACAACAATTTCCTTCATCACCGGAGATCTCCTGAGTTACCGAGAACCTCAGGTTGTAGCTGTGTAGGTATCTTTGGTGGGGCCTCAATTTCTCCATCTGTGAAATGGGAGCAGGGATGCCTATGCCCCGAGTTCTGTAGTGCAGGATACATGAGTTAACCAGGGGGATGGACATCGTGGATCCACAACCAGTGCTGGTGTCCCTGCCCTCCCCACCCACCCCAGTTACTCACCACACTTCCTGGGGGGCCGCTGGGGCCAGGGGGCCCTACAAGTCCAGGAGCTCCCTATAGAGAGGCAGAAGATGGTCAGAAAGCCAAGGAATTGATTACAAGCAGCTCCCCCAGTCTTTCTCCAAACTTGCCTCCTGTTCAACTCTCCCTGATTTGCCCAAAATGCTTCTAGATAACATTCCCTCCATAGGAAGGATGACCCTCCTTGTCCAGGAGGGTCAGGAGGGTCCAAGCCTCAAAGGAGGTGGATTCCAGCACAGAGAGGGGCAACAGGAGGCCAGGAGGACTCTGGGACGATCCTAAGGCCACAGCACAGAGGTGGCAGAGAAGGAGGAGTGGGTGTTGAGGGGAGGGCAGAGGAGAAGGTCAGGTGCTGTCAAGCACATATCTCAGGTGGGGTGTGGGCTCTAGCTTCAGAGCATGGGGGAATGGAAACCCTGAAAATGGAACAAAATCGGCAGATCTGCGCTATGGAGACACGTGCTCTGGGACAATGTAAGTTGACTGTAAGGGTGTGAACAAGCTTTGGAGACGAGAGAGAGGATCCGGTGAGGTGGGTGGACAGGAGCCGGCGCCCTGGGCCCGGCCAGCCCTCCAGTGTGGACGGCACCTTCCCAGCCCCGTCCGCACACTCAATGGGGAGCTGGGCACCAGGGGCAGGGGTCGGCCCAGCCCCCTCCCGTGGGCCCGCGAGGCAGGTGGCCAGGAAGGACTCACGGGGCTCCCGGCTGCTCCAGGGGTTCCCTGGGCGCCTTCTTGTCCCTTGGCACCCTGCACGGAAAACAGAAAGAAGTGAGACGCCTCCTGCAATGCTGGCCTCAGCCCCACGCAGCGACATGGGGCACCTTTGTCATCAGAGTCAGGCGACCCAAACGCAAAGGACAGGATTCCCTAGCGATTCAGAGACAAAGATTCCGCCTGCCAGTGCAGGAGATGCAGGTTGGATCTCTGGGTCGGGACAATCCCCTGGAGAAGGAAATGGCAACCCATGCCAGTATTCTTGCCTGGAGAATCCCATGGACAGAGGAGCCTGGTGGGCTATAATCCATGGGGTCACAGAGTTGGACACAATGGAGAGACTAAAGCACCACGACCAAACTGAAAGGATGGGGAGCAGGTTTACAGGTGCGGAGATCACAGGTCCGGGCTCCCTAAACTTCTTCAGTCTTCACTTCCCCCCAGGACACAGGCAGCAGCCTCTACCCTTTATCTTGACATATACAAGGCGCAGAGGGATGGGCCTGCCCAGGTGCACACAGGCAGCTGGGGGCCCCTGGGATCTGAGCTTGGACAGGCCACGCAGAGCACGCAAAACACTGCCCAGCACAGAGCCAGTTAAGCAGCCAATCAAAATACAATCAAAATGCCAACACACTCTAGGTGTCCTTTAAATTGGCATTGGAGATTTCCTGCATTTGAAAAGCCTCCAAGAGCCAGGACCACCTGGATTTTAAGAGTTGTCGGGGAGGGAGGGTGCAGCAGGTTACCAGCTCTCCTAAACCCACACTTCAGGGACACAGAAATGACCTCCTGGGCTCCAGGGGTTGCGTTTTGGGGTTTTCTGGGAGACCCTCTCTCCCCAGGCCCTGGACTGTCCTAGCAGCGCCTGTTGTGGCGCCCCCTGGTGGACACTCCTAGAATGACAGGGTGGAGGGGCCGGCGAGGGGCAGAAGAGCTAGCGCGAATTTCTGCTCTGGGAGCCAACGGAGGACAGAGGGCTCTTACCGGTGGTCCAGTGGGTCCCCGAGGCCCCAGTTCTCCAGGATGACCTGGCAACCCCTGCAATGAAACCACCCATCAGTGGACGAGGTCACACCCTTGCTCTGGGGAGGCATGAACACAGGCAACAGGAAGGGATTGAGATCCACACAGAGGAGGGAGGAGGAAGGAGCTACATTCAGCTCAGCAAGGCTCCTGCGTGCCGTTCAGACAGGCCCTTAGGTGTCCAGTCTCAGGAAAGCAGATGCACAGGGTGAGGGGTCCGGGGCAGGGTGTGGGGCAGGAATGAGGGATAGCGGTGTGGGCAGGGGTGAGGGGAGGGGTGAGGGGCGGGGTGAGAGGCAGGGGTGCGGGGCAGGGGTGAGGGGCGGGGTGAAGGGAGGGGTGAGGGGAAGGGTGAGGGGCGGGGTGAGAGGCAGGGCAGGGGTGAGGGGCGGGGTGAAGGGAGGGGTGCAGGGCAAGGGTGCGGGGAAAGGGTGCAGGAGGGGTGCTGGGCGCAGAGCAGAGAGTACTCACCGGCTCCCCAGGTGCACCAGGATCGCCTTTCTCTCCCCTGGGCCCTGGTTCTCCCTATTGGCAGAGAAGCAGAGTAAGGCAGCTGCGCCTGGCCCACCCAGGTCAGCCGCGCAGACCTTCTGGGCCTGTGCAGGCACCTTGCGCTGGAGGAGAAGCCGGCACCACCCTGTGCAGTTTCCACGCTGCTTTCTCCACCCAGGACCTTGCCCCCGAGGCTCCTGCCCGCCCCCAACCGCCCAAGCCCATCCCTGATCCCTGAGTTAGCATCCCCATGGCCTGGGCTGGGGCCCCGCTCCCCCTGCACCAGCCATTGATGGAATGTGCATGCTCCACCCCAGAGAGCCGGGGTTCAGTGAGGATGCCCTAACAATGAGGCTTTCAACAGAGGCAAGCTCCTTCCTCCTTCCAGAATCTCCATTTCCCACCAGCTCAGAAGAACACACTCTGGCTCCATTCATCAGACAATATCCTTATCTCTAGCTTGCTTTCCCCCTAGAAAATTTCCCAAGGCGAGAATTTGCAAAAGCATTTTGTCTGGTCCTCAAGTCACTGGAGACAGGATCTGTAAAGATGGAAGGGCTGACGGGATGGACTTGGGGGACACAGAGGGAAGGAGCGAATCTGCTTTCTGCCAGCGGGGGAAGGGACTGTGGGTTCAGGTCAGGAGAGGGATCCTGAGGCTCTCAGACAAGATGCTCAAGGCGTTTCTCCCCGGGGCCTGAGATCCAGGAGCAGACTTCACCATGGGGGTGCTCAGCAGGCCCCCATCAACAGCTGCTGAATGCTGAATGCGGGTGCCTGCTTCTCCTCCACCGCCCCCTGCTGGTGATGCCTGCCCAGGAGATGCCCGCTCTGGGCTCAGCAACTGCAGGGCACTAGCCAGGCCTCCTGGAACCCTCTGCAGGCGCAGGGGGTGGGTCAGCCTGCTCTTCCAGGGAGCAGCTTCTGAACCAGTTACAAAGCCCCTATAAGCTCTCAGCTGTACTATCTCCCAGCCTGAGACAGCCTGTCCCTCCATCCTCCAGACAAGGAACAGGTTCCTGCTCCTCTCTGACATCAGACCCGCACGCCGGCTAACAGCCCCTGCTCTGCTCCCCACTGTCATCCCCACGCTGCCTCTGCTCCCCCGACATCCCCAGGAGGCTTCTTGTTCCGCAACAGGAGTTGGGGTTCTCCTTCCAGCCCTCCTCCCCTTTCTAGTCGCCTTCTTAATTATGCTGCAAACCTTATGCATACGTGCATGCTAAGTTGCTTCAGTCGTGTCTGACTCTTTGCGACCCTGTGGACTATAGCCCACCAGGCTCCTCTGTCCAAGGGACCTGGCTGCCTCTCCAAATCTCCAGCCCCCACTGTGTGCAGGGACTGGAAGGCAGACCACTGAGGTGAGCAGGGAGAAATCAGAACAACGGCTTCCAAAATCATCAATACAAACACGGTTACCATGGCAACGAGGCAGCCCCAGAGGGATTCATGCAGTAACCCCCCAATGAATCTTTTTCTCCCATGGACACAATTTCCTTGCTTTGCATCTCCAAGTGGCTTCCTGGTTTCCGCAGAGCTCAGGCCCTGCAGGATGGTGTCTCCCTCACCAGGATTCAAAGGGGAGGCTGGGCAGACCTCTGGCCCCTCAGTCCCTTCCCGTGGGAACACCTCGGACATCATCTTCTACGGATGGAGCGATTCCTTTACAGAGAGGCAGGATGTGTAGATTTGCCGCAAGCTTTAGGGACTCAAGGTGGGCAAAAGGGAGGAGTCCCAGAGGATGAAGGGCTGAGGCATCGTGTAGGGGGATATGGTTGTGGAAGAGGGAGGCAGCAGGCCAGTGTGACGGAGCCTTGAACCTCGGCACTGGTGGGGACAGTGGTTCGGCCAGGGCCTTACGGCCAACAGCTACATCCCGATTCCTGACTCCAGGAAGGCCCTGTGCAAGGCGCTTCGCTCCTCGAGCCTCAGGCCACCATCTGTGAGCTGGGCACAGGGCCGGTCAGAGCAATGCCTGCCCTGTGCCCACCACATTCAAGGCTCTCCTGCTCTGTTCCTCTGAGCCTTTCCTTGGAGAGAGAAGACGCAGCCGGAGCCCCGCCTGCTCTCCCCTCAGCATCCTCGGACACTCCTGCGGTCCCCTGCCTCCTCCCACCACCAGGGACGGCACCCCTGCCCTCTCTTCCTCCCCATTCCTCCTCCAAAGCAGCTCAAAGTCCTCCCTCTCCTTCCATGATGATTTTGGCACTCAGTCTTTCTCTCTGCTCCGTTCTTTTCCATCACATCCAGGATCTCTTTAGCTTCTCAAGTTGTAGTTACTTAATAGCGGCGATGTGGAGATGGGTCGTCTCCTAAGCCTCTTGGCCGCTGCACGTGGTGCAGCAGGTCAAGTCCTAACCACAGGAGAACCACGTCCCCAAGAGCGAAGCAACAACGGAGGCGAGCTTGGTGATGTCAGAGACCCTGAACACACTCGTTTTCACAGAAGCCCCTCTAGAAAGAGGAGGGAAAGGCTCCTGGAGGCTGTGGCCACGCTGAATGTCCTTTTCCATCACGCGCTTCCGTCTTCAGAAAGAGCCACACGCTCTCCCGCCGGCCATCTCCCCAAGCAGGCTCAGTCCCCACCAGCCCCTGAAAGGCTCCTCTCAGACTTGGTCCCCAAGACCCCCAGGCCAGCCCCCTCTGCCCTTTCACCTTCTGCCGCTCACAGGGCTCTGTCTTGCTTGGAACAACCGGCCACCATGTGCAGTGAGGGGGTCACTTTACCCAAAGAGAGGGGTGGCCTTTGCCCTCAGCTACTGGGAGGACCCCTCCTGGGCCCTGACCCGGGAGGTCCCATCTGCCCCTGGAGCTGGTCCCTCGCCCAGCCCGCTCCCCGCTGGCTGCCAGGACAAGGTCGGGAATCCAGAGGCCTGACAGTGGCTGGCAGGTCAGGGCCCCGCCCCCCAGAGCACCCAGGGGCATCGCGAACCAGGCCGGGGGGCACCGGGCAGCCACAAGGCGCCGCCGCTACTTACGGGCATTCTCGGGTGTGGTGTGAACAGGGTGGTCTGCAAAGGAGACAGCAGAAACGAGACAGACGTGAGTGGACAGCAGCAACCTGCCTCAGACAGACTTACCGGTGGAGAATGCAGCCTCAGGGGCTCCTTGATAAGGATGATTTCGACAGAATCACACATTCCTTTTAAAGCCCCTGCCCTCCGTATGAGGCCATCCCCTGCCTCAGCTACTAACTGACCAATCCCTACATGCCCAGACAAGGGCAGTTACTGGAGAGCCATGGTCGTCTCCCTTCCTGCCCTCCCACCCCGAAACTGATTAAAGCACAGAATACCAAGGCTGGAAAGAAACATTCAAGAGGAAAAAAAAAAAAAACATGCAAACCGTGCTCACATATTTATACAGCCTTTTTTTCCCTTTTAATTTAGTGTGTATTATGTACCAGAAACTACACGATGTCCTTTACATATTTCAGTCAATTTTCACTACAAGTGTACAAGACACAGCTCCGTATAATATTTTTTTTTCCTTAACAGATGAGAAGATGGAGTCTTTTTCACACTAAATAACATGTTTAAGATCACAATGCTGGTGAGCAACATAGCTGGGACTCAAACCCACTCTTTTCTTCTGGCTCCAAAGCCCCTGCTCTTTACTCACACCTGAACCCCAACTCACAATGCCCACCCTGGGACCTGCAGAGGGTGGAGGTGTGAGTCACGGGTGTATACCCACGTTGCAGTCTCACCCTGGACATACTGCTTCCTGCCTCTGACCTCATCCCCAAGGGCAGCAGGTGGGCATGGGCACCCCACGTCTAGCCAGCGTTCTGACCAGCGGTAACCATGCTGCCGAATAAACTAAAGCACAAGGTGGTTCTTACAGAAGCTCATGCACTTTCTGGATCACGAGTCCCAGGGATGGGTCTGGCTATGAGCAGACTCCCTTAAAAAGATGTTTATAACTACCTGGTTGATGTGCAGGAGAAAGGATTAGAAGCAGAGTAACTTACAGCGCCAGGTAATCCAGGGGCCCCCGGTGGGCCCACTTCACCCTAGATGAAGAAATGGAAACAGCAGTAAAGAATCCACCTGCCAATCCAGGAGATGTAAGAGACGCGGGTTTGATCCCTGGGTAGGGAAGATCCTCTGGAGGAGGGCATGTGTCCTTGCCTGGAGAATCCCATGGACAGAGGAGCCTGCCGGGCTACAGCCCATGGGGTCACAAAGAGTCAGACACGACTGAGCACACTCACACAGTCCTGCTTATCCTAGGATACTTTTCCTAAGAAGACAGACTCACCCCGTCTGCCTCTACTGCAATTGATAGATATATAGATCCAAGCTATAAAATATTTCAAACATCCCAGAACTCTGCTCTGAGAAACACCTATGCGGCCACGTGTAGCTGTAGGTCGTTTATACCACTCTATACTACTCCATGATGCACACGGAGACAAAGTGACCCGTCATCCATCCTTCCTGACAACACTGATGTGATTTCCCACCTGCTGAGACAGCGCCCCCACACTCTGTCCTGGAGCCAAAGCTTGAGCCTCCTGAGAGGCTCCTCTGGACCCTGCCCTCTCCCGAGGGCTCAGGCCCATCCTTCTCAGTGGCGTGAGAGGTGAGCGTTACATTCCTCTGAATGCGATAGGCTTGGGAGTCGACTCACCTGAGCTTGAAACCTAACTCTACCACTGTATACATTATTTTACTTCTGCTGGCGTGTTTTCCTCTGTGCAAAATAATGACAACGGTACACACAGCTCACAAGTGTCCTCTGGGGACTAAGTGAGACCTTCAGCCAGAGGAAATTGTTATTCCATTTGCCTCAAGGAAAGGTGGTCACTGGGCTGCTCCATCAGGAGGAACAGTCCCCAAAGCCCTTCATTCCATGTGAGTCACGATGGTGTTGGGACATGGATATCTCTGCCCACGCGTGTCCTAGCAGCCCAAGATCCACAAGTGGTTATTAGTGGACAAATGAATGAAGCAAGCTGACTGAGAGATGGGCTAGGCTTCTCTTATTAATAGTGACAACAATAAGATGATAATGAAAAGTAGTTACATGATAAACCATAATGGAAAAGAATATTTTTAAAAATGTCTACAAGTGTGTAACTGAGTTACTCTGCTGTACAGCAGATTGGCACCACACTGTAAATTACAATTTTTTTTTAAAGTGGTAACATTGTTTTCTATGCTTGTTTCTACAGTTATACAGGATTTAATCCCAGGTTTCAGCTCACTTTGCTACGTGCGTTAATTCCCTTCATCACCACCAAAATGCCTGAAACAGAGATGCTTCATGTGTACGCCCATTCCATGGATGAGCAAACTGAAGCTCAGCCACACTCAGGCCCTTGCCCAAAGTCACACAGACAGCAGCTGGTGCAGCCTGGTGGTAAACTCTGAGCCCAAGCCCTTAACTACTGCAAGGCATTCCCCTGACCGTGTTGCAGAAGCTTCAGAGACAATACAGCACCTTTTCTAGTGCCGAGTTCCAGAACCAGTCTCACCCAGACCATCCAAGGTCAGTGTTTCCCAGTGCAAAGCACATGCGATCAAGCTCTGTCTGTCGTGTCTGACTCTGCCACCCCGTGGACTGTAGCCCACCAGGCTCCTCTGTCCATGGGATTCTCCAGGCAAGGACACTGGAGTGGGCTGCCATGCCCTCCTCCAGGGGATCTTCCTGACCCAGTAACTGAACCCATGTCTTCAGCATTGGCACGCGGGTTCCTTACCATTAGCATGACAGTGCAAGGTATGAACAGACATAGACAAGAAGAGAGTTGGAGGAGAGATGTGTCTCCAACCTCGAGGGCCTCAAGACCACCTTTCTGGAAGAGCCTCACCTGCCCTCAACACTGTGGGGTGAACACAGCACCATGAGCTGGCGGGGCAGAGCCCAGGAGCTCTCTGACTTGGGGAAAGATGCTCGCCTAGAGAAGAGTCTCTGAGCTCTGGAGTCAATGGGCCTGGCGGGGGCTCCCATCCCTGCTTCTCTGCAGTTTAAGTGTCTCAGCCCCAGTTGACACAGGGGTGTTATCTCCCTCCTCTCAGAGATGCCCTGGGGTCAAACACTCTCATTGCAGGGTAGGAAGGAGGTGGATCAGACCACTGAGGAAGGGACACCCAGGCACGGCCAGCAGGGGGCAATGTTGCTTCAATGTCATTTTTTTTTTTCAAACCCAGAATTGTCTATGATGACATATTTCTCTAGAGGCAAAGTAAAGCAGGCCAGATTCTTCAGAATCTTGAATGCGACTCTGCCGTGGCCCTGGCAATTCTGCCAAAGCAATAAAAGGGGCTTAATGGCCTCGCCGAGTCCTCTGCATCTTAGAAATGAGTTTCTCAAATAGAAATTGCTTTTCTGAGAAGTCCGGGAGAGCGGCGGGCCTGAACGGCTTATCCACTAAAGCCCTTTCCATTGCAGGATCTCTATTTATAGAGCAGGTCTGTTCAGAACAAAGACCTTGGCCCTCAGCATGGGAGCAGGGATGGGGGGTGCTGAGCAGGATGGTGGGCAGAAAAGCGGAACACAGGAGGGTGCGGAGCTCAAACTGGGAGAGCCAGGTGGCCCTCTGGGCAGCAGAGGAGGGATCACAGGGCCCCGCTGGGCATGTGAGGCTGCCCAGGTTCCCCCGGGCCAGGCCAGTGTGCCATGTGGACCCGCTCGGAGCCTGGACGCTGGGCCTGGACTGCGGTCAGGTCTCGACTCCCACCGCCCTCCATCCACACAGCCCCGGGCCGGCAGCCTGGCCCTTCCATGCCTCAATCTCCTCATCTATAAATGGGGGGGTGTCGCTGATAATCTAGCCCACATCCGGAGTCACCACGTGTGCCGTGCTCGCCATGACAACCCTGACCTGTGGTGGGTCCCACCTCCCTAGCTGCTGGTTCTTAGAGGCCCACGGTTCTCAGGCTCTACCACTTTATACGAGAGACTCAGGCATCCACGGATTTTAGTTATCCGCAGGGTTCCTGGAACCAACTGCCCACGGATGCCAGCCTATACAGGCAGCTCTGCTTTGGGGCCAGCAAGGGAGACACTGGGATCAGAGGGGACGCCCAGGACCACAGCGGGGAGAGCCAGGACTGCCACCCAGGCCACCGCTGCACCTTCAAGCACGGCACTCCCTCCCCGTGAACGACAGACGGGTGGTTGTGCGACACGTGGCACCAACGCCCCGGACCAGGGCAGCGGCTCCTACCTTTGCACCTTGGTCGCCTTTCAGTCCTGGAAGCCCCAGGGCCCCTTTCTCTCCCTACAGAGAAAAGATAAAAACCAGGAGACATTAGAACGCGACTGAGTGCAACGGCTGCCTCTTCCAGGCGAGAGCAAGGGCGGACCCTGGGCAAAATACGGTTTTGTCTCCCCAGCCTGCCCTGCCACGGTGAGGACCGAGTTCAAGGGACATCCTGTCGATTGTGTGAAGGGGCGAGTGCTCCATTTGGCACCTGACAGCTGACGCCCCCGATCGTTCCCACAAATTTCATCTGAAGCTACTCCACCCACCCTTCCAGATGGACCCCTTGGCCCCCGTCCCTTCGTTCCAGCGCGTGGCCCATGGTGGCCTGGTCCCCTGCCTTTCCTCTTCCTAGACGCTGGGAAAATGCTCCGACCCCAGCCCGGGTCAGCCCGTTGCCGAGCGCGCAAACCAGGGCCGGGGGCGCTCTCCTCGGGCGCGGCGCGTGGCCTCACCTGGTCGCCTTTCTCTCCCCTCGCACCGGGGAGTCCCGGGAAGCCTGGGAGCCCGGCCTCTCCCTGTGGAAAGAACGCAGCGCCGTGATCAGTGGGCTCTCAGGAGGGAGGCTGCCCCAGACCTCTGCAGGAGCAGGACAACATTGAAACGAAGCAGTGGGGAGAAGGGGATCCTAGACGGAGCTCCAGGGCAGCCCCAGGCACGGGCCCAGTCTGCAGCCCCTCGCCCGGGAGCCCTTACTCCCCTCTCCTGTTGTCTGACCCCTCATCCCTCTGGGTCAGCCACGACGTCACCTCCGGGCCACCTCTCCTGACACTCCCCGAGCCTGAGTGAGGGGCCTCCTGGGACCCCTTCGGTCACCTGCGTGACACCACTCGCTGCACCTGCTCAAATGCTCTTGGCTGACGGTGGTGACCCTGGTGCCCAGTACAGCAAGGGAGGCACAGGACGTGCTGACGGTTGCGGGGTAAAGAGATGAAGGCACACAGGCGTGTTGCGAGCTCCAGGGAGACACGCGATACAGGCGCAGCGGATACCCACAAACGAACGTATCAGATGAACAAACGACCAAGTGAATGAGTGAACAGACCTTTTCTCCAGGTCGGCCAGCCAGGCCCTGCTCCCCAGCTTCACCCTGAAGACAGAATAACAGACACCCCGTCACTCACCACTCACGTTTGCAGAGATGGCTGTTATTCCCAGGTGGTCCCGCAGACTCGGAGCACGTGGCACCCACACCCTCAACGCTCACACAGCAGCACGGGCACTGAAGCCCCGGGTGCCGAGCGTTTCTGGAGGCAGGCTTCCACACTCCCCCGCGTGGTCTGTGCACACACGCCCAGTCGTGTCCAGCTCTTTATGACCCCATGGACTGTCGCCCGCCAGGCTCCTCTGTCCGTGGGGCTCTCCAGGCAAGAATGCTGGAGGGGGTTGTCATTCCCTCCTGCAGAGGATCTTCCCCACCCAGGGACTGAACCCGGGTCTCCTGCGTCTCCAGCATCGGTCGGCAGATTCCTCACCACTAGTGCCACCCGGGAAGCCCCATGCTGGCTCGACCTTCCCTCCAAAGAAACAGTTTCTCGAGTTGCCCTGATGGGAGTTTACACAGGTTGGATCCAGTGACTCTGACTCTAAACACAGTTTAGAACCACAGGGAGCTCTGGGGCTGCCCTGACTCTGAGCTCTGCTACCTTTCAGGGGGAACTCAGACCCCAGGCTGGGTCCAGTGGTGGAGAAGCTGTTGATGAACTTGTCCGAGCTGACCAAGCGGCCCGCAGTTGTTCAGACTCCTTGGTAAAACACAGGCAGCTGGGGGTGGAGGAACTCATGGGCAGGAGAGAGGTCCATTTCCCCTCCCCTGGTGCGTTGCTATAAAGGCCAGTCTCGGGTAAAATGCTGCTTAAACATCCAAACTATATTACGTTGGAAAGCAAGCCCTCAGCAGGGCTACGCAGCTTCCGGTGGTGTGGATGAAGTCGTGTCCTCTGGCATCAGGTTTCTGACCAGCGTTTCCTGGTCCTGCTGAAGTCGGGGGGCAGGGGGTACAGGACCAGAGGGGCCCACTCTCTGACCCCACCCAGCTGCTACGCTCAGCAGGTCCCTGTAAGTCACTGAGGCAAAGAGGCCTGTGGTGGGAGGAGCAGGGAGGGACTGCAATTTCTAACCAGCCACGTGTCTTCAGAAACACTAACTTCTTGAATGCCAGTTTCTAACATCATTATGCATGGACACATAGTCAGTCACTTCAGTCATGTCTTGACTCTTTGCGACCCCATGGACTTTAGCCCCCCAAGCTCCTCTTTCCAGGGGATTCTCCCGGCAAGAATACTGGCATGGGTTGCCATTCCCTTTCCCAGGGGGTCTTCCCAACCCAGGGACCAAACCCAGGTCTCCTGTATTGCAGGGAGATTCCTTACTGTCTGAGCCACCAGGGAAGCTAAGTATGGTCCTTATTAAAATCTTTATGTAGATTTCCAAAAGGAAATTTGGTTTTCTGTTAAGTGGACACATGAATGAATGAATGAGCGGTTATGCAAACACATAAAGGTTTTCCCTGCAGCTATGCCAGACACCAGTGGTAGTGAAGTCTATACCACATGTTGAGAGAGACAGAAAGAAAAAAAAAGAAAGTAAAGAAACTAAAAGCACTGTTTAGCATGAAGCACACATTTTTATCCTGCAGTTCTGGTGCCACTAGGGCCACTGGTGTCTGAGTCGGTGCATATAGAAATTCTAGATGCGCTCCACTTCTCCCATCAATCCCCAGTGTTCAAAAGCACAATTAGTAACAGCTGCTCTTACTGGATCTGTGCAAACACTTGCTACACAAATTGTCACTTTAAATCTGCTAGGACAGGACAACCTTTACAGTTGGAAAGGCGCTGGGTGGGGGGTGGTGCTGAGGTTGGGTAGCAAGCATTTTGAAGGCCTCCTGAAGTGCCTCTGGAATCCATGCTGTGAATCCTAAGCCAGAGCATGACCCACGAAGGGCTGAGCGGCTCCTGGAATCCTCAACATGAGCCCAAGAGGGTGATGGACCTACTCATCCCGCAGCCGGTCTGTTCCGAGTGGACTTGAGACCCGTCGTCCAGGATGCATCCACGACCTTCTTCAGAGATACTTATCTTACGAGGTATGATGTCAAAATAAAGCAACAGACCTCCTGCCATGTCTCCTTCGCAGCTACAAAGTATGTTCTAAAAGCAATGTAACTGCAGAAATTCACAGTTTCCAACTTCCTAGAGAAAATTTTTAAATGCACTACACTTCCCTAGAAATCGTACAAAAATGGCAGATGAGCTGTAGTTACGGACCTCTCTGAAACTTTCAGTCACTGGGGGCAAGCATAAATACTGAACACGTAGATGGAAAGACTAAAGACAACCCCGAGGGCACCTCAAATTCACCCCAATGCTTCTGATCCATCGACTTCACCTATACAAGGAACTTGATGGGAACAGGTTCTTCTGAAGACTGTTGAATCGAATGTGGGAATTTATACACTGTAAGCTCAGAAGGATGAGCCAACTCACACATGTGAGGAAACACAGCCCAAACAGGTCTGGCTGACCCCACAAATCCCCCATAAAATCCAAGGAGGACTTGAGGAAACACAGCTCACAGGTCTGGCTGAGTCCATAAAATCCTAGCAGTCAAAAATGAAAATTAATAGTGACTTATGCAAATGCTTTAAGTTATTTCTGGAAGATGACAGAATTTCAGCCAATCAATCAAAAACAGGAACACGGCCTTTGGTGTTTAAAAGACCATGTGATTTACCCCAGAGCAATGGAGGGACAAAACACAGCCAGTTACACATCATTACATTTCAATCACAGATATTTTTTAAAAACAGGAATGTTGAATCTTAAAAGATGGAGGCGCTGTGCTTGCAAATGACAGTGAGCTGGCTCGCAGAGCCCTAAGGAATCTGGGGTGCAGGGGCCCCTAGCGGATGCTTTCCACAGGGAGTCCATCGCGCATCCTGGAGAGGGCAGGCACGTGGTAACCCATGTGTGTTCTGCTCCATTTTAATTTGGTCTAAATTGTGGCTCAGCTGGTAAAGAACCTGCCTGCAACGAGGGAGACCTGAGTTTGATCCTCAGGTTGGGAACATCCCCTGGAGAAGGGAAAAGCTACCCACTCCAGCATTCTGGTCTAGAGAATTCCAAGGGCTGTATCATCCATGGAATCACAAAAAGTCAAACACAACTGAGCGACTTTCACTAAAGAATGATCACTTCTTGAAAAAGCAAGGCCACAGGGAACCGAGGGTCCAGGGATTTGCCCATCACCCTTCACTGGCCAGCGAGATGACCCGGGTCCTGCCTCCCAGGACAACAGGGTCACCACTGGGCCAAGTCCAGGCCATACGTGTGCCCTTTCTGGGCGGATAGTTATCAGTCGGCCACGAGTGAGCCCTTACTGAGTGCCTGCAGGTGCCTGCTGTGGGCTGGGGCTGGAGGGCAGTCACCAAGAGCCAGTCACAGCTCTTAACTAGCTCTTACCCTAACACAGTGTGAGGGAGAGGGCCCCCGCATGAGTGTCTGGACACAGGCCCCTCTAGAAGCACAGGCGCCTGCAAATGCATACACCATGCATGCACACACACACACACACACACACACACCCTCCTCTCACACACACAAAACACACTGCATAAACACACACACCATACAGACCCACACACCATGCACACACACACACACAAAACACACTGCATAAACACACACACCATACAGACCCACACACCATGTAGACACACACACACACTGCATACACACACACACACCATACAGACCCACACACCATGTACACACACACAGCACACACACACCTCACATAAACACACATACATGACATACAGACCCACACACCATGTACACACACATACACACCCCTCACATACACAGACACACACACACACTGCATACACACATACACGACAGACACACACACCATGTACACGAACACATACACACACCTCACATAGACACACATACACTGCAGACACACACACACGACATACAGACCCACACACCATGTACACACACACATACATACCCCTCACATACACACAGACACACACACGCATACACACACACACCATACAGACCCACACACCATGTACACACACATACACACCCCTCACATACACACACACACACACTGCATACACACATACATGACAGACACACACACCATGTACACACCCACATACATACCCTCACATACACACAGACACACACACGACATACAGACCCACACACCATGTACACACACATACACACCCCTCACATACAGACACACACACACACTGCATACACACATACACAACAGACACACACACACTGCATACACACAGACACACACACCATGTACACGCACATACACACCCCTCACATACACACACAGACACTGCAGACACACACACACGACATACAGACACACATCATACACACACACAACATACAGATGCACACACCATGTACACACACACACCCCTCACATACACA
>NW_024070203.1:16866095-16893417 GCF_014754425.2 Oryx dammah | reverse complement strand
GATGCACACACCATGTACACACACACACCCCTCACATACACACACACTGCATACACACACACAACATACAGATGCACACACCATGTACACAGCCACACACACCATATACCTATGTACATACCCACCCACACACCATATACACACCATATACACACCCACAGCACATACGGACACTCACTCAAATCCAGCACTTGGGCCCCCACCCACAGGAGGTGGCCTCTCCGCATGGCACATGGGTTGCCTCCGCTGCCCCCGCGGATCCAGGTTCCACACGTCTGCACCCCCGGAAGCCCTGGGCTTCCTTGCCTTCTGGAGGGGTCAGGTGTAAAGGGACACCAGAGGCAGGGAAAGCTCAGGGGACAGGATGGGGGGGACTGACCCCCCCGGCCCGGCCCCTCCCCTCCCAGGACGGGCTGGTCAGCAAGGCCATCCCTCTTCCTGAGGCCAAGGCTCTCCCATGGGGATGGGGTCCTCTCCTCCAGCTGCAGGGCACCCTGCCTCCAGGAACCCCCTGCTCCTCTTCCTGGGCGTGCCGTGGTGCAGCTCTCGGTGGTCGTCAGTGCAGGGCATCACCACTGCCCCCGACCTGCCCCTGCCTTTCAAACAGGCCCTGTGCGATGGCCCTGGCTGCCCCCTGCCTAACCCCAGCCTACACGGCTCTGACAGCGGGGTTCACACAGAGCCTCAAACACATTGCTTAGAATAACAGGCGCGAGAGGAGGAAGGCCGAGTCCTTACCTGCGGGCCGCGCTGTCCAGGTGGACCGTCCTCCCCTCTGTCTCCCGGGTCTCCCTGCAAGGAAGGCAGAAGAGAGTCAACAGCAGGAGCCGGGAGTGGAGGGAAGCGACTGAGCACCAGCTCCGGGCTGGAGGCAGGAAAGCTACTCGGACTCGGGTGCTACTGAACTCCTTTATTTCCGTGAGACCGCAGTGGCCTGAAACAGCAGCTCCAACCACCTCCTAGATTCAATGGCTCTGCTTTTGATTTACAGACTCAAGTGAGTGGGAATGAGGGATTCAGAGCAAGGTAGACACTGCCTAAGTGCTTTTGAGACCACAAAATACTTGGTTAGCCCTTATCTTTTGTTTTTAGAGAGGAGATTGGAGAATATTTACGACATGTTCTTAAATTAAGTTAAATCCGTATGTATTCTGTATTCTGTCATGAAAAAGTTGAGCTTCTAAGTCTGCCTACTGAAAGGGATGGTGAAAACTCCTGTAACATCCAGAAGTTGCCTTGCAAGGACTGTTGACATTCATCCTTGAGCTTCTGTATCTTTGCCATGAAAAGGTGAAGTTCACTTGTTAAACTGTTGGCCGTATGGTTTATTAATTGTCCTTCTGAAGTGAGTAAACTGTGAACTTGCTTCCCAATTTTATGACAGTTAACCTCTGACTCCTCTTAATGATCTTACTGTAATGAGCCCCACCAGAATATTTTTAAGTTGAAGTCTCTTATTATGTAAGAGTCTCTGAAAAGGCTTCCTCCTTGCAAATAAAATAGATGCATATTTCTAATAGAATAATTTAAAAGTCCTCGGCTTCCAAATCCTCAGCCAGTTACCTAGGTAGGAATAAGGGGCTCACCCATATCTGACCTTGAATATAAACATTTCCGAGCCCTGCATGACTCAGGATCCAAACGTGATCCACGGCCGGGGCACCCAACCATCAAAGAGCTCTGTGGGTTCTGGGTTCCCTAACTCATACCAACCTTGGGTCCTGGCAGGCCTGGGGGTCCATTCAGTCCATCCTTTCCAGGCGGGCCCTGGGCAGAGAGGGAGAAAACAGACCAACGTAAAAGGCACAGTTAGGGCAGCGCCACACTGAGCTGCTTCCAGCCAGGAGTGGATCCTGCAGCCAGAGCTGGCGGGCGTGGCGCCTGACACACGCAGGGCCGCTCCTGGGTGTCAGCTCCTGGGGCGCTGTCCCTGCCGTAAACTGTTAGTGGGTGAAGCCGTGGGGATGGGTGTTCAGGAACATCTGTGGATGGTAGCTAACCGTGCGCTCCAGGCTTGGACGGGCTCCCTGAGAATGGGCCTCACAACTGTGATTTACGTCCAGAGCCTTCACTGTGGTACCCGAGGCTCGGCAGAGCCAAGCACGCCGGCATCCAGCCATCACATCTCAGCATCCCGGGGCCTCCGCCTACAGCCGCCTGCGGATCTGGCGCCCAGTGACAGGGGGACAGCTGCCCGTGCTGCCCAGTCTGCCTTTCTCCAACGTCCTGAGCCCCCACCAGTGGTGCGGGTTCCACTGGCTTCCCGTAGCCATGGCCTTTCCCCACCTGCTGGCCCCACCAGACAAGCAGCAGTAAGGAAATTCCTTCTGGATGAGCAGGGGCCTCCTGAGGGCCATCACCTCTGACACTCATCATAGTCACATGGTCTCAGAGGCCCAAGGCCACTCTATCACTCTGCCCTGAAGAGCTGCCGGCCAAGAGGCAGGAGACACCCAGGCTGAATCTGCACCCTGCTCGTGCGGACGTTAAGGTTTGATGACCTCCACCCTCAGGACCTAAAAGGATCGAGAAGGCCTGGCTCGCTGGATCCTGCTGACTGGGAAAGACGAAAGAGCAGGCAGAGAGACAGGGCCACCCTGCCACGTCCTGGACCGAGCCTCGTGTCTCCACGCCCATTACTTCCACGACCCCCTGGCGGTGTCCCCACAGACGAGAAGCCACGCTTCAAGCAGCCAAGGGCTGTCGACTGTGCCTCGGGGTTACAGAGCCCAGGCAGTGGCCGGAGGAGCGGGCGCCTTGATCCGCAGCCTGGCTGAGGGCCCTCGGGGCGCGGCCCCTGGAGACAGCACACGGCAGGCGCCATGGCAGGGAGGAGGAGGAGGCCGGGTGCCAGGGCCCCGGTTTCCCCCAACAGGGAGGGGGACACAGAGCCTCACCCACTGGGAAGCAGCCTGGGTGGCCAGCGGAAGGACCAGCCCCTCCCACGTGGAAGGACAGGAGAGGGGAGAATGGGGAGGGGTGACCCGGTCACTCACCGCCTGCCCGGGGGGCCCAGGCTTTCCCGGGAAGCCGATCTCTCCAGGCAGACCCTGCCGAGGGGAACCACAGGGGAACCGTTAGTCTGACCTCTTCCGAGCATTGGCTCCCTTCTCCCAGCGCCTTTGCTGGCAGGAGCCCGGATCTTTAGCTCTGACGAGGGCACCCGGGGTGGACACCCCTCGGGGGCATCTAGCCGTCCATGGTGTGGGCCACGGTGAACCGAGGGGTTGACATGCCTCCCAGGCTGGCCAGCGCAGGGCTGGGCTGGGCTGCGTTCGGGGCCACCAGCATCTTCACTCCCCCCTGGCAGGATGGGTGGAAGGAACTACCTCTCTCTGCCCCCCACCATCCGCTCTGCCCACGGGAACCTTCCCAGCTGCTCCTGAACTGGGGGAGGGGAGCCAACCCACACACTGCTGAAAGACCCTGGGAAGGGCGACCCCATACTTCCTGCACACTTCTCTAGGAGCAGCCACGAATGTGCTATATGAGCTCAGGAGCTATGTCCAATCTAAGGGGCTCTGGAGCTGTATGAGTTCAGGAGCTATCTCCAGTCTAAGGGGCTCCAGAGCTGGCTGTGGGCAGGGCCCTCCTCGTTCGTGCCTTCGCTTTGCTCTTGGACAAAGAGCCAACGGACAGCTCCACACCACGATGTCCCTGGCTCCTGGGGCCATGAAACCTCCATCTAAGTGCCCTGGGAAGAGAAAGTCAAAACCAGTCTCACCGGGGGGCCTCCTGGTCCAGGGGGGCCTGGGACGCCAGGTGGTCCTGGGGGCCCCTGTAAAGAAAGAGGGGGGCCTGGGTGACAAACGTGCGTGGAGCAGCCTCCCGGTGGCACTGTCCTTCAAGAGAGGAGAGGGATGGGGACACAAGAGATGGGGTTGGGGGTGGGGCTTCAGTTTTATTGAAATACCTTATTTCTTTTTAAACAAAAAGGAACAAAAGCAGAAAGAAAAGATCTGAAGTGAAACTTACACCGTGATACCGTGTGTGCTATCTGGGTGATGGGTATGTAACTGGTGCAGTATCTATTCTGCTATTTATTGAAAATATTTGCACATTTAAAATAAATATGTCTGTGTGTGAACACACACACACACTGAGTTAACCAATTAACAAAAATTTCCTAGCAGTTCCCAAGCATTATTCAGCCTCGGATCACCTGGGCTGAATAGACAGAGCTGTTAAACAGCAGCTCTCACCACGACACACGTTCTAGGAGACGCACTTACGGCCTTTCTTTGTCCAGGTGTCTCTCCACACGTGCCCTCCCTCCCATCTCCCCGCTCAGAAGGATGTCTCCATCTTTCTGAAACGTTCTGCAATGCCCCTGGCAGAAGTAATCACTGCGTCGCCCACGATGAAGGCCAGTGTGACGGTGCTCACGTGACTCAGAGGCCCTTGAAGCCAGAGTCCCCCGCTTGTTCCCTCCACCCCCCCCCCCTCCCGCACCTCTTCTCACACAGCGACAAGCCCGGGGCTGGCAACAGAGCAGATGTTTGAAGCCAACTTCAATTGCAAACAGCTGGGGAGAGGGCCGTGCTCTCAGAGAAGAGCGTCCCATCCCCACTAGAGGGCGGTAAACACTAAAAAATGGCCACGGTTGCCGCTGCGGCGGACACCTCCCTTTTCTCCCGCTGGGGGCACTGCTGAGTCAACGACGGGCAGAGAAGACAAGAACGCAACAGATCGTGCTTGGCACTTGGACCTGGTTTTCCGCGTGGCTCGCTGAGTGTCGGCGAGTCTTTGGGTAGTAGCGTCTACTTTTACTGGGAGACATCTGCTTGGACCTGAAGCAACTGAGTGTCCAGGCCGCGCTGGACGGGGGACTGGGCAGGTACTCATGCAGGGCCCCTCGAAGGGGTGGGCGATGGAGGCGCCCAGAGTGGCTGGTGACCTCACTCCTCTCCACGTCTGCTCCAGCTCCGCTCTGCTCACCTCTGGGCAAAGCAGCAGTCCTGCAGGCGGCACTCCCAGGACCCACCTCTCCCTGACCTCTGAGGTTCTCACAGTGACCTCAGCCCCGCGGAGCTCATCCGAGGCCCCTTCCCACCACACGCAGCTCTCCCTCCAACAGCAAACCAGACACGCCTGGCTTCCATCCCTCCTGTGACGCGACACCCCCTGGAGTACGCCGGCCTCTTTCAAAGCAGCCGCTCCCGGAAGGGCCTGCCGACCAGCTGGTTAGTCTGAACCCGCCCCCCTTTCTCCTCCACATCCTGCAGAAGCCCCTGGGGGCTGCTGACTGCTTGTCTCAGTCTCACAGCCTGTGCGACTGTACAGAGTTTTAGTGATTCTCTTCTATAAATTAATGGAGAAGGCAAAGGCAACCCACTCCAGTATTCTTGCCTGGAGAACCCCGTGGACAGAGGAGCCTGGCGGGCTCCCTGGGGGTCTCAAAGAGTTGGACATGACTGAGCAACTGAACAACTAGAAATTAAACCTCCTTATTTGACAATATGGAAAACTGAGGCCCAGAGAGGGGAAGGGCCCCACCTGAGGTCACACAGCCCTCACGTGCAGTGGATCCTGAATGGTTCATCTGCCACAGAACCACCTGGAAAGCTCGTTGTAAAAACAGGTTACCAGGTCCCTTGATGGCACTCTTAGAAGCTGGTGGGGGGCTGGGATGACGGAGAGAACTAACGTGGAGCAAGCAAAGGGACCATTCTGGGGACTGGAAGCTCTGGTGATGAAATCATTGTGCCTGTGCCTGAGGGGCCATCCTGCCTGGGGCTGGTCAAGGAAGGCCCTGCGGAAGGGGCCATGGCCAAGCTGAGAGCTAGGAAGTCCAGAGAAGGAAGAACTAGTTCAGGGGATGAGAAGAGGCAGGCCTCCGTGTCTTGCCAGGACCGACAGTCAGTGTGAAGGAGTGGAACGGGGGTGTGGGCTGGGAGACAGGGCTCCGGGAAGCGGGGGGACACAGCGCTGGGGTGGGGGGACCTGCTGGCAAGTGCCCAGGACCTGGCTTCAGCAGTGGAGAAGCAACACAAGAGCCGGTCTGACTCGGCTGGAATAGCATTTGGAAGGAGAAGTTGACAAAACTCGATAGCAGGTCGGGTGTGTGGAGTGAAGGGGCAAGAAGAGACCAGGTCACCAGAACGAAGGGACTCACGCTGGCACCCTGCGCTGTGGTGGGGATGCAGCGGGGTGAGTGTGTCCGGGTGGAGCGGACACCGGCTGTTGCCGGCGAGTGTTCGAGGCACCAGGCGGAGGTGCCCGGGAGCTCGGGGAGTGGAGGCTGCAGGATTAAATATAGAGGGAGAGGGTGATGATAAAAACAGGAGGGGCCTCATACCATCCGATGAATGAGGTGTGTGAAACCAGCTCAGCTTATGCTCTTCTCTTTTTATCATCAATGTGAAAATGCTACTCGCTCAGTCGTGCCCAACTCTTTGAGAACCCATGGGCTGTAGCCCTCCGGGTTCCTCTGTCCATGGGATTCTCTAGGCGAGAATACAGGAGCAACATGCCATTCTTTTCTCTGGGGGATCATCCCGACCCAGGGATAAAACCCCGGGTTCTGGGGTTCTATAGAATCTGGACGCAGATTCTTTACCATCTGAGCCACCAGGAGAAGCCAATATCTAAATAACCAATTCACCTAATTATTAAAGAGAGTGACACATTAGCCAATAGAACTAAATGTTAACAACAAAATCACTGTTTTAATTATTATGAATAAAAACAACTGAATAATGACTCTATCAATTAACCAATAAGTCTAATTATTATTAATGGAATGTTTTATCCTTCTTGATACGATGGTGACTACACACCACAATTCTCAGTGACTACAGTGGTGACATGTAAATAACCAATGAACCTAATTAGCATTAATGATAACAGAAAAGCAAATAACTATTCCTAATAACCACCTTGCTCCAACTGGAGTAGATTTATGAAATTGGATGGAATCTGAAGATGCATGAAAATTACTTGCATAATTAGCACGTAGTCACACTTCCTGTACAACTTGGAAATGTTTGTTTTCAGAGGTTATTCGTGATCATGCGTCCTCTTCCCTCATGATGGTGAGTCCTCCTCCAGGACACAGCTCCAGGGCCACAGGGATTGCTCCCCCGCTCAGGGGAGGGGGTTTCTGGGTAGAGAAACCCAGCTCAGTCCTCTGGGGTCAGCCCCTCCCCTGGCTGTGTTCTCACCCACTCAAGGGTCTGCCAACCATGCTGACCTCAATACCTTCGCATAAACAGTCATCTAGACCAGACACAAATTCCCACTTTTCCTAAAAGGCTGCCAGGACACAGGAGCCAACATCCAAGAATGTGTATCTTGAGTCTAAAACATTCCAGGATGAATGTTTTCATCCTGAAAAAAGAGGCACCAAAAGCATCTTCCAGAAGGCCAGCTGCCTGGGGCTTGGCTCACCCTGAGGCTGGCTCTTCCTGTTATAGCAAAGCTAGCTAAACTCTAAGCTCCATTTCTGTCGGGGCCTTCCCTACTGGCTCAGATGGTAAAGAATCCACCTGCAATGCAGGAGACCCGGTTCGATTCCTGGGTCGGGAAGATGCCCTGGAGGAGGGACAGGCTGCCCACTCCAGTATCCCTGCCTGGAGAATCCCGGAGAGAGGAGCCTGGCGAGCTACAGTCCATGGGGTTGCAGAGAGTCAGACAGGACTGAGAGACTAACACTTTCATTTTTACTTCTCCATTTCTTTAGATTGGAAACGGGATAAGCCTTCTTTTCTCGCAGGTGGTTGTAAAGAACAGACACAACTGTATACTAACACAGGAAGAGCATCTGACAAGAGCAGAAACTGAACAGACGGACCCTCAGCCTTCTCGTCAGACCAGGAAGCCCAGGAACTTACTTTCTGCTGGGACAGAATCAACCCAGATTTTCCAGATCAGCTCAGGGACTCTCCTCTGGGCCCAAGAGGCTGACGACCCGTCCCCCAGAACCAGAGCTCTGACTACGCCTCTCCCAGGTCTTAACTCAGAGGACCATCCCTCTGTCGGCATCTCTGCCTGCCCGCATCACATCTGGCTCCTCTGGGCATGGACAGGGGCTGCGGGGTTCCCCTTCCCAGGGCCGCACCAGCACACAGTGGGGGTTAGGTGAACACCTGCTGAGTGAATCGATGAGCAAATACACAGATGGCAAGCAGCACAAAACTGTGGCCGGGCCCAGGGCAGGTGGGTGTGCGCGTAAGTTAGGAAGAATGAATTACGAGCTGGGCAGGGATCCAGCAGGGAAACACTGTTCTTGGAGTGGGCATGGTGGGCTTGAATGCAGCTTTGCCTCTGTGGGGTAGTGATCCAATGCAGGGAGCTAGGTGGTACCTATCATACAGTCTACAGCCTCTGGTTCTGAAACACTGAGATCCCCAAGTATATCAGGGTGCCCCATTCCTGGCAAAATCCCTGCCCTATTTGTGTCTACAGCATCCAGCTCAAGGCCTGGCACTCAGTAAAGATTTTGTTGAAGGGAAAAGGGCTTCAAAATTTTAAATATATTTTTCAGGGTAGCCAAAAAAACAGTGATAGGGAAAAAAATCTGTAACTTAAAGCATTTTGACGGAGCTGTATTCATGGTGAATTTTTTGAAATACACAAGCTTTGCGCGCTGGAAACAAGGTCATAAAACAAATGCAAAAACACTCTTTATCTTGCACTACTAACATCAAAATGTCACAGTGAGTGTGGAATCTTTAGAAGACCATGAATAATGGCTGGTTTTACAGCCCCTTATCCTGTGTTACAGCCTGATTGGCATGTGAGGGGCTGGAATGAAGCCTGAGATTCGTGTGTGGGGTGCCCGGCACACACTTCATATTCAGAGCAGGAAAAGCCCATTTGGAAGCATGGTCAGCAGCGTGCCCTGGGTGGGTGCCTACCAGATGTTAAAGGACAATGGCTACCATCACAGAGTCGGGTGTGGAGGAGATGTACCCAGGAACAAGTGGGCGCCAGGGTCGAGCCTTTACTGCAGCGGGGAGCCAGCTGACAAGCCTGTGTTGACCCCGCCCGCCTGCCGCGGCCACCAAGCCAGAGGACGGGACAGCACCCTGCCTGGGGCTCCCTGTGCTCTCACTCGGACCCCAGCACCTGAGCCACATCCCCACGTCTTCTGCTGAAATCATCACCCGGTTTCGTTTTTATTGGCATTTGCGACAAATGACGAAGCGGAAGTTCAGAAGGTAAAGGGACTTGTTCAAGACGCCGCAGCCAGCAAGTCGCCACGGCTGGAACCCTAAGCTCCTAATCTCTGCCTCCCTAACTGTGACCTCCCCGTGCTTCCCGGGAATTTACTAACCCTGATTCCAGGAAGGCTGGGGCTGGGGGTCGGTGGAGAGCTTTGGTGCAATTAGCAAAGAGATTACAAAGTAGGGTGTGATCACTACCAGTGCTGAGCACCCTGTTCTGTCCACACTGAAGTGTGTGTGTCGGGAGGGGGTGAGGGTGTCACAGTGACTCTGAATTTATAGAAAAGGGGGACTGAGAGGGGTCAGGGCCCAGGTGGCCTGGGATAGGGGCAGGGCTCTCCTGAACAGCAGGTGACCCCGAGCAAGTCTGTGTATTGGAGAGTCACACCCCCACCTGGTCTGTGAAATGGGGAGGGTGACCTTGAGCCTGCCCACCTGCCGGGGCAGCCGGAGGGATCCACGGGAGACCACAGGGGCGGCACACGTGAGACCACGGGGGAACAGGGAGCTGGACCAGCTTGGGGCCAGGGGAGGATGCTGACCCTCCTCCAGGCCTAATTCCCACCCCGCAGGAGATTGAATAGCCGTTCTCCCAGCACTGAGGTGGGAGGCAGGGAGGGCGAGGGACCCGCTGCATGTTGTTTTTAATGCTCTGATGAGTATTGCTCAGACTCATGCAAGGGTCTGGTTATAACCTGAGAACTGCTACCCTATCATTTCCTTAATCAGAGAAAGCAGTGTGGCTAAGGAAGAGAATTGGAAGACAGTAGTTACCTGCTGCCCCAGCAAGCCAGGGACTCCAGGAGGACCCGCCTCACCTCTCTTTCCCTGAGGACAAAAAGAAGAAGCCAGGATTAACAGGCAGCCCGCGCCCAGAGTCCATCTAATGACACGTCTGGAGGAACCCCCCTGATAACAGACTGTCCGCCTCGAGACTCCCTGCAAGGAGGCAGTGTGGGGTCGGGGGGCGGGAGGGAGTCTGGAGCCAGGGAGCCTCCCCTTTGGATGTCAGTGCTGCAATGTGGATGACTTTGGCAACACATGGCCCCACATTTTAAAAAGAACTGCAGGGTTTACCTGAGAAAAATGCCCTTGTCCTGTCCCCATGACACTCATTCTCTTTCCTTGACAACAACTAATCCTACCAGATGTTGGTTGCTTTCCAGAGGCAGTTTATGTTTAGGCAAGCTTTGCACAGGCTCACACACACACACAGACACACATGCAAATGCACACACATTCTCTCCCTCTATCCCTTTTTTTCTTTAGAAACTATGGCATAACATTCAATCCGCTGATAAACTCCACTTTATTTCACTTGAGGATTTAACCCAGATGCCTCCTGGGTCAGCATGTGGGGAGCAGCTCCATTCTTACAGCTGCAGACCTCTCAGCACGAGGGTGAAAGGTGATGCAGCTCGACTCTGGGCAGGCAGGTCATGTGGACCATTTCTGCGCTTCTGCCGTCGGGATCTGTGCTACACCCCCAGCTGGTCATCCCTTGGGGGTGTGATCACTAAGCCTCGGAGTCTACCCGTCTGGACAAGGGTGAGGTGCGTGCTGGTGAGTCCTCACAACACACAGCGTGTACCCTATCATACGTGTACATGGATGATGGAAGGCCCACCCATCTGCTTTCTTCCTTACAGTTATCCTCACAAGGTCAGATTGCAACAAGAAATGAAAACGAAGGCATGACTCTGAATCAGAACCACATTCCTCGAGCACCTGCTCTGTGTCAAACCCTCTTCGGGGTTTCCCATATTTTCCTTGTGTCTCCACTCTGCAGGAATCCCCTCGCTCCGGGATGCAGGCACTCTCAGTCCTACTGGGAGGCATGGACACTGAGGTTCAGAGTCAAGTCTCACCAGTGACCCGGCTAGAACCTGATGAGGTTAAGATCTGGCTCCAGAGCTGTGTGTGCAGGGCCTGTACATGTGACTCTTACTTGCCAGGGCTCTGACAATGAGATGATTGTGACGAAGCATCTCTTAACAGTCTGCTGGATTACAGAAGCTGGATGACGTCAGTGTCTCCCCTCTTCCTTAAACTCTGGCCCCTCCCTCTCTGCCCCTGCACACTCGGGTTTGTCCCCACCCACTGCCCACCCCCAGAGGGACGGTGTCTTTACAACTGCGGACTGTGCCAGCCCAGCCCTCTGACCTGCCCTTTCAGTCTGGCGTCAGTGGCCCTGCTCCCAGCCCTAAGCCACAGCTCACATGGGCTGCTTAGCTTGGCCCCAAAGATCCCAAGGACTTGGCCCACCAAGCCACCTCTGTCTATAGGATCCATGCTCCATCTCAACTTGTCAAAGTCCTACCCCACTCCACTATCTCCTCTTTCATGAAGTCCCACCAGCAATAATGAGACATATTGGCAAAATAGGGCAAAAACATATTTGAAACAGATTCCCAGGTGTCATTCAAGAACTCATGAGTTTGAATCGCCAGGGGTGGGGCATGGAGCTCTAAGTAAGCGGCTATGAGAACTCAGCTACTCACTGTGATCAAAGAGGCCTTTGGTCTTTTCTTTTCCCAAGCCCCTTCCTCTGCAATATTGTAAAAAAAAGAATTCTAAACCTAACGTAGATGAGGACAGGCAAGCCATTTAACTTGCTGAGTCTTAGTTTCTTCATGTGGAAAATTATAATCACTGTAATTATGTGAAAAGACAATAGTAGAAGAAATAATTCAATATTTGAGAAAATGACTTAAAAAGCATAACCAAGCATCATGCAAATGTAATAGACAGTTATGAGGATGAGAAGGAAGATGACGGTGACTCTAATGAAGAAGAAATGCTAATAGCAGAATTCTGGCCCTTTTGAGTCCTTAAGTGGGTGAGAGACCACATGTCAAGCAGATCTGGCTTCAAAACCACTACCTCTGATGAACGCTGCAAAGAGTAAATAAGATAATGTCCACAAAGTGCGCAGCGCAGGATCCGACATGAAGAAGTACACAGTGGTGACGGGGGAGTGGTGGTGATGACGGTGGTCATGATGGTGGGGGTGACTGTGATGGTGGTGAATACGCTGGTGACGGTGCTGACGGCAGGGGTGATGAGGGCGGTGATGGCGGGAATGGTGGTGGTCATGATGGTGGGGGTGGGCGGTGGTGAATATGCTGGTGATGGTGTCGATGGTGGGGGTGATGGTGGTGGTGATCATGGTGATAATGCTGATGACGGTGGTGCTGGAAATGGTGGTGGTAACGATGATACTGCTGTTGGTGTCAACGGTAATGATGGTGGTGATGATGATACTATTATTGGTATTGATGGTGGTGACAATGATACTGTTATTTGTGTTGATGGCAATGGTGGTGGTGATGATGATTCTGTTATCGGCATTAATGGTAAAGTTACTGGTGGAGGCAGCGGCACTAGGGGTGGTGGGCATAGCAGCAACTCTGCATTCCGGACCTATACTTGGGTGTGGGGATTTGAGAAGTGCTGGCCAGTGCAAGCTGTGCATCAATAAATAACCATTCATTCACAATAGGCCTATTCCCTGTCATTTTTTCTTCTCTTTTAAATTGCCACCCGACACATTGTTTGGATAAATGTCTGTGGTTTATCCACGAGGGCAGAGTTCTCAAGCTAGTCTGGATGTCTGGATGCTGAGCAAGACCACTATTTCCAAGGCCGCCTGTCTGCCCGTGGAAGAGAGAAGTCGATAAATTCAAAAGAACATCTCCTTCCCAGGCAGGATGAGTTAACACAGCCAGCCGCATGAGGGACTGTTATCAGATAAAAAAATTGCTTGTGCAAGTGATTCTAATCTGAGCTGTATGGCCCTTTTGCTCAGTTCCTGTTCTCCATGCCTCCAAATGTCAAACATGATTATTTTCTATTGGTGAGAGCTGAATCCAGGTGCTCAGGGAAAACCTAGAGTGTCCTGAAATAAATCTGGCTCCACGCCATGATAGGAATCAAACAGTAGCCTGTGATCCAAACGAGGCTGTTACCATCTGGTAGATCAGGAAAAGGCAAGAAAAAAGGCTTCAAAAATTGAAAAGTAAAAACAAATTCAACCCAGGTTGCCACCGACAAAAGACTTCTTGTGCTTCTCTCTCTTAAGTCTACCAGAAACTGGAGCTGATGGGCCTGACTACATTCAGCCACATGAGACCACTGGCTCCAAGGGCAGCAGTCAGAGTTGCAAGTGATGGGTGCTCCGTGCACCCGCCAGAACAGGAGCTGCCAGCTACTAAGAGGTCCAGGTGCTATCAGCTACTAACAGGCCTGTGACCCCATGGACTGCAGCCTGCCAGGCTTCTCCATCCATGGAATTCTCCAGGCAAGAATACCGCAGTGGGTTGCCATTCCCTTCTCCAGGGGATCTTTCCCACCCAGGGATCAAACCTGGGTCTCCTGCATTGCACGCAGATTCTTTACCATCTGAGCCACCAAGGAATTCCACTAAGAGGTGTCACATCTCTCCAAAGTTTCCATCGAAAGGCCTATTCATGTCCAGCGAAGAATTCTGGTGTGTATGTGGACACACACACACACACACACACACACACACACACACACACACCCCATCCTAAAGCAAAGGCAGGAATGGTTTGGATCCAGGATGACCTGAGTTCTAATCCCTGCCTCCTCATTTACAATCTGCATGCTCCTGGGTAATCCGATCTACACCTTCAAGTCTTGGTTTCCTCATTTGCAGAATGGGATTAAAACTGCCAGACCTCACAGGATCTTTGCGAGAATTAAGTGCAAAACATGTGTTCGAAAAACAACAAATGAACAAACAGCTAGATGCCTGCTATGCAATGACTCAACCAATGCTACCTCCTTCCTATCTTATACTAGAGTTCTACACATGTACGAATAGATTCTGTTTTAAAAATTGTTTTTAAAGCAACTAGCACAATCAGACCCACCATAAGACACTTGGGGATCACTCTATCTCTAGTAAGAAAGAGAGCATCACACTTGATAGTATCACTTCTTCAGGTCTCACCTCTTGGTAAGAGAGGAAAGAAGCCAGAAAATATTGATAAAATGATCAAAGGAACCAAAGAGACTGTCCCCAGCTTGTGGAAGGAGCAGTGACAGAGCCCTGAGTGACCCTGACCTGAGCAGGGAGGTCATTTAGTATTTCTGGACATTAAATTTCTCACTATCAATCTCAGAGACTCCCTCCACCATGATGAGTCTCCAGTTTAGACATTTCAAATTTGACATTGTTTAAATGCCTGGCAATATGGAATTCTATTAAGCCAATCTTCCCCCCTCCACCCAACCCTTGTTTTTATCCAAAGGGGAAAGAAGATACCTAGGCTATTTCAGATGGGGCTAGGACCACAGAGCAAGATAAAAGCTAAGTAAAAGGTACAGAAGGAACCAAGTTTTCGTCTTTAAAACTGGACATTCTAGACACACAGATGACTAACAGGTACATGGAAAGGCACTGAACATCCCTAACCATCAGGGAGACGCAAATCAAAACCACAATTTAGATGTAACGCCACATATGATAGAATGGCTATTACCAAAAAGATAAAGAATAACAAGTGCTGGTGAGGGTGTGGAGAAAAGGGAAGCCCACTGCTGGTGGGAATGTAAATTGGTGCAGCCTCTGTGGAAAACAATATGGAGGTTGCTGAGAAAAAAAAAAGAAGAAGAAGAAGAAGAACCAATCCATGATCCAGCAGCCCCAATTCTGAGTATTTACCCCAAGGAAATGAAAAACTAACTTGAAAAGACATATGCACCCTCATGTTCAATGCAGCATTGTTAACAATGGCCAAGACAGGGACGGTCCCTACATGCCCAAGGATGTAACAATGGATAAAGAACAGTATCATAGTATTACACGTGCAATAGAATAGTATCATAAAAAAGGATGGAAACCATGCTATTTGCAACAACGTGGATGAATCTTGAGGACACTATGCCAAGTGATATGCATCAGACAGAAAAAGACAAGTACCTTACGCTCTCACCTATAATATGGAATCTAAAACAAAATTGAACTTATAGGTATAGAGAACAGATTGGTGGTTGTCAGAGGAGAGGGGGCAGATGGTGGGTGAAATGGGTAAAGGTGGTAAAAGTCATAAAAAAGAAAAAGAGCTGGAATTTCCTGTGGAAGGTCAGAACCCAGGTGGCCAGATGGCTAGTCCTGGGTCCTGTTCTGCCCACACTACCTGGGTGTGTCAGCCGCCCAACTGCAGCACTCATGCGTGACCCATGAGCCTTTCAGTCTTGCAACCTTAATTGTGTCTGATGCCCACTAATGATATTCTGTTGTTGTTGAGTTGCTACGTCGTGTCCGACTATTTGTGACCCCATGAACTGCAACCTGTCAGGATCCCTTGTCCTCCACTATCTCCTGGAGTTTGCTCAGATTCACGTCCATTGCATCAGTGATGCCAGCCAACCATCTGATTCTCTGCTACCCCCTTCTCCTGCCCTCACTCTTTCCCAGCATCAGAGTCTTTTCAAATGAGGTGACTCTTCGCATCAGGTGGCCAAACTGTTGGAGCTTCAGCTTTGGCATCAGGCCTTTCAATGAATATTCAGGGTTGATCTCCTTTAGGATGGACTGGTTGGATCTCCTTGCAGTCCAAGGGACTCTCAAAAGTCTTCTCCAACACCACAGTTCAAAAGCATCAATTCTTGAGCACTCAGCCTTCTTTATAGTCCAACTCTCACATCCATACATGACTACTGGAAAAATCATAGCTTTGACTAGATGGACCTTTGTTGGCAAGGTGACGTCTCTGCCCTTTATTACGCAGTCTAGGTTTGTCATAGCTTTCTTTCCAAGGAGCAAGCATCTATAAATTTCATCTTCTGATGACCTTATATATTTAGGCATATTTTATGCACTTATATATGCTTTTATTTTCATATATAATTTTATAAATGTGAGGCACTCCTCTAAGTGCCACAAATACAAAAATAATGCTCTCACAGATTTACATTTTAGTGAAGAAAAACAAAAATAAACGGATTCTCAAGAAAAATACAAGTTCTCTACAGCAAATTAAAATAGGCTGGTGTGAGAGTGACAGGATGTCTATTTTGAGATGGATGATTAGGCCACAAGAGAATATTCTTGGGGAAAAACTTAGCCTCGTGGAAGCTCTTGTGTGTCCAACTGCCTCAGTGGCCTGGAGCCAGGCTGCCTCCACTCTGGAATGTTCTGAGCTCTGGAACGTTCCAGGCTCAGATGCTCTGCAGCGCTGCCAGCTCCAGCTAAGAGTGCTCCCCCGACCACCGTCTCCCCAGTGCCTTGCTCGGATGAGCACAAGGAAATTCAGACAGGCTTGAGCACCTCCTTTTTCTTTTTCTGACAGCATAGTATTCTTTATTAAAATATCAAGGTCTGCTAACTTAGAAAACATGATATTCAAAAGAGGACATCTGTTCAGATCCATAAAAAAGAGAAAAGCCTCTAAGTACACTTGATCTTTGCATTCATCCCTGTTTTTAACAGTTTGCTCTAATTGCCAATCTTATTTCTTTGTTTTTTAAATTGAGATTAATTGCCTTAAAACATTGCGGTGGTCTCTGCTGTACATTAATATGGATCAATCATAACTCTCTATATAATTTATATATATAAATACAAATGTATATTTATAAATATAAATTTACTTTTATAAATTTATTAAAATATATAAAAATAAATTTTTGAGCCTCCGTCTCCTCCCATCCCGCCTCTTTAGGTCACCACAGGGCACCAGGCTGGGCTCCCGGTGTCATCAGGGAGCTGTGATCACAGCTTCCTGCTAGTCTTCTCCTTCACACACGACAGTGTACACATGTGCAAGCCACTTTCTCCTCGTGTCCTGGGACTGATGAACCTATCCACAGAGGAGAAACGCAGACCCAGACCTGGAGCACGGATGTGTAGACACAGCTGGAGCAGGACGGGGTGGCACAGACTGAGCACCTCCTCTGCCTCCGTCTGAGGCAGGAACCCAGCCACGCAGTGAGTGCCCAAACCCCCTCCTCCGCCGGCGAGGGGCAGCCGGATGAGACGGGGGTGGAGACACGGATGGGGAAGGAGGTGCACCGCTCCAACCTCCCCTCCCTTTCACGTCCTCATTGTGGAAAAACAGCAGCTTTGTCCAAAATGAACGTGTTCGCCTCGCCGGGGATTACGCTGTCTGCCTGTCACTAATCTCTAAAGTAAAGGGCCTGGATCCCTTTCCTCAACCCATGTTTTAGTCTGTTTTAGTCTCAGGGTCTCAGTTCCCAGGTCCCTGGGCTCATCACTGTCTCGTTTCTTCCCCCATCACGGCCTGAGCACTGAAACCAGGAGCTCTTTAGAGCAACGTTTCAATGGACGCTGACAAGGCAGGTCACCCGTGGCAAGGGGAGGGATAAGGTTGTGAGTGAGTTAGGGTTAGGGTTAGGGCACCCTGTCTCAGGCCCTCCTGACTCAGCCAGAGGCGGTGGAACAGGAAGCTGCCTCCCAGCCACACCGACATCGGCCGCCGTCTCTCCCGCGTGTCCACAGGATAGGCCGCCTACGAGCAGCACCCATGGAAGGGAACAACTTGAGTCAGGAGATCATCAGCGACGCTGCAGGGCCAGGGTCCCCAAGGACATGCGTGGTCATCACCCCCTGCTCACCCGCGGATGCAGGATGAGACAGGCGCCCTCCTGTGGGCCCCTGGCACATGCTCTATGAACACTCTTGCCACCCTGACCTGCGACTCCAGTACAAGAGAATGCAACGATGCCTAGAGATGATCGTGCTACGTGAAGGGAGTCAGAGAAGGACAAGCCCCACTTCATATCATTTATACGTGGAATCTAAAACACGACACAAATAAAGCAGCTACGAAACAGACTCACAGACACTTAGAGCAGACTTGTGGTTGCCAAGGGGTGGGGGGAGGGGAGGAGTAAAAGTCTGGGATTAGCAGATACAGACTGCTAATAAACATGCAGGACAGATAAACAGAAGGCCCTACCATATAGCACAGGGACCTATACCCAACGGCCTGGGATAAGCCTTAATGGAAAAGAATAGTAAAAATGAGTGCACGTATGTGTATGTTTGAGTCACTTTGCTGTATAGCAGAAACTAACACAACATTCGGAGAAGGCAATAGCACCCCACTCCAGCACTCTTGCCTGGAAAATCCCATGGACGGAGGAGCCTGGGGGGCTGCAGACATGGGGTCGCTAAGAGTCAGACATGACTGAGGGACTTCACTTTCACTTTTCACTTTCATGCATTGGAGAAGGAAATGGCACCCCACTCCAGTGTTCTTGCCTGGAGAATCCCAGGGACGGGGGAGCCTGGTGGGCTGCCGTCTATGGGGTTGCACAGAGTCGGACATGACTGAAACGACTTAGCAACAGCAGCAGCAGCAACACAACACTGTATATCACCTGGACTTGAATAAAATAATTTTTTTTAAAAACCGTGATGCTACAAGGTTAGAGCCAGAGGTCAGAAATGTGAGCTGAGTGTTCACTTTGCACGAAGTCCCCTGCTGGGAACTGAGGACCCAGAGCTGAGGGTCAGCCCTAGTCTCTGGTGGTGGGGGGCACCAAGGTGGGCAGCCAGCTCCGGTGGGCTACAACAGCCTCTATCCTACAACACAGGAGTCAAACCCGTAGGTGTGCACAATCCGGACAAAAAGAAAGGGGAGGCGGTGCTCTATCAGGTTAAATGACATGCTCCTAAGAAATTATGAGATTCAAAAACTATATGGATTCTTCACTCAAGAGTAGCTGAGAGCCTATGGGCAGACCTTTATTATCTCATGGTTATTTTTTCTTATTCTCGCCTCAAGGCTTAGCTCAAACATCACCTCTTTTAGGAGGCCCTGGCTGGCCCCCAGCTTGGGTCAGTACTCTCAGGATTGAGTGTCCCCTGGTCACACAGAGATATGAGTTTCTATGTACACAACTCATGGAAAACCACACACTCGTCTCCAGGAGATGAGCCAGGACCCAGCTCGAGGCTGCCCATCCTCAGCCACCGTCGAACTCAGCTAACCCTTCAAGTTGCTTCCAGCATTCATCTCAACCTCAGGAGACCGGCACTATCTCCTCTGTGTGAGCAGCTAAAATGGGGAGTATGGTGTGGCTGAGTTGGGGCACCAGGAAAGAAACACAGTTTACTTACTCGGAGACCTTGCAAACCGGGAGGTCCGTCCTTGCCTTCTGGACCCATCAGACCCTTCAGGAGGAAGAGAAAGGGGAAAAAAACAACAGAGATGGATCATGGTAAACACACACAGTAAACACCACAGGATATACTTTGTCTGGACACTCTCACTGGATAGGAAAATACCACCCTGTTCAATTGGGGAACCTGAGAGGTCAGGAGGGGGAAAAAAATAAAAACCATCTAATTCCATCAAGTCTGCCACACTTAAACATGTGCACCTATCCGATGTAATTAAGTGTGATTGACAACCAAGACATAGGCACCATCGTTCACACTCTAAAGACAAACACAGTAAGGACCAAATGCCCGGCCTCAGCGCTCTGCATCAAGTGCACACAAGAGAGCGTCCGGAACCCAGGTGTCTTTAGCTCTAAGCCTGGTGCCTTTATCGCTGTATCTTGCTGGCTGGGCAAGGACGGGCTTGGGTATTCTGACCCTCCATCCACAGTGATATCCAAACTGAATGTCTGGATAAATAAATGAAATTGTCTGAGCGCCGAAGAATCGATGCTTTTGAACTGTGGTGTTGGAGAAACTCCTGAGAGTCCCTTGGACTGCAAGGAGATCCAACCAGTCCATCCTAAAGGAGATCAGTCCTGGGTATTCATTGGAAGGACTGATGTTGAAGCTGAAACTCCAATACTTTGGCCACCTGATGCGAATAGCTGACTCATTTGAAAAGACCCTGATGTTGGGAAAGATTGAGGGCAGGAGGAGAAGGGGACAACAGAGGATGAGATGGTTGGATGGCATCACCGACTCAATGGAAATGGGTTTGGGTGGACTCCGGGAGTTGGTGATGGACAGGGAGGCCTGGCGTGCTCTGATTCATGGGGTCAGAACAAGTCACACGACTGAGCAACTGAAATGAAATGAATGAAGGAAAGAAGATCAATTTCCACTAAGTAAGGAAAACTGGCACAGGAACTGACTAAAATCCTGCCCTCTAACCCCTCACTATGTATCTCCTGCCTGATCTCAGACAAGTACACTGGGTGCCCTTGAACCTCAGTCAGCTCATCTCCAAAGTGAGGATGATATACCTTCTACTCAGTGGCCGTGAGGACAAAGTGAGCAATGGGTGCAAAGACCCTGACACCCACCCGGGTCTCCTGACAGAACCCTAGTTTATACTCATGTGCATAATGACGTCACCTAGAATACGGCATGAAATGTGGATCAGAAAATGAAACCTTCAGCTCTGACACCCTATCACCAACTTTATCAGGGAATTGGGGCCAACAACTCCCTCTCTGCACTTCAATTTCCTCATTTTCAATAATATGTTGTTGTTGTTCACTCAGTCATGTCCAGCTCTTTGCAGCCTTATGGCCCGTAGCCTGCCAGGCTCCCCTGTCCATGGGATTTCCCAGGCAAGAACACTGGAGTGGGCTGCCTTTTCCGTCTACAGGGGATCTTCCCGACCCAGGGATTGAACCTGTGTCGCCTATGTCTCCTGCATTGGCAAGCGGGGGATTTTTTAGCCCTGAGCCACCTGGGAAGCGAGTCTATGCTGCTGCTGCTGCTGCTAAGTCGCTTCAGTCGTGTCCGACTCTGTGCGACCCCAGAGACGGCAGCCCGCCAGGCTCCCCTGTCCCTGGGATTCTCCGGGCAAGAACACTGGAGTGGGTTGCCATTTCCTTCTCCAATGCATGAAAATGAAAAGTGAAAGTGAATTTGCTCAGTCGTGTCCACCTCTGTGCGACCCCATGGACTGCAGCCCACCAGGCTCCTCCGTCCATGGGATTTTCCAGGCAAGAGTACTGGAGTGGGGTGCCATTGCCTTCTCTATAGACTCAATAATATGACTGTCATACAAACAGCTATTATTGCCACATTTTGCATAACTATTAAGCAATAGAACTGTATTGAGGTTTAAGGTCTTTTCTCTTAATAACACCATTAAAACAAACATGTGACTGTACCAACTATAGTAATCAAAGGTTTAAATATCCCTTTCTCACAAGGATTATTCCAATGAGATCAGGGCACACTTCAAGGTAAGCCCCTGCAGAAGTGAGTTTTCATGAAGCATCAAGAAATGTCTCTCATTTGATCTGCCCAGCTGGTCCTTCTTTATTACATTCAATCAAACATTGATACAACTACCACAACCCATTTCATCTTGGGGAAAGGATGAAAGATGCACACCTCCTCAATGACTTCCAGCATCCGGGTGCAGAATGCTGCGTGCTGTTTCCACTTAAGAGAATGGAATGCACTTTCCACTCTCTGGGATTGCTCGTCACAAACTCAAAGTTTTCCATTCTCAACAGAAGCTGCTGAAGCCAGGCTTTCACTCTCATTCAATCTAATGAATACTTAGGGAGCCACTGTTCTGCAGAAGGCCCTGGGCCAGGTGCTGCTGGGGATTCAGAGAACCAGAAATAACAACTGATCTCTGTATTGGGCTTAATAAGGCTTCCTAGAGCAGTGCTTCCTACGATCACCCATTTAACTCTCACAGCACATTAATGTAGGAGGTGACATCGATGATGATGATTTCCAGGAAAACAGAAGAGGATAATATGGGTACAGTGATGCCATCAAGACCCAGAGCTACTCAGTGGATGAACTGGGACATGAAACCAATGCTCTGGGGCTCCTAACCCCAAGTGTCTTCCATGGCCATAGTGCTCCTTATGAGCTCAAATTGAAATCAGGTCTCACTTTGATGTCCCTCCTAAATACTTGCTGTCGGTCACTCCTTCACAAGCATGTATTAAGTTCGCACCATGTAATAAACTGTGGATTTGAGAGATGGGAGAGATACTGGCCCTGGCCTTAAGAACCTCACACTCTAGGCCTTTCATCTGTTCCTCATTTTTCACAAGGTCTTTAGGTAGGCTATTGGCTTTCTGAACTCCTTCCAAGGGAATTTCATCACCAACACCATGTATCGTACTCAATTCCATTCTGTCAAGAGCATCTAGCCCCGAGACCCTCTTCAGGACCCTGGACAGCTCCACTGAGCTGCAGGGTTGTGCTGTTCCAGTATTTGCAAGAACCATGGGTTCAGGACCCTCTCCTTGTTCTAGAAAATGGCCTGTAGGAATGATATGAAACACTTGAATCTTCATTGCAAGTGTCAACTCACAATTATTTCTTTTTCACACTCTTTTCACTAAACTATGAAATCAGTCCATGTGCTTTCATCCCTGTATCTCCACCCTTAAATATTTCACTTGATTTAAAGAATGTGACCAAAATGTTTGAGGTTTCTTCCTTCCCTCCCTTCCTCATTTATCAAATTTTACATAAAGGGAAAAACTGTCCTTAGTACATCCCAGACCCCCGAATGAGGGATCAAGAAGGCTGCCTTGGGAATAAGCAGGCCTGGGCACTGTTACCTTCTTATTCCTTAGTGGGAACCGAGAGGTAAAGTCACTCTGCTCTGTGCAACTCGGAGGAGGTGTTGCTGCACTGTGCACTCGGGTGAAAAGAGGATGGGCTAGACTGTCAGATGGATCTGGGTTCAAAGCTCAGTCTTGCTTTTTAGCTATGTGACTTTGTGCAAGCTACTTACTTATATCTCTGTGCATATCTTCTTTGGTTAAAAAAAAAACAACTTCACCCTTCCATACTATGCATATGTTTGCCTACAAGATGTACTACAACACAGATGATCAATACTTGCCACTTACTGATCAGAGCACACTGTATTACCCATGTTATCTACTTGAAATCTCTCAACATACTGACGATGGTGGAGAGATTTGGCAATCAAGCCTCAGAAGGGTTTAAGCAAGGTATCTAAGGTTATAGAGATAGAAGGGAAGTTATTCTAACCTGAATTTTTTGATGTGACATTTTTCTAATTATACTGGAATTAAACATCATCTCAATTCTAAAGGAAATCAACCCTGAATGTTCACTGGAAGGACTGATGCTGAAGCTCCAATACTTTGGTCACCTGGTGAGAAGAGCCAACTCACTGGAAAAGACCCTGATGCTGGGAAAGACTGAGGAGCAGGAGGAGGTAACAGAGAATGAGATGGTTGGATGGCATCATCAAATCAAAGGACATGAATCTGAGCAAACTCTGGGAGATGGTGAAAGACAGGGAAGCCTGGCACGCTGCAGTCCATGGGGTCGCAGAGTCAGACAAAATACATCTTCTAAGTTTCTTCCAGTTTTTTCCCCCAGCAAAAACATACACATTCATCCTAATGAGGAATAGGCTTTATTGTAAATATGATTAAAATCTGACTTACGATAAATCTGAGTCACTTTAAATATGATCTATGGGCATTTCAAAATAAGAGTTGTTTTATTTCCTTCAATGAAACAGTCATTTGAAAGAAGCAGAAGTATGTTACCAAAAGGGACCTGATTCAACCACCAACATGTGGAATTGACTGATTCATATTCATTATCCTTAGTATCTGAACTCACATCAAAAATGATCACAGAGTCCCTTTGAATGGCCTCTTCCCAGATGGTTATTCTTAACATTAAATTCTTAACAGGGAGAAACCGAAGGCTGAAGTGTTCCAAGCCACTTCAAAGTCGGTATTAATTAGAAACAAGTGAAAAGCAAATGTGCATTGGAAAGGATTCAACTGGTGTTGAAGTGTCCAATGTTTTTATTCTGTTTTATCTGAAAGGAAGCTTAAACACCAGACTGAGCACCAGAACCCCAGCCCTGGCCAGTCTGGGCCTGGAGTCTTGGAGGCAGGCTGCCTGGGCTTTGGCTCCAGGTGCAAACTTCCTCATGCCCGACTCGCGCCCAGTGATCTCAGCCCTCAAGGCCCAGTGTCTCCTGTGCTAGATGCTGGCAACAACCCCTGTCACTCAGGGTGACAGGATGAGCCTCTGAAATAATCCTGCACTTGGCAGGGAGAATGGCCATGATCTGCAAACCTAGAGTGTTCAGAGCGGACCCCAGGCTGGGGGTGGGCGGGGACGGGGAGGGTGGGGAATGACTTACCGGAGCGCCTGGTGGCCCAGGTGGGCCCTGGTGACCCTGTGGTCCGGGGGCTCCCTGGTAACACAAGCCAAACGCGAATTAGCCGTGACACCCCCACCTCATGTCTCAGGGCTCCAACCAGGACCCTCTGCTGACTGTCTTCTTCCCAAGTTCCCAGCGGAGACTCAGAAACACTGGTGCGAATCAGCGTTCCTGGCAGACAGTCGATCTAACCCATCTCTGAGGGGCTCTGTCTGAGCTCAGCAAGCAGTCTCACCCCTATGCTGGTGGCCTTTTGATCTCTGCCACCACCTGGGGTCCCACATCCCGCTTACCTGCTCGCCTTTCAGGCCCTCTCTCTGCACCTGGGGGACAAACCAGATGTCAGCAAAGCTGGTGGCCTCTTCTCAATAGCCACCCTCACTCCACTCCATGGCGAGCATTTGCACAGCCATTTCTGACTTTTCTCTGATTTTATCCCATTTTCAGTGTGCAAAAGCTTCAGAGCCAGCTCTTATCACAAAAGATCCTCCTCATTCTCAGAGGCAACAACTGTCCCAACTACACAATCCGATCAGTGTCTGAGTCCAGGATTTTAACCTCTAGGGGCTGCACCACTTACCACAGAGCCTGGAAGCCCAGGGGGGCCTGCAGGACCCACGGCACCCTGCGGAGAAATGACAGGCATTTCATTATAGGGAACTATTTTGATATTGAGCTATAGCCACAATGACTGTTTCAAATTGTAAAGCAGCCAAGATCTGTCCCAGTAACATTGCTTCAACCTGAGTTGACAGTCATTGGATCATCAGTCAAGAACCTCTGGTTTTTAGACCCTTCCAACAAATGCTTGAAATCATACCATGGCCCTTGGACCTTGTCTTCCTACTTCTGCTGCATTCATCATAATAAGCAATGAAAACTCGGCTATCTCCCAATCAGGAGGGGCCAAACATCTTTATAAATGAGGGGAAGATTGGAATTTATAATACACACACACACAGTAGTGGGAAAGAGCTGTTACCTAGATCCAAACTTTAAGAACCATCCCCTCTTAGTGACTTGAAATAAACTACTTATTTTAGGATCTAGCATCCTCAGTGTCAAGAAACTTCAAGAATACATTAAAATCCTGACACCAGGGTAACAGAGCAACATAAATCTCAACTCTAAAAATACATAGACACAGAGAAAATAATTCGGCAAGAACTAAAGTTCAAGAAAAGATCAACCTTCTCCAGCCACCACTGCTAAAGAGAGGCTTTCTCAGCCTACAGGTGTCTTATTTATTTATAACTATACCTTGTTTCTGGAAGGAGTCAGAGCAGCCTTTTTCTTTTCATTTTCAGCGTGTGCTGGGAAGGCGTCCGAGTCGGGCAGTGGCCTTGACCTGCGCTCTGCAGTGTGACACTGAGTACAAGCCACGTATCTCTGGCCCAGCCCTCTTTGCTTTAGCCGGACTCCCCCCGCTGCCTGTCTCTCTCCTGCCTGTTCTCAGACCCAAAGTCTGATGTCTTTCTTCAGGGCCTAATCATCTGAAAGAAACTCTTTCTCTTGTACTAAATGCAGGGCTGGGTCTCATCTCCCCCTCCTGCCACAAATCCAGAGCACAGCCTGCCTTCTCCATTTTCCTTGTGACCCTGAAGGCCTAGCAAGGTTATCATCTTCATACATTTTCATAGCACTTCACAATTTTACATGCAGTTCTTTGCATTACAGAAATCCTAAGCAGCAAATTCACTGAGTTAATAAGCCTTGTTGTGAAAATGTTCTAACACAGATGACCAGCAGGATGAGATGCAACCTCTATTTTATTTATGAAATACCCAGCACATTTTCAGAATTATAATTCTGGTTAAAAAAAACAGTAAACGTTGCAAAGGAGAGGAGGAGAAAGAGGAAAAGGAATTTGTAAGATTTCTGTTATTTGCTCCTACTCTGCCTTAGCCCAAAAAGCCATTTAAGTAGCACAACATTTTAGTATGTCCAGATGTTACATAATGGGGATTTTCATTTGTTTTTTAGATGGATTTTTATTCCCCCAAATAGAAAAACATGTTTAAATACAATAACCGGAAATTTCTTGTAGGCGGAGTTCTAATGCACGATTCACCACCTGTCTGCACTTTGTTCCCAGAACTCCAGCACGGCCACCCCCCAAAACACAGGCCTCGATTTGTTCGGGGGAGCAGCTCCACAGCTGCTTGTCAGGAGCCATCTCCCACCCCAGCACCTGGCTTACCTTCTCCCCCTGGGGCCCTGGCTCGCCGGGAGGGCCAGGTCTTCCCTGGAAAGAGAAGAACACAGGGTCCATCAGGGGAGTGAGTGGAGATGGCTGAGGGTAACACACCTCCAGATCTGTTCCTGGCCTCTTCCCCAGAAGGTCTCCTCCACAAGATTTCCCAGACCGCACTTGTCGCTATAAAGTTACCCCAGGCCCACATCTCCACGTGGCCCCCTTTGGACTCATGGATGCATCTCACAGAACACCCGTATCAGGACATTAAGAGTTCCATTAATTTGCACAGCTTCATATTATTCCCTGTATCTATTTAATACACACCCTGATTTATTCAACTTGTTTCTTATTTATGAGCATCTGGGCTGTCTGTAATCGTTTAGTCTCAGAGACAGGACTGCAACTCATGCATCTCTTTGAACACACGCATGTCGCCTGTGGTCTTCCGATGGATGACCAGCTGTCGTGTTACTAAGGTTAGACCAGTTTTAAAGTGGTGTGTTCTCTGGGATCCCTCCACTCTGGCCTGGAGGAGTCCATGAGTGGCAAGCTGGGGGCTGGTCATTAAGCCTCCCGAAGCCCCCAGCCGAGCAGGACAGACTGAAGCCCACAGGTCCTATAAGCCTGACTCAGGCCCCACCCTGTCCTGCCCACCTACCTGCTCACCAGTCTCCCCCTGCTTCCCAGGGAATCCATCCAGGCCTCGCTCCCCCTGGCAAAGGAAGCAAAGTGAGATGAACAACAGAGGGACATGCCCAGGGTCAGCATCACAGAAATGAAGGGCCAGCAAAGGCATTTAGTGTTCCACTGTGCTCTGCTCTCCACCAGGCACCAGGAGAGAGCCCCCC